>NW_025796915.1:4064781-4664781 GCF_021613505.1 Equus quagga | reverse complement strand
GCTCTCTCCAAGAGTTTGCTGCTAGCTGAATTAGAGAATATCCCATCTTTATCAAGCAAGGAGGTGCTACTTGATAGTCTGCTCTGGCGAATCCCAGTTCTGCCGTTCCAGGAAAAATCAAATGCATCACTGTAAAAATTAAATATAGTACAATTTATTTTAGTTAACTGAGACACCTCTAATTAACACTCTCTAAAATGTTTAAATAAGTAAAATAAGACTTTATAAACTTAAGTTGAAATTTAGAAAAAATGCTAAACCAGCAGAAAATGGTTTTATCAGAGAGATCACCAATCAATTAGGACTAACATTTTATTTATTCAGAACAAAAAATTTCTATGGATTCTGGCATATTCACACACAAATGTGAATGTAGATGAGGATATCATGCAGCTAGTATCTTTAAGCATATTATTAACCATTTAACAATCAGTAAATAATATAAGGTATTATAATGTAATGGCTTTTGTCTTTGTTAAATTTTAGAACTTCCAAATGCAAGTGAAGGCATTTACAATTCTAACAGGCCATTCCATTCTCTTAAATGTTTAATTTCCCTCTGGGAGGTCTTATTTACATACTCACTCACTACACACATACCAACTAAAGTTACAAAGCTCCTTTTATGGGCTGAGTACTCTTCTAGGCACTGGAGGTGCAGGAATGAACAAAACAGATAAAATTACCAGTGATTACAATATAAAGACTAGGGGGCTTTCTAGGTAAAGACAGCAAACTGGAAACACATTTGGATTCCTCCAGAAACCCAAAAAACAGTACTAAAATAACTGTTGAAAGAATAAACACTTAAGAATTAAGAGAAATACTAAGAGACAGCAGTAACACATTTTTGAAATATGGAAAGTAGATGAATATAGAAAGCACATTGCTTTCTCAGTAGTAAGCCTGAGAAAGAAATAATAAACCGGATGTGGGGAGAGTTGAGAAGCATTCCTATTTACTCTGCAGAACTCCCAAATGGCTTCAGAGTTGCTGATACCAAGTATTTCGGGAAGTGGTGGGAAAGGAGGGTTAAAACAGGAACACTACTAGTTGAATGTCGGGGTAAGAAGCAGCTAGAAAGAGAACTCAAGAACACAATCCCATTCACAATCGCAACAAAAAGAATAAACTATCTTGGAATAAAAGTAAAAGTAAAATACCTATACAATGAAAACTAGACTTTCTTGAAAGAAATTGAGACAACATAAAGGATGGAAAGACATTCCATGCGCATGGATTGGAAGAATAAACATTGTTAAAATGTCCATGCTATCTAAAGCAATCTACAGATTCAATGCAATCCCAATCACAAACCCCATGACATTCTTTACAGAAATAAAACAAGAATCCTAAAATTCATATGGGGCAATAAACGACCCTGAATTGCTAAAGCAATCCTGAGGAAAAAGGACAAGGCTGGAGGCATCACAATCCCTGACTTCAAAATACACTACAAAGCTATTGTAATCAAAACAGCATGGTACTGGTACAAAAACAGACACATAGATCAATGAAACAAAATTGAAAGCCCAGAAATAAAACCACATATCTATGGACAGCTAATCTTTAACAAAGGAGCTGAGAACATACAATGGAGAAAGGAAAGTCTCTTCAACAAATGGTGCAGGGAAAATTGGACAGACACATGTAAAAGAAGGAAAGTAGTGCGTTTTCTTATACCATTCACAAAAATAAACTCAAAATGGATCAAAGACTTGAAGGTAATACCTGAAACCCTGAGACTTCTAGAAGTAAATATTGGAAGTACATTCTCTAACATCAGTGTCTTAGAAGGATCTTTTCAGACACCATGTCTTCTCAGACAAGGGAAACAATAGAAAGAATTAAAAAATGGGACTTCATCAGACTAAAGAGCTTCTACAAGGCAAGGGAAAACAGGATTGAAACAAAAACACAACCTACCAACTGGGAAAAAATATTTGCAAATCACATATCTGACAAAGGGTTAATCTCCATAATATATAAAGAATGCACACAACTGAACAATAAAATCTCAAAACACCCGATCAAAAAATGGGCAGGAGATAGAAACAGACATTTCTCCAGAGAAGATATACAGATAGCCAATAGGCACATGAAAAGATGCTCATCATCACTGATCATTAGGGAAATGCTCACAAAAACTACACTAAGTATCACCTTACACCCGTTAGACTGGCTATAATGACCAAGACAAAAAATAACAAATGTTGGAGACGTTGTGGAGAAAAAGGAACCCTCACACACTGCAAGTGGGAATGCAAATTGGTGGAGACACTATGGAAAGCAGTATGGAGATTTCTCAAAAAATTAAAAACAGAAATACCGTATGACCCAGCCATCCCACTACAGGGTATCTATCCAAAGAACTTGAAATCAGCCATTCAAAGAGACCCATGCACCCCTATGTTCACTGCAGCATTATTCACAATAGCCAAGACATGGAAGCAACCCAAGAGCCCATCGACCACTAATTGGATAAAGAAGATGTGGTATATATACACAATGGAATGCTGTTCTGCCATAAAAAAGACAAACTCATCCCATTCAACATGGATGGACCTGGAGGGTATTAAGCAAAATAAGGCAGACAGAGAAAGACAAATACCATATGATTTCACTCATATGTGGAAGATAAACAAACACATGGACAAAGAAAACGGTTCAGTGGCTACCAGGGGGGAAGGGGGCTGAGGGTGGGCACAGGAGGTGAAGGAGAGCACTTACATTGTGAAGGACAAAAAATAATGTACAACTGAAATTTCACATGTTGTAAACTATTAGGAACTCAATTTAAAAAAAGTGAAGAAAAAACAACCAAAAAAAGCTATCATTAATACATTTAGAGAGAAAAGAGAAAATATTCCATCTATTAAATAAGAACAAGATGCTATAAAAGATAAACATCAAGGAAACAAAATTAGTAACAAAAAGCTCCTGAAAATTAAAAATGTAACACTAATGAAATGCAGAAGAATATACCCATTCCCTCATTCAAAAATATTCATTGAGCATCAACTAGTGCCAATTATTTTTCTAGCACTAGGCATATACCAATCAACAAAACAAACAAAAATCTCTACCCTCATGAGGCTTAAATTCAGGTGGAAGGAGACAAACAATAAAACACAAGAAAATACTATATCACATCTCAGAGAATAGGGCTTAAGGAAAAATTTTAAACAGGGATGAAGGATAAAAATTGCCAGTATGCTAGGCTTTTTAATAGATAGTCAGGGGAGGCCTCATTGATAAGATTCCATTTAAACAGAGATGTGAAGAAGATAAAAAAAGCAAATCAAATAGTTATCTGGAAGAGCATTCCATGCAGAGAGAAGTGCAAAGACAAAGTTCACGAGGCAGGAATGCTGTTAATGAATCTGAGATATATGAAGTAAGTCACCAAGGCTGAACTGGATTAAGTAGGGGAAGTAAGAATGGTAGATCATGGGGGCCAGCCCAGTGGTGCAGCAATTAAGTGCGCACGTTCCCCTTGGGTGGTCTGGGGTTCGCCCATTCGGATCCCGGGTGCGGACATGGCACCACTTGGCAAAAGCCATGTGGTAGGTGTCCCACATATAAAATAGATGAAGATGGGCATGGATGATAGCTCAGGGCCAGCCTTCCATGCCAGGGCAATTCATGTAGAAGTAGTGAGAAGTGGTGAAATTCTGGATATCATTTTAGGGTAAGTCAATATGACTTGCTGACAGATAGGATGTGGAATGTATGAGAAAGAGGGAATTAAAGATGACTTCAAGACCTTTTACTAGTAACAGGAGATTTAGGGATAAGGAAGTGGGAGAGATCATTCCTTATAAAGCAAAACAAAACAAGATGGAAAATCATAAACAAAATACAGTCATGCATCACTTAACAACAGAGATACTTTCTGAGAAATGCTTCTTTAGGTGATTTGTCACTGTGTGAACATCATAGAGTGTACTTACACAAACCTAGATGGGATAGCTTTCTATACACCTAGGCTATATGGTACTAATCTTACAGCTCTACCATTGTACATGTGGTCCACTGTCAACTGAGAAGTTGTTATGTGTCACAAGACTGTAAATCAATCAAGTAGACTCAATACCCAAACAACAGAGTTTCTAGATAGATCCTCCAAGATTCTGAGACTTAGAGACAGAGAAGAGATGTCACATACAAGAGCTCAAGAATCAGATCAAGGGCATATATTTAAAAACCTACAGCCAACATTATGCTTAATGATAAAAAAAAAAAAAACCTGGAAGATTTCCTTCTAAGATTGGGACCAAGACAAGGCCATGAGCTTTTGCCATTCCTATTTGACATTGTACTGAAATTTCTAGCCAGGTCAGTTAAGAAGAAAAAGAAATAAAAGACATCCAAATTGGAAAGGAAGAAGTAAAATTACACTTATTCACATAAGACATGATCTCATGTAATTAAGGAATCCACTAAAAAAACTATTAGAACTAAAAGATGAGTTCAGTGAAATTACAAAATTCAATTATATTTCTACACAACAGCAATGAACAATTCAAAAATGAAAGCAAAACATTATTTACCACAGCATAAAAAATAATATACCTAAGAATAAATTGAACAAAACAAGGATAAGACTTGTAGACTAAAACCAAAAAATATTGTTAAAAGAAATTAAAGATCTAAATAAGCGGAAAGATATTTCATGACAATACTCCCCAAACTGATCTATAAATTCAACACAACCCCCATAAAAACCCCAGCTGTCTTTTTTGCAAAATTGTCAAGCTGATCCTAAAATGCATATGGAAATGCAAAGAACCCAGAATGGCCAAAACAATGTTGAAAAAGAACAAACCTGGAGGAATTACAGTTCCCAATTTGTAAACATATTACAAAGCTACAGTAATCAAGACAATATGGTACTGCAATAAAGAAAGACACATAGGTCAGTGGAATAGAACTGAGAATCCAGAAACAAACACTTTCATTTATGGTCAATTGAGTTTGGACCAAATTGTTAAGACAATTCAATGGGGAAAGAACAGTATTTTCAACAAATAGTGCTGGGATAACTGGATATCCACGTGTAAAAGAAGGAAGTTGGAGCCTTATTGTACACCACATACAAAAATAAACTCAAAATGGATCATAAATCTAAATTTAAGAGCTAAAACTATAAAAAACTTAGAAGAAAACATAGGGAATAAACCTTTGTGACACAGACTTAGGCAATCATTTCTCAAATATGATAATGAAAGTACAGCAAAAAACAGATTTCATCAAAATTAAAAACTTTTGCACTTCAAACAACACCAGAAAAAAAGTAAAAGGACAACTCCCAGACAGAGAAAATATTTTCAAATCATATCTAACAAGGGACCTGTATCTAGAATATATAAACAACTATTACAACTCAATAATAATAAGACAATCCAATTTAAAAAAATAGGCAAAGATTACTCAGAAATAAAAAGGAATGAACTATTGATACATGTTATAACCTGGTGAACTAAGCATCACATTTAGTGAACTATTTTTTCCTTTGTACTATTTTTGAAACTTCCTACTTTTGAAAAATGGGATATAACCTTAAAATATTTACTTTCCCATTAGGTCTTTATTTAAACTTAAGACTTTTTGGATAGCCAGGACAGTATCTTTAAAATTTTGTAATAACTTTGTACTATCCTTCTGGTCAAGCTTTTTATTAAGAAAAGCAGGAGCAAAAATAATCAAACATGCAAAAATTTAGCTATAAAAATTTTCACCAATACCAAAAAATTAGAAATAAGCTAAATAACCAACAATTGAAAATAGGTGAAATAAATTATGTCACAACCACCCAATGTAAGCCTATGAGGTCATTAAAAATCATATTGTAGAACAATATTTAATGGCATAAAAATATGTTCGCATATGTTATTAAATTTAAAAATTGCTGCAGGAATACAGTTTTGTTTAAGACAACTACAGATATACACTTGAGAAGAAGAATATATACCAAAAAACACTTTTTTTATTGCATAATGTAAGAAGATACATAAGTCGCCAATAAGCACATGAAAAAATGCTGAGCATCATTAGGCATTAGAGAAATACCAATTAAAGCCACAATGAGATACTACTTCACACTCACTAAGACAGCTAAAATAAAAAAGGCAGGCAATAACAAATATTGGCAAGGATGTGGAGAAAATGGAACCTTTATCCATTACTGGTGGGAATGTAAAATGTAGCAGCCACTCTGGAAAACAGTTTGGCAATTTCTAAAAATGTTAAACAAAATATAGTTACCATATGACCTAGCAATTTCATTCCTGGGTATATACTCAAAAGAATCAAAAGCATATGTCCATGCAAAAACTTGCACACAAATATTCACAGCAGCATTATTCATAACAGCCAAAGTGAGAACAACCCAAACGACATATCCATACAATGGAATGTTATTCAGCCATAAAAAGGAACGAAGGACTGGTACAGGCTACAACATGGATTATCCCTGAAAATATCATATTAAATAAAGAAGCCTTGTGAAGCCACATATTTTAAGACCTCATTAATATGAAATTTCCAGAATAGACAAATCTATAGAGACAAGAAGTGGATTCATATTTACCTATAGTTGGTGACAGTATGGGGAATGGAGAGAAACTAACGAGTAGGAAGTTTCTTTCTGGAGTGATTAAAATGTTCTAGATTAGATTTTGAGATGGTTGGCCAACTCCTAAATACACCAAACTCCACTGAATTCTATGCTTTAAATGGGTGAAATTTTGTGGTATGTAAATTATATCTCAATAAAACTGTTTAAAACAAGAAATCAGCTCAGAAATCAGCAATACTGGAACCTAAACACAAAGCAGGAATGTCTCCAAAATTCTGAAGAAAAACTATTTCCAACCAAGAGTTCTATATACAGCCAAATTACCAATCAAGCATGAGGAGAGAATAAACACATATTTAATTATGCGAAACCAAAAAATTTTCTCCCTATACATACTTTCTCATGCAGCTACTACAGAATATGTTCCATAACAGTTTTCAAAGTAGACTTAAAAGAGGAAGAAATGGTAGAAAAAATAGTTGATATGAAACAGAAGAATAACAAAAAGAAGGTTCAATACAAAGGTAAAAGAAGATATCAATGTGACAGCTATGTGATAGATCTAGAAAACAAACCCTCCATGTTGGTACAGATCAAAACAATGCCAGGAGAGATTTCTACAAGAAGATGAAATTAATTCAATATGTATCTCTATATGATCAGAGAAAACTCAGACAACTGTCAAAAGAGCTGGGGGTTTACCTGATGATAGGCATAGAAAATTTTAGAAGAAAATCTGGCTGAATACATGACTTGTGACTAGGGAAGAATTTTTTCAAGTTATGAAAAGGATAAATCAGGGGCTGGCCCCACAGCTGACTGGTTAAGCTCGTGCACTCTGCTTTGGTGGCCAAGGGTTTTGCTGGTTTGCATCCTGGGCACGGACCTAGCACTGCTCATCAAGCCATGCTGAGATGGCATCCCACATAGCAGAACTAGAAGGACCTACAACTAAAATATACAACTATGTACTGGGGGACTTTGCGGAGAAGAAGAAGAAAAAGAGAAGACTGGCAACAGATGTTAGCTCAGGTGCCAATCTTTGGGGGGAAGAAAAAGGACAAATCATAGAGAAAAAACTACTACATTAAATTTAAGAATTTTTGTTTACCAAAAGCCACCATTAAATAAAATAAAAATATAAGCTACAAATTGGGAGTATATATGTAACATATAATTGAAATGGGACCAGTACATAAAATTTATAAAGAATACTTTTAAAAAAAGAAATATGAGCAAACAAAAAACTGACATTTCAAGAAGATACATGAATGGCCATAAAATATATAAAAATATGTTCAACATAATTAATAAGCAGGGAAATGCAAATTATAATTACAATAAGATATCATTTTATAACAATTAGATTGTCACAAGTTAAGAAGTCTGAGAATAAGTTGTACTGGCAAGAATGAAGCAAAAGGAATTTTCGGCTGCCACTGTTAATGTACATTGGTACAACTACCTTGGAAAACATTTTGGGATTATTTTATAAATCTAGCATTCACATATCCTACTAAACTAGCAGTTCCACAACGAAGTACATATCCCAGAGACTGAATAATAGGTGAACCAGAAGACTGGTATGAGCATATTTAAAGCAGCACCACTCATAACAGAAAAAACCACCCACATACCCACCAACAGGAGAATGGACAAATCAATTATGTATATTAATACCATGTAATTTTTTATTGTGGTAAAATATAACAAAATTTACCATTTCAACAATTTTCTTTTTTTATTGACATACAATTGACATATAACATTATATTAGTCTCAGGTGCACAACATAAGGATTCACTATTTGTATACTGCAAAATGATCACCACAATAAGTCTAGTTAATATCTACCATCATTCATAGTTACAGGTATTTTCTCCTGTAATGAGAACTTTTAAGATCTACTCTCTTAGCGACTTTCAAATATACAATATGGTATTATTAACTATAGTCATCATGCTGTAAATTACATTCCCAGGACTTATTTATTTTATAATTGGAAGTTTGTACCTTTTGACCACCTTCACCCATTTCACCCACCCCTGATCCCCTGCCTATGACAACCACAATCTGTTCTCTATTTTAACAATTTTAAATGTACAATTCAGTGGCATCGAGTACATTCACACTGTTGTACAACCATTACCACCTTCTATCTCCAGAACTTTTTCATCATCCCAAACTGAGACTCTGTACCCAATAAACAATAACTCCCTATTCTCCCAATACCATGCAGTTTCTTTAATACTCTTTTTTTGTGGTAAAATACACATAGCATAATAAATCTTATCATTTAAACTATTTTTAAGAGTACAATTCAGTGGCATTAGGTACATTTATTGTTGTGCAACCATTACCACTACGCATCTCCAGAACTTTTAGTCAAACTGAAACCTTGTACCCATTAAACGATGACTCCCCATTCCCCTCAAAACCATATAATATTATACAGCAACTAAAAAGAACAAACTACATGCAACAAGATGGATGAATCTTAGATGCATATTATTGAGGGGAAAAGAAGTCACAGAAGACCTTATGCTATATCTTAGTATTTCTGTAAAACTCAAAAACTAGCAAAGCCAAACAATTTATTGCTTAGGAAAACATACACTTTTATCATATAACTTTATTTTTCAGCGCACAGTAATGATAAACATAAAATTACAGATAGCAGTCACCTGTGGGAAGGAAGGGAGGAGAATGATCAGAAAGTAATATAAAGATGGCTGCAGTAGTATTAATAATCTTCTGGTTCTGAACTTGAGTAGGTTCATTTTGCTGGTGTGCTGCCTAACGTACGTGTGTTTTGTATATTCTGTTGCATCAAATGCTACATTAACATCTAAAGACTGAATAGGAGCTTTCCATTAAACATGTGTATTGAAAACTTATGTACCATTTCAAATCCTCGCAGTCTTATCTCTTATTCTAGCTATTGCTGTTGCAAACAGTATTGTGACTAGTTAGACACACATATTTTGTCTAATTTCAAGTAGACGCTACTGACAACACACGGTTTCAGACTCCATACATTTGTCTCTTGTTTGATGGCTTCAGCTCTGCACTTACACATGCATAACTCTTAAAATCCTTCCTCCTTTCTTCCCCAAGGCAAATAGATGGTCCTGAGATATGATTCATTAGGGTTCTCAGTTGGTCCCACAGGGTTGAGCAACCAGTAGCCAACTCATTAATGCATTCTTGTATGGATTCTCCATCCTTCCTATTTTTATTCCCATAGCTCCACTCCTGCATCCTAGGATAACATTCGTTTTTTTTTTTTTTTTTTTTTGAGGAAGATTAGCCCTGAGCTAACATCTGCTGCCAATCCGCCTCTTTTTGCTGAGGAAGACTAGCCCGGCGCTAACATCTGTGCCCATCTTCCTCTACTTTATATGTGGGATGCCTACCACAGCATGGCTTTTGCCAAGTGATGCCATGTCCGCACCTGGGATCTCAACCAGCAAATCCCGGGCCGCAGAAGCGGAACGTGCACACTTAACCGCTGAGCCACTGGGCCGGCCCCTAGGGTAACATTCTTAAATAAGCTACATTCTTTAATAAACTACTAGGCCTCTGCTTAGAGGAAATAAGCCTCTATGGCATATGGAACTCAATTGCTTATTTCAGCACCCAGTTGAAAAACCACTAAGATGACAAATAGGTCGTAAATTCCTAAGAACAAAGAGTAGGAAGGAAGACTATGCAAGGGACAAGGAGAGGCAAAAGTTTAAAAGTTGATGGACATGCAGTAGACAAGAAAAAGCTGAAAAATCTAAGTTTACATATACGTGAGAATCATAGAAAAGCAGAGTATATATGTGTACGTGTGATTGAGAATATATATATACGAGTGTATGTGTGTATGTGTGTAGAAGATGGGGTAAGGAGTGGCAGGGAGACTAAAACAACAAAATGCATGTAGATTCTCATTCAGAACTCTGGGAACGTTCAGGTATTAGAGATAAATGGCACCTCTGCAAGGGGTGCTGTTGAAGGAGGTCAAAAATAGGAAAATAGGTTGGAATTCTTTGAAATGAGCTAGACCCTTACCCTACATCGTGAAATAACATTCCCTTGCTCACACCTGTAGAAGATGGGAAATTTACTTTATAGAGAAAATGGAAACACAGAATTTCAGAAGTAGTTAGGGACATTAAACAAAGCTAAATGTAGGAGTAAAGTACCACACTGAAAATGGGAGGAATTAAATGGAAGTATGCATATGGAATCACAAGAAGCCCAGCAACACATCCAGAACATTAGTATCCAGATTTATAACCTGTAGGCAGAGAAACAATCTAACTGACCCAAGAAAAACAATCTAGAGATAGGACATTTGGAAGTCACCAACTAAATGGTGAGGTCTACAATTAATTACAAAACATATCTCTAGTCCTAGTATCTCTTGAGTGTACCAGTGGATCCAACGATTTATTCTCTCTCAATGAATGTCTCTCAGGAACCTCAAGGTAACATGTCCAAGCCAAAACTTTCATTCCCCCCTCAATACAATTGCTCTTCTTATATTCCCTATCCAAGTACTAAGCCAGCAATCTAGAAATCATCCTTAATTACTCCCTCTCCTCATCCAATATATTCCATAATTTTTATATAGACATATAGATTCTCTCCATCTCTTTCTCTCCCTCTCTCTCTCTCTCTTTTTTTTGTTAGAAACAAAGGTATACCAGAGTTGCAATCACAGAATAACAAGGTAAGATGGGCCAAAAACAAATTTTTGGTGACAAACCAGTGCTCTTCTTCCTACATGCTATGGAAAGGGCTAATGCAAAACAAACAGATTTTACTGGTATTTAACACATTAACTAACAAGAAGAGTCCCAGCATTAGAATGGCAGGCTTGATGGTGAAGTAGAAGATTGGAAGTGAAAGAAAACAATAATAGGCTGTGCCACAGAAAGAGAGGACAATCAATGGGGTGCTAGGGAGAACAGAGAAGCTCTGTGTATACTTAAAAATCTTTATACCAGTTGGTTGTTTCAATGAAACGACTTCACATAGGTTATCTGTTTCAGAGTTTCCAGGAGTTTCCCTTAGCTTAGCACATTGCTACTAAGATTGATGGCATATACAACGTCTTTGTTTTGTGCTCTATATGGACACCTTTCTTGTATATTAGATCACTGACACAGACTTAAGTGCATACATATGAAAATTATTCGCACAAAGTAGAGAAGATACAATATACATTTCTCATAAAGTTTGAATCTTCAAAAAATAAGGTGAGAGGCATATACATTCTCCCTTAGTTGTCCTTCTTAATATAGGTTCACATCAATGCATACCACCAGTACCATCCCATTCCAAGCTATCATTTCTTGCCAGAACTACTAGTCTCCCTATATCCTATCAAGAGCCTCTCCAAATCATGCTCATAAAGCAACGAGAGAGATTCTTCTCCTGTTTAAAAGCATTAAATAACTTCTCAGAACCCTTAAAATGAAATGCAACTTCTCCAATATGGCTAACAATATGGCACTACAGGAACAAGCTCATGACGATTTTTCTTCCTAAAGTCAACTCTCATCACTTCTCTCTTCATACTCATATTCTTCTAATTCTTTATTTGTGCCATGCTCGCTAGCGAGAGCTCTCTCTCTTTTTGCTCCTGAACTTTCATACAGGTTGCTCCCCTGGCTGGAATACATCACTCTCCTCTTCATAAGGCTCACTCTCACTTTTCCTGAATGTAACATTTTAAAAGATTCTTTTTATGAAAAACCTTTCTGATGCATCTGGTCCCATATTCAATTCTTTAAAACTAGTATCAACATGAGCACCATGGCAGAGTGAACTTACCCAGGAATCTCTCCCCTCCAACATACAACAGGAAAGAGCAACCATATTCCAAGAGAAAATAGCCTAACAGCACAAAAAACTCAGAAAGAATGCAGCCACATGACAGAGGGCAGAGAGGCTGGAGATGCCCACGGACGAGCTGGAACCGGGTAAGAGAGAACTTCGCTCCCTTCCCTAAAGACTGGGGTAGCTGCCGCGGGAGGCTCCAAGAGGGAAGGAGTGGGGCAGGGGTCCTGCGTCTGAGGGATCACCAAGGACTCCCTAGGGCCCTTGCAGCTAGAGGGAGCCCTCTAACGGAGCGAAAGCTTGTGCGTGAGGTGAACCTCATCAAGCCAAGACAGCAGGAGGCAAGATACTGAGAGCTGATCGGGAAACCCAGGACTGCATACAGGAGAAAGCGTTCATCCCCTGACCTGTGCCACGACATCTTGGCTGAAAGCAGAGGGCTCAGAATATGCAGCTCTTGACTCCCACCCAGTGGGGACAGGCTGTACCTGCAACCGAATAATATCAGAATGGGAAAGACCAGACATTCCAACATCAGGCACTACATCAAATCTCCACACCAGAGAGAAAACAACGAGCACCCAGAACTCAGTCCTGAGGACACAGAAATAAGTAAACTAAACGACAATGAATTCAAAATAGCTATCATCAAAAAACTCAATGAAGTAAAAGACAATAAAGGGAAACAATTTAACGAGTTCAGGAGCTACTTCACAAAACAGATTGAAACTATGAAGAAGAATCAATCAGAATATTAGAGATCAAAGACACAATGGAAGAGCTATAACAAAATATGGATTCCCTGAATGCTCGTGTGGACACCATAGAGGAGCAAATCAGCATAATCAAAGACAAACATGTTGAAATGTTCCAGACAGAGGAGGAGACAGAACTATGACTACAAAGAAATGAAGAAAGTCTCTGAGAAATATCCATCTCAATGAGGAAATGCAACATAAGAATTGTAGGTATTGCAGAAAGTGAAGAGAAGGAGAATGGAACAGAAAGCATGTTCAAAGCAATAATAGCAGAGAACTTCCCAAATCTAGGGAAAGAGAGGGAAACGTGTGTGGATGAAGCTTCCAGATCTCCTAGATTTGTCAATGTAGAAAGACCTACTGCAAGGCATACAGTAGTAAAACTGGCAAAAAGGACTGACAAAGAAAGAAGACTCAGGGCAGCAAGGCAGAAGAAAATAACCTACAAAGGCACCCCTATCAGGCTTTCAGCAGATTTCTCTGCAGAAACCTTACAAGCTAGGAGAGAATGGAATGACATATTCAAAACTTTAAAAGATAAAAATCTTCAGCCAAGAATACTCTATCCAGCAAAAATATCCTTCAGATATGAGGGAGAAATTAAATCTTTCCCAGACAAACAAAAGCTGTGGGACTTCATAGCCACAAGACCCCACCACCTAAGAAAGTCTCAAGAAGGCCCTCATACCAGAAAAAAGAAAAAAAGGGAGACAGGAGTCACAAAACACAGAGTAAGGAGACAAATAGCAGAATCAGGATAGGATAGCAAATATTCAACTACAGCATTAGGTCAAAGGGTAGGAAAACACAAAAGACAAAGACAATCTTGTCACTTTAACCACAAACTCACAACACAACTTGGAATCAGATATGAGAACACTGACTTTGAAGGGTAGGAGGAGCGGGACTGAATCAGTCTAGACTAAGGGAATTAGAGGCCATCAGAGATTGGACTATGTTATATACAAGATTCTGAATACAAACTTAAGGGTGGCCACTAAACTTAAAAGCAGAACAGAGACACAAAAAGTAAATAAGGACAAAACAGAGAAAGACATCATAAAAAACTGCATAATTCAATGGGTAGACCAAAACACACAGGACAAGAAACAAAGGAAATGCAGGAAAACTGGAAAATGAGTGATATAATGACAGCATTAAGCCCTCATACATCAATAATCATCCTCAATGTAAACGGATCGAACTCTCCAATAAAAAACACAGAGTGGCAAGATGGATTAAAGAAGAAGATCCAACAATTTGTTGCCTCCAGGAAACACATCTCAGCTCCAAGGACAAACAGAGGCTCAGAGTGAAGGGGTGAAGAAGATCCAACAATTTGTTGCCTCCAGGAAACACATCTCAGCTCCAAGGACAAACAGAGGCTCAGAGTGAAGGGGTGGAAGACGATACTCCAAGCTAATGGCAAACAAAAGAAAGCAGGTGTTGCAATACTTACATCAGACAAAGTATAATTCAAGATAAGGCAGGTAAAGAGAGACAAAGAGGGGCAGTATATAATGATCAAAGGGACATTCCATCAAGAAGAAATAATGCTTATAAATATCTATGTACCCAACACAGGAGGAGTAAAGTTCATAACGCAACTATTAACAAATGTAAAAGAAGATATTAAAAATAACACAATAATAGTAGGGGATCTCAACACCCCACTCACATCATTGGACAGATCATCCACACAGAAAATCAACAAGGAAACAGTGGAATTAAACAAAAAGCTAACCCAGTTGGACTTAATATACATTTATAGAACACTCCATCCAAAAACAGCAGAATACACATTCGTCTCAAGTGCGCACAGAACATTCTCAAAGAGAGACCATATGTTGGGAAACAAGGCAAGCCTCCATAAATTTAAAGAAACTGAAATAATAACAAGCATCTTCTCCGATGATAATGCTATAAAGCTAGAAATCAATTACAAGAAAAAAGCTGATGTGCCGACCAAGTGGTGCAGCGGTTAAGTGTGCATGTTCCACTTTGGCAGCCCGGGGTTCGCTGGTTTGGATCCCAGGCGCGGACATGGCACCCTCAGCAACCCATGCTGCGGCAGGTGTCCCACATATAAAGTAGAGGAAGATGGGCACAGATGTTAGCTCACGGCCAGTCATCCTCAGCAAAAAAGAGCAGGATTGGCAGCAGATGTTAGCTCAGGGCTAATCTTCCTCAAAAAAAAAAACAAAACAGAGAAAAGAAAAAGGCTGAGAAAGGGACAAAGATGTGAAGACTAAACAATATGCTATTGAACAAGCAATGGATCATTGAAGGAATTAAAGGAGAAATCAAAAAATATGTGGAGACAAATGAAAATGATAATATGGCATACCACCTCATATGGGATGCAGCAAAAGCTGTATTAAGAGGGAAAGTCATTGCAATACACGCTCACCTTAACAAACAAGAAAAATCCCAAATAAGCAACCTCAAACTACACCTAACTGATTTAGAAAAAGAAGAACAAACAAAGCCCAAAGTCAGCAGAAGGAGAGAAATAATAAAAATCAGAGCAGAAGTAAATGTTATTGAAACAAAAAAGGCAGTAGAAAGGATCAATGAAACAAAGTGCTGGTTCTTTGAGAAGATAAATAAAACTGACAAAGTCCTAGCCAGACTTACAAAGAAAAAAAGAGAGAAAGCTCACATAAACAAAATCAGAAATGAAAGAGGAGAAATAACAACAGACTCCATAGAAATACAACAAGTTATAAGAGAATACTACAAAAAACTAAATGGATAACCAACAAAATGGATAACCTAGAGGAAATGGATACATTCTTAGACTCTTACATCCTCCCAAAGCTGAGTCAAGAAGACACAGACAATCTGAATAGACCAATCACAAGCAAGGAGACTGAAAGAGCAATCAAAGGCACCCCAAAGAATAAAACCCCAGGATCAGATGGCTTTCCTGGGGAATTCTACCCAACTTTCACAGAGGATTTAATAACTATCCTCTTCAAGCTATTCCAAAAAATTAGGGAAGATGGGAACACTTCCTAACACATTCTATGAGGCCAACACCACTCTGATCCCAAAGCCCAAAAGAGCACAAAAAAGAACTACAGGCCAGTATCGCTGATGGACATAGATGCAAAAATTCTCAACAAAATTTTGGCAACCAGAATTCATCAATACATCAAAAGGATCATACATCACGATCAAGTGGGATTCATACCAGGGACACAGGGATGGTTCAACATCCGCAAATCAATCAATGTGATACACCACACCAACAAACTGAGGAATAAAAACCACTTGATCATCTCAATAGATGCAGAGAAAGCACGTGACAAGCTCCAACAGCCATTTAAGATAAAAACTATTAACAAAATGGGGATAGAAGGAAATTACCTTAACATAATAAAGGCCACATATGACAAACCCACAGCCAACATCATACTCAATGGACAACACTGAGTGCCATTCCCCTGAGAACAGCAACAAGACAAGCATGTGCACTCTCACCACTTTTATTCAACATAGTACTGGAGGTTTTGGCCAGAGCAATTAGGCAAGAGAAAGGAATAAAAGGAATCCAAATAGGGAGGGAAGAAGTGAAACTTTCGCTGTTTGGTGACGACATGATCTTACACACAGAGAACCCCAAAAAATCCATTGGAAAACTAATAGAAATAATTAACAGCTACAGTAAAGTTGCAGGGTACACAGTCAACTTAGAAAAATCACTTGCTTTTCTACACTCCAATAATGAACTTACAGAAAGAGAACTCAAGAATATGATTATATTTGCAATCACAACTTAAAGAATAAAGTACCAAGGAATAAATTTAACCAAGGAGGTGAAGGACTTATACAATGAAAACTATAAGACATTACTGAGAGAAACTGATAAGGACTTAAAGAGATGTAAATAGATTCCTTTCTCATGCATCAGAAGAATAAACATAGTTAAAATGTCCATACTTCCCAAGGCAATCTACAGATTCAATGCAATCCCTATCAGAATCCCAATGACACTCTTCACAGAAATAGAGCACAGAATATTAAAATTCGTATGGGGCCATCAAAGACCCCAAATTGCTAAGGCAATCCTGAGAAAAAAGAACAAAGCTGGAGGTATCACAATCCCTGACTACAAAATGTACTACAAAGCAATAGTGTCCGAAAACGGCATGGTACTAGCACAAAAACAGGCACACAGATCAATGGAACAGAACTGAAAGCCCAGAAATAAAACCACATATCTACGGACAGCTAATCTTCAACAAAGGTGTCAAGAACATACAATGAAGAAATGATAGTCTCTTCAATAAATGGTGTTGGGAAAATTGGACAGCCACATGCAAAAGAATGAAGGTAGACCACTATCTCACACCATACACAAAAATAAACTCAAAATGGATCAAAGACTTGAAGATTCATCCTGAAACTATAAAACTCTTGGAAGATAATATTAGTAGTACACTCTTTGACATCGAACTTAATAGGATCTTTTCAAATACCATGTCCTCTCAGACAAGGGAAACAAAAGAAAAAAATAAACAAGTGGGAATTCATCAGACTGAAGAGCTTCTGCGATACGAAACAAACTAGGATGAAAACAAAGAAACAACCCTCCAGTTGGGAGAAAATATTTGCAAATCATATATCTGACAAGGGGTTAATCTCCATAACATATAAGGAACTCACACAGCTGAACAATAAGAAAGCAAACAACCCGATCAAAAAGTGGGCAGAGGAGATGAACAGATATTTTTTCAAAGATATATAGATGGCCAATAAACACATGCAAAGATGTTCAAGATTACTAATCATCAGGGAAATGCAAATCAAAACCACACTAAGATAACACCTTACGCCTTTTAAAACAGCTATAATCACTAAGACTAAGAATAACAAATGTTGGAGAGGGTGTGGAGATAAGGGAACCCTCATACACTGCTGGTGGGAATGCAAACTGGTGCAACCAGTATGGAAAACAGTATGGAGATTCCTCAAAAAACTAATAATAGAACTACCATAAGACCCAGCTATCCCACTACTGGGTATCTACCCAAACAATGTGAAATCAACAATCCAAAGTAACACATGCACCCCTATGTTCATTGCAGCACTACTGACAATAGCCAAGACATGGAAGCAACCCAAGTGTCCACCAACCAGTGACTGGATAAAGAAGATGTGGTATATACATATTCAATGGAATACTACACAGCCTGAAAAAAAACCAATTCATCCCATTGCAACAACATGGAAGGACCTAGAGGGAATTATGCTAGGCGAAATAAGCCAGTCTGAGAAAGAAAAACACCAGATGATTTCACTCATATGTGGAATATAAACAAGTACTTAGAGAAAGAAAACAGTTCAGTGGTTACCAGGGGAAGGGGGATTGGAGGTGGGCACAGCGGGTGAAGGGGAGCACTTATGTGGTGACAGTCAAGAAATAATGTACATCTGAAATCTCACATTGATGTAAACTATTAAGAACTCAATAAAAAAAATAGTATCAACATTAGAATTAAATAGTCCTCCTATATATTTCCATAGTGTCCTATATTTTTTCAATCATATCACTTGTCACTATCTTACAAAGTATGGAATCTCCAGTTTCTACCACATGACCTAAGTACTTAGTGCTAAGTATGCACTAAGCACTTGTTAAATAAACAAATGATCTGCCAGAACTATAAGCTGTAATTGTCTTAATTTATCTTTTTATTTTTCTCTCAAGAACAATCTGACCTTCAGGAATAGACATAACATGCAATTAATGCCCAAGTAAAAAAGCCATTAATTTTTAAAACAAAAGTTTGACAAAACTATGTAAAAACACAAAAATATCATTTAGGCTAAAAGACGTACTATATTTTAAAGTGAAAAAACTTGGAAGAGACTGTTGAAATGAGTATATAATACTTAATGCTTTAAATTTATAGTTAAATATGAGTATTATCTCATAATACCTACAATTTTCTAGTATTATATGAATTGCTAATCACATACACCTACTTACATTAATATCTAATGTCTCTATTTTTCCTAGACAATATGGTAAACAAAATACATACTAAGACATGAAGGAATGCCATAAGATTTACCTAGCTGTAACAAATCAGAAATCACTCCAAGCTATTTCATGTGACACCAAGTCATATTGGTTCCAAGAGAACCTTGAAATCCACTCATCTTTATAAATCATGCTAAATATGATCATTTCTAAATCAATCCTAGTAATAAATTATTTTACCTTTTATTCTCAAAAAAAAGGTATTTACTTTGTTTTCATTGTTGCATTTTATAATACAATGTCTTAGATGGTAAGCAGTCATTTCCCCAGATCAAGAGGAAAAGTTGAATTTAAACAAAAACAATGCCATAGACAGAGAGTTTTTACTTGTATTAAGAATAGAAATCAGTGTCCACAACATGCTACATATTCGACTCTTCAAGGATAGGTCTATCTCAAGTATGCAGATATTAATATAGTAGAAAGTGCTAAAGAATGGTGCCATAACCCAAGAGTTTTAATGAGACTTATTCTTGTTCCTTAATGCCCTGGGATTAGCACGACAGTACAACAGACGCTATTTAATTAAAAACCTACCACATACTTCCACAATTTACAAAATTCATAATTTACTTATCAACAATAAATTGTAATGATGTACACTCCTGTTTCCTCCTAGACAACAAATTTCCAAAGGCATTTTTTTCCAATATAGTCTCATGTATTTTATTCTTCACAAATTCCGCTCTACAACTATTCACTCACAAGAGCTTTTTCTACCTGTGAATAAATGTATCTCTGGCTACTAACACAGTCTTTTTAGTTATTCTTAGTAAGGGTCAGTTTAGTAGCTTCTATAGTGCATTTACCACATCGGTTTCATGATATGTGAACCATAGGCTCCATATTTTTCCTCAAATCATATTTTGATATAAAGACATTTGTTTCCAGTTTATATCCTCTTACCAAAAAACAAGTGCCCTCTCAACTTTAATGAAAGTTTTATCTCTCACTTGAGGAATAGTTGCACTGGCTAAAAACAGTTTTACTATTTGCATTTCCTTGTTTTTATATAGACTACATCAATTCTTGGTCCTAGATCACCACCAAATTGGACATTCCACCCTTTCACTTAAGAGTTACTTATCAGGAGAATTCTATAGCAAAGATCCAAAAGACTGATACTTATAAAATCAGTTACTAATGATTTCACAGCTGATCTGATTTTATAAGTATCTATTATCCTATCCTCTCCTTCTTCTCACCAATTTTCTCTAAAATAAATTCACAAATACAACGAACACAATCTGGAAGGATCTCTTGTTAAAGCTGCTAGATGGCCTTTTCCTGATAATACTACTTCAATGCCACATGTTTTTTACAAAGTTAAAGAATCAAGCTGATGTAGTCAAGTTCCCTGTAAAGAAGGGTCTCATAAATCAGCTTACACAAATACCTTTATAAAATTAGTTTATCATTCCATCAGTGCCTAAATTCAGTTAATAGCTTGAGTCCAGAACAACCCAATCAATCTTAAATCAAAATATGAGACCATCCAAACTGATGTATAAAAACCAGAGGCCCATACAGCTCACTTCAGGAATCCAAAATTGAAAGTACAAAGAAATACAAACCAGCAATTAGGAGAGTTATAACCATTAAATTGTTTTGGGAAATGAGGCAGAACAGTTTCTTTTTTTAATCCAAATCAAGAAAATGGGTTCCTTAAGTTAGGGATCTCTAATGATCAGGGTGAGAATACTGCCAATAGACTGAATTGAAGGCACACAAGTCACCAGATTAATGATTTAATTTGTTGTTGGGTAAAATTTAACATGCAAATACAGTGGTGAATTTCATCATTAGCCAAGCATCATTGTTAAGAAAATAAAATGCATACTCTATAAAGATAGCAAGCAGTTTGATTTGCTGACATTTAAGATGAATATAATTGAGGTTGGATACTTGGGCTGTGACAGTTGTTGCATGTGAGACTAATGAACCAAGACTTCTTTTAACAAGCAATAAAGAGTTATAAAATAGTTACTGAGCATAGAAATGACAATATACATTAGAAAGACATAGTAACTCAAACTGGAAAAATTACTCAATGAAGTTACACTTTAATTTTAATGACCGACCATCTTTATTTGTACAGCACTAAGAAGCTCAATTCTCTTGAGGATGTTTAAACACAGATAGCCGACTCTAGACACTAAACATTCCTGTTTTGCTTGTATAGAGTACAATCTTTATAAAACAGTTATGTATAAAGAACAAAGAAACTTTATTTAGAAGCTCAGAAAATTATTTATATTTCTTACTTTCAAATTTTACTCAACAAATCTTCAGTGAAAATGGTAAAAGGTAAGCTTTGGTTATCACACTCATCAAGAAAAGGTATTAGATGGTTTGATGTAAGTTAAACTACAAAATTATTACTTACCAATAAGATTTCTTCATGGGGAAAAAAACAGAAAAAAATCTTGAATTTTGCACAAGACATAAAATGTAGAAGGGTCTCAGGAATTAAAACACATGTGCTCATTCTTAATTATTCTGGGGAAACTTTCTTTTAATTGTGCAATTATTCTACCAGAGGCAAGTTTAGTCTTAATAGTTTTGTTAACTCTAACCTTATTAACTTACTATACCATTTATAAAAGCTTCAAGAACTAAAAACCAAATGAGGTATGATTTTCTTCATATTTTTAAAGTCACAAAATTATTAACAAGAATTCTAGTTATTTCTTCTATAATTCCTTGAAAACAAACCAAAGATACTTACTGTTGGTTTTTTTCATTTAGAGTATTCATGCCCTGGAGATCAGAAAGAGGTGTTCTGGGATTTTTCCGGGTTATACCTAGCATATGAAAGGCAGAGATTTTCAAATCAATGCTAAAAGAAACTAAACACAATTTTTCTAAGGACAAATGAAATTAACGTACTTCGATAGTATTTGCTAAACATGTCAGAAACATCTAAATAATAACATGAACCAAGCCTCAGGACTATTACTTGCAAATCTGACTTAACCGACAATGAAGTCAACTAGGAAATTTAATAATAAATTTTTTTATTTCTCCTCTCATTTAAATATTATCAGAAAATAAAAGGGTAACTGGGCTGAAGGTCTAGAAGTGTACAAGCTCATTTCTTATTTCAATATTCAAAAAATTCCTAATGATTCTTTGGCATCAACAATAAAACTTTTCAACAATATATTGCTGACACGGACTATAGATTTTAGAGATCAATTAATCTCACATATAAAGACACTAAGAATCAAAGACGATAAATTTCTTCCTTAAGGACTAACAAATTTTTTTTTTGGGGGGTGGTGAGGAAGATTGGCCTTGAGCTAACATCTCTTGTCAATCTTCCTCTCTTCACTTGAGGAAGACTGTCGCTGAGCTAACACCTGTGCCAATCTTCCTATATTTTGTATGTGGGATGCCACCACAGCATGGCTTTGATGAGTGGTGTGCAGGTTTGCACTTGGGACCTGAATGCACAAACCCCAGGCTGCCAAAGTAGAACACGGAGAACTTAATCACTATGCCACCAGGCCAGCCCCCTGGATTACCACTATTTTTTAAGTTATAATTTTCTTCAAATCATATGATGAACACTGAAGCTCTATAAACATAAAGCTATCAATTTTCATAACATACACACCCACAAAAAAATTTAATGTAGGTAAGATACATTGGAAAGGAAGAAGTAAACATCTCTATTTGAGGTCATCTTGTATGCAGAAAATCCTAAGTAACTCACAAAAAGCTATTAAGACTAATAAATGAGTTCAGCAAAATTAAAAAACATAAGATCAATATCCAAAAATCAACTTTATTTCTATACAATAGCAATAAACAATCAGAAAATGAAATTAAGAAAACAATTCCATTAATAATAACACCAAAATAATATAAAGGAGTAACATGAACAAAAAAGTATAAAATGTCTAAACTAAAAACTACAAAATATCATTAAAAGAAATTGAAGAAAATCTAAATAAATGGAATGCCATCCATGCTCACGAATTGGAAAACTTAATATTGTTAAGATGGCAATGCTCCCCAAATTGATCTACAGACTAATGCAATCTCTATTAAAATTCCAGCTGTCTTTTTTTTCAGAAATGAGTAAGCCGATCCTAAAATTAACATGGAAATGCAGGGAACCCAGAATAGTCAAACAATGCCGAAAGAGAAAAACATGGTTGGAGGACTCACACTTCCTAAATTCAAAACTTACTACAAAGATAAAGTAAACTGAGACGGTATGGTATCAGCATAAAGATAGACAAATAGATCAATGGAAAGGAACTGAGAGTACAGAAATAAACCTTTACACTTATGATCAATTGAATTTTGACAAAGGTGCCAAGACAATTCAATGGGAAAATAATCTTTCAACAAATGGTGCTGGGAAAACTAGATATCCACATGCAATAGAATGAGGTTGGGTCTAAGGTCAAAATATAAATGCCAAAAGTATAAAACTCTTAAGAGAAAACATAGGAATTGATCTTCCTGACATTGGGTTAGGCAATGGTTACTTAGATATGACACCAAAAGCACAAGCAAAGAAAAAAATGGATAAACTGGACATCATCAGAACTTAAAACTTTTGTGCTTCAAAGAACACTGTATGAAGAAAGTGAAAAGACAACCCACAGAATGGTAGAAAATGTTTCCAAATCAAATATCTGATAAGGAACTTTAATCCAGAATATAAAAAAAAAACCTCGTGCAACTGAATAATAAAAAGACCACCCAATTTAAAAATAAAAAAAGGATCTGAACAGGTATTTTTGCAAAGAAGATATGCAAACAGCTAATAAGCACATGAGAGAATGCTCAACATCATTAGTCATCAGAGAAATGAAAATCAAAATTACAATGAGATACCACTTCACACCACACTAGGATGGATAACACCAAAAATACAGGTAACAAATGTTGGCAAGGACATGGAAAAATTGGAACTTTTCATACAGCGCTGAAGGTGAAATGATAGTCACTTTGGAAAAGTCTAGCAGCTGATCAAAAAATTAAACACAGAGTTACCATACGACCCAGCAACTCCCCTCCTAATTCTATACCCTAAAGAACTAAAGATATATATCTACACCCACACAAAAACTTTCTTTTTACTTATTCAGCTCCTAAGTCATAGACATCAATTACCCCATGACAAATTACCATTTTCTATCACCATATCCATTCTTTTCTTCCATATATTTGCATCTCAGACCTTTCCTCAATACTATTAAGTCAACTTTCAGCTATGTTTCCTCTGTTGGCTTTATTCCTCTGCTTGTTTTCAGTAGTTCAATATCTATTTTCAATATCATTCTGATACATTTTTTTAAAATATTGGCACCTGAGCTGACATCTGTTGCCAATTTTCTTTTCGTTTTTCCTTCTCCCCAACCCCTCAATACATAGCTGTATATTCTAGTTGTGGGTCCTTCTGGTGTGCTGTGTGAGGCACCGCCTCAGCAGGGCCTGATGAGCGGTGCCATGTCTGTGCCCAGGATCCGAACCAGCAAAAGCCCAGGCCCCTGAAGCAGAGTGCACAAACTTAACTACTCAGGCACAGGGCTGGCCCCCTCATTCTGATATTTTATAGTTTTAAATTCACGCTATTTATTTATTGGATTCATGTTCTTAAATTCTTCTATACTGTAAAGTGCTCAGAGGGAATTTTCTTCTCTCTCTTGGAGTATCTTCCCTGCAAACACAACAGAGTGTTTCTTTTAGGGTGGTTCTTTTATGCATTTTATTTGACTTCCTTATTTCCCTCTGTGTAATGATTTGTTAATATCATTAAATATTTTAAACATTAAAAAGGCATAAGGAATAATACACTGAACACTTGCAACTGATCACTCAGATTAGAGAATGAAGTCCTGTGCACCTTTCTTCCTGATCCCATTCCAACAGCATCAGATCCCAACATCACACTCCTGTTGGAATTAGCACAAAAGGCATTTAAAATAGCCATCATAATGTTCAACGACTTAAAGTAGAAGATAGGTCTTTTGAGTTAACAGATAGAAAATGTCAGGAGAGAAATGGAGGCTATAAAAAGGAACCAGAGTATGAGAAATCTGTGAGACAATATCAAATATTCTAAGAACATGTAATTGAAGTCTCAGAAGGAAAAGAGAAATTGTAGCAGAGTACATTTTTGAAAAAATATTGGCCAAAAGTTTCCTAAATTTGATGAAAAACAATGAAGCACAGGTCCAAAAGGTGCAGCAAATTCCAAACAGGATAATATAAAATCACACCTCTGGACATCAAAGTCAAATTGCTGAAAACCAAAAAATAAAAAGAAAACCTTAAAGCAGCCAGAGGAGCAAAGGTACATTAGATATGAAAGAATGACAAAAGGATGACATCTGAGTTTATCACCACAAATAATGGAGGACAAAAGAAAATGGAACATCTTTAAACGCCAGTTTGATAGTTCCTAATGTTAAACATATGCCTAGTTTATGACACAGAAACTCCACTCACAAGTCTTACCCAAGGAATGAAAATAGACTACACAAAATCACTTGAACATTTATAGCAGGGTTTCTCACAATAGCTCAAAACAGTACACAACCCTCATATCCATCAAGAAACAAATGATAAACACAAAGTTGTATACACAGTTATACACACATATGTATAGTGGAATACAACTTGCCTACAAATTAATGCTATATGGAACAACATAGATGATATATATACCCATTATGTTGCATAACAGAATGAGAACACAAAAGAATATATAATGTATGATTCCATTTCTGTACAATTTTTAGAAAAAGCAAAACTAATTTATAGTAACAGAAATCTTAACAGGAGTTGCCTAAAGGAGGTGAGAAAATGTACAAGAGAGCAAGAATAAGTTTTCTGACACAACTTCATTCCATTATTTTATTTTTAATCTTTTTGTGTTCATATGTTTTAGGTTTGTCTCTTATAAACATTTTACAGATGAATTTTATTTTTCTTGGTTGCATAACCTGTTCTTTAACTTTCTGGTTTGGTTCATTTTAATTTAATGGTATTACTGATATATCTGCAATATTTTTTCTGCCTTCTTTTATGCTTTCTATCTACCCTAATTACGGTATGCTTTTATCTAGATTTCTACTGAATATTTTCTTTATATTCAACTTCTTTCCTTTGTTTTAGAAGTTATATATACTCTCCTCCTTGATTATCTTTCAGTTTTTTACAAACTCATGAATTCTCAACTAAGTTAATTTTTTTCTTTTCCTAAAGAGTACAAGAACCTTCAAATGCTTTGATTCTCATCATCCCCTTCCCATAACAGATGTCACCTAGTAATTATATTCACCTTGTTTTCTTCGTTAATCAAGCAAATTAGGCATTACTACTAAGTTTTATAAAGTAATTTCTTATTTAGATTTACACATACTTTTACCAATTTCCTTATCAGATCTCAAAGTTTCTAGTGAGTTCAGCTTCTGTCTTTCTCATCTAAATCTTATTCTAAGTTCTACTGGTGCAGATCTGCTGAGATTACTATCTAGTTTTATTTACCACTATTGTTCATCTTTGCCTGGTATATCTTTGTCCATCCTTTTATTTTCACTGTTTTAAGACTCCTGTAGCCATCATTTAATAATTAAACTTTCTGAAACATTCATTTTGAGATTTTAATTGGTGAGGTTAATCTATTTTCATTAATTTTAAACAGTAGGACCTGTTTCTTGTATCTTATTTTATACTTTCCATTTATTTCACTCTTTAAGCTCATTTTTCCCCTCAGCTTTCATTTGACAGATAAAGGTTTCTTATGCTATTTTAAAAGACAAAGATTCTATTTTTGTTATTGTTGTTGTCTGTAACGCATACTTCATGATTATTTACTCATATTGATTTCCTAAATTTGATAAATATCTATATTCAATCAATTCAAGAGAAACACACTCTGCCTTCCCTGCAGGCTTCACCAAATACATACTAGAATCTCTTGTGTTTGTTTCCGTTTATCATTTTCAAATAGGAATTGTGATCATATACCATTTTTTAATGTTTCATATATATTTTAGAGATTGATCTATAAATGTCTTTGTGTGAACATACGCTTTCATTTCTCTCAGGTAAATATTTGGGAATAGAATTAATGGAACATATGGAAAGTATATGCTTACCTTTATAAAAAACTGACAAACTGTCTTCCAAAATAATTGTACTATTTTACATTGCCAATAGAGTGTTAAGTGTTTCAGCTGCTCCACATCCTCATCATCAGTTAGTATTGTCAACTTCTTAAATTTTAGCCATGATACAGGGTGTTAATGAGACCTCACTGTGATTATAATTTGCATTTCCCTAAGGACTAATGAAGCTGATAATCTTTCATGTGGCTATGGACCATTCATATATCTTCTTTTTTGAAGTGTATGTTCAAATCTTTTGTTCATTTTTAACTCAACTGTTTATCTATTATTGCATGACTTTTTTAAACATTTTGTTCTCAAGTCCATTATCAGTTATCAGTATTCTAAATTATCTCAAATATTGTTTCCCAGGCTGCGGTATGCTTTTTGTTTCCTTAAGAATATCTTTTTAAAAACAGAAGTTTTCAATTTTGGTGAACTCCAATTTTTTATTCTTTTCCTTTTATAGTTCATGCTCTTATGTCTCATCTAAGAAATCTTTGCCTATCCCAAGATCGCAAAAATTTTCTCTCAGGTTTTCTTCTACAAATTTAATAGTTGTACTGTTTACAAAGAGCTGTATGACCCATTCTGAGTTAATTTTTATGCATAATATAGGGTCAAAGTTCTCTTGGAACATGGATAATCCAGTTGTTCCAGCGCCATTGTTTAAAAGACTATACTCTACCCCACTAAATTATCTCAGTGACTTTGTTGCAAATCAATTGACAGTATATGTGTAGATCTCTGGATTTTTTATTTGGTTCTACTGATCTGTTGATCCTTACACTAAGAGACTAATGTCATGATTATTTTAGTCTTGAAATCAAACAGTGTAAGTTCTCCAGCTTTGTTGTTCCTTTTCAAAATTGTTTTGGTCATTCTAGGTATTCTACACTTCTGTATAAATTTTAGTTATTAGCTTGTGAAATTCCACCCAAAAAATCTGCTGTGACCTTCTGGGATTGCATTCAATTTATAGATCCACTTGAGGGAAGAACTGACATCTCAGAAATACAAAAACATATTTCTCTTCATGTATTTAGGCATTTTTCAATTTCTCTCAGTTGTATACAGGTCTAACACATATTTTGTTAAGTTTATCCCTAAGTATTTCATGTTTTGATGTTACGTTATTATCCCTTGCATATTCAATTATTCCCAAACCTGGCACTTTAAAACAACAGTTGATCATGTTACACAGTTTCTAGAGGAACAGGTTTCAAGAGTTGCTTAGCTGGGTAGTTCTGACAGGGTTTCTCATGAGGTTGTATTCAAGTTGTCGGCCAAGGCTGCAGTCCCCTCAAAACTGGAAGCGAACTGAAGGATCCGCTTCTAAAGTCACTTATGTATTTGACGGCAAGCCTCAGTTCCTCACTGCCTGTTGACTAGGGCTATTCACAAATGACAGCTTGCTTCTCCCAGAAACAGTGATGCCAAGAGAGCTAGCAAGTCAGAAATTACCTAAGAGGGAAACTGTAGACTTTTATAACTTAATTTTGGAAATGACATCCTATCACTTCTGCCATGTCCGATAGGTCATAAAGACCAACAGTGGTAAAATGTGGGAGAAGACTACATAAGATTGTGAATACCAGAAGACGGGGATGACCGAGAAATATGTAGGAGGCTGGTTGCCACAGATATATAAATGGCATTTATAAGTTTCATTTTCCAAGTGTTCATGGCTACAATATTACAGTTCAATTTCATATATTTACCTGGTATCCTGTGAGATCATTAATTTTTCAGATCAAACAGCATTTTTTAAACTCCTTATCACTTTCTATATAGATGATCACGTATCTATGTACCTTTTCTTTCTTTTTATTGCCTTATTGCACTATGACCTTTTGTACAATGTTAAATTTCAGTGGCAAAAGCAGACATCTCTGCCTTATTCTCAATGTCAGGGAAGAAGTATTCAATCTTTCACCACTAACAATGAAGTCTGCTGTAGCATTTTCATGCATATTCATTATAGAGTTGAGAAAGTTGCCTTCTATTCCTAGGCTACTAAAAGTTTTTAAGTAGGAGTAAGTGTAGAATTATGAAAAACTCTTTATCCATCTACTAAGACGATAATATGGTTTTTCTTTTTGAGATGGTTAATATGGTGAGTTATATTGATTGATTTTCTATTATCAAATCAACCTTTCATGCCTGGGATAAATTCCACTTGGTCTTCATGTATTGCTTTAATATATTGCTGAATTCAGTTTGCTCTTATTTTCTCAAGGATTTTTATATCTATCATTGTGAGGTATGTTGGTCTGTAATTTTCTTGTGATGTTTTGTCTGGTTTAGGTATTAGAGTGATAATACTGGCCTAATGACATGATTTTTATAGTGTTCCTTGCACCTTTCTTTTCTGAAAGAGTTAAAGAGAACTAGTATTAATCCTTGCTTAAATGTTTCTTAAATAAAATTCACTATTGAAGTTATCCGGGCCTGGACCTTTTTGTGTTTGTGTGTGGGAAGATTTTACTTATGAATCCAATATTGTTAATAGATACAGGAATAATTAGATTTTTCTATTTTTCCTTGGGTCAGTTTTGATAACTTAATGACATTCAAGGAATTTGTCCATTTCATCTAAGTTATCAAATGTATTGGCATAAATGTTCATAATCTCTCTTCAACCTTTTGATGTCTGTACCGTATGTAACTGTGTCCACTCTTTCATTCCAGATAATAGCATTTGTGTCTTCTCTCATATTTCTTGATCAGAATGGCTAGAACTTCACTGTCCAATACAGAAGCCACTGGCCATATATGGCTATCCAAATTTAATTTAATTAAAACATTGGGTTTTAAATTTTTCAAAACTTTCACATGCTTAACAGCCACACGTGGCTAATGGCTACAATTTTGAACAGCATACTTGGAGAACATTTCCATCTTCAGAGAAAGTTCTATTGGACAGTGCTGGGCTCAAGTTTTATCAATTTCATTGCTCTTGTTGAAAAATCAGCTTTTGATCTCCACTGATTTTCTCAACTGTTGGTCTGCTTTCTAGTCACTGATTTTAGCTCTTAACTTTATTATTTACTTCCTTCTACTTATTTTGGGTCTAATATGCTCTTCTTGTTGTAGCATCATCAGGCAAAAGCTTAGATCATTGATTTTTTATTTTTTTCCCTAACATAAGGATTTAAAGCTATGAATTTTTTCTAAGCACTTCTTTAGTTGCATTACTAAGTTGTAATATGTTGTGTTTGCCATTATCATTGACATCAAAGTACTTTCAAGTTGCCATTTTGAATTTTTCTTTACTTGAGTTATTTATGTATATTATTTTCCAAATATTTGAGGATTTCTCAGATATCTTTCTGTTACTGATTTCTATTTTAATTTCATTTTGATCAGACAATATTTTAAAATTTCAATCATTTGTGTGATCATACTGATGCCTGAGGTTAGGGACATTAAGGCAGGCACTGTCAGCAAGGTGAAAGGAGTGAAGCCTATCAAGCCCATAGCTCTTCTCTCACAATTGCTAATCCTTCATCTTATTCACAAACATCACAATCTCCATTGTCCCTAGACTAGATTGAAGGTCAAAAGTATAAGTTCAAATTGAAGTGAGATTATTCTATTCTACCATCTCTCTCTCTTCCTCCTACCATCTTATTCCTTCTCCTTTCCAGAGCTCCTGACCTTTGCGGAAGTGACGCTACAGCTCATGCTCCCAAGAATCCCAATTTCTCCCCACTCCTCTAATTTCCTCCCTGCCAAATCTCAGAGAATAGGCACTGCAGAGAGAAGGTAGAATCACTGGAAATGAACAGGAGGAGGAAGAGCCACAATACCTTTTATGTCTTAATCTTGAAGGTCATACCCTGTCACTTGTGCCACATTCCGTTTGTTAGAGGGAGTCACTAAGTACAGCATATGCCTTTTGAAGGGAGGAGTATCAAAGAATTTGTGTACATGTTTTAAACCACCAAAACAATTCTAATTTTTACCTTAAACAGTCATATATCTTGTTAAAAGATTAAGAGAAGGGAAAAAAATATACATAGTCATTTATTTTTAAACGTATTTATTATTTCTGGTTTCTTTATTCCTTCCAATAATTCATGGATCAGCAAACTAGAGTCCATGGGCCAAATCAAACCCACCACCTATTTTTGCATGGCCTGCGAGCTAAGAATGGTTTTTACATTTTTAAATGGTTGAGGAAAAACTCAATGGAAGAATATTTTTGTGACATGTGAAAATTATATGAAATTTAAATATCAGTGTCCACAGCAAAGTCTTATTGAAACACAGCCATACTTATTTATTTATGTTTATCTATGGCTCCTTTCAGAGCAAAATTGAGTTGTTTCAACAGAGACCATATGACCTACAGAGCCTAAAATATTTACTATCTGACCCTTCTTACCATACATCCAAGTTACCATCTAGTGTCATTTCCCTTCATTTCTGAATGGTACTTTTGCTAACTGACATTGTAGATAATACACTGTAGCAACACTGAATTCTGTTATGTTCTTCTGAAGACTGACAATTTTTCTTCTAACAGATAGTTAACTTGCCTGGACCCAAACTACAAATACAGAAATTCTGCCTGAAATTATTTGTGTTTTTGGAGTTTGGGGGGGGGGGTGGGGTTAATTATGTTTTTGGATATTTTTCAGCCTCCATTGCTTTTTAAAAATTTTTTTCTTTCTTCTCCCCAAAGCCCCTCAGTACATAGTTGTGTATTTTAGTTGTGGGTCCTTCTAGCTGTGGCATGTGGAATACTGCCTCAGGATGGCTTGATGAGTGGTGCTAGTCCACGCCCAGGATCCGAACTGGCGAATCCCTGGGCTGCTGAAGCACATGAACTTAACCACTCAGCCCTGGGGCTGGCCCCTCCATTGCTTTTAATAAGAAGTCAGGTGTTAATCATATCATTATTCCCTTGTATTTGATGTGTCATATTTTCTCCTGGCTGCTTTCAAGATTCTCTCTTTATCTCTAGCATTTAGCAGTTAACCTATAATGTGCCTAGTTGTGGTTTTCTTTTGTATTTGTTCTATTTGGAGGTCACTCATCTTCTTGGATCTCTAAGGTAGTTTTTTTAACCAAACGTGAGAAGTTTTCAGTCACTGTTTCTTCAAGCCTTTTTCTCTCTCTCCTCTACTTATGGGATTCCAACTAAGGCAGGAAGAATTTGGCTTTCCCTCCCACAGGAGCTATGCACAAATACAAAAAGCCCTCAGTCAAAAAAGCAGCAAACCTGCAAATCTCATCAATTGCCATTGTGTCTTTCAAAGGTTATCTCCTATTTGGTTTGCACTGCTTTTTTGACAGGGCTCCTACAGTCTTCCCTGGATACTCACAGCAGTCAGCCAAGTATGGTTGCCAGAATTCATACTCTAACTTTGGGTTTTAGCCCTTTGGCAGCTCTTTCAGTTCCAGGATTATCCTCCTAAATTTGAAGCCGCTTTGCCAGTCCTCAACTTTGTCCTCTGACACCTCAACCCAGTATAGTTGTGATTTTCTGTCGCTGGAGTTATGGAAGTTGGAGAGTACCTTGTGCAAAAGGTCACAAATTCACAATTCTTACCCACAAATTCACTTACTTAATAGAATAAAGTCTCCTCTGGTTTCTGCTTCTTTTTGGTCTTTTAGTATTTTGAGTCTTTTTCCAGTGCTTTTAAACAGTTTGTTATTCTTACATTTTTTCCAGGTTTTATTATTGTTACCTGTGGGAGGGTTCATTCATCTTACCAATTCACCATTATCTGGTAGTCCTCTGGTTTCACATGGCTGGTAGTCCCCTGATCCTTTTTAAAAACAATCTCCCAAACTTGAATTTATAATTTTATATAAAATTTTAATTAATGGTAGTACTATAATGGAAAATGGAATAAACTAATAATGGAAAAGCTCCAAGTTCCACAAATATAGAAATAAATTTATAGGTGAACACAGACAAATGTACAATTTACTCATGCAGCCTAAGGTGAAATTGGTGCCTTCCTATTCTAGACCCATATATATACTAAGCTGGCATACAATCAGGCCTGGGGTCGTCAGACTAAGAAAATGAAAATCAACAAAGCAAATAAACCACTTGCTGATTATTTAAAAGTTAAAAAGAATTAATTCAAGCTCCAAAAAAATATTTAGACAGTTTTAAATAATGTCCCATGGATTAAAAGATTTGGAAAAGGAAATGGATAATAGGAATGACGACTTGTTGTATATCTTTTAGAAACAACAGCAATAATTAAGAGTAACATTTAAGAATGTCTTTTTAAAGGAAACACTTACGTTTCTTCTTTCTAAAAGGAGAAAATACTTTTCAAAATGCATTACACATTTTCTTATACCAAGACAGCAAAAGTAAGAACTGAAGAAAGAACCCACAACATTTGCTTTTAGGAATTCTGCTTACATTCTTCTTTCACTGATAACGGGATACTAAAATTTCATAGAATTTCAATCACAAAACTGTGAAATTAGCAAAGTGAAACTGTGGTGACTTGTAAAAAGCTCAGAACAGAACAGAACATATAAGTAATGAGGTCCATTATATGCAAATTGCTGAGTTAGGCTTTGAGTATTTTGAAGGACCCCTTTATTCTCACTATAGCATTAGCCAAATAAGTGTAATCCAACAACAGGCAAAAGAAACCACTTTCATGCAGAATGAGCATATAACGAATAGAAAGGGGGAAATGGAGACCAAGGGCAACTTTTTACACCAATTTTGTAAAAACAAATGAAACAAGGACATCCACTATGATTTTGTCATTCTTTCCTAAGCCAAAACATTAATGTGGTGGCTATGCCCGAAACCAGACATAGGAAAGTGCGATGGGACTGCACTCAAACTAACTGGATTTACCAATGATACACAAAAGCAGCACTGCTGATGTTGAAATTCAAGCATAAGCAAGCATAAAAATCAGTCAGAATTAGGGGCAAAGGAAACTTTTGGCAGTGTTGAATATGTTAATTATCTTGAGTGTGGTGATAATTTCACAGGTGCACATATCTGTCAAAATTTACCAAACTGTATACTTTTGCATGCAATTTATTTTACTTCAATTAGAGTTCAATAAAGCTTTTTTTTTAATCAGCAGGAAAAAAATCCTTATTCATTTTTACCCAACATTTGGCTACTTTAAAGAGAAAAATGGAAACCAATTCAGAGTCTGTAACCAAGTATGATTAAGAACTCAAGGATCATAGGCAAACAGTTATCCAAGTTAAAAGAACAGGTATATCCATTTTTTTGATAGAAAGAACTAAAGTATCAATAGAAGTATCCTAACTGACTGGTCAAAGGAGTATGGAGGTCACACTGCCTATGCAATTTATGTCCCACCCTGGTGTAGAATGTTCCTGGTTTCCATTTCCAAATGGTTACATGATAACACAGGGTTTATCAGGATTTGCAGCCTTACTGTACTTCTCTTCCTTGCACCTCTGCAGAATCTCTAAGCTCCTCTGGTGGACTGGGTGTTGGAGAAAGCTAAAACTATCCATACTTTTCAAAATTGCACATGGCGTTGTATCATCATGTCCTTAGGAAGCAAAAGAAAAACAAAAAAATGGAGAAAAGAAAAAGACATTATATAAGCCCAAACCAAGAGAGAATCAAGGACAATGCTGCCAACTATCTTAGGAGTATATAAAAATGTATCAAGTAATAGGGATTAAATGTGAATGATTTTTCCAATTAATTTAGGGAAATTACCAAAAATACTAGGAAAAAATAAAGGTCCTTTTTAGGTATTCAAAGTATTCCTTTCAGTACTCAGTTGTGACTTGAGACCATATTAAAAATTTCTAATTTAAAATACTAGGGAAATTTCAAAAACAATTTGTATGGTTTAGTCATTTTTTTTTAGTAGACTCATTTTTATCAGGTCTGAAATATAATTAGCATATAGTTGGCAACAATGCAAGGAACACTGATGGAACCCCAAAGAGAAATACACCCAAAACAATTTACCAAGAGTTAAACAATTCTTTCATAAATCTTGCCATTAATGACACTTGAAAGAATTCCAACAAGTGTGTCAATGTAGAAAGAGTAGAAGAAAAGCACCATAGAGCAGGAAAACCCAGCAGCGCTTCTGTATTTACAAATCTGAAAATAAACCTGGAAAATCTGTAGCTCACCACCACTTCTTAGAAAAGTGAGACAGAATCAACTACTGGTAGGAAAGGGAAGAGAGCATGTTCAAGTAAGGACCAAAGCCCCAGATTAGTGCTACTGAAATAGTGAGTCACTTGAGCAACAAAGAGGGGGGAAGTTTCAGTACCATAAACATTATCGATAAATGGATTTAAAAGAGAATACAGGTTTTCCAGGTTTTGGGGGGAGCTGAGTTTCATTTACCCAGAGAACATCTCTAGGACAATTAAGAACAGTAATTAGGTAGGACATTAAGTTCAAATTTACGTAGGTTTGCCTTTACAACACAAACGTGAATAGTTTAACAATAGATCGAGGTAAATTAAGCAACACAAACAATGAAGTAACATTCTATTAGTGCATATTTACTGTATAATTAGAAATCAGATACTACCTATGAATAATTCTCAAGACAGAATCATGTTAAAAGTTAAACAGAGGCAGAGTCATTCAAAGAGGTTTGTACAGCATGGTTTAATCTAACTATGATTCCTTAAACTTGATTTCTATAACCAGAGAGTAAACATTACATTTTAGCTAAGAAGACAGAGTCTTATGATACCGTAACATCAGATAATAATATAAAAAGCAGGATTTTTTTAATAAAATGGATTTGAAAAATTTTTTTCATGTCCAATAATTAAAAAGCAAGCTAATATAAAACATTATCTCATTTATCCAATATGGAGAGTCCACAGTTGCAAACGTTCAATGTTTCAAAGAGACAAGTCAAAAGAGATCTCGGTAAAAATATTTTATTCTCATTATTATCAATAATCTCCCCCTTAATGGACTACTTGGAGGAAGAATACTCAGGTTCAGACTAACATGCACTTGGTTAGTTGAGGGGGTGGATGGATATGAGCTGAGGGGGACCACTTAATAAAAAAACACCTGGTGAGTTCTACTCATACTCAATCCAAACTGTAATTTTAAAAAGTTACCACCAGACTTTCAGGCCCTTCAGTAGCTAACTTGATAATCTGCTGGTCAGAAATAATTTAAGATGATTATGGTATTAAACTATTTTATATAAAAATTCAAGATATTAAATATACTAAATTATTATGTAGTTTTAAGAAATCACTCAACATTACTACAGCCACTGGAATCTATTTTTTATTTTATCTAATAAATTGTGGCATTTTCTATCTGTGACTGTTTTGTCACCATCAAAGCTACATTAGCTTTTTCAAACTTCTGTTTTTTCATTCTGCTTTCTATGCCTCCTTTTAACTCTTCAACTATTTTAAACATTATTTTACAGACTATAATACTATTTCCAAACCTTAAAGCGATATTGCTCATTTGTTGTGTGTACCAACTCCCTGTCAACGTGGGTCTGGTTTCCTAGGATGGTTTATAAGTACATTTTCATTGGGGTTATTGTCTGAGGAGTCTCAGAAACTCTTAAAAGAGGTTTAATTTAATGTCCACTTATGCTAGTTTCTCCTGGTCTAGTTTTGATAATTTCTTATCTTGAGATTATGTACCAAACACACAGCATAAATTCAGACTCCATATCCATGCATGGTGAAGATACAGGGCACTGATTTTTTCTAAAGGTAACTTTTTTTTAAACCTTATCTAAGGCCTAACAGATTGCTAAGGTTCTTCCTGCTTCTCTAGGCAAGGCCAACAAACAGAATTTTTCAATTATCTTTCAGTTACAGAAAAACTCAAGGTCTTTGAAGCTCCTAAACTACACAATAGGAGCTCAATCTCAACACCACTGTATCATTCAAACCTGAAGCCATGTCTCTGATCCTATAAGTTTCTGTAATGCCAGCTCCCAAACCTTAGGGCCGTTTTCTAAAGGTATATTTCATACACAGTAAAATCCACTGATCTCAAGTATACAGTTTGATGAGCTTAAATGTTTACATCCATGTAATCCTCAATCAAAATATAAAACACCTCCATCAGCAAGTTATTTTATCTCCTTCCTGTGAATACCATCCTTGCCCCTCCCAGAGGCAATCAAGTTATGATTTCTATCACTGTATATTACTTTACCTGTTCTTAAATAAAATAAAATCATACAGTATGTACTCTGTCATGTTTGGCTTTTTTGCTCAATATTCTTTGTGACTCACTTGCTATGAGTATCAGTAGTTTGTTCCCTTTTATTGCCGAATAATGTTTCATGATAGGAATGTATTACAACTTGGTGATCCATTTCTTTCACTGATGGACATTTGGGTGTTTCCAACTGGGGGCTATTATGAATAAAGCCACTACGGACATTCTTTGTGTTTGTGTATAATAGCTTCATTGAAATATAATTCATATAGCATACAATTCACCTATTTAAAATGAAAATTCAATGGCTTTTAGTATAATTCACAAAGCTGTTTAACCATCACAATCAAGTTTAGAATATCTTCATCATACTGAAGAAAAACTCTATACTCTTTAACCATTACTCCCCTCATCATCTCCCAGCCTACCCACTCCAGCCCTAAGCAAACACTAATCTACTTTCTGTCTCTATAGATTTGCCTATTCTAGACATTTCATGTAAATGGAATCATACAATACGCAGCCTCTTGTGTCTGACTTCCTTCACTTTAGCAAAATGCTTTCAAGGTTCATCCATGTTGTAGCATGTACTAGTACTTCATTCTTTTACATGGCAGGATAACATTCCAGTATATGGATTACCACACTTTGTTTATCCATTCATCAGTTGATGGACATTTGGGTTGTTTCGACCTTTTGGTCATTATGAATAATGTTGCTAAGAACATCATGTACAAGTTTTTGTTTGAACACCTGTTTTCAATTATTTTGGGTATCTACCTAAGAGCGAAATTGCTGGGTAAAATGTAACTATAACTACCAGTCTGTTTTACAAAGTGGCTGTACCATTTTACATTTCCAACTGTAGCACACGAGGATTCCAATTTCTCCACATCCTTATCAACATTTGTTATTGCCTGTCTTTTTTATTATAGCCATCCTAGTAGACGGGAAGTAGTATCTCACTGTGGCTTCAATTTGCATTTCCCTGATGACAAATAATATTGAGCATCTTTTCATGTGTTTATTGACTATTTGCATATCTTCTTTGGAGAAATGTCTTTTCAGATCCTTTGCTCATTTTTTAACTGGGTTATTAGTTTTTTATTATTGAGTAGTAAGAGTTCTGTATATATTCTAGATACCAGTTTTTTATCAGATACATGATTTAGAAATATTATCTATCATTCTGTGGAGTGTCATTTCACTTTCTTAAGTGTCCTTTAAGGCAAAAAAGTTTTTAACTTTGATGAAGTCTAATTTATCCATTTTTTCTTTAGTTGCTTATGCTTTAGGTGACATATCCAAGAATCCATTGCCTAATCCACATTGGGAAATGTGAGTCCTCCAACTTGGTTCTTCTTGCATTTCTGGGTCTATTTACATATCAATTTTAGGATTAGCTTGTCAATTTCTGCGTAAAGGTAGCTGAGGTTCTGACAGGGACTATGTTAAATCTGTAGATCAAGTATTGCCATCTTAACTATATTAAGCCTTCCAGTGCATGAACTTGGGATATCTTTCCATTTACTTAGGTATTAAGGTTTTTCAACGTTTCGTAGTTTTCAATGAACAAGTCTTACAATTCTTTTCCTAAATTTATTAGTAAGTATTGTATTTGTTGGCACTCTTGTAATTGGAGCACCAACTTAATTTTGTTTTCAGGTTGTTCATTGTTAGCGTATAGAAATACAACTGATTTTGCATATTGATCTTGTGTCCTCCAACCCTGATGACCTCATTTATTAGTGCTAATAGCTTTTTTTGTGGATTCTTTAGGATATTCTATCTACAATATGTCGTCTTCAAACAAAATGGTTTCTTCCTCTCCAATGTGGATGTCTTTTATTTCTTTTTCTTGCCTAATTGCTCTTATCAGAACCTCCAAGACAATGCTGAATAAAGAGGTGAAATCAGATATCCTTGTCTTGTTTCTGATCTTAGGGGAAAAGGATTCAGTCATTCACCATTAAGTATGATGTAAGCTTTGGGTTTTTCATAGATCCCCTTATCAGGTTGAGGAAGCCCCCTTCTATTCTTAGTTCTTCGGTGTTTTTATGAAGAAAAACATGAAAGGTGTTGGTTTTTGTCAAGTGCTTTTTCTGTGTCTACTGAGGCAATGATGTGATTTTTGTCATTTATTCTATTAACATTCTACAACATTGATTTGATTTTTGTAAGTTAAACTAACTTTGCATTCCCAGGTAAATTTCACTAGATGATGGTATATAATACTTTTTACGTATTGCTGGATTTGGTTTGCTAGGATTTTGTTGAAGGATATTAGTTTGTGGTTTTAATGAGAATTAAAATATTCTCTTATCTTCTATTTTTGGAAGAGTTTATAAAGGATTGATGGTAATTCTTCTAAATTATTTGATAGAAATCATTCAGTGAATTCACTGTTCACTGGCTTTGCTTTGTAGGAAGTTTCTTTTGTTACCAATACAATCTCTTTTCTTGTTATAGGCCTATTCAGGTTTTCTATTTCTTCTTGAGTCAGTATTGGTTGTTTGCATCTTTCTTGGAATTTGCCTATTTCAACTAGGTTATAATTTGTTGCTACACAACTGTACATAGTGTGACGCCTTTTATTTCCATCACTTGGTAGCAACACCCCTCTTTCATTCTAAAATTTAGTAAGTTAAGTCTTTCTCTTCTTTGTGGTGAGTCTACCTCAAGATTTGTCAACTTTGTTTACCTTTTCAAAGAACCAACTTTCGGTTTTGTTTTCTTTATTGTTCTCTATTCTCTATTTTATCTTTTTCAAATCTACTCTTTATTACTTCCTTCCTACTGCTTGCTTTGGGTTTAGTTTCCTCATTTTTTCTAGAATCTTAAAGTAGAGCATTAGATTATTTATTTGAGATCTTTCTTTTTTTCTAATAAAAGTTTTAAAATTACAAATTTCCCTCTAAGCATTGTTTTAGTGGTATCCTATAAATTTTGGTACATATTTTCTTCCATTTATCTCAAATCATTTTCTAATTGCCCTTGTGATTTCTTCTTTGACCTATTGATTATTAAGAAGTGTGTTTAGCTTCCACATATGTCTTTAGACATATTGTTTTGTTCCTCTATTATTTTATTACTCTCTTTTGAATTAAACAGATATTTTACAGTATATTATTTTAGTATTTTTCTCATTTCTTTTGCTAAATTACTTTTTAGCTATTTTCTTAACAGATGCCAAGGGAATTATAATTAGCAACTTAATTTATAACAATCTAGTCTGGATTAAAAACAACTTAATTTAAATAGCATATAGAAACTTTCCTCCTATATAGTTCCATTCCCTTCCTCCTCTTTTATGCTGTTATTGTCATACAAATTACATCTTTAAAATGACATGTCCATCAACACAGATTTATAATTACGGTTTTGTACAGTTGTCTTTTGAATCAGATTAGAGCAGAAAAAGTTACAAGATTAAAAAAACAATATATACTGTCTCATATTTAACTCTGTAGTTGCCTTTAGTGGTGCGCATTATTATTTCATGTGCTTCAAGTTGTTGTCTAGTGTCCTTTCATTTCGGCCAGAAGTACTTCCTTTGTTATTTCTTGTGGGGCAGATCCGCTAGTAATAGTCACTCAAGATTTGTTTATCTAGGAATGTCTTCATTTCACCATCATTTTGAAGGATAGGATTTTGCTGAATATAGAAGTCTTAATTGACAGTCCTTTTCTTTCAGCACTTTGAATATGTCAAGCCACTGCCCTCCAGCCTCAATGGTTTCTGATGATGAGTCAACTGTTAATCTTACTGAGGGTACTGTGCACATGATAAATCACTTCTCTCTTGCTGCTTTCAGTATCCTCTGTCTCTGGACAGTTTAATTATGATGTATCTAAGTTTTGATCTCTTTGAATTCACCCTCCTTGTAGTTTGTTGGGATTCTTGAATGTGCAGATTAATTTTCTCATCAAATTTGAGGAGTTTTTGGCCATTATTTCTTGAAATATTCTTTTCTATTCCTTTCTCTCCTTTCCTTCTGGACTCCCAGAAGTTGGTATGCTTTATGGTATCCCACGGGTCTAGAAGCTCTGTTCATTTTTCTTCATTCTTTTGTCGTTCCATTCCTTAGACTAGATAATCTCAACTGATCTGTCTTGAAGTTCATGGATTCTGGCTTCTGCCTGTTCAAATCTGCTTTTGAATTCTTCTAGTGAATTTTTCATTTCAATTATTATACTTAGTTTTCCCATTTCAGAGTTTATATATATATATATATATGTAAAATTGATATTCTCTATTTGGTGAGACATTGTTCTCATACTTTCCTTTAGTTCTTCAGATATGGTTGCTTTTAGGTCTTAGAACATACTTAAAATAGCTTAAAGACTTTGTCTAGTAAGTTCAATGTCTGGCTTTACTGAGGGATAGTTTCCACTGATTTCTTTTTTCCCATGTATAGGTCATATTCTTTGCATGTCTTGTAATTTTGTGTAGAACATCAGACATTTTAAATAATATAACATGGCAACTCTGGAAATCAGATTCTCCCGTCTCCCCAGGATTTTGTTCTTGTTGCTGTTTCTGAGAGTTGTTGCTATTTGTTTAGGACTTTCCTGAACTAATTCTATAAAGTTTGTATTCTTTGTCACACATGACCATGGAAATCTCTGTTCAGTTAGCTTAACGGTCAGCTAATGACTGGAGGCAGATATCTTTACATGCCTGAAACCAATAAATCTCCCAGTCTTTGTCAAGGGTCACTGTATGTCTGCTGGGGCACACCAACACTCAGCTAGGCAGTTTACAACTCTGTCTTATCCTTCACTTCCTGCTAGCACAGAGCCTGAAGGTTATCCAGAGGTGAGAGATCAGGATCTTCTCAGGTCTTTCCTGATTATGCATATAGCCCCTGGACATGTACATAGCCCTATGCATGTGCATGGCTATCTAGATTCCCATGAATATGTGGGAACTTTTCAAAGACATGATGGAGACCTCATTCCCAAGCTTTTCCTTTAAAGTGTTCTGGTTAGTTTTTGCCCAACTGGTATCTACTGCATCAGGGAGTTGCAATGTTCAACAATTGCTTCTGATTATTTTTTGACAACACCCCTAAGGAAAGGCTATTCAAGCAGGGCAAGCTCCAAATCAGGTTAAAGACAGGCTTATAAGAGAGTCCTTCCAGGGAACTACCCAATTGGCTAAATAATGAAAATTCTCTGGGAATGGGGCTTTGAAGGAGCTCCAACCCCCTTCTAGTTCCTCCAGTGGTTTCCACACTGCTGATTTTCATTGTGCTCCTAGGATGTTGGTTTTCCAGGCTACCATGGAGCTGGAGAGGGAGGGATGCAAATAGTGCAAGCTAAAACACTACAAAGCGTACTGTCTTTACTAATATTCAGCTTTTTTTCTTGTATAAACAATTCACATATTACTACAAAACTTTGACAAATTTCCTGAGTTCTGGGAAAGTTATTCTGACACTCTTTGTAAGTGTTCTTGTTGCTTTTACAGAAGAAAGAATTTTCAGAGGTCCTTACTCCAACATTTCGCTGATGTTCAATCTAAAACCCTCACTCTTAACCACCACACTACAGTGCCTGATACAGAAGTGATTGTCTTAAGTATTGAGTAGCACTGTGGACAGAGTACTGTATAGAGATCCTAGACTCTTGGTCATATCCAATCAGTTTTAGTATCTGGCCATTTCTGAAAAGAGATGGTCACTGGAACCCTTATTCCCCTTGCAGAAACAACTGGGAGCACATTAGTCATGCAGTCCACTGAGCGGGGTAGGAAGGGGAACAGGTTATATAGAAACTAAAGTTAATAGACATTAAAGCTGTCTATTTGCAGACACTATTTGAATGGCTTCAGTCTCTCTCTCTGTAGATGAAGAAACTGAATGATACTTTGAACTCTTTTGTTCTTGCTTCTTATTCCAATGCCACAGCTGAATTCCCTGTCTCTGCCTAGTCTTTTTAGACTGATTAAAATTCCTCTTTGGCTATACTTTCATGTAACTCCAAAAGAACCAAACAAAACATCACTGCACTTACTTCTACATACTGTACAATTCAAGGTCAAGTTATGATCTCCCCTGTGCTCTCTAATCCATGCTCTTTCCTACTCAGGAGGAGTAAATCAGAGGTAAGGCGGATGATACCACTGAAATCTCTGTTCTCCAAAACTTCGCTGCTGACCAGACAAATCATTACCATTTCTCATTCTACCTCCCAGCAGGGCCAACATGTAGCTTCACTCAGGCTGCCTACTTATATGACTCCACTAAGAACATTTTATGGTTTCCTGATCACCATAATACAGAGTCTACAACTGTAACAGATTTGTTCTTAAAAAGAATAATTAAATTGAATTAATTTTTATTTAAAGGCCTTAAAATGGCATTATGTCCCTTCATTTGGAAGTCTACAAAAAAAAATTAAACAGTTAAAAGTAGATTTTACAATGATATTCTCATTTGTGTTCAGTTGGCCTGATGAAGCAAAAGAATGTCAGAGAATTCCCTGAGCATATCCAGGATTTTTTAGTCCACCCTCAGGATATTTGTTGACCATTAGCTAAGAGTCCACTGAAATTTTTTATAAAGATACTCTCAAAGGAAGTGAAAATATACTGTACTTCTGCAGTCTACATCTTCTTTTTTCACTAGAAGTATTATCTTTGACCTCTTATTCTCATTCAATATCTGAACTTGGTTACCTTCTGCTTTCCATATATTCTGCTTCTGCTTAAATAATCTCCAATTCCTGTTTCACCTGGATATATTTGTATATTATTTATATTTATGGTCACAATATAAGTTCTGAATCTACTACTTAAATCAATTTTCACAGTAATTCCATTAGTTTTCATTTTGCAATGCTACAATGTTCTAACTTTATGCTATCCTTTTATCGCAAACCCACCAGAAAATAGGTGGTGGTAAGTGGTGTAGAGGAAGCAAAAAGGCTAAATGCTGGCATTGATACTAATATACTTTAATACAAACAATTATTCTCCGGAAGAAATTTGCTCAGTCATTGCCTCAAAATGCAAATGAATCATAGGATTTTTATTTTCCTTGATAAAAAGTGAAATTTAGAAAGTTTGTCCAAGGAGAATTTCTAGGGTGTTGATAAGATTCTATTTCTTAACCTAGATGGTAGTTCCAGAGGTGTTTCATTTTGTGATAATTCTCTAAGCTATATCTTTTTGTTTTGCACACTTTTCTATATGCACGTTATATCCCAGAATAAAAGAGTTTTCACAAAAAGTTTATTATATTGAAGCTCTATGTTGGCCAGAAAGAAAAGCTAGATTAGAAAACAAAAAAAATCTAGAAATTATCAAAGTAGAGATTAAATAAAGGTTCAGTTTGCTGATTACAATAACATTGAATGTCTTTGCCCAAATTGATAATAATATACAACCAACCAACTTTCACAAATAATATTTTACATGCCAAAGGAGCATACAGAGAATGTGAATAACTTTTACAGAAAACAATATATTTAATAGTAAATACAAAAATCTTAGCAGGATGCTTAATTTTCAAAATTTATAGGTCACTGTAATAAATAAGAATGTACCTTAAAAGAAAAACTTTTCCTCATGTTTTTTGCAAAGACAGCCTCTGAGAAATAACTTTGTAAAAGGCAAAGCAGGTTTAAGCTATTTCTTTTATTTTCCAAAAAACTACAATTCTCCCTGTCTACAAAGGCCAGTTTGCATATATCATAAGCTGAAAAATATTTCTACGTTCAATTAATTTTGCCAATTTTAGGAATACAATCTTCCAAATATACTTATTCATTTGGAATATATACAAGTTGAATTCAGAGTTTTACTGCTAGTGCACATGCCAAAAAGCCATAAAAGTAAGTCTGGGAGTCCTGAAAGCACAGGTGTGCCCTAGCACACTTCTACTGAAGCTTCTCTGGGCAGAAAATTTTATTTTAAATGACTATATATATATTAGAAAATCCTCACTAGGCAGCAATGGTCTATTTAAGGCTAGAGCTACAGCAAGCAACAGTGTGGTTTTCAGTAGGTAACAACTGCTTAGGAAGATACCTTCCTACAGAATGTGAAATGGGATATTTTATAATTTAAGAGGAGGCACACAGAAAAAGGAACCTGCTCTATCCATTTCTAAATTTCCAAGTGAAATCCAATGAACTGAGTTAAGGGTAAGAGGGAAAAATAAATTGACACCTCATAAACAGATACTTTACATGTATTATCTGATTTTACCCCTATAATTTTGAAGGTAGTATTTACACTCCAAGAAAAATTGCTAATAGTCACAAAATCAGTCAGGAGAAGAGATAACACTTGATTGATTACTGAAGTGGGTTATCTCCACTACCTTATACTACACCTCCATCCTAATTTTTCTGTCTCCTGATTTATGCTTCCACATTAAATTATGTTTCATCTGTAGTAAAAAACTATGGCATAAGAAGTAAACAGAGAAAGGTATCAATAATAAATTCTATATAATTAAATGATAATTCTAATTTCACTTTTTGCTTAAAAATCACATCAATGTCTTACTGACTGCCTACTAAATACCAGGTGCTTTACACTCATTATTCCTATCAGTATTTATTAATAAAAATGTACCAACACATATATACACACATACACCAACATCCACTTAACTCAATCATATAAAACTCACTAGAACTCATTAGGTCTTAAACATATTAGGGTATGGTAAGAAAAGAGAACAGAATAAAATTATGTCTCTACTCCTTAGACAGGTAAAAAACTAAAAGAAGCAGCATGGTAGAATACTAATATCTACTGCTTACCAGTTTTTCTCTGAATGTGTCTTTTCCCAGCTTCCCTGAAAGCAACCACGGCTCTGAAAAAAGCTCGGAGAACTGCCCATCGGAAAACAGCTACGGGATCAATTCCAATCATCCCAGAGATAAATGCATTCTTGCTACTTCTCAGAAGAGCTACAATGTCAGGGCGCATATGATCTGTATTTTTTTCCCGGAAATCCTACATGAAAAAAGTACTAGTGTTATTGTTGAAAAGATGATTAAACCAAGAAGATAATGAGTGACCAAGGACTAAGGACTACAACAAGTGATTTCTATTCTAGGTAGCTAACCAGACCAGATATCTTCTATAAAGTCCCATCCAACCCTAAAACTACTGAATTCTATAATACATTTAGATTAGAATGAATATCCCACAATTTTCTTGCAGCTAGTTAAACACTGCTGAAGGAGAGCCTCTCTGAAGCAGTATCACATAAAATGATGAGAGAGGCGAATAACAAAAACGAGCCAGATTTGAGAAGACCAGGAACAGCATTCCAAGAAAAGGGAACACCTACTAACTATAGGTGGTAATGAGTTGGACAAGTTAGGAGAAAAGCAGTAAAACCAGGGGCTGGAGCATTCTGGGCAAGGGTGAGAGTAATAGAACATGAGGCAAATAAATAAGCTATCCTTTTATCCTTTATGTAAGCTGGAATTAGGAGTTTGGATTTTATTCAAAGGTAAAAGAAAACCACTAGAAGGGTAATGACATGAGCTAACTGGTGTTTTATAAATACCAAAGGTTGCTGCAGAGGGAAAGAATTCTACAAAGAATGGAGAAAGGGAGATCAGCTATTACAATATTCCAGATAAGAGCTGACAGTGACTTGGACTATGTCAGTGGTAATACGGAAAGGGAAAATAGTTACCATATTTGGGATATGTTTTAGAGGTAAGGGCAGAGGACTTGCTGGTGGATTACGGCATGGTGAGAGAATGAGGGAATTAGGTTAATGCCTCTATTTTGGTTTTGAGTAACTAGGTATATGGAGGTGCTATATACTGATGTGGAGAAGACTGGAAAAGAAAGAAGGAGATAGGAAATGAGGATCAAGAGATCAGTTTTGTCCAAGTGAAGTTTGAGATGATGAGGATAATGATAATGATAATAGCAAATAACATTTATTGAGAGGTTAATATGTGTGTGGCACTCTTAAGCATTTTATATTTTATATTGTCTCATTTAAGCTCATTTCATCCTCCTAACAACTCCTTGATGTAGATATTATTCCTATTTTATAGATGAGGAAACTGAGACACAGAGAGGTTAACTATCTTGGCCCCTATCACATGGTAAGTGGAAGAACAGATATTGAAACACAACCATTCATAACCACCAAACTATGTCTGCATACAGACATCAAGCAGGCAGATGGACATACATGTTGAGAGTTCTATAGAGAATTAAAAAAATACATCTGCATGTCTCAGCATACAGATTTTTTAAGTTGGATAATATTACCTAAGGACTATAAATAGGCAGTAAAAAACACCTGCCAATGGGAGTTGAAAGGTATAGAACACAAGAAAATGGTTTAAAATACCCCACAGAAAGAGAGGGCAAGAATTTTACACTCCTGGAAGAAGGTCCCAGACTGATACATACTGTTTAGGCATTACAACCACACCTAGATGGAAGGATTAAAACTTGGCGAGTAAATCACTCCATGTCGGTGTAGCTTCATAGAACAACTCTAACTCAGAATTCTATGAGGAGTGTGACTGTATGACATCATCTACCCTCATGTCCAGAAGACAGCTTGGATTCATCCTATTACCTTTAGGGCTTTCCTTTCCTAATTCTCCATTGTTCTCCTGAGAATAGGGAAAAAGGGGAAACAAGCCAGAAGTCTTGGTCTTTAGCTTGTCCCTAAATACCCTCTGAGCAAAAGTATGTATTATAAAAGTTAACAAAACTGAGTAAGAATTTTCAAATCCAAATCGTTGTCACCACCACCACCATCACCATCATCATCAATTAACACCTTCCAAGGGCAGACAAGATGGCAGGCACTAAGTTAAGCACTATACACAATTTACCCAATTCTAAATAAAGTAGAATCAATTATAAATCATACTTTACTGATAAGTAAACAGAGAGGTAAAGAAGCTTGCCGAAGTACTGAGGCAGGAAATGAAACACCGGTCTGCCCTACTCCAAAGACCATCCCATCCTATTCTAAAATTCTTTTCCATGATGATTGTCAAACGTTGACAGAGACCTTCATTTTTCAAATGTAATGCTCTCATCTCTCTGTCTTCATATTTCTAGATTTCTTAAGTACATGTCATAAACAAATCACATTATTCTTCTTGAAACTCTTTTCTCCTGGTTTCTATAACACATTTTGTGATTTACTACTTACCTCATGTGCTGCCCCTTCTTAATCCCCACTGCTGGTTCCATACTGGAGATTCTTATGGTTTTATCTTGTGTACTCTTATATTTTTCACTCAATCATCTTACATCAGGTGATCTCAACCATAATTATGGCTTTAAACACTATCTATATGATGAGGCCCAAATTAGATCTTTCTTGTTATGTCTGAGATCCATTTATACATCTTAAAAGAATCTCAAACTTGCATGAGAATGTGTAAGACTAGTTATTACTTAAATGTTTGGAAGCATTCACCAGAGAAACCACGTGGGCCTGGAATTTCCGTTGTGGAAAAGTTTTAAAATTGATTCAAATTATTTAACAGACATAGGATTTTCAGGTTTTCATATATCTTCTGGTGTCAGTTTTGGTAATGTGTGTTTTTCATGGAATTTTCCACTTTATCTATGTTGTCAAATTTACTAGCAAAGTATGTTCATATCCTTTTAATATCTGTAGGGTATGCAGTTAAGCCCCCCTTGTCATTTCTGATATTTATAACTTGTGAATCTCTTTTTTCCTATTATTAGTTACTTTCCATTACCTTTTACTCATATTATTTTCTGTTATCCTTTTAAGGAACTAACTTTTGGCTTTGCTTAATTTCTCTATTATATGTTTGCTTTCTATTGCATTCATTTTTTGTCTTCCCTTTATTATTTCCTTCTTCTAATTTTCTGTGGTTTAATTTGCTGTTCTTTTCCTAGTTTCTTGACATGGAAGTTTAGATAATTACTTTTCAACCATTCTTCCTTTCTATTATATGCATTTAAAGTTATAAGTCATTGTTTAAATGTACCCTACAAATTGTGATATGTTGTATTTTCATTAATGTTCCATTCAAAATATTATCATTTTAATTGTGATTTCTTTTTTGATTCATGGGTTACAATAGAAGAATTTGCTTAATTTCTAAATATCCAAAGACTATCTAGTTATCTTGATGATATGCCAATTGGGTCAGTTGTTTAATAATGCTGTTCAATTTTTCTGTTTTAATTGATTTTGTGTCTGCTTATTCTGTTAGTTACTGAGAGATATTATTAAAATCTACAATGATGAGGATAGATTTTTCTAGTTCTACTTTTGCTCTTTTTGGTTTATATATATTGAATTGAAGTCAGTAGGTAGATATAACTTTTGACGATTAGGATAGTGGTTACCTTTGGGTTGGGGAGAATGAGCTGGGAAGAGGCACGAACAAAATCTGTATACTTTAGATTTGTGTACTTGATGCATCTCACTATGTGATTTTAGAGCTCAAGTTTTTTGTTTTTGTTTTAAACTATTTTTTTAAATCTTCTTTTAGAATTGAGATAAAATCGACATATTAACATTGTTTAAGGTATACAACATGTTGATTTGATAGATTTATATATTGCGATATGATTACCACTGTAACACTAGCTAACACGTCCATCAAGTCATATAATTATCATTTCTTTTTTGTGGCAAGAATATTTAAGATCTGGTCTCTTAACAACTTTGAAGACAATGCTATAATCATGTTAACTATAATCACAATGCTGTGCATTAAATCTTCAGAACTTACTACATCTTCTAACTGCAAATCTGTATCCTTTGCCCAACATCTCCTCAATTCCGCCACCTTCTTGCCCCTGGTAACCACCATTCTACACACTGTTATTCTTAATGTTTGTTCTAAAATCTGTTCCTTCCTGTCATTTTCATGTCAAGAAACAGCACCTCAAATTCACCCATCAGCTATAGCCAGAAGTCACTTATTTACTAAGAATCCATCAATAAGGTCAACTGATTATACCTCCAAAATATATCTCATAATCATTCAGACCTCCTCCATCTCTACTGCCACCCCTGTAGTTCACTTTACTTTAACGTTTCACCTCAACTATTAAGAAAAGCTACCTAATTGATCTCCTGGCTTCCACACTCATCCTCTGCTATGGCTTCTCCTCAAAGTAATCAAAAAAATCTTTTAAAAACACAAATTTTTTACATCCTCTGCTTAAAATATTTTCATGGCTCCCTGTTATAATTTCAACAAAACCCAAACTCCTTTAACCTGGTCTAAAGGCCCTGAAGAACTAATTTGCTATCCATTCTCTGAATTCATTTCATGCCACCTGCTCACTATAATCTAGTTACACAAACCTGTTCTCAATTATTTTAACATATTAAATTCTTTCCTATCTCATGGCCCAGAATATTCATCATCTCAACTCCTCACCAAGTAAATGTTATTTCAGGCCATCTCTCAAAATTTAAGTTTCTCAGAGAGGTGTTCAGGGATCTCCAAATTCAAAACCCACATTTCGCTACTTTCCCTCATAGAACCCACTCATTTATTTATAGCACACAGTTCCATTTATCTATATTATACACACATGCACATGTATATGTGTATATGGAGAGCAAGGAACACATCTATCTACTTTATCACTAGATCATTCCAAACACCAAGCACAGGGTCTGACACATGCTCTTTGTTTAATAAACACTTACTGAATAAATGAATCAGTAATAAATGAATAAGTGATCTTAATTTTGACTCTCATCTCAAGGCGCAGGAGAAAACATACTGCTCAACTATTCCCCATATCATCACTGCCTTGCCTGGGAAATTGTCTTAAATGACAAGTTGAAACATCAAAGGTTGAAGGGTAATGGGCTCATGAATTACAAACAAGAAATGGACAAAATTATGAAGATTCCCTTCCACAGGAGTTAAAGGGTTTCAATATGTTCTTTAGGAGTACAAGTTCACAAACACCTAATGGTGCATGAAGACATGAAGCCTCTGTCAGGTCTCAGGGATGTAGAGAAGAGAAAAATTCAACAAACTATCTAGATGAACTAGTGAGTTTAAGACATAATGATGCAATTTATTCCTTAAGATCTAAAAAGGCCATTAGAATGGACTAGCATCAGGGTTATCTATAAGAGGGAAGCAACAGAAACATCACCTAAGACAGTAATATAATGCAAGTTAGAACCTGAATTTTAGTAATATCCTTATAAAATGTCTCCAACTGTTACTGATCAAGAGCCTCCACAAACTACAGAGAGGGTATTGTAACTGGGATGGTGATATAGTCAAGAACACATCTCTGCCCTGTAGGCATAGCCAATGAGAAATTTACTGACCTTTACTCCATATTTTACTTTCCCGGCATAATGCTTTATGATGAAAGCAGGTTCCATCACAGCTGGAAATTCAATGTAAGAGTTCTCCTCATGTTGATGCTTAAATTTGTCTAGCAGTGTTTGATTTGTAGCCTGTGGAAAGCTGAATTAAAAACAAAAACAAAAACAGTAAAGAAAGATGCAGCACTTAATACACTCTTTTTAAAAAAATACATTATAGGGGGGCCGGCCCCGTGGCTGAGTGGTTAAGTTCGTGCGCTCCACTGCAGGTGGCCCAGGGTTTCCTCAGTTTGAATCCTGGGCACGGACATGGCACCGCTCATCGAGCCATGCTGAGGCGGCGTCCCATATACCACAACTAGAAGGACCCACAACTAAGAACACACAACTATGTACCTGGTGGCTTTGGGGAGAAAAAGGAAAAAAATAAAATCTTAAAAAAAAAAACTAACATTATAATTACATTGCCATCTAACACATTTAGCAAATTACAAAGAGTTTCACCTATATTAACTGTCATAACAAGGTTAAAAGCGAGTATAACAAGAATTGGTGTTCCTATTTTATAGATGAGGGATCAAAAGTTGTGATTTGCCTAAATGCACATTTTGCTAATAGTAGAACAGAAACTAATTTAGGTCTTTAGACAGTCGGCTTAGGTTGCATGGTGCTGTACTACCGTAAAACCTGTAGAATAATAAAAACTAACTCGCATGTTTTTGGAGCTGTGAAAATTAATAAACAGAAACCTCATTAAACTGGAGTCAGGAGGCCAAAAAGGGGAGTTCTCGCATTCTACATCGATGACTGCACAGTCCAACAGGAACAGGTTCAGGCCATGAAAGACTCACAAACTCAGCCAATGAAAAGCTACTAGACATGGAGCTCTCAATTCCTCCAATGGACTCTGTTTATAACAGACCTCTCAACTTCCTCTTCCCCTATATAAGAGTTTCTCCTCTCCTTGTTGAGGGGGACTCTCACATAGTTTGCCATGGTTGCAGACTCTGAATTGTATTTCGCTGCTGATCCCCAATAAACCCACTTTTGCTGGAAAAATAACTAGCTGTCTGTTTAAGGTCAACAGGGCCAAGAACTTCCAAAAAGAGAATGATATCTCAATTTGGACAGTTCCTTTAAATCCAGTCATTTTTTGTTTTCCTACTACTTCATATATAAATTAAGTAGTAAGTCTCTTACCTATACAAGTTCCTATATATTTTTCTATTATTATTTCAAATATACATCAATGGGTTTGTACTCACTGATGAGCATTTCACGTTCAAGAATCAAATAATATTTATTGAGATAATTATATAACAGCAAATGCAGAAACATAAAAGTACAGAAGAGAAAAAAAATCACTAGGGGCTGGAAATAACAAAAAGGTTAACAGAAGATGTAGGAGGCAATTATGCGCTAGAATTAAAGGTTGGGAGGAGTTTCAAATAAAGGAAATATCGCTAACAGAAAAAGGAGAAAGCAAGTCATCTTTCAGAGAATAGTTTCATTTAATAGCTGGAATTTTAAGAAATAATGTGACATGAAGTTATAAAGAGGCTGAATACAAGATCTAAGGTGTAAAAAGGATTCCAAAATTACAACAAAAATAATCCATAGTATGTATTGGAATCAGGAAGGATAGCCTTTGGTGTCAGATAGTCATAGTTCAGATTACCAGTTCTATCTGTGACCTTGGGCAAACTAGGTAACCTTCTTTAACAACTGGTTTCCTAACCCATAAAATGAATATAAGGCAGTATCACAGTGCTACTATAATTAAATAACTCTAGTAAAAACATCTAACACTAACTGACATCTACGTTTTTATGTTGCCCAAACTGCCATTTTCCTAGTCACCTAGGCCTATTTTTGCATTCAAATACTATCCCTTCTTTAAAACACCTCTACCATCTAGCTCCTCCTCTCCATTCCAGAACTCTAAAGCCATTCTAGAATGGATTACAACCCTTACAATTTCAAACAGAGAATACAGCAACAGCCTCTACAGCCTCAGTGATTCTAATCTAACCCTGTTTCAAGTCACCAAAGTATCAAAATAAATTGTCTCACAATAGTGCTTTAATCATGTGCCTCCTCTACTCAGAAAAATTTATGATCACCCAAAGAGATGGAACCCAGGCTCCTAGGCATAGACCAACCCAACCTCTGGAAACTTAGGCCTCACTACTCTACAGCAGAATGCTTCCCTTCAGGAAGGATGCTCACCTCATTGTCTCTAGATAAGGGTTTATTTATCTTCTAATCCTCAGAGTAATTGAAAAATTTGTGATTTATTTTTCTCTTACTTTTAAATGGAGACAGGAAATTTTCAAAGGAAGAAGGACAGACATGAGAACAGTTTTATTTGTTTATTTTTATGATTTTTTTTTTAAATTGCGGTAACACTGGTTTACAGCATTAGATAAATTTCAGGTGTACATCATTGTATTTCGATTCCTATGCAGATTACATCATGTTCTCCACTCAAAGACTAATTACAGTCCATCATCATACACACGTGCCTAGTCACCGCTTTTGCCCCCCTCCCTCCCCCATTCTCTTCCGGTAACCACCAATCCAATCTCTGTCTCTATGTGTTTGTTTGTTGTTGTTGTTCTCTTCTACTTGTGAGTGAGATCACATGATACTTGACTGTCTCTGACTTATTTCACTTAGCATAATACCCTCAAGGTCCATCTAAGTTGTCATAAATGGCTGGATTTCAACGTTTCTTATGGCTGAGTTGCATTCCACTGGGTATATATATCACATCTTCTTTACCCATTCGTCCCTTGATGGGGACCTAGGTTGTTTCCAAGTCTTGGCTATCGTGAATAATGCTGGAATGAACATAGGGTGCATGTATCTCTATACATTCGTGTTTTCATGTTCTTTGGATAAATACCCAGCAGTGGAATAGCTGGATCGTATGGTAGTTCTGTTCTTAACTTTTGAGGAACCTCCATACTGTTTTCCAGAGTGGTGAGAACAGTTTTTATTCCAAACAAGGAAAGATGGAAAGTAAGCTCACATGTCCTGCATTCAAGAAACATTTATAGATACATACTACATTATCAAGCAAGACTTTAGAACATTTTCAACCTCTCTTTACAGGTACATGGCAGAGGGAAATCAGACATTATTGCTCATTTCAAAGCTCTTCATCTAGTGTTCTCCAAAGGCTATCTGCAAGGGTAGCCTTAGATTAGTGTTGCTATGCATATAAGAAGTACCTCTGGAGCTTTCAAAAATACCAATGCCTGGACCCCACCTCCAGTGATTCTAGTGAATTGATGCTAGGGTAGTGACATGTCAGTAATATTTACAAGTTCCTCAGGGAATTCTTATGAGCAGGCAAGACTGACAAAATGCTGTCCTAAATGAATGCCCTGATCTTAACTTCAGTTTGTTAAAATACAGCTTCTGATTCAAACATTTGGGGTGGAAGTCTGAGATTACGCATTTCTAACAAGCTTCAAGGTCCGGCCAGAACTGTCAGCATATTACACTTCAAGTACTATAGGTATGAACATCCTATTGATACCTAAATTTGCTTACACTATTTCTCCTTTCTAAATTCCACACTGCATCCTTTAGAATCTAGCTTAAGTAACTTGCCCAAGGTCAAACAACCAGTAGAGAGCAGAGACAAGATTAAACAAGACTTCTGACTTCAAACCTATCCATCTGATACACTATATACACACTGAATGAAGTAGGAACACCACTAGGAATATATTTCATATTATATATCCTTTATAGAACAAAATATTTTTTAGAGAAAAAAATACTCAGTTTAAGTGATTCACAAAATAGCTCTTCCTAAATATGACTAATTTATTTTCAATTTCTCTTTATAAAGGTACATGGCAGAGGGAAAATATTTCATGCCTTTGCATCTTCTGTGATGTTAAAGCATAGAGACAAAAGTGGTCTATTTACAAGGGGAGGTAATAACAATAGGACTAACTCATAAAGTGATGAAAATAATATTATGATTTATTAAAAATTTTTATGGAAGAGTGAACATAGAAATATAATTGAAGGGATGATTAAGAGGTTTTTCAGTCCAGTCTCCAACCTACAACAATATCCTGACAGATGATGCAAAATAATTACTATAATGGGAAATTTCATTACTTTATGAAGCAACTTGTAATCAGCTCTAATGATTAGAAAGTTCTTCCTTATACTGAGCCAAAATCTGTCTCCCTGTAATTTCTGGCCACAAGGCTTAACCCCAGAAGCTTCTGGGTAACAACAAAGAGATGACACTCTCTTCACTTATATCTATGTGATATAAATGGGCATATTTATGTGCATTCAAATACTATCCATTTCATATATTTATCATATAAATGTGATATAAAAAGGCAACATTTATATCTATGTGAAGTAGCAACTGACCAGAAAAATACAGTCTCTGTATAAGATGTAGACTCAATGAAATTTTGCTTAAAGAATGACAGGCCAAACAAGATCCTTTTGCTCTATTAAAGTTTTAATTATATATCCACTATCTCAATTGCTGCTCACAACCTCCTTAAGACACACAGCAGAGAGCACTATCATTTATCATCATCATTTTCTTTTTGCAAGCAAGAAAACCGAGGACCAAGGATACTAAAAGATTTGCTGAGGGTACTTAATAAAGATGGGATACATCCTGAACTTCTGACTATATAGCCTAAGTATTATGGAAGAAGCAATGTCGGATAATACTTCAAAGTACAAGTTTATTAGTCAGAAATATCTGGAGGTTTTGAATCTCTAGTCCATCATTTACTGCCTATATGACCTTTTTCTCAAATTGCTTAAACTTTTTTGTTCTTTTGTTACCATAAAATAGTTCAAAAAAAAGAACTGTTTATCATTTCATTATCAGCCACAACCATTCTCAACAATAAATATCAAGATCTTTGAAGCTTTCCAGAAATAAAGTACACCTGAGCTAAGGTATGCACACAAAGTTAAGAACCACTAACCTTATCATTTTATAAGAGATATATATGTTTCAGGGCATATACAGCAATACAAGAAACTTCTACCCAACTTCGGACACAAACTTAAAATATTTTTTGTGTTAACCACATTTTTACTCATTTAGATTAATACACCCTGGTGATAGAGTGGGTAGATGTAACTGTTAGCAGTCTCCTTGCTAATATATTTGGCATTCCTCCATATTATATATCTATGTAACAATTATGAGTATTTATGGCATATTAATCGTGTGACATGTAACTTACCATACAATCCAGGATAACTAAACTGGACAACAGGCATAAACTTTAAATTCTCCCATGCAAACCTGATGTATGGTCATCCTACCTATGATATTAAATCCCCAGTATTTTATATTCTAGTTTAATGAGTAAATATTAAGCTGGGAATCAGGTGACCTAATTCAATTTCTAAGTACTTTATTAAAGAGCCAGAGAAAACCTACTAATACTCCATCACTTTGATTTCTTCAATTCCAGATCTGCCATCTCTTAGGATAATTTAACTATAAATACTTTATAGAGCACTGAGAACACTCTGGAGGATGCTATATGAATCTTTATTTCTAAAGCTTATATATAAGTTTGATATATTGAACAGTGTTGACAAGAAATGGCAAACAATTGGCATATATTGCCACTTATCACCTGCACAGACATAGCAGACATCACTAATCTATAATGATATTCTTTTCTGCTAAATTTGAAAACTGCAAATAGATATCATATCTAAAACTCAATTCAAGAAGAGAGGAACACTTAACGACAACAAAATGGCAACAAATTTAACATCAAAGTGACTCTGTAGAAGAAATCTGGAAAAACTTAAGGAAAAATGAGTTTAGAAGTGAAGTCTATCCAATTTTCCTAGAAACACAAAAACACATGCAAAAAATGCAAACAAGGGAAACTTTGGCTCTTTATTTAATAAGGTAAGAAGAAAGTTTAGGACTTCAGAAGACATGAAAAGCCCAAATGGCCAATAACAAAATTGAAAAGAATCATACTCACTTGCTTTCTTCATCTAAAAGATGGAGCAGTCCTGTTGGTTTCTTGCTAATAAGATTTATGCAACAAGTATTATCAATATAATCTATATTGTGCCAGCTGATACCTTCAGTTCTATATTCCTCCTAGGAAATAAATTAACAACTTATTCATCTTGCAGAAAATAACAGATATATGATAATAAAGGCTAAAAAGCTTTTACCAGGCTTAAAAGAATAGTCTAACTTTTCTCTTTTGAATCAATAATCCAGACAATAAAATAATGTATAATTTGTTGTATAAAATCCTGATAGAATATATGTCTGTCTCCTTTAACATGCAATCAAAATTTTTTATTCAAATCCTATTTGGGATACCATTCAGATCAAAACTGAGGGCTGATTTGTTTTAGCCACACTATCTGATGACTGCACTAAGAAAAAATAAAACGAAGAGGGGCTGGTCCCATGGCTTAGTGGTTAAGTTTGGTATGCTCCGTTTCAGCAGCCTGGGCTCAGTTCCCAGGAACAGACCTACATCACTTGTCAGCAGCCATGCTGTGGCAGCACCCATACACAAAGTAGAGGAAGATTGGCACAGACGTTAGCTCAGGGTGAATCTTCCTCAAGCAAAAGGAGGAAGATTGGCAAAAGATGCTAGCTCAGGGTGAATCTTTCTCAGCAAAAAAAATAAAAATAAATAATATGAAGAAGCCTAATCTCTCCCACATGACTTTAAGCCATCAAAAAGGACTATTTGTCAGATGATCAGCAATGAATTTAATGAAACAATGTCTGGGAAAAGTGGAAAACCATCACCTCCAGTAATCACTGATATAAATCACATGGAATCCATACATACTTAATTTTGGCAAAATAAAACCCTTAGCATATTTTCCCAAAAAGGGGTGGAGGTGGGGGTTTCAAATTCCAAGATTAAAAAACTCAAAGCTCAGGCCTTAAGTAACTACTCAAAACCCTTCATGAAGCCCCCATTATTTCTTACTTTTTCTTTGTCCTGGGAAATATTCTTTTACTTATCCCTGTGATGCTTGTACTTTTAAACTGTTTTTCAGAAAGATGCCTCTGACAATCTAAAAGAGATAATTCTCTACACTGCAGTAATATTTAGGCACCACGTAAATATCCTGTTCACCTGATGGTTTTAGTATTCACTGATAACACTTGCACACTTCTCTGCAAAATGGTGGTTTTGCAAAATCGTGATTTTGTAATTTATCATTTTTTAGTAGTATTATTATCCTATAAAGAAAAATGGGCCCTAGTATAAACTATAGTTACTCTAATTGGGAAAGGTAAATGCTTATTTCTTTCCTTTTAATTAACAATTTCACAAGTAAGTAATTGCTATGTAAAGGTCACCCCAAGTGGCAGTAGGCAAGATTTATTTTTCTCTTTCTTTTTTCTTGTAGCATGGATCAAAAGCGTACTAGACAGTACAGGCATATGGATGTTTGTAGACATTATCAGCAATCCAAAATCTCTCCTCATCCCCTCTTCCCAATGACAATTCAGACATTCTTGCCCAAAGTTTATTATCTCAACTTCTAATACCACTGAAAAGATTTGTCTGTCTATAAATATTATATAAATAGAATCATACAATACATACTCTTTTCATCTGGCTTTTTTTCTTTTTATTCAACATTATATTTCAGAGACACATCCATCTTGTAGGATGCATCTAAAGTTCATTGATTTTAACTGCTGTAGAACACGGGTTGTGGAACACCAGAATCCCTCATTTATGCATTATTTATGGCTGCTTTCTCAATATAACAGCAAAGCTGAGACCATAGGGCCTAGACAACCCAAAAGACTTATTTATCTGGTCCTTTACAGAAAAAGCATGCCAAAATCTACTAAAGAGCATCGGTTCTCACACTTTAATGTACAAAAGAATTACAGAGAGCTTGTTAAAACACAGACTGCTAGGACCCATGCCCAGAAGTTCTGAATAAGTAGGAACAGGGTGGGGTCCGGTATTTGCATTTCTAACAAGTTCCTACGTAATGCTGATGCTACCAGAAAGGGACAGTAAGGGAAGAATAACACTTTGAGAACCAAAGCTATAGAGTATTTATATACAATTTATTTACCCATAGTACTATTAATAGACATTACAATTATTCCCAACTTTTGGCCATTAAAAATAATGTCATTATGAACATTTCTGCACAAAACTTCCGGCGTGTATTTATACACATGTTGAGAAAACACAGGCTTACAAACTACACATGTATAACCTCAGCAGATACTGCCAAACAGCTTTCTAAAGTGGCTGTACCAATTTATGCACCTACCATCAGTGTATGGGACTTGCCTGTGCATAGTATCTTATACTTGTATTTTCGGTCTTTTTCATTTTAGTTATTCTGGTGAATGCCGAGGGGTATCTCCCTGCGGTTTTAATTTTAATTTCCCTAATGACTAATAAGTGAAAACTCTCCTATGTTTACTACCCATTTGGATGCCCTCATGTGCCTATGTTCATGATAAAAAAACTCTTAAGAAACATCCTTGCCTTGTTCCAATCTTAGGGGAAAGCATTCAGTCTGTTTCCAGTAAGTATAACATTAACTGTAGGTTTTTTGTAAATGCCCTTTATCAGAAAGTCCCCTCCAAACCTAGTTTGCTAAGGCTTTTTTTTCTTTTAACATGAATGGATGTGTCATTTTGTCGAACGCTTTTTATACTTCTATTGAGAGCACTATGAGTTTTTTTTCTTCGTTTTGTTTATAGATAAATTAAATTGATTACTGGTTAGATGTAACACACAGTGGGGAAAAAATTCCACTTGGTTCTCACATATTATCTTTTTACGTATCTTGCTGGATTTAGTTGGCTAATATAAGTGTTTAGAAGTTTTGAATCTATGTTTATGAGCGAAACTGACATTAATTTCCACTTCTAAAAATATCCTTGACAGATCTGGATATCAATGTTATCCTGGCCCCCTAAAAAGCATTGAGAATCGTCCCCTTTTATTCTAGTCCACATAAGAATTTATGTCAAACTGATAGTTCTTCTTTCAATCTTGGTAGAATTCACCAATAGAGCCATCTTGGCTTACAATGTTCTTTATGCAAAGGTTTTTAATCAGATATCAAATTTCTTTAATAGTTATAGAATCAGATTTTGTATTTCTTCTGTGTCAGTTTTGCAAAGTTTTTTCTCATAACATTTGACAAGTCTACTTATGGACATAAAGTTGTTTAGTGTATCCTATTATCTTTTTAATATGTGTAGGATCCACAATGACGTTTATCATTGGAAGTCTGGTTATCATTGGAAGTCTGGTTATGTCCCTTTGTCTTTGTCTCTGTCTCTCACTCAGATGAATTTCTTGAGGGGTTTATCAACGTTATTAGTCATTTCAAAGTATGACTTTTGACTTTGTTGATCCTCTCCCATGGTATATTTGTTTTTGCTTTTATTTAACTTCCTCTTTTATCTTTATTATTTACTTCTTTCTTCTTTCCTTCACTTCAGTTTGCTGATCTTTTTCCAATTTGTTGCAAGGGATACTTAGATCATTGCTGTTCAACCTTAAAATGTTCTAACACCTATAAAGTCTTCCTCTAAATACAACTTTAGACACATTCTACAAGTTTTAATATGTAACGTTCATTAAGTTCAATGCATTTTCTAATTTTTCAACCTCTAGGGTACTTTGAAGTACATTTCTTAATTTTTAGTCATACAAATATTTTCCAGTCATCTTTTTTTCTTTTGGTTTCTGGCATAATTTCATTATGGTATTAAAATCTGTGTGATTTTGATCCTTTGAAAGTTGACCCTTGTTTTATGGTCCAGTATATGAACAAATTTTATAAAGTTTTTGCAATTATCTACATATGTCAAGTAAGTCTTTGCTTTAAAATTCTTCTAGGTCCTTATTTGATACAGACCATAGGCCCAGGGAAACTGGCATTCTGACCTGAAGGGCAGGCAGGATTAGGTATCCACAAAAGCACCCACCCTCAACCTCTGGGTGTTTTAAATCTGCTATATCCTTACTAATTCTTTTGCCTGCTTATTCTATCAGATATTCAGGAAGGTATGTTAAAATATTCCACCAAAATTGCAAAAATATGTTTCTTTTTTAGTCATTAACTTGTGTTTTATATACCTTGAGGCAATGTTAGGTACCTATAAATTCTGAATTATATACTTCCTGATGAACTGATTCTTATAGCATTATCAAATATTCCTTTTTATTTCTAGCAGTGCTTAAAATATGATACTAATACAGCTATACCACTTCTTTTTTTGTTGTTTGCTAAATCTTTTTCCACCTTTTTACTTTTAACCTTTCTGTATGCTCATGTTTAAAGTGTCTTTCTCATAAGCAGCAATTTAGTTTTGTCTTATATCCAGTCTGACAACCTTTGGCTTCTAGCTGGAGCAATTAATCTATTTATACTTAACGCAATCAGTGAGAGTTGTAGGATTAAATCAACCATCTTACCATTTGCTATTTGTCCTGCTTTCTTAGTATTGCTTTTATTCTTCTTTCTCGTTTTCTTTTGGATTACTAGAGTTGTTTTTACTCTACTTACTCCCTATATTAACTTGACAATTCTATATTCTTTTACTATTTGGTGGTTATCCTAAAATCATAATATACATCCTTAACTTATCAATATCTAACAGAAAAAAATCTTCTACCACTTGGCATTTAATACAAAGATCTTAGAATACTTTAAATTCCATGTAATCCCTTCCTGAATTGAATGCTATCATACTCATGTATTTTAGTTTAACATAAACATTAAACAACAAAAGGTATTTTACCTTTGCCTAATTTAGTTAATATTCAATTTAGATTCACCTACTTTTTTACAATGTTTATTACTCTTCATTCATTCCTGACTCTCTGAGCTAAAACGGGGATAATTTAGAAACTGTCCAAATAACATACTTCGGTTTTAAGGAAAATACCCCACTGTCTTCTGACACCCACTGTTTCCCCCGAAAGACTGACTTCTAGTCTTATTGTTGTTTCTTTAAGGGTACTGTTTTCACCCCCACTCTGGCTGCTTCTCAGATTTTTTTTTGCTTGGCTTTGGTTTACCATATGGTTGTCTTTGTACTTCATGCTTTAGATTCTTAGAGCTTCTCAAATGTGTGCTTGTCGGACTTTTTTGGTTTGCGTTTTAAGTTTTGGGAAGTTCTCAACCACCACCTTTTCAAATATGGCTTCTATTTTGTTCTCTTTCTTTATCTCATATACATCTTTACAGAATTCCTGTTACATATATGTTAGACCTTTTCATCATACCCCCATATGTCTTTTATACTATCTTTATTCTCCTTTTTTACCTTTATCCATCAGGCTGGGTATTTTCTTCTGGCCTATCTTCCAAGTCACTAATTTTCTCTTAAGCTCTATCTAACTAACTATTTAAAACTATCATTGTGTTCTTAATTTTACTCTATTTTTTAGCTCTAGATTTTCCTAAATTTGGGGGTTTTTTTCCTTCTTCTTCTTCTCCCCAAAGCCCCCCAGTACATAGCTGTCTATTCTAGTTGTGAGTGCCTCTGGTTGTGCCATGTAGGACGCCGCCTCAGCACAGCCTGATGAGCATGCCACATCCGCACCCAGGATCTGAACTGGTGAAGCACTGGGTGGCCAAAGCAGAGTGCGCAAACTTAACCACTCAGCCATGGGGATGGCCCCCAGGATTTTTTTTTTTTTAACAGTTTGTAGTTCTTTAATAAAAATACCACTTTCCAAAAAAATTTCTTAAAACCATTGTTACTTTAAAGTTCATGTCTGACAACATCATTATCTGAATCCCCTATGATACTGTCTATTGTCTCCTTTCTGTTGGTTTTCATTCATGTTGGTTTCCCTTCCTATATGTCTTTAAAAAAAAATTCTGTTAAAAATTTGAATGCTGGATCTTCTATTTGAAAAAACTACAGAGGTAATTTCAGCACTAGGATGATCTCTTCCTCTGCTGGAGATTAAATTTGCTCTTGACAGGTGGCTAAGAACACTACAAATTCTATGCTATTTTAACCCAATCAGAAACTGAGATGATTTTAAACTGGGCTTCAGCCCCTATGATGCCTGATCTATTTCTGTTTTACCTTTACTCCTAAGATATAACCTTTAGAGGCCTCTACCTAAATCCTGTGGAAGTTAACAGGGAGCACCTCCTTATTCTTAAATCTAGAGAAAACCCTGTTACAGTTCTCAGATTCTCAAAGTCTGGCTCTTTCAAAATCAGTAGCCCTCTACCAGAACAGAGAAATGTCTCCAGAAACAAAGCAGTCCCCAAATGTTGGGCTCATCTCCCTGGGTTAACTTCTTATAGCACTAAGCCCTGTAAAACTTCACTTATTTGAAGGTACTTTAGTGCATTCAAATATATTTTGTCCAGTTTTTTTAACTGTTCTGCAAGGCAAGTTTGGTAAAAATTTCCCAGTCTGACATCTCCAGAAGTGGGATAGACAAAAGAAAGAATCACTAGATTATGAAGTCCTCCGATAAGATCTTTACACTCTAAATTTTCTATCTTCAAAGCCTAGCACAGTGCCTCACACACAACTGTTATTCAATTTACTGATGAATCAATGACCTGAAGGATAATTCTGAGCAAGTAAAGGAAATTAGAAGACAGCAGTGTTAGAAATAATAGAAAATATATATTCAAATCAAAGAAATCTCTTTTAGTCTGTCTCTTATTCTCTTATCTCTACTAAGACATTGATTCAGGACTCAGAATCACTCACCCACACTACTTCAAGTGGCTCATACATCATGTCCTTCCCTCCATTTCACCTCTCTTCAGTCCATCTTCCACGGCTCCAATTCAAGCCCTCTGCTAAATATGCTTCAAATAGCTCCTCATTCTCCAAAAGAAAAATTCTAACCTTCTCTGCACCACAAATAAGGCCCACAACTATCTGACCCTAGGCTATTTCATCAAACTTATCTCCCTTCATGTCTCCATCTTTATATCTGGTATTTTAGCTATATTAACTATTTTCAGTTCATCAAAAGTGCCATGCTGTTTTATGCCTCACAGTTTTAAGGATATTGTTACCATTGTTTAAAATATCTTTACTGCACTGACAATTTGGTAAGCTCAACCTTCTCTTCAAAACTAGATTCCAGAATCACACGTGGGAAATCTTCGCAGAAGTTCAGGAACTTCTTATCAACTTTTCCTTTATATCACAACTTTACCTTATATCTGATTATAGCACTTATCCTGAATCACAATTATTATATCTCTCTCCCATCCTATATGGCTATGCATTACTTTTGGAAAAAAGTTACAGGTGAACATGAGTAATCGGGATTTTCAAGATGTTTCCTCCCAAAGTATCTTTGATACTTTTTTTATTTCTATTGTCTTTTTAAAAAAAATTTTATCTACTTAACTGATTTTCTATTCAATTGAATTTAACCAATAGTCACTGGGTACACCCATCTCACACTAGGTACCAGTGATAGACAAATAAATAAAACACTTAATATTTAAACTGCCTTAAAATCTTTTATTCCCAGCAAATCCATTTTAGATGGAAAAACATGGAGAGAGAGAGAAAGGAAGAAAAAAAACAGATGGGATGGGTGAAGAGGTGTAAGGTCTCTAAATTTTCCGTAAACTCTAAACTTTCCATAAATTACATCAAAAACACACCCATCACGTCACAAATTTCAGAATAGAATACTGAGAGTTGAAAGAAAAGAAAAGATATAGCTTACAATCTAAGTCTTCTGATCCATAATTCCACCACATTGCCCAAAATTATGATACTCAGGGTTGCAAATAAACAAGGATCACCCACCCCCTACTAGTTTTGAATATGTTTTCCAAGAACTATAAGGTTTTATTTTTATACATGGTTTTTAGGCAAGTTATTTCTTGTGGCTCCTCCATGTCTAATCTAGACTTCTAGAAAAAGTAAGAACAATCTCAGTTCACATTAAGAGAACATTTCTCTTCCTCAAAAGCAATTTAACCAATCTTCTGTTTAACAATCCACAGAGCAATTGATGCCTTACTTTGTAAAATACAGATCACAGGGGCCAGCCCCATGGCCAAGTGGCTAAGTTTGCGCGCTCCATTTCGACGGCCTGAGGTTCACTGGTTCAGATCCTGGGCACAGACCTACACACCACTCATGAGGCCATGCTGTGGCGGCATCTCACACAGAAGAACTAGAATGACTTAAAACTATGATATACAACTATGTACTGGGGCTTTGGGGAGGCAAAAAAAAAAAAGAAGAGGCAGATTGGCAACAGATGTTAGCTGAGGGCCAATCTTCCTCACCAAAAAAAGCATAAAAAAAAAAAGAATACAGAACAAAGTCAACAAAATGCTTCCTCCACTCCTCCAACACATATATCCATTTGCAAGAGTTAAAAAATACTAACTTAGCATGATCTAGTTAAAAGAACACTGGACTGAGGGAAGAGATCAATTCCAGCTCGGCTTTTGGTTAAAAGCAAGAATTACAGAGCCAGAATATTAAGGTTTGAGTAATAAAGCCAGAATAAAAACAGTACCTGCCTGATAAATACCAAGCACTACATAAATGTTAGCTAACATTATAACAAGACATACTATCTTTTAACATCTTTTGGAGAGTCTAGCTAAAAGGTTATATATTTAAAAACTTTAAGCATTCATCAAGACGGCCAGGACTAACACTGTTTGTGCTACTGTTAATCGGTCTCTACCACCATTTAAGCAAAATATAGGTGCTTAAAGCTAGGACAGAGGCCAACAAGTCCCAGTGATAAGGAAGATCCTTTTTTTCTTTCTGTTTTAGACCTGTTGTAGTTTTTCTCTTCATTTCATTTCTCAATCAATTCCCATGAGTCAAATGTGAACTCTGCTGCTGCTTCTGTCCTCATATACAAACTGAAATTATGAGCTACAATCTCAACTCGTTACTGACTTCCAACTTGGCTTGGAAAAAGAACCAACATCTTCTTTAACCTTGCATTTACCCTAAGAATTCTCATGGAAAATGATGTCTCACTCTTTCTACACTAACTCAATTTGAGCTTCTCACAAGAAATATCTAGTTACCCATTTCGGTCTCTCTACACTGTTCTGTTTTCTTGTATCCATACTCTGAGTTGCTTCAAGATTCTATCAACAAGCTCCTCTATCCCATCCTGGAACTAACAGACCAAACCAATCAAACAAGCATACTTAGCATTACACACAGTGGCCAGGCCCAAGGCAGGAATTAAAAATAAACAACACCAACAGAAACTTGAAAACAAATCCATGCATCTTTTCATTCAAAGGTTCACTCAAACAAACACATATTATTAAATCTACTTAAGGCCAATAAAAAAAATAAGAAAGGAAATTCTATATGATACGGCTCAACAACTACGCTCTGATTTGTCACTTGCTTACACTGATACGAAGACTACAATATCCATATTGAAATACAAGATTTAAAATGCTTATGATGACTATGACTCAAAAACTTGTGTGTGAAGTGGGGCTGCAGGGGTAGGAGGGGGCAAACATACATGCATTTAGGCACTCACTTGCTCCAATTTAAAAATATGCTGATTAAAGTAGTGTTGTAAACGTTCATTAGCAAAATTAATACAGAACTGTTCAAAGCTGTTATTTTCATAATCTTCAAATCCAAAAATATCAAGAACGCCAATGGACAAAGTCTGTAAAACAGGAAAGAATTATGTTTAAAAAAAAGATGCTCAAATTTATTTCATGAATAATAGCCACAATATAAACAACAAATGCTCAAAGTTCTACAGCAGTGCAGAGGAGATTTTTGGGAGGGCCGGTGTTCAAACAAAATACATCACAAATAAAAAGCATTCCAGTTCTCTTTATCTTCATCTTTCTTTTTATCCTAATTGTAAAAATACATCTAAAATTTTAACACATGTAATTCACTGCTTACTCTACAGAAATGTGCAAAGCAGGGTTAGTGGCCTGTTATCTCAGTCTCAGAAATCCCTAAACTCTAAGAGATAAGGGAATGGGGAAGTCAAAAGGTTACTTAAGTAAAGCTAGGCTACTCCTAACTCTGCCTGGTTATGCCAAGAGGACATTATAATTGTCCTATTTTAACTTTTATATCCTAACAGAATTCTTCTTTAGGAACTAAGCTAAGTATGTTTAATCAGCCTTGTGCAAGACAGGAACGAAACTAGATATCAGAATATGTGGTTTTTTGAAGTTAAACATTTTATCAGGGGCCGGGCACGGTGGCGCAGCAGTTAAGTGCATATGTTCTGCTTCAGCAGCCTGGGGTTCACCAGTTTGGATCCCGGGTGCAGACATGGCACCGCATGGCAAGCCATGCTGTGGCAGGCGTCCCACACATAAAATAGAGGAAGATGGGCATGGATGTTAGCTCAGGGCCAGTCTTCCTAAGCAAAAAGAGGAGGAGTGGCAGCAGATGTTAGCTCAGGGTTAATCTTCAAAAAAAAAAATTATCGAAAAAGAAATTGTTCAAAAGAAAACAGTTCAGTGGTTACCAGAGGAAGAGGGGTCAGGGGCGGGCATAGGGGGTGAAGTGGAGCCTTATATGGTGACAGACAAGAAATAATGTGCAACTGAAATCTCACATCAATGTAAACTACTATGAACTCAATGAAAAGTAAAAAAAATTACGGATTACATTTTTTAAAGAAAAAAATTGTTCGAGGTTTGTCACATTAAATAGTTATAAAAGGATTATAACAAAAAACAATCCTTTCTTCAACCTCAGTTTCGGCTCCCTAAAGTCAACAACACTCAAATCTTTTAGCTATTTGGTATGAAATAGTAATAGTATAGCACACAAATATTTATTCTTCTATTTCTTGATATTTTACTTCTAGAATTTATCTTCTAACTTCTTACTATGGTTGATGAGTATTCAGTTCTAAAACCTCCAAACCAACATTCTTGTCACTACCTCATCTCATTCTTTCTTTCTTTTTTTTTGAGGCAGATTACCCCTGAGCTAACTACTGCCAGTTCTCCTCTTTTTGCTGAGGAAACCTGGCCCTGAGCTAACATCTGTGCCCATCTTCCTCTACTTTATATATGGGACGCCTACCACAGCATGGCGTGCCAAGCAGTGCCATGTCCACACCCAGGATCTGAACCAGCGAACCTCAGGCCACTGAGAAGCAGAACGTGCGCACTTAACCGCTGCGCCACCGGGCTGGCCCCCTACTTCATCTCATTCTTAAAATACAGTTGTATGACAATTTTGGTTAAATAAAAACAACTTTTCTCTGCTGGTGCTAAGAGAGACACTGGGCAAATCAATGTAATAAGCGATAAATAGTTAAGAGATTTTTAAAAGTCTCCATTAAGAGTATTTTGTTTGATTAATTCTGTTGACTAATGCTAAGCCTTTATGAAAAACAGTGAAAATTATTATCTTCAAAAATAAGTCAATGTGGTAAATTAGATTGCAATTAAAATTAATTTTCTAACTGTGGTCTTACTCAAAGCATGAAAAGTTCATATAAAAGCAATTTTACATTTGAGACAATAGGATTAAGTAAGAAACATGACATTCCTAATCAGTCTGAAAAGGTAGACTATTCCATAAAAGCTGTTGGGAAATAAAAATGGATTTGAAATTATTAAAGTTAAATATCTAAAATCTGCCATATTAAAAAATAAATTCCAATTGGAAAAAAAGGCCTGAGCATAAAAAATTAAATTCTAAAAGTATGCCAATAAATATTTTATTATCTTGGGCTGGAAGAGGCTTCTCCATGGAAGAAACATAAATAAAACCCAGAACAATAAAGGAAAAGAATGACAGAATTAACTGCACAAAAAAATTTAAAACATATGAGCTCAAAAAGACAACATAAACAAATCTTAAAAGTCAAGAGAAAATATTTGCAATATATATCAAACTATGAGTCTCTGCAATATCCACAATGACTCCTAAAAAGAAATAACAAAAAGACAAAATGAACAACTTAAAAATAGAAAAAATATATAACAATATAATAAAAGATATAAAACATGAGAAGATACTTGACGTTCATCTATCATTGAAAAGACTGGCAATAAAATGGGATAGTCTTCCTTATCAGATTCGCAGATGAAAATAGATAATATCCACTGTGAGTAAAGGTGTAGGGAAATAGGTACTTTCATACAATAATAGTGGAAGTGCAGTCTTTTTTGAAAAGCAATTTAGCAATAGCTACCAAAATTTTAAAATGTACATAAATTATATATAGACACATATAAATGTATATAAATTACATTCTGAGGATTTTATCCTAAAGAAATGTGCACAAAGAATATTTGTTACATCATTGTATATAACAATACGACAAATTAATATATTTTTAATGGGAGAATTTATAGTACACATGCATACTATACAATATTAGAAAATTATTAAAAATAATGAGGTCTAGATATATTTCAAGACACACTAGGTAAAATAACACAAGTTAGAAACAATATAGATAGCATGATTCTATTTTTATGTTTAAAAGCAACTCTGTATATATACATCTACAGGAATGTAAGCAGATAAGAAAAAAGGTCTGGAAAGACACAGGGAACAACAGTGTCCCTGAATACGGTAATGAAAACAGAAATAAGGAGGGAAACAGTAGGGAATACAGATAAAAGGTGATTCTCACTTATTATTCCATATAATTCTGTGTTTTTAAATTTCATGTATTAACTATTTTACTAAAACAGTTTTCCAGGAAAAATATATAATAATCTAATGTATGTCTACCTTGATATTTTGCTCCAAATCTTTACTATTCAAAAGTGCATGATTAATCCGAAAAACTATCCAGTCAAACAAGGCACTATATAAGGACTTAGCCATGGAGTTCCTCACTGTCACAGCCTGAAAAGAAAGAAAAGGGTTAGGAATACAAGTGAAATTGGCAATAATCTAAGATATCATAACAAAGTGTGCTTTGCTCTCATGAAAGAAAGAAATCTTACTATCCTGAATTAGAAAGTAATTTTTCTCTCAATATATATAGCCTGTAATCGAAGTTTTCTATATATACTCATTAATTTAGTTCAACTCAGGGAATCTAGGCTAAAACTGCCATGAAAGATAAGGAAAACAAAATGTAGGTCACACAATTCAAAAATTTTACTGAAAATTGGGGTATATCTTTAACCCAGTAAAGAAGGTAAAATAGAAAGTTTACAAACAAATGAACCTTGCCAGCTAAAGTCAGGAAGAGTATTCCAGACAGAGGAATAAACCTGTGAGCAAAAAGGCATCAGTTATCTGTAGAATTTTAGTCAGACTCTTAAAAGTTAATTATAATACCACCACAATTACATTCCTGGTTGTCATCAGCTTGTCATCCACAGTGACCTCTAGAATTTCTCCATCCCAAGACAGAGTAACAATTCCTTCATTATCGAGTCAACGTAATTTACTTTTTCCCTCACTTTAAGCTTTTCCCAGTTTATGAAAACTACTGTCTGCTCAATTTTTCTGTAAATCTGAAACAGTTCTAAAAAGTAAAGTCTATTAGTTAAAGTAAGTTCAATAATTAGGAAGTACTACAATCTAAAACAAAGAAGGGGGCACATATCTTAGAGAAGTGAATCTTAGCACTTGGAAGAGTACAAATCCTAATAATTTATAGTCTAGGGACCTATTTTGAAGCTTGTATATTCAGGCACACATTTATATCTCTGCTCACAAGTTTAGAGGAAGTACAAGGTAATGATTAAGAGCTAGATTATCTTCCAATTCCAGTTTCTCTACTTATTCTAGCTATGTGACCTTGGTCAAGTTACTTAAACTTTTAGGTTGCAGTGAACACATTTGTAAAACAAAGATAATACTACAAACTGTCACATAGATGATTAATTTCAGTGAAAAAAAATTGTAAGCTTCAAGTTTCTAGACCACAAAATAATGACCTAAACCATTACCTACATAGGAAAGAGAAGACAGGTATCAAATTCTCTGTCTTCAACAGCAGAAACTTGAAAAGAGGAAAATGTTTACAAGTTCCAAGAGAAAAAGGAATGTGGCCCTAGGATTCTATACTCAAGCAAGTTATCAACAAATTATCTTTAAAATATCAATAGTAGAATATATAGACAGAATAACCATTCTGTTTTTCCCCAAAGGGGGGAAAAAAAGAATGAAGACAATCAGATCAAATTCAGCAAAAGTAAAATATTTTAAAACTAAATAAACAAGCATAAGACACAAAAACAATACAAAAAAGTAACAGTTATCACAATAAATATAAATAATGTATATTTTTAGTTAAAAGGCAGACCTTCATATTCAATTAAAAACTAAAACCTACATATTTGTGGTTTATATTAAGTACTATTTTTATAAAATATCATAGTCAGATGGAATCCAGATATACCAAAATGCACCAATAAAATGCCTAGTTACCCCATTACTCCCAGTATTAGACTTTCAGCCTCTTTTCTCTGAAATGCAGTCCTGCCTATCATGGCTTAATCTCAATAAGCCCAAATATCAATTAATATTTTCCCACCCGTACAGCTAAAGACTACATGCCGTATTATAACCATGTCCTTCTGGCCCTCTTCTGGGCAGGATGCCAACCATCAGGGATTTATAACAATCCAGGGCCTGGCCAACCTGAATCTTAACTTATCTCACTCAAAGAACATCACGTCTTGAAGGAACACAGAGCCCTTTCGCATGAGCTACGGTTCCGGGATGGCTAGTCACACCAAGGACAGTCCCTCTTGGCAAGCACTTTTGTTCTCCTGTCTATATAAGCAGCACCCTCTCCACTCGTGGTAGTGGTAACTCTGTCCAGCTGGCCTCCACTGGACACTCTCCACAAGTAAGACTTAATAAACCCTTATGTCTCATATGCTGTCTCCAGGTCTTTTCTTCCGACTCTCCACAACCTATCCCACACTGCTTGCCCAACTGGACGTGTGGCCAGACAATTGGTAAACCAGCCAGGAGACCGAGGAAACCCCCATGAGCACCGAGACTAGGGGCAATGGGAAGGGGAAATCTTCAGGGGAAATTCCAAGTTGGTCAGTGTCCTCATATGGGAGCCAGTCACAGCCCTTCTAGATAGACAGGGCCTACTGCATGAGTATGGGGACACCCCAAAAATGTCCAAGGGCCTAGAGGGAGTCCTGGGCATGAAAAATATAGGGAAGAAGAACTGAGAGGCCCAGGAAGCAAGTCCATGGAAAGAGGGTAACAGTGTACCATGAGTCTGCACATCAGGTGACAACGCCACCAGGGAACCAATAAGCAGACGAGTTAGCTCAGATCTGTCTCCTGGAAGAAGTGCCAGCCGAAAGAGTGGCAGAGTGGCTACACCAGAAGACTGGACACAAAGGACCTCACGGGCCAATGCCAAGGCCTGGGGCCTCCCCCTATGCAATGCTGACATAGTACAGATCTGCCAGGCGTGCCCTTCTTCTTCCTTGCTGAGACCCCAGGGCCACTCCCCAGGACACAGGCCAAATCACCAGAGGCAATCAGCCCACTCAACGCTGGCAGGTAGACTACATCAGGCCCTTGCCCCTTTCTGATGGCTGCCGATATACCCTTACCTGAGTGAACACGAATACAGGACTGCTGCAGGCATATTCTAGCAAACAGGCTACAGAAAAGACCACCTAGAGACCTAGAACACCTCTGCACTGTGTACGGTACTCCCATTGACATCGACAGTAACCAAGGTACACATTTTACCGGCCACAAGGTACAGATGTGGACTGACCAAATGGACATACATGGGCATTGTCACCTATCATACAACCCCACAGCCACGAGACTAGTGGAACAAACGAATGGCTTGCTGAAAAAATAATTAAGGTCAGAAGATAGGACCCTAGCCCAGTGGATGAGACGCCTAACAACAGCCGTAGATCAACTAAATGAACATGAAAGACACACTGGACCTAGTGTATATCAGATGTTCACACAAGAACCCAATACAACAGTACATCTACAGACAACAGCCCACAAAGCAGAAAAGCTACAACCATAGATAAGCACTCAGAACAACTTGCTTTTGCCTCTGCCAAAAGTACTCCCTACTGGGACCCACATGGTCACTTGGCCCTGGGACTGGCAGATGGAGCCCCACTGGTGTGGTCTCTTAGCCCCTAGGGGACAGACTTAGAACAGAATATCACAGTAACACCCTTTATTGTGGGAAGGTCACCCAAAACCTCCAAACTTACTAATCCAGGGCCTCTGATTCATTCCCCAAGGCAGTGTCATCCTTTCCCTCTAGAGTGTCGTTCCTCCCTTATCCTATACCTCTACAACCGTGTGTGTCTTGTTGGACAGTCATGACCTCCCTGTTTTAGTTCTCTCTAAACACCTTACTTTTTGTCCTCAGGACAACATCTGCCAACTTCTTCACTGATTGGGCACACACCATTACTGACTTACAAAATCACTCCAATTGCTGGGTATGTAGCAAGCTGTCTCTCTCTCTTCAACCATGGGGTTACCATGGCAGAAAGAGTTCTTTGGCATTCTTGCCTTTTTGTATTGCTTGTATATTCTACCTGTGCTCTTTACGGCTGTTGTGGTACATAGTTGCAATGCTCCTGTATGTCTCTGGCCCAAGGGAAACTGCAGAAGATGGCATGATAAAATTGTAAGGGCCATTCGGACACACGGAGGGTAGAGTATAGGGCCATAGCCCACACGCTGTATTACAACCATGTGTCCTTCCGGCCCTCTTCTGGGCAGGATGCCAACCAGCTGGGATCTGTAATGATCCAGGGCCTGGCCAAGCCAATCTTAACTTATCTCACTCAAAGAACATCACATCTTGAAGGAAGACAGAGCCCTTCCACGTGAGCTACTGTTCCTGGGAACACTAGTTGTACCAAGGACAGTTCCTCTTGGCAAGCACATAGCCTTTTGCTCCCATCTGTATAAGCAACCCTCTCTCTGCTCGTGGGAGCGGTAACTCCATCCAGCTGGCTGCCACTGGACACCCGAGTGGGTGCACAACTTCGTCCAGCCAGCCGCCACTGAACACTCCCCACCAGAAAGACCCAATAAACCCTTAAGTCTTGTATGCCATCTCAGGGTCTCTTCTTTGGTTTCTCTGCAATCTATCCTGCACAGCTTGCCCAACTGGGTATGCAACCAGACACCACCCAAACAAGATCTCATTTAGTGTTTCCTATCTCACTGAATGGTACCAATATTCTTATAGATGTGTAAGCCAGAAAATTAGGATTCATCCTTGTATCTCCTTCTTCCTCCTTGTTTCCCATTAAGCAAATCATTGCCAGGTCCTGTTGATTTTACCATCTAAATTTCTTTCTTTTTAAATATATCCATTACTCCCTATCAGTATGTCATCATTCTGGACAAAGCAGTAAACACCTTTCTCCTCAGGAGTACTACTACAGGCCCCAAACTCATCTTTCCACATTCACTCTTGCCTGCAGTGTTAGACAAAATCCTATAATGGCCCCAAGGTTCCCAAACCCTGGTGTACATGTTCTGTATAACCCCTCTCCTTAAGTGTAGGCAGGACTGTAAATATGATGCATTTCACTCCTGTAACTATCTAATGTTATATGATAAAGGCGAAGGGACTTTAAAGATATAATTATGGCCCAATATCAGCTAATTTTTTAGTCAGAGATTATTGTGGACAGAGCTGACTTAATCAGAGAAAGCTCTTAAAAAGGACTGAATCCTTTCATCAGATTCTCCTGCTGGCCTTGAAGAAGCAAACTGCCATAGTATGGACAGGAACATACGGCAGAAAATGGCAAGTAGACTCTAGCTGCTGAGAATGGCCCCTGACAGCCAACGGGAAATTGAGGATCTCAGTCCTAAAACTGTAAGCAACTGACTCCTATTGATAATCTGTGAACTTGGAAGAGGATGTTGAGTCTCAGATGAGATCACAGCTTTGATGGACATCTTGACTTCAGCCTGGTGAAACCCTGAGCAGAGGGTCTATCTAACCAGTGTCCAGACTGATGATCCATGGAAACTGCCAGATAATAAATCTGTGTTGTATTAAGTCACTAAGTTTGTTACACAGCTATAGAAAACAAATAAACTCTCCAACTGATTCTTCACACTGCTGCCAGAGTGCTCCTTTAAAAAAAAAAAAAAAAAAACACACTTTTTTCACTAAAAACATTTGAAAAGCTTTCCACTGCTCTTCAAATAAATATTAAAATCCTTAAGAACTACTCCTCATTTTACCCCTAATGCCTAGCACATTTCTGGGCATAAAGACGGTTTTCAAATATTTACTAAACAAACAAATAAATATACCAAACAAATGTAAACAAAAATAAAGCAGGGGCTACAAAAAGTTGAATTTGAAAATGTAAATAAAGAAATATTTTATAATGAAAAAAGTTGTGAACAAAATATAAAAGTACTAAACTTTTATGTAAAAGAAGGGCAAGATTCTTTAAAAGGTTTGGCTTTTTCTGTTGTTTAGAAAGGAGCTCTCAAAGTTGGAGACTATACAATACAATATAAGATACCTGACATAATGAAGAAATGTAGACTTGTACATACGGTTAGGAGGGACCTCAAAAAGTGGGATAAATTGATCAGTGTCAGCCTAGTAAGCATTCTTTACAGTTCAATCACTATTTCCCCATCTCTGTGTCTTCTAATCTCATATTCCTGTCCCATTTTTTTTAACTTTTTTTTTTTAGTTGTTAAAGGAAATTTCCTATTTGTTTTTGGTTATTTTTCAGCTTTTTTCCCGTCCTATTTTTACACTAACTGTCATAGTTTGATTTCTCATCACTTGCAGAAAATTACACTATAAAATAGTAGGTGTTTCAATAATTTTCCTACTCCTATACACCTGAGTATAATAATAATAATAATGATAATTACAATAACAATAATGGTTCACTATAGCAATAAATCTCACCTAGAAGGCTCACTATACAGATGATATTTAAAGCCATGGGACTGGGTGAGATAATCTGGACAAAGAATATAGAGAAGAAAAAACAAAGACTGTGTCCTAGGGCACCCCATCTTTTAGAGGTCAGGAAGAAAATAAAAGGCAAAAAGAAGTGAAAAGCAGTGGCCAACACTGAAAAAGTAAACAGAAGAGTATGATGTGCTAGAAGATAAGAAACTGTCAAAAAGGAATAATCGAGTCAAACACTGCTCATTTATAATTCTACCTATCATCTATTCACCTCATATTAATATGAAACTTAAGAATGATGAACAGATTAAGATCCTTGGGAAAAAATGTAAGTTTATTCCTTAAAATCACATTCCACTTTAAGTTTCCAAGTTGATGGAAAGCTCACAAATTTCAAGGGCACAGAAAATACTTCAATCAACGCTCTTTGTCGTTATTTTCCTTCTGTTAAGAGAAAGAACACAAACCCAAACTTCTAAGAAAGTTCAGCACACTTTGATATCAAAGAAAACTTATTCATACCTCTGCCAGCTTATATGGTAAAATAAGCTTTTCTCCCACTGTCACAGTCTTCCTTGTAACTAATGCTTCACATAGCATCTCTTCTTTAACCTACACAGCAGAAAAGTAAATTCAATATATAAGATTTATGACAATGGGTAGAATTATTTACTGAAAAGCCAAATAGAGACAAAAAATTTAATGAGATTAGCAAATATATAATAGAGAAAAAACAAAAAAGCAATACACTGGGCAATTTAAATATTGGCCAAAGCGGAATTTAAGTGTCCCAATCACTCCACTTCCCCTCACAAAAAAGAAAACAAAGGGTAAAGAAGACAGACGGGTCTTTTAAATTAAAGTTTTCTTTCTTATCATAATAGAGAAATATGTTTCATTGTACAGGATATAGAAAATATAGAACAGTACAAAAACAATTTTAAGACAATCAACCATAATCCCACAACCTGGAGACAGGACTAAAAAGTGACAACACTTCTTGAATTCCAGGAACATTACCATCGGTACTTATTTATGTTTCGGATGTTTACTTTTATTTACAGATGTTAAACCTAATGATAAAATTGATACTTACTTTCTTCTCACACTCTCTCTAGAGGCAAATACTATCATGAATTTGACTGGTATCATTTCAGTTCATTTTTATACACACACACACATATATATCAGACGTATTCATAAACACCATATTATATTGTCAAGTGTATCTAACTCCTATTTGTATGGTATCATATTGCTCATATGTTTTTGCGATCTAACTATGTTGATAATTTAGATGAAGCTTATTCATTTTAACGTCTATATAGCATCCCAGTATATAAATTACCAGTGTGTAATCCATTTTCCTACTTGTAGGCAATTACATTGTTTACAATTTTGCACTATTAGAAAATAAACTGCAGTGAATATTCTTGCATATGAGTTCAAGAGTTTCCCTAAAGTATATACCTAAAAGTGGAATTACTAGGTTGTAGTGTACACATTTTCAACTTTACAGGATATTGCCAAACTCCTGTACACAGTTTTCATCAATCTGCTCTCTCAGCAGCAGCACTGAGAAATGTGAGAGTTCCTATTTCTTCGAACCTTGACTATACCTAGTATTATCAGACTTTTGATTCTTGTTTTGATTTTTGCCATGCTGATGGACATGAAATAGTAAAACATGAGCATTTTACAAAAGCATCCATATATAATAAAGACAGAACCTCCATAGAATTTTATGTAGATAGTATGATATAAAACATCACAAGCAAAAAAGATTAGATTACAAGGAGAAACTGAGTTACAAAATGATAGAGTGAGGCATTACCCTGCCACTAGCAATTCATGATAGATAGATCATTTTTTGAAATATGAGTACATGATAAAGAAAGTACACCTTCTTTTCAAGCATCCATTGCTAAATTCTCAAATTCTAAAAAATGGAAATAATTTGAGGTATATTACCTTTACAAAACGCAGTAAAACCAAAAGTGAACAGCCAAAGTTTCAATATAAAACCTCAACCTTTCAGACATATTTAAAATACTTTGAGGAACAAAAACAAAATAATACTAATTACAGAAAAATGACAAAACTAAGGGAAAATATATGTGAAAAAAAAACACTGTCATATTGTGAGGTATATATTTCTACATTTAAGCAATTATTATTAAAAGTGAACACTTAAAAATAAATGGTCTACGCAGCAGACTCAAGAAATTTTTTTAAAGGAACAAACAAATGTAAGCTGGCAAGAACATGGAGCAAAAGTCACTTCCAGACATTTGTATAAATTGATACACCACTGCAGAGAATCATTTGTCAGTATCAGTAAAGCTCAATAGGTGTATATACCATATCCAAAAAGTTCGACTCCATGGACTATATCCAAGAATAATTCTCACACATTTTAACAAGGAGACGTACAAGAATGCCTATCATAGCACTATCTATAAATGGAAAATTACAAACAATTCAATGCCCACTAAAAAAGATAGATTATGTTTTATTCATACAATGCAATTATATACAGCAGCTAAAAAAAAAGAATCTAGACTATAAATCAGCATTGAAAAATCTCAAAAATATAATATGAAATGAAAAAGTCATGTTTTAGAATGATCCATACAGTATAATGTTTACATAAGTCTGAAAACATGCAGAACAAAACAAAATATTCTGTATGGAAATATCTATCTATTCTGAAAATAGAAAACAAGAATGGGAATGATAACCACCAAATTTATAATAGTGTGCACTTCTGGTGGGGGCAGAGTACATAACGGTATTCAATTATATGCAATGTATTATTGCTTGGGTGGAGTTGTGAGTACACAGGTGTTTATTATATCGTTTTCTATATACAGTGTGTGTTGAAAACATTTCATAATTTAACAGAGAAAAATGAAGAAAATGTTAAAAACAGAAATTAATACTAACAAGTAAGATGTAGAACTGATAAATCTAAAGCCCAATTATTTGAAAATAAGAAATGAAAGACAAATCTCACATAAATCAAAAGAACAAATTAAGAAACACAAACAGAAAGCTAACACCACAGAAAAATGTTTTAAACATTAACAGAATATTTTACAAAGAACACAAAAACAATAAATTTTAAACATTTAAGCAACACATGATTTCCTAGAAAAATACAAATTATCAAAATTAACTAAAGCAAGATTTGAAAATCTTAAAAACTTAGTTAACACAAAACAAACCAAAAGGACATCAAACACAGTTGGTCACAGAGTTGGTATCTCTCAAATCTTTAAGGAACATATTATTCTCTGCTAATGATTCTTCTCTTAAACGTAGGAAAAAACTTAAAAGGATGAAAAACTATCCAACTCATTTTTAGAAATTAGCTTAATGTTGGCACTAAAACCTGACAATGATTGTACACGGAGCCACACACATACACACAAATCATACAAAATACTCTAGTCCTGTTTATTATATTTGATAAACATCCTAAAGAAAATATTAATAAGTTTATGATATTTTAATCAGCTACCTCTATAATTTTCCAAATATTCTTAGTTGCACATATATGACATTTAAAATTAAAAAATAAACTTTATTAATACAAATAATTAGCAATGGGCTCAATATCCAATCTACAAAGTTTCTCATATTCACCTAATTGAGAAACTGATACATATGTTAAAAATCCCTCCTTTATATTGTTTCAAAAGATGTTAAAATATACTCAGATACATAAATCTGCTAAAAACTGAACAGTTTTTGTTAACAGTGATGGTTCTAATATCTCATAACAAAAACATGCTCCACAATTACCCAAATTAATCTATTGGAGCTTGTCCATCTTTCAATAATTTCACAACTATCTATCCCAAATAGAATTTAGTAAACAAAAGACTCCAAACATTCACCGTTGCTTGAGGTAACTACAAAAAAATAATGGGAAAAAAATCGAACCATTATTTATGAAACATTTGTTCTTAGAAACTAAGTCTCTATTTATCATTGAATTCAATCACTTTGGAAGGAGGGGCATTAAATTAAATCTTAACTAAAGAGTTTACATTTTAATTAAGCCACTTACTCTGCTTATCTTTGTTTTATCTCAACGAAAGCCTTAAGGTTGCCAAGTATTAGTATCAATTTTAAGCAATTAGAGGAGATCATCTTTAAAAATAATTTCTAAGAACTAACTATAGGCACAATACCATGATAGGTCCTATCAGATCTCTAGCTCCTCAACTCTGAAAACATCTTCTTTCTACTTATTACCAAACCTCCATTCCTAGAACCTGTCCAAACTACACCTAACAAAGAATTTAAGAAGCTTGGGTTCAAAGGTGAGATTTTCTATCAAATTACATTTGCTGTTAGTCTAACTTTCACACTGGTAAGCCCAATTCTCAGAATTGGATTTCCCCTTTTTATCACTACCTGAGTTTCTCTTTGAATTGCCTGACTTGCTCTGAGCAGTCTCTCACCAAAGAAGGAATACTGGACAAGGACCAAAAGCTTTAGTACTTGCTGAATGCTTGAACTTACAAGACCACTAGCCACAATGCCATGTACTGCCATAATACCAATGTCTGACTAAGATATCACCTGAAATGCCTAACAGAAATACCATCTGTTCTCTGACCCTCATGACCCCCAACATTTACAATTTTCAAATACCACACTCCTGGTAGAACTTCTTTCCAATGAGTGAGTATCGTTCCAATGCAAGGTACTCCCTTTCTCCTGTTCCTTCTGCCAGGCTAACTCATTCCATTAAAGTTAATAAGCAACACCCAGGCATGTGCAAAATAACAAACTCTGTAAGGTTAGAAAAATAAGGAAGAGGCATCCTTTGCTCTCAAAGAGCACTGCAACCTCATAATGGACACAAACTAGTAAACAATTAACTTTCTGCTACAAAACCAAAATTAAATTACGCTAAATAGAAGCAAATGTACTATGCTGATGGAGTCAGTTTAGACCATTTAATAAGGTTAAATCCCATGAAGTGGCACATGAACCAAGATTTGAAAGATGAGTAATATTTGAATAGAAAAAAAGCAGCCTATTCATTATTGCAAAATACTGGAAAGAACCAAGTTGTCTTTCAATAGGTAAATGGATAAACTGTGGTACACCAATACAATGGAATATTGTTGTCAGAATGTTACCCAGTAATAAAGAGCAATGAGCTACCAAGCCACGAAAAGACACAGATGAATCTTAAATGCATACTGCTAAGTGAAACAAATCAGTCTGAAAAGGCTACATACTGCATGACTCCAATTACGTTATATTCTGGAAAAGGAAAATCTACAAAGCTAGTAAAAAGATCAGGGGTTTTGGAGAAGAGGGTTGAATAGGTGAACCATAGAGGATTTTTAGGGCAGTGTAATTTTGTATGATACTGTAATGGAGGACATATGACATTAGCATTTGTCACAACCCATACAGCACAAAGAGTGAACTTCAATATATACAAATTTTTAGAAAATTATTTAAGACACTGGGGGATCCTAGGAAAGAATGCAGACAATGACAAGAGAATCTTACTGTATGACAAACATATGAAACAACCTCACTGAAGGGGGTGGGAGGAAAAGGTGCTGACCTAGATTTGGAAAGGAATGGAGTCTGTAAAACTAAAGGTAAAAGGAACCGCACATAAGCACTGTACTCGAGTTGATAAAGTCTTTTCCCACCTGGGTATGGGTTAACAATTCTACTACTACTAAACACGAATACTAGAATTGAATAATTAAGGAAATGAATAGTAGATGGTGGGAGACAGGTTCCTCATTGTTAGAATGGTAGTTTACAGATAAGCAAGGGGAAAAGCATAGAATGATAGATGTGATAACGGATTAGTTAGAAACATCATTATAGCCTCATGTTTATCTTTATATACATATAGATGGTTACATAAAGATATTTGTAGATATGTGAATATACACACATATATTTCCTTGCTCTGTCAGATGGGAGGGCCTATAAAAACCAACACCTCTTTTAATATGAATCTAGCAAGATAAGAAGTTAGTGGGGAAAATATGAGAAATCATCACTCCAGGAAGAAAGATTAAGGTAATAAAAACCTTGATATGGGAAGAAGCATGATGAGAGATGAAGACCTTTGGTTCTGATTTGGCCACGAAGAAAGAAAAAGTAGCACCCTTTCTCTCCGTCCAGATAGCCCATCTTCAAATAAAATAATCTAAACAAAATCTTAGTATGAGAAGATAGCTCAAATACAGAAGGGGAAAAACAAGCAAAGGCCTAGAACATTATACAATCTAGAATGAAATATTCACCCTATCCAGCAAATTCAGGGGTTATGGATATCTGGGGAAAGGCAAGGCAGGAGAGAAAATCCAAATCTTCTACAGATTCTGGTACACTATGTAGCAAAAAATCCCATCTTTTGGAGAAACACCATTAATAAAAAGCATTAACCCATCTACACTCTCAAAATAGTTATACAAAATAAAAACTGAGAAGTCATGCAGTATTTGAAATGAAAACTTAGATGTAATCACTCACTTCTAATAATTCTGAGACAATAGGCAGAATTTCAGGATTACAGATATCTATGGAGTCATCCCGGTATGTCTTCTTTTTATAACAGATATTACCCAAATGTAGTATTGCTGAGAGAAGAGAGAAAATCCTGCGAAAATAAAACCACAAATTATGGCTTGCTTTTGTGCATTCTCTAAGCTTATTTCATTCTAAAATTCTAATCAAGCAAATTAATCAGTACAAATATGAAGTATTTAATCTTTAGAAAAAGAAGAAACACAGGAATAATAACTATAATAACTAAAATTTATTGAGCATTTCCTCTGTCAGGCACTGTGCAAAGTGCTTTACATAACTTTACTTTCAGTATTGTATCACGTATCAGACATAGCTGTTTGAAGGGGACTTTTGCTATTCATCTGAATCTGCTGTAGTTTGAAAAGTTCATGCCTTTCTAAATGCTTTTCATCCTGCCTGGAATGCCCTTTCCCTACAGTGTCTATTTCAGATCTACTCAATCAGAATCTTTAAAGGAAAGGCCTTGGAATCTGTAATTTTTAATCAAGTAGACTAGGTGATTTTTTTATTACTCGTTATATTTAAGAAGTGTTCTCCTACATCATATTATGGTGTAATATCGATAAATATTGTATATTTAGTATACTGATAGATGCTTTTTAAAAAACAGTATAAGGCCATTAGGGAATATTATCTAATATTAGGCCTCTACTGTGAAACATCTACATCTGGACCCTCCCTTCTGTTCTCCCCTCCTGTCTCAGAGGAACACGTGCCCCTCCTCCAAGCACAAACTAATCCCTCCACTTGTGCTCTACATCCCAGGAACTCCAGTTTACTCAGGAACATTTATATACCTACTTCCTGTCTTTCACCTGAACCTATAAGAACTTTCTATCAAAATAATCTCACGTTTACTTCTCTCTTATTTTAAACAATCTGTCCTAGATCCACATCTTCTCCTTCCTTTCACAAACAAGCCTATTGAAATGTTAACTTATACTCCTGTCGTCACTTTGTTATTCCCTATTTACTATCAGATTCTGGCATCTACCACCCACTGAAGTGTCTCACAGAGGTTACCAAAGACCTCTAAGTAACTAAGAAAAATATATTGTTTTTAACTTACCTCACATCTCAGAGGTATTTTTAACACAACTGAACACTCCATCTAAAGCCCTTCCTGGAACTCCATGTATACACACATCTTTGTGCCTTGTCCAGTACTTCCATAGGATAAATCTGTTCTACTCATGAAATTTTTACTATGTGTTTTCCTAAAATTAATAAGTATTCTAAATAAAACAAAAATATTGACTTAGGGGGCTGGCCCCATGGCCGAGTGGTTAAGTTCGCACATTCCGCTGCAGGCGGCCCAGTGTTTTGTTGGTTTGAATCCTGGGCGTGGACATGACACTGCTCATCAAACCACGTTGAGGCAGCATCCCACGTGCCACAACTAGAAGGAGCCACAATGAAGAATATACAACTATGTACTGGGGGGCTTTGAGGATAAAAAGGAAAAAAATAAAATCTTAAAAAAAAAAAATATTGACTTAGGAAGCTAATATATATACTTTCAGATATACAGTATCTAATTTATAGGTCTCGTTTTTCAAATAATTTAAAATTTTTAAATGTTTGAATCATTAACATGACTCAAAAAAATACAAGTAAATTATAAAGGAATAATTCATAAAAGTATTCTGGGTTAAATCAAAGAGTAAACTCAGTATCAATAAACATTATAAACTCTAATGGAATGGGGCCAGCTCTGGTGGCCTAGTGCTTAAGTTCGGCGCACTCCACTTCAGCAGCCCAGGATCAGTTCCCAGGCAAGGACCTAACACCACTTGCAGCCACACTGTGGTGGTGATCCACATACAAAATAGAGGAAGACTGGCAACAGATATTAGCTCAAGGCAAATCTTTCTCAGGGAAAAAAGAAAAAACTAATGGAAAACAAAAGACATAAAAACACAAACTCACGGCCCATTTTTTAAAAACTACTTTTAGTAGTAGTTTATATGGTTTCTAAATTACATTGTTTCAAAATTTGGGGTTCAAAAATCAGCACATCAGTGTTTTCTCACACACAAATATGTGATGCAAAGTCTTCAGGAATAATAAATGTCACATAAACAATTTAATATACTATAGTATAAAAAAAGTATAAATAGTATAAATAGGAGTAAGAATCTCTGTTCTCAAAAGCTTATAATCTTCCATAAGGAAATAACAATAAATAACTATACTATAGGGCAGGATATCTTAAAATACAGAAAATAGAAACAAACACAGTTAAGGAAAATTTCATTAAAAAGGTAGGATATGAACAGTACTCTAAAGCAAAAAGGTTTCAATTCACATGCCAAATTTTAGGTTGCCTGCAAGGTTGTGTTAAGAGAGATTCTGGGCTAGATCTAAGTGCAGTAGAAAATAACATTGTGATTTATTAGCAGAGTCAATAGTGGTCACAGGAGAGGCGAACAGTAGTATACATGATATGCTCTCTATCCAAAAATTGAAAGTTATTTGAATGAGTGGAAAGGAGATGAAAATCATTCCTTCATGGAATAGGGAAAATAATGAATGTTCAGAATACAACATAATGTTTTAGATAACACCATCTAGTTAAAATACAAACCCTGTGCTAGGGAATATCTGAAGATAATATCTAAGGGATAGAGAAGGGTCTAATTGAAGACCTGGCTACTAGGAACATATTGTTTCCTGTGGTTTCCAACATGAGATATAGTCACATAAGACTCTTTCACATGATAGGTGCATGATAAGTAAACACTGTATTTCCAACTTATGTTACCTACAAAAAGTGAAATGAAGTTTCACTATTACTTAATACATAGACTGGCACTTCAGTCTATATGTCAGTCTGGCAGGTGTCACATGAGGTAAATGAGATATCCTGAAGGAAGAACGAGGGTATTACACCTCATGGAGTAATTGACAGAGGTACTCTCATTTATTTAGTAACTTCCAGTGAATTGTAGTTTGTCACCAATTAAATTGGTTTGCATACTTACATATTATCTTATTTGGTTTTAACTTATCTTTCATAAAAAGATCCGGGCAAAGAATCTGCCAATCGAAGATTCATACCAATGATATAATCACAAGCAAACAAGAAAATGGCAGGACTAATATTCTCCTACTCCTGGTACAAGATTAAAAGTTGACAATATAGGGGCCGGCCCCATGGCCGAGTGGTTAAGTTCGCATGCTCCGCTGCAGTGGCCCAGGGCTTCACTGGTTCAGATCCTGGGCAGGGACATGGCACCACTCATCAGGCCACGCTGAGGCGGCGTCCCATGTGCCACAACTAGAAGGACCCACAACTAAATTAGCTGTAAATTATACAACTAGGTACTGGGGGGGATTTGGGAAGAAAAAGCAGAAAGAAAAAACAAAGAAGAAGATTGGCAACAGTTGTTAGCTCAGGTGGCAATCTTTAAAAAAAAAAAAGTTGAGAATATAATCAGAACTGAAATATTTATCAACACTAATTCCCTCCTCAAAAAAGTTATATGTTACTACATTCTTCTGGTGACAGTCAAGATTTTAAATATTTTGTTTTATTTTAAATATATTTTAAATATAATATACTTCATCCTTATCTCATTTCTCTTTTACTTATATTTACAATGAACAAAATACGGTTCATACAATAGTACAGACATAAATTTACAGGGAAAATACATGGAAAATTAGGTTTTACTGAGAGGTATCCATGCCTTAACAAGATCAGAGATCACTGACATAAAAAAACAAGACCTATAACACTTTAAATAGCGTTATAAAGCAACAGTTTTTAAGTAAGGTCCCTGGATAGGCTTCAGGGGTACAATGAACGCTTGCAATTACATGCAAATGTTTATGGATGTACATTTTACAGGAAGAAGAGCTCTAGTTTTCAAAAGATTCTCAAAGAATTTATGACCAAAAAAAAGCAATTCAAAACAACTCTTTTAGAAAAATAAATTTTGTGAGCAATGCTTAAGATAGAGGAGGCACTGGATCAGGAACATCAGTTAGAAAATTGTTTAAAAGGACCGAGGAAGAGGAATTTTTTGAAACATACATCATGACTTGTTCTCCACTAAGGGTATAAGAATACAACAAATAAACTCACTGTCTTCGTGTCTTGGGAAGAAATCCTACCATTTCCATAGCCAGTTGTAAGCGTTCAAAGTCATGCCTCAAATCTTCCCCCTCCACTGTGAAGCAATCCTGTTTAAGAAAAAAGGGGGGAAAAATCAAGACTACCCATTGAAAAGTAACATAAGCCACTAGAGAAATAAAGTAATTTTAGATGAGAACACCCATGTGTAAAAATCACAGTTGGTGAATATTTAGACATCATCAAATTCATTAGACATCTTATCTTACTACAGATATGCAAACTAAACACATACCTACCAAAATACCAGTAAGTTACCTTTTTTCTCCCTTACACAATCACCAAGGCAAGGATCTCAACAGTAACTTAAGATAAAGAGCTAGCAATACTTATAAACTCTTCTAATACCAAGTTTGATTCTGAGTGGTTCTGAAGAGTTTTGGAGATCCAAAGTATTTAAGAGGGTTCAATACCACAAACCAATGCTATTTACTCAACAAATATTTAATGAATGCCTACCCACATGCAAGGCACTGAACTAGATCCTGGGACACAAAAACAAATTTTAGAAGAGGCAGTAATTTAGCTGAGAAGTGGAGCCTAGATTTGTATAATATAGAGATGTTTATGGTACACAGATATGAGATATAATATAAATAGTTCCTAATGAAATAATATAAACAACATGGTAACCATTCTGCAAAAGAAAGAAGTATATGTGAAAGTATAAAAACCTGCACAGAACAGACATCACATGAGTCAGTAAAAACAGCTGTGGATAAACCCATAAAAAAATATTATGGTTTTTTTTTTTTTTAAGGAAGATTAGCCCTGAGCTAACATCTGCTGCCAATTCTCCTCTTTTTTGCTGAGGAAGACTGGCCCTGAGCTAACATCCGTGCCCATCTTCCTCTACTTTATATGTGGGACGCCTACCACAGCATGGCTTGCCAAGTGGTGCCATGTCTGCACTCGGAATCTGAACTGGCGAACCCCGGGCCGCCAAAGCAGAACGTGCACACTTAACCGCTGCACCACTGGGCCAGCCCAAAATATTTCATTTTTAGAGTAACCCTTGCATTTTAGTTCCCAAAAAACACGATCTGTACACATAATCTAAATCTTTAAAATAATAAATAAGTACTTAAGTCTCTTTACTCTATGTTCTCACAGTCCCTTACACTTACATTTTCAAAAACCTCCTCACACATATTTACTTTTTTAATGCCTATCTTCCTATGGAATGTTGCATCAAGTACTTAGTAAACACATGGACTGTTATTTGTCTTATTCACTGCAGATCTCCAGCACTGAGTAAGTGAGCCAAGAATACAGTGGATAATTACTGACGTAAACACACAATCATTGACTTACTGAATTAAATGAAACATTCCTTTTTGAGAAATAAAGAAACTGCTCATTCATTTTTTTTAAAAGTATTTATCGAGTATCTACGATGTACAACCCCCTCAGGCACTGGAAGAATGAGTTAATGAATATATCTAAATATAAAGTTTACAATTAAATACTAAATTTTAGAACGCTGTTAAAAATATTTTTATTCTCTATATAGAAAGGTACACACACATAGTTTAAAATTTCAAATTCACTTCAAGAAAAGTTCTTTCTGAAAATCCATTCATTTAATTTTCTGCCTATAAAATTTGGACTAAGCAATTTTAAAACATATTTCTACAGACATGCCCATGTCCTACTACTCACTAAAAAATTTTAAGTTAACACATTCTTCTTTTATCTATAGCAAAGCTTTTTTTTTTTTTTGAGGAAGATTAGCCCTGAGCTAACATCTGTTGCCAATCCCCCTCTTTTTGCTGAGGAAGACTGGCCCTGAGCTAACAGCCGTGTCCATCTTCCTCTACTTTATATGTGGGACGCCTGCCACAGCATGGCTTGCCAAGCGGTGCCATGCCCGCACCCAGGATCCAAAACAGCAAACCCCAGGCCACCAAAGCGTAACATGCAAACTTAACCGCTGTGCCACGGGGCCAACCCCTATAGAAAAGCTTTTTAAAAGGCTCTTGATTCTCTTCTCCCCCAAACCACAAACAACTCATTCACTCTATGATTTGGTTAATATTTTTCTATAACAAATAAGTGAGGGGGGAAAAAAGTTATGTTTCCACTCAATAATACAGCAATGAATCTCATAACTGACAGTGTTCTTATCTGCCCCCAAAATGAATAAAACAACGTATATAAAATACTGAGAAAGTAAATTGAAAGAAGCACTAAAATATACATTTATATTTGCTGTTATCCACAATCGAATGTTCTTCAGAAATACAAAGTGGTCTTAACAAACACCAAAATCATAATTTATTTTCAAAAACATGTACTGATGACCTTAACTGTTTCCCTGATGATAACAGTATTAGAAAAGCTAGGGATGGTTAATCTACCAAACCAGAAATATCCTTACCTTAATTTGGGTTAATTTGGGTTCCCACAGAAGTAGACCTTGAAACCAGGATTCAGCATAAGTAGTAAGGGAATGGGAAAAGAAATAGGGAAAGCAGTGTAGCCTAAACAGGGTTCACTATTAAAGTACCTACCACAGTGGGTAAGTAGAGTTTAATCCCAAAGTAATCTCTGGGAAACAGGGTAAAACACAGAGAGATAAGAAAGCTGGACCATTTGTATGTCATCTCCCATCACTGGCTGAGGATTTCTACAGATAGGGGGAGGGAGTTGTTAATTCCTATGCTCTTCCAGGGGGCCATGCTAGAGCACAAAGGCCTTCCAGAGTTCTAAGAAAAGTCTTCAGACACCAAGCTGCAAATACTGGCTGTTGGAGGTCACTCAGAGAACAACGAAATGGTAAGGTTCAAAGAATAAGGCAGGGAACTAACCAATAACTGCCACAAACCTTTCCACCGGAAAAAGATAGCTGGTTCCTCTTGCCCAACTCAGCTCTAGCTGTAGTCTTGCTTGATAACATGCCACTGCACACTCCCAACAAACACACCAAAATGTTCTTTCATGCTATGAGCCTTTTTTTCCCTTTGTGTGGAATGATGAGAACCCTTTCTCATTTACAAGTGCCTACGATAAGCCTGGCAGGTAGTAGGCATTTGACATGGGTATGAGGGAGAGAAAGTAAAGGGTAGAGTCAAATTATACATTTCTTTTGTCTGTATTTCCTAGAATGGTATTTAGAAAAATCATACTTTTTTATAACTTCAAGTTGACAGTACAGGACATAAATAAGAATAATTGACTTTGAGAGTTAGTAAAGATGCCAGAGATCATTTAAGGAAAAGAATATAAAGAACAGAGGCTTCACTGGAATCCCAGTAACATTACTAACTTGCTTCAACACAATGGGGGAAGCCACTTAAATTTTAAGTCATTGCTGCTTCTTGTGAGAAAGGTAATCATACTAACTCCAACCAGTGGTTTTATAATGATCAAATATAATATGGATGTTAAAGTGGTTTTTAAATGGAAAAATATATGCAAAGTAAGTTTTGCTGCATGCAGAGACCTCATATTGGACTGACAGACGATGAGGAGTAAAGCCACAAAGGCAGTATTTGAGAGAATGACCATGAACTTAACAGACTACAAGGGAATGGAGGTAAGAGTCTTTATGCTGTAGAAATACTTAAAATAAGGAGAATAGAAACATTATAGATTCAAAGGATTCTACCCAAGTTGCATCAGGATCCCTGAAAGCACTGCAGCAGGTCTACCTCATGGGAAAACAGGTTGCCAGGTACTCTACAGATGGTTGGGTTCCTGTAAAGGTAGTGATGACCAGGGTGAGAGCTTGGTCTCAACAGGATAATAAGTTCTAATCCCTCTGCAGCATAGTGGACATGGTAGTGTTCTGAGACTATCACTTACTGTAATAATTCTCATTAAATCTCTGCCCGATAGATGGACCCTTAAACCACTCAAACCTTGGTTCAGATAAATAAAAAAATTAGGTGAGACTAACCTTTTACATAAAAGTTATTGAGAACTAGCTTTAAGGTAAAATTATTTGAATAGATTATTACCATATAAGAAGAGAAATCAGTATGTACCAAACATCTTCGACTTATCAGACACTATGAAAGTCACCTGACACATATAATCTCACTAAATCCCCAAAACACAAGAAGATAATTATATGTATGTATATATAATTATATGTAAATTTCTAGGGAAGAAAATAGACACAGAGGTTAAATAACTTGCCTAAATAACAAGGATGGCCAAACCAAAATCTATCCAATTCTAAATCCTCTGCTATCTCCTAGGCAACATTAGTTGCTTCATCTTATTTAACAGAACAACCCTTAAAAGGTATTAAGTCACCATATAGTGGGCAACAACAGGTCCCTTATTAAATGCAATTTTCTCACTATAGTGCCCCTTGGGATCAATTACATAAAATGTACGATAAGTAATACAGCACAAATGGCAAAACAGACCTTAACAATCCTCTCTTCCCATAATGCTAGTCACATAAGTTCTAACAACTCAGACGGAAATAAAGTTTAGTTTGCCCCCAAATTTACCATGAGGAGTTAAGAGGAAAGAATAAACCAGAAGATCTTCAGAGTGACTGGTTGTTTCATTAATTAACTCCTGAGACAAAAGCAGAAATTAATCAAAGTTCAAACTATAATAGATTTGAAAACAATAAATGGGAAGAAAGCGATGAAAGTAATGTTAAGAGAGTAGCAGAGTATGGCTACAAAGTTCTTCCAAAAGGAAAAGATGAATGATGATGATTTCAATGATAGCAGCAATGGTAGGAACATTTATTGTGCACTTACTAAGTATTAAGTACTCTATCAAGCTGTTTATATGCATTGTCTAATTTAATACTCACAAAAGTTAAAGACATTATCCCCTTAAACAGATGATGGAAACAAAAGAATTAAGTGACCTGCTCAGGTTCTCAAAACTAGGAAGTGGATGAACTAGAATTCAAGTCAGAGCCCAAATGCTTAAGCATTAACTTAGAGACTGCCTCTAAACAACAGCAGATGAGTTCACAGTTTCATGTTAAGCTCTAAACAGGCAACCAAATCTTATATTTGCCATACAAGTTTCCCTGTCTCCTTCCTACTTCCCAATGAGGCACGGTCACTTGGTATAGGAAGTGAAACATGGAAGCTTCTCAAGTGGCAAAACAGTATAAAATTTTTCTCCAATATTTATCTGAATCTATAAATTGAAATGTCTAAAATTTATGTTCCAAAATCTAAAATCTGAAACCATAAATTACTTGATTTACTACGAAATGTTCATGCAATTAAACTTTGCCTGAAGGAAGAAATTAATATCCATAATTACTGATCCTTCTCAACTCTAAAATAGGCCAGTTTTATAATTAATGAAGTATGTAATCACATACAGTAAAAAATTAAAGTAATGGTTATTTAAAGAAAGGACTAAGACACGATATGTTTCCAGGAGGAACAGTTAATAAATTAGTTCATTAGTTAATTAATAGATATAGATAAGTGCATGTTTTCAGCCTTTTTTTTTACATCTGACCTAATTGCAAACTGAAGTGAAAGATTTTTTGTGCTCTTTCTATGATTACAAATTTGTCCTTATAAAATGTAAGAAATAAAGCTAAATTTACCTACTCAAATTATACTACATCATATATGCCCTTAAATCATTCAATTTAAAACATATAATCTTATTTATAGGAATTTCAATTCTTAATTTGTGGAAAATTATATAAAGGCTATAGCCTCTCTTGCTGTTAAAAAAAAAAATGAAAGAAAAAATATACATGTATTCATTTTGTGAAAAGACTGTTACATTGATTGTTAAATTGATACATATCACTTTTTAAAATAATAGTACTAGGGACTGGCCCCATGGCCGAGTGGTTAGGTTCACGCGCTCCGCTGCAGGCGGCCCAGTGTTTCATTGGTTTGAATTCTGGGCGCAGACATGGCACTGCTCATCATACCACATGCCACAACTAGAAGGACCCACAACGAAGAATATACAACTATGTACTGGGGGGCTTTGGGGAGAAAAAGAAAAATTTTTTAAAAAAAATCTTACAAAAAAATCTAAATCTAAAATAATAGTACTATTCATAATATGTGGGTAATGAAACTACTAAAAATTAACTGAAAAAATAAATGTCAAGAAAAAACTACAGTTCATAAGGATCCACATCAATGCTCAAAAATCAGGAATGCAATCAATTTGTTTGTCAAAGTACGTAGTGAACAGACTAAACATTTAGCAACAAAAAATATTCAAAAAAGTAAACTGACTGCTTTTTAACCAACAAACCATAGACATACAGACAAATCAATTTGAAGAAATTAAATATTGACTTCTCCTTTCCTAGATTCTTTATTAGTATTTCTGCTGATTTTCTAAGTCATGAGATAGATGCAAACAAGCAAGGTGAGGATCCTTTAACAGGAACACAGAATAGTTAGGTACTTGTACTGACCGGCTCAGAGTCATAGCAATAATCATCCCAGCTCTGTCTGAGGGGTTTCTTTGTTATCTGAAAGTAAGGCAGATTAGTTAGGTAGAAGTAATGGTTATCACACTTTTCTAATCACCTCTTAGATGTAAGTGTTGAGGAAGGATTGCTGTTATCCAAAGAAAGTTGTTTTGTATAGCAGCATAAAACAAGAAACAATTACGTAAACATTCAGATTCTGGGAGATCATTATAATCAATCATATCTGCTATTGTCCAGTGACTCTGAGATTTACATTAACTGCTGGGTCCCATATCTATGAATAATGATCTTATGACAAGAATATGTATAGTATGGCCACTGATTACAAAAAGATGTGGAAAACAATAATAAACTCTAGATTTCTCTAATACTAACAACTATCAGCTCATTTATGGGCAGTTACTACTTTTTAAAAAGGAAAATATTTAATCAACCAAATATAATGCAAATAAACATGCAAGGGGAAAAACTCAAACTATGACAACTATTTTTCTAACCTACTTCATTCTATACAGTAAAAATACCCAGAATTATACCAGAAAATTATGTTCTGAATAATTTCGAAGTTCTCCATATATTAATACAGAGTTATGTTAGTTTATATAAACATGTAGTTTCAAAATTAAGAAATATCACTTATACAGCATGCTGTATATCTTGGGAGAGGTCTAAGATGTTACTTTCACAACCCTAAGTACAGACTACAATCTTTGAGTCATCATCAATGTGCTAATTTGCTTATAAAACCTTCGTACAGATTTTTCAAATTATCATACGTGAATTTTTTTCCAGACATTACATTTTGCCTCAAATGATTAAAAAATAAAGGGAGACAATCTGTTATTTAAGTGATCTACTGTCACACCAATTCTATTAATATTCTAGAATTTTTGTTAATATGAGGAATAAGAAAATTACAGAAACCAATGTAATGAAAAGTGAGAATTGCTCATTATTACGGAAGTGAATTTTGAGTTTCAAGGAAAGATACAAATTCTCTAATAAATCATTTCTTTTGATGAATTTCACATTGAATGTTTAAAGGGATCACTCACTAAAATATTAAAATAGTCATACTCTAAGTCCTTATCATAATGTCATGCAAAGAAGTACATGTATTAGACTTCAAAACATGCAAATAAGGTTTCAAGTAATCCCTTGCAAGGACATTAATCATTAGTTACATTTAACATGCTGTGGTCTACAAAAGGTAAACCACTTGGGAATGAGTAAAGCATTTTTCTAACATGGAGGTACGTATAAACAACTTATTACTCTCTTAAAGTGTCTCACAAAAAGCAAAAGGCACACAAATAACTAGTCTTTTACAACACATATGAGAGTAAAAGTAATTTTGAAATTTGACAATTACATCACATATATTTTTAGACTGCATGTATGAAAATGCTAAACAACCAAAAGGACCTACAACTAGAATATACAACCATGAACTGGGGGCTCTAGGGAGAAGAAGTAGAAAAAGAAAGAAAGAAAAAGATTGGCAACAGATGTTAGCTTGGGTGCCAATCTTAAAAAAAAAGAAAAGAAAAGAAAATGCTAGTTAATAGCCATTACCAGGTTTGAAAACAAAGAATGCTACAATAAACTTTCTCTCAAGAGGTAAAATTTAATAATGCCCTACATTTCAAAATGCTTTTCATGAACTCTCACCTGATTGAGATAATGATATTCTTCTGGTTGTTTAAGATGGAATGCTAATCTCTCTTCTTCACTTGCTCCTGCCAGGAGGTAATAGAATACATGATAGTTCCTGTTGGAAATAAAGAAGTATGATTTTATAATGCACATGATCTATGGTTATCATTGAACAAGAAAAAAAGCAAACATTAATTAGTAAATGTTTCAGCCTTGCCTCAGTTTTTTAATACAAAGATGATAAATTCAATATTTAAGTACTCCTTCAAAATAGAATGATGTTTTGGATGCTGAGTTCAAAAGAGGGGGATGAAGGCAGTGATGCGGCAAAGTTAAGGCCTCCGAAAATTCTCTCCTCCATAAAACCAATTAGAAAACTGGCAAATTTGTCAGAATCAGCTTTTTCAGAACTCTGGAAGTTAACCAAAAGCTTACAGCAATCCAGGGAGTCTTTACACAAGAAAAATAGCTAAATCTCAGTAAAAATGGCAACCTTTGTGGCCTTTTATCTTGCCTTATTCCACCTCCTGCTCACCAGCTCCACGATAGCCTTCAAACCAACAGCTTATAATGATGAACATCAGAAGGCTGGTAGCCTCCAAGAAGGGCAGACCAAAGTTAGAGTTTGTTCAGAGAATCATTCCTAAGAAATATCATTATTTGTACTGTCTGGTGGTTACCTGGAAGAAGCCACATTCAAAACTGTCTTTATTTAACCTGACTCAGAGTTAGCCCAGTGTGAAAATCTTTTCCCCCAGGGCATGCAGAAAACAATTACGGACAACTGAAAACGTCAGCTGCCTGAAGTGGTGGATAAATGTTGGGGCAAACAATAAACTAACCAAAAAAATTAAAGGGAAAAGCTAGTAATTGAGATCTCCACACAGGTGTTGAAAAGCTCCAATACATTCCTGGAAATCTAGAAGGCCATGTGCACGTATCAGCCTGTGTGCATGTCCAGGGCAGCATGTCCATTCAGCAAAGACCAGAGGAAGTACAAAGCTCTCACCTCTGGCTAACCTGTACAAACAGGAAGTAAAGGCTAAGTCACAATTATAAAATACCTACCTGAGTGTTAAGGCATGGCCCAATACATATAAGGAGCCCCACATCAAGAATTTAAGGAAATCTCTGTTTAATCATTACCTGACAACCAAGCTAACCAAGCAGATACTCCAGTGGCCACACTCAAAAAAAAGAGACTTCATGAAAGTAGCTCAGAAAAGTTGTAACACAAACAGCAGGAACAAAAACAATCACCATAAACCGTGAGAGTGGGAGAATCTCATTTCCAGAGCTGCCACATGATTATTTAAAATGGCCAATTTTCAACAAAAACATTAAGAGGCATGCAAAGAAAGCATAGCGCATACAAAAGAGAAAAAACAATCAATAGTAACTGTTTTTTGGGGGGAGGGGGGTTTAAAGATTTTATTTTTCCTTTTTCTCCCCAAAGCCCCCTGGTACATAGTTGTGCATTTTTAGTTGTGAGTCCCTCTAGTTGTGGCATGTCGGACGCTGCCTCAGCATGGCTTGATGAGTGGTGCCATGTCCATGCCCAGGATCCGAACCGTTGAAACCCTGGGCCACCAAAGCAGACTGTGTGAACTTAACCACTCAGCCACAGGGCCGGCCCCACGTTTTTTTTAAAGATTTTAATAGTAACTGTTCTTGAAGAAGCCCAAACATTAGACTTATAAGACTTTTAATCAGTTGTTTTAAATACATTCAAAGAACTAAAGGAAATCATGTTTAAAGAACTAAAGGAGAGTATGAAATCACATCTATCATATCAAATAAAGACTATCGATAAATATAGAGAACTTATTTAAAAAATCAAAAAGGAATTCTAGAGTTGAAAAATATAATAACTAAAATGAAAAAGTATCTAGAGGAGGGGCCAGCCTGGTGGCGCAGCAGTTAAGTGCGCAGGTTCTGCTTTGGCGGCCCAGGGTTCACCAGTTCAGATCCTGGGTGTGGACATGGCACCACTTGGCACACCATGCTGTGGTAGGTGTCCCACATATAAAGTAGAGGAAGATGGGCATGGCTGTTAGCTCAGGGCCAGTCTTCCTCAGCAAAAAGAGAAGGATTGGCAGCAGTTAGCTTAGGGCTAATCTTCCACACACACACTCTCACACAAAGTATCTAGAGGAGCTCAACGACAGATTTGAGCGGGCAGAAAAAAGAATCAGCAAACTTGAAGACAAGTCACTTGAGAACAGTCTGAAGAACAGAAAGAAAAATGAATGAAGAAAAATGAACAGAGTCTCAGAGATGTATGGAACACCATTAAGCAGACACCAACACATGCATAATGTGGGAGACCAACATATGCACAATGGGAGTCCCAAAAGGAAAGGAAAGAAAGGGGCAGAAAGAATATTTGAAAAAATAATGACCAAAATTCCCCAAATTTGATGAAAAACAATTTACCCATTCAACAAACTCAACAAACTCCAGGGAAAAGAAACTCAAAGAGATCCATACCTAGACAAAACAAAATTGTTGAAAGACAAAGACAAAATTTTCAAAGCACCATGAGAGAAATGCTTCATCAAGAGATCCTAATATAAGATAACCAGCTAATTTCTCATCAGGAACCATGGCAGAAGGATAATATATTCAAAGTACTGAGAGAAAAACATTATCAATCAAGAACTATATATCCAGCAAAACTATCCTTGAAAAATAAAGGAGAAATTAGGACAGTCCCAGATAAACAAAAATAAGAGACTTCATATATAGCAGAGGGGCCCTACAAGAAATGCTAAAGGGAGCTTTTCTGGCTGAAATAAAAGGAGACTAAACAAGATCCAGTTAAACATAAAGAAATAAACAGCACTAGTAAAGGTAACTACATACATAAATACAAAAAAGAGTATAAATTATGTTTTGTTTGTAACACTTTTTTTCCTATTAGATTTTAAAGATACCTGCAAAAAAGCAATAATTATAAATCTGTAATGTTGGGTCAACTATTATAAAGATGTAATCTGTATGACAATAACAGCACAAAGGAGGGGCAAATGAAGAGAGATACATAGGACCAAAGTTATTTGTATACTATTAAAATTAAGTTATTAATCCAAACCAGATTGTTAAGATGTTTACTGTAATCACCAGTGCAACCATTAAGAAAATAACCCAAGAAATATATAAAAGAAACACCAATGGAATTAAAATGGTACACTAGAAAATATTTATTTATACAAAATAAGGGAGTAATAGGAGACTAAAGGAACAAAAACATCATAAAACATATACAAAACAAATAAAAATAATATTAAAAAATTCTCCTTCATAATTACATTAAATATAAGTGGACGAAACTCTCCAGTCCACAGGTGGTTAACTGGCAGAAGAGATTTAAAAAGAAAAAATGATCTAACTACATGCTGTCTACAAAGGATACACTATAGATTCAAAGACACAAACAGGTTGAAAGAAAAAGGATGGAAAAAGATAACATGCAAACAGCAACCAAAAGAAAGCTTACTATCTACACTAATATCAGATAAAACAGATTTTAAGACAAAAATTCTTATTAAATCAAAGGACATTTTATAAAGACAAAAGAGCCAATCCATCAAGAAGATATAACAGTTTTAAACATAAATGCATTTAAAAACAGAGCCCCAAAATACATGAAGCAAAAGCTAAAAGAATTAAAGGAAGAAATAAACAATTTAAAGACAGTACTGGAAATATTTCAATACTCACTTTCAATAATGAACACCACAACTAGACAAAAGATCAACAAAGAAAAAGACGATTTGAAAAATACTAAATGTCAACTAGACCTAAGAGACATTTATAGAATACTCCATCCAAGAACAGCAGGATACATATTTGCTCAAGCACACATGCAATATTCTCCAGGACAGACAATGTTAGACTATAAAACAAGTATGAATAAATTTAAGGGGAGTAAAATTATACAAAGTATACTCTCTGACCACCTTACAATGAAATTAGAAATTAATAACAGAAATTTCCAAATTTCACAAATACGTCAAAATTCAACACACTCCTAAATAAGATCAAAGAAGAATCACACACGAAATTAGAAATACATTGAGATGCATGAAAACAAAAACACAATATAACAAAACATGGGAAACAGCTAAAGCAGTGCTCAGTGGGTCTTTATAGCTGTAAACCCGTATTTTAAATGAAGAAAAATCTCAAATCTATAACCCAACCTTCCCCCTTAAAAAATTAGAAGAAAAAAGAGCAAACTAAACCCAAAGCATGCAGAAGGAAGGGAGTAATAAGCATGAGAGCAGAAATAAAACAGAGAATAGAGAAAAATCAATGAAACCAAAACTCACTCCTTTGAAAAGATCAACAAAATTGATAAATCTTTATTTAAACTGATCAAAAAGAGGGGGGAGATTGCTATGGTCTGAATGTGTACCCCTCCAATTCCTATGTTGAACTCCTAACCCCAAAAGGTGACAGTATTAGGATGTGGGGCCTTTGGGAGGTGATTAGGTCATGAGGGTGGAGCCCTCATGAATGGGATTAGTCCTCTTACAAAAGAGATCCCATAGAGCTCCCTATTCCCTTCCACCAGGTGAGGACCCATCAAGGTGGCAAGGCTTATGAACCAGAAGGAGGGCTCTCACTAGAATAGCCGCTCATACTGCAAGTGCCTTCATCTTGAACTTCCCAACCTCCAGAACTGTGAGAAATAAATTTGTGCTTTTATGAGCTACCCAGTTTGTGGTATTTTGCAGCCCAAAAGAACTAAGAAAGAGGCGGAGACTCAAACTCAGGAATGAAAGGGGGGACACTGCTATGAACCTTACAGAAATAAACAAGATTATAAGGGAATACTATAAACATTTTTTTTTTTGGCCAACAAATTAGATAATCTAGATGAAATGGACAAATTCCTAGAAAGAAAAAAACTACCAAATCTGACTAAAGAAGAAATAGAAAATCTAAAGAGATCTAAAACAACTAAAGCATTTGAATTAATAACCAAAACTTCCCCAAAATAAAAACCCAGAACCAGATGGCTTCACTGGTGAATTCTATCAAACATTTAAAGAACTAACCCAATCCTTCACAAACTCTTCCTATCTCATTCTATGAGCCACTATTACCCAGATACCAAAACCAGCCAACAACATCAAGAGAAAAAAACCCATACAGCAATATCCCTTATGAATAGAGACACAGAAAGTCCTCAACAAAATACTAGCAAGCCAAATCCAGTAACATATAATAAGGATTATATATACATCTGCAAATAAAATCCAACACGATAACAGAGAATCAGTTTATAAGCTCTGGATCTTCATCTCCCATTGATTCTTCACATCAAGGAAAATCAGCTTATATCCCTGCCATTCCATTAAAATGTATTAGAAAAAGTTACTAATAACTTTCTAATAGCAGTACCTGTTAGCTCTGCAAGTCTTTCTAGAGCTATTCTCTTCCTGAAACTGTCTTCCCTTCATTTTGAAACAACTCTAAGTCAGATTTCCTCTTCTGCGAGCCACAAAAAAATTAATAGAAAAGGCTGAGTTCTAATCCTAACCTTGCAGGTAATTCATTATGATAATGTTAGCTATTAATTATTGAACTTTTATTATATATAAGGACCACACTGAGTATTTTATAAATGTATTTCATTTAATCCTTTAAACAATTCTAAGATAGTTTTCCATCTGTAAAAAAGTAATAAATAAGAAGCAGAGAGTTTAAGTGAGATGCCAAAGGAACATCTAAAATTTGAATACAGGTCTGTTTAACTTCAAACTCTGACTCTTAACACTATTTTGTCTCACTGTAACATGAAGCCAATCATTTACCTCTCTGATATTTGGTTTCTTCACCTATAGGAAGATACATATATCATCTCTGAAGTCCCATATACCTCAAACATTATAATGAAATGAAGAGCTTAATTAAAAACCTCGCAAATTAGAGAAAGAACACTAAAACATGGAAAAATGCAAAAACGCTCACAAAGAGCTAAAAGATACCACCTGTGATACCAGTGTTTTCCTTTCTGATAGTTTGCCTAGAATTTGGAAAAGGCAACAGAATTCTACATACTCATTAAAAAACCTCCTTCTAGCAGCCTCTGAAAAAGTGCTGTGTTCTGCCCCATGATATAAATAGCATTACATGTAAAGCTATGTATGGTATAAACTGAATTAAGGGTCATAATATACAAAGATCCTAAAAGTCAATCTGCATATGCAAACGTTAACTTGATCTAATAATATAGATAAAAATATGTACCGTTCATTATGCTCTTGATAAACGAGTCTGGACTTCTCCAGTAGATATTTTTCAACATAGGCACTAGAAGAAAACAAATTGGTTGATATAAATAACAAAGCTTAACACAAGCTAGACAAACATTTTTTCAGAGAAGACACAACAGCATAAAGAATACTATTATCCAGATCATTTTAGTACATTTACCATTAAAACTGTGTTATGGACACCATTAGTGTTATTCACGTTAAATTCAAAACATATAAGTCTCTTTTTTTTTCCAATAAAGCAAAATAAAGTCAATACGTGGCACACAAGACCCTCCCATGACATAAAGTTTACTTTCTTTCCAGGCTGATATACCACTACCCATTCTTTCAGACATTATACTTTGGCCAGACCTTACTAAATAAGGCTCAAAGATGTACTTTCTTTACATATTCATGCTATTGCCACATGCTGGAATCAATTTATTATTTAATGATTTACTCAATAAGTACTTATCAATTGGGCACTGTGATAGGCACCATTCAAATATGTAAATAAGTAATACGCTACCTGTTCTAAAGGGGCTTACAAACTAGTAGAGAAATAGGTAAACTAGCACCTATCATACTGAGTTGATAGGTTTATTATAGAGCAACAACCAGGATATTACGGATGTACAAAGAGAGACACATAAGATTCAATCCAAGAAGGAAAAAGGATGTAAGGAAGAATTCTCATAAAGGGTCAGTACAAAGCACACAGTAAATATTCAGTAAATATATCTGGTGAGTGACTGAGTAAATTACTCTGAAATCTGACAAGAAGGCAAGGAGAAGTGACTTTACCTAACGGCATAAAAGAAAGAGGGTACTGACAGTTTCAGGGAAGACAATTAGTTAACATGGCTAGAGAATGAGATTGGCAAATGGACTAGATCAAGAAGGACCAATATACTATAGGCTGGAAGAATTGAATTTATCTTGAAAGTAATGAGGAACTGAAACACTACTTGTATTTCTGATATATTATTCTCTTTATTTAGCCTGAACCCTTCAAATCTCCAATATGTCTTACCCAAATTGGAGCAATCAGTTAAGATCTCACTGGAAAAAGAGGTTCTACAGTCTGAAAATTAAAAGCACTAGACTCCTGAATCCAAATTACTTAGCACAAATCTCTCTAGGGTCAAAATTTGACCAAGCTTTTATTACCCTCAGTTCCCTCCTACTGCATGCTCTCTATTTCAGTCACTCCCAAATACAGGTTATTCCCTCAAGCTTGCCATTCACTCCTGACTGTATTGTTCATGCTCTTCCTTCCACTTCTAATTCTCCAGTCTATTCCCACTCTGTCCAGTAGATTCCATTCATTCATTAAATGTGCCTTCTGTGCAAATCTATAGCCAGTACCATCACCAATAATTAAAACTGATCACTTCTTCTGAATTACCATTATCACCTCGTCTAAACTACTGAAACAGGATCTTATCTCTCCAAAATGGGAGAAAGCGAACTAACAAAACTTAGTGTGTTAAATTCTTATACTCACCCTGCATGCAAATATCACTGCCTCTATTTTACAAATGGAGAACCTGATGCTCAAAGATATTAACATAATGCAGCTAACAAACGGCAGAACCATCACTTGAACACAGGTCTATTTTAACTACAAAGGCTCTCTCTTTGAACTATACCAATATACTTCTGGACATCTCTCTTCCCTCTCTTTCAATCCATGAGTTACACTGCTACAAGAGTATCTACCTATAAAATAAGATCACAATCATGTTGTTCCTCTACTTTCACTTGATCCCCATACTAAAGTGTATGTTATGGTGAACTGATGTTATGCCCATCTGGGCTTGTTTTTAAAATACATCAGCATAGAAAAAGAAAAAGGAGTTAGATGAAGCAAATATGGCAAAGTATGAAAACCACGAATCTGAGTGGGAGTTTTGCATACTATTCTCTTTACTTTTGTGTATGTTTGGCCATTTTTCATAATAAAACTTTTAAAATCTGCTTCCCAGTGTCAAGAGGATAAACTATAAACATAAGAGCTTTATTCACAATCTGAAACCAACTGACCACTGTGCCCATAATCCTTAGCTACTGAATTTACATCCTCAAGTATACCAAGCTATAGTCATGATTCCATTCACTTGCTAAGGCAAGTTCATCAATCGATAATGTGATTTCCCACTTTTTCTGTTTGGCATATTTTCAACACCCAAGATAAAAATCACCCTTTTTTGTGAAGTCCCTCAGACACATAGTTCAATCATTGCACTTATCTCATTTACTGTAATCATCTTATATAAACATCCATCTTCCCAAAGAGACTATGAGAACTTTAATGGGAGACAACATATCTACATCTTTTCATATGCTCAACATTTAGTACAGGGCCTGGTACTCAAAATGAACTCCATAAATGTTTGCTTAATAAATGATAAAATGAAGATAAATATTCAATATATATTTGTTGACTCAATGTTAAAGTTAAAAATGTTCAATATGTATTTGTTGACTTACTAATCAACATGAAGATTTTTGCTCATCATTGATGTAAGGGAAAGTTTAAATTTTTTAGGTAGTCACTTAAAATATAAGAGCTTAAATTTAATTCATAAAGTGGGAAAATAAACATCTGCCATTCCTAACTCATGAAATTGTCTAAAGAATCAATGAACATATATATATCAACATTTTGTAACTTAGAAAGCAATATACACAATTTTATCCATTATCAACCTCTCCTGCAGCAAAATCATAAATACTAAGAGAGCAGCCTGACAACTTGACTGCATCTCACTTTTATGAGTAAAAGTTCCAACTGTACCTTTGGAAACTGATGATTCCTCTAATCAGGAAAGAAAGAAGCTATGAAACTTACCATTGAAGAAGGATTTAGCCTTCTTGTTTTTATTTTTGACTTTTGGGGGAAAGAACACAGTTTTGGTCAAAATTTTAAAATTCAGCAGAAATAAAATAAGACAAGCATAATTAAGATAGCATAAAAAAGAAAAATACAGATCAATCTCACTTATTAATATGGACACAAAAGTCATAAATAAAAACTGGCAAAAAACACAGCAGCCAATTTATATATGTTTGTGTATTAATATGTCTGTGTATGTATGTATGAGTGTGTGTGTCTTTGTATTGACCACATGGAATTCTTTTCCCAGGAATGCAAAATGATTCAGTGTTAGGAAAATAATGATATGAATAGATCTCAGAATGAAAATCATGCCAATCTCCATAGATGCCAAAAAAGCCTTTCATAAAATGCAATACCCATCACTAACAAAAACACTCAAAGAAAATTAAAACTGAGGCTTAATTCATTAACATGAAAAAATGTCCTAAAGCCAGTATTTTACTTAGTCGAGAAAAGTAAAGGCATTCACATAGTCTGAAATAATTATTATCACAGTATAGGAGGTATGGAACCAGACAAGATAGAAAATAATCAGAGATATAACAGGAAAAAAAGTAAAAGTATCAGTAATAGATACATCTAGAAAAGGTAAGAGAAACAATAGGAAAATTAATAAAGATAACAAAATAATTAATATATAAAATTAATATAAAAATCAATACCCTTCATATACACACAAACAATACACAATTTGAAGACATAGTGTAAAGAAAATCACACTTATAATAACAACATAACATTAAAATAAAATAAAATACTTAGGAATAAACCCAACAAGAAATACAAAAAACTTAAAAACATTTCTACAAAGCACTAAAATGTCAGTTATACTCAAATTAATATATACATTAGTCCAATAAAATCAAGACAGGAAAGACATGGAGGAATCCTCAACACATATCGCTATGGGAAAGAATCCAATCTATTAAGACTATGTACTACGTGATTCAAACTATATGACATTCTAGAAAAGGCAAAACTATGGAGACAGTAAAATGATCAGTGGTTGCCAAAGGTTAGTGGATGGGAAGTGATGAATAAGTGGGGCACAGAGGATTTTTAGGGCAGTGAAACTATTCCGTATGATACTGTAATAGTGAATACATGTCTTTATATATTTGTCAAAGCTCACAGAATGTACAACACAAATGGTACAAACTAATGCAAGATGCTATTAATAAGAGAAACTGGAGGATAGGGTGAAGAGGTACATGGGAACTCTCTGCACTTTCTACTCATTTTTGCTATGAACCTAAAATTGCTCTAAAAATAAAGTCTATTAATTTAAAAAAAAGTTATAAAGAATATTGCTGTTACAACCAGAGGACTCTGATCATAGACTGTGTAATAAGAAATATGGTAACAAAATTAAATTTCTTGAGGATAATAATAGTATTAGGTAGGAAAATGTAATTGTGGTTGCTTTACGAAATACAGTAATTAGAGGGTCAAGTTCTATGTCCGACATTCAAAAACAATTTAAAAAAATGAATGTATGCATAATATAGAGAGAGAAAGCAAATGCTTAATAATTAATAAATCTAAGTTAAGAATGTATGGTGTTACATTATTCTTAGAATTTTTCTCAGGTTTAAACTTTTCCAAAAGGAAAAAAAGATGCAAGGAAAGAATTTAGTGAAGACACCAACATCATTATTCTCATGAAAGAGTAAATGAACAATCTATGGTCATGAAGATGCAATGGTGAAAATATAACCATGCTCCAAAGCCTGTTACTGCTACTTACCCAAGTACAGTGCCTGTTTCTTGGTAATTTACTTGAATAAACTTGCCAAAACGGCTTGAATTGTTATTATGAGCTGTCTTTGCATTTCCAAAGGCCTGTCAAAATAAACAGTTCTCATTAATTTCATTTGTTTAAAAAAATGGAAAATCCTCCTTAGGTCCGCTGAAGGAGACAAAAATGCTAAAGAGATAGTAGAGAAGCAATTCACTTATACCTTCAGACCTATAGTTCAGGTAAAGTAAAAGAAAGCAACTAATAACTGAAATAAAACCTAGTAGGTAGTATTTTATACTATTCAATTCAGCAAAATAAACCAATTTTAAAAATTTAATGCTTATCAAAATTCAGATTTCACGTTCACAATCCAGAGCCAGCAAATTTTCTTAATAATTCATATACATATATACACATATATACAAATCTTGCTAATCTTGCTAAACTGAAATAATGAGCTAGGAAAAAATAGTTACATCAAAATAATTACAATTTTAGAATAGTACAAATGAAATGAAGTTTCATTACATAACATAGACTTTATTACACTTACTTGAAACAAAGCTACAGTACAAATTTTAGAAGAATAACATATAAGCTTCCTAAATTGTGACCTAAAGTATACACCATACAATGGAATATTACGCAGCAATAAAAGTGAACTACTAGTACAGACATCAACATTGATGAATACCAAACATTATGCCAAGTGGAATAATCCAGACACAAGAGTATATACTGGAATATAACATTCTAGAAAAGGCAAAACAAAAGTAACAGGAACTATATCACTTTTCTGGGAATGGGGGTGAGGTTGAGAAATGTCTACAAAGGGGCACAATGATTAATGGAAATATTCTATAGTTTGATTGTATAATGGTCATTACACAGGTGTATACATTTATCAAAAATCACTAAACTGTACATTTTAAATTACTATATTTTATTGTAAGTTACAGCTCAATGAAAGTGATTAAAATTGAAATTTAAAAGAAAAGAATCCACAGCAGAACTGACATATTCAACAACTTGAATTAATCTCCAAGAGATAAGGCTAAATGATAGTAGCCAGTCTCAAAACTGTACATATTATATGATTCCATTAATATGACATTTTGAAAATAAGAATAACAGCAATGGAGAATAGACAAGTAGTTCCCAAGAGTTATGAGAGTATGGGAGGGTGGAGGGTATGAAGATAAGGAATAGCATGAGGTGGTTTTATGGGGTAGAGGAACAATTCTGTATCCAGATTATATATAGTTGGCTATACAAGTTAATATCTGTTTTAAAATTTATAGAATTTTATTAATATTATTCCTTTTAATTTTAATATCTCCTAAAAAAGTAAATTAGTAAAAAATGCAGGCAAAAAAGGGCAATTTCAGATATACGAATCTGAAAATATTCAGCAAAAGCCAACTCACATTAAAACAAACACAAAGGAAGTCCTTCACACAGAAGTAAAATGATATATTCAAATATGGATCAATGTAGGCAATGGAGAACAGCAGAAATGGTAACCACGTGAGTAAATATATAAAACATTTTTTATTGCTTAAATATCTTGAAGAGATCATTGAGCGTGAGGTCAGAGAAAATGGTAAAGATATCTGAATATCCTCTCCCCTTCATAAAAGAAATAAGAACACTAACAAAAATTCTCAAATCAACTTTTCGACAACTCTGGAAAGTAACCAAAGGCTTGGAATAATCCTTTGTAGAGGAACATTTAATCAAGGAAAATACTGAATTTCAGTAAGAAAAACAGACATTGTGGCATTTCAACTTACCCTATTACCATCTCCCTCTCCCTAGCTCCAGGATGAAGAGAAAACCAAAACCCTACAATTATAGTTTTTTTTTAAAAGTAGACTAGAAGCCATTGGAAGTATTAGACCCAAGTTACAGCCAAAGCACTGTTCCACAAGATAACTGTCACAATTTCACCTAAATGGCATTCCCTGGAAAACCTCACTCAAATGGTTGTCTTTATTTGACCTTACTTGGAGATCACTCACTGAAAACAGCTTGTCCCCGAAGTGTGTTTGTTAAAACAATCAGAGGCAATTGTTCAAACACGGCAACTGCCTAAGATGGCAATACAAGGATGGGACAAAAAACAAGGTAATCAAGCAACTTAAAAGGAAAAGTTGGTGAATGACATGTATTAAAGGGGCTTTGAAAATATGTGAAATATTCTTAGAAATGCAGAAGGTTTGGTGCATGTGTAGGAGTGTGACAACCCAGGAATGTGTACATGCTCAGCAAAGATCTGAGACCTCTGGTGGACATTCAGGCTCTAGGGAACAGGAAGTAAAAGGTATGGCAAAGTTGACAATTTCGTGCTTGAGTGCTGAGGGTTAATCCCAATAAGCACACAGAACCTTGTAGAAAAGAGTGGGAGCCTTATTGCTTTGGGATATTTAAAGAAACACCTGTTCAATCATTATCTGACCACTAAGCTAACTGAGTACAGAATTTGATGGTCTCATACACACACACCAAAAAAAAAACAGACTTTGCAGAATTATTTCTAAGAAGTCATGGGACAACCAAACAGCAATGACAAAATGACAACCACGAACCCTTGGAGAAGGGAAAATCTCATTTCCAAAACTGCCACACTGTATTAATAAAAATGCTGAGGTCTCACCAAAAGATTATGAGACATATAAAGAAGTAACAAAGGATGGACATGGGAAAATAAAAAACAGCAATAAATAAAAATTGTCCCTGATGAAGCCCAGATGTTGGACTTACTAGGCAAAGACTTTTTCTCAGCTATTTTAAATATTTTCAAACAATTAAAAGAAAGTATAACAAAGATGCCTTAACAATGGAGAATATCAGTAAAGAGATAGAAATTGTAAAAACTACTAAAATTTCAATGTTGGAAAATATATTGACTAAAACGAAAAATTCATTACAGGGGTTCAAGTGAAGCCATGAGCAAGTAGAAAAATCAGAAATTTGAAGATTGATCAATTGAGATGATCCAATCTAAGAAATAGGAAAAGAAATGAAGAAAAAGGAACAGAGCTGGAGAGGCCTGTAGGACATCACCAAACACATAACATATGTATATAATAGGAGTTTGGCAGTTCCTCAACCAGTTAAACACAGTGACCATATGACACAGCAACTCAACTCCTAGGTATACACCAAAGAGAAGTGAAAACATACGTCCTCAGAAAATCTTGTATTTAAATACTCATAACATTATTCATATAGCCAAAAAAGAGAAACAACACAAATGTCTATCAACATATGAATGGATAAACAAAATGTGTTATGTCTATGCGATGGACTATGACTCACCCATAAAAAGGTATGGAGTACTGATACATGCTGCAAAAAGGATGAACCTTGAAAGAACTAGGTGAAAGAAGTCAGACACAAAAGAATACAGAGCGTATAATTCCATTTATATGAAATACATGGAATACATAATTCCATATATACAAAAAGCAGATTGGCGGTTGCCAGGGGCTAGGGGGAGGGGAGAAAGAGAAGTGGTTGCTAAATGGTTATGAGGTTGTCTTTTGGAATGAAAACATGAAAATGTTTTGAAAGTAGACAGAGGTAGTTGCATAACATTGTGAATGTTCTCAATGCCACTTAACTATACACTTTAAAAAGTTACTTTTATGTTATGTGAATTTCACCTCAAAAAAATATTGTAAAAAAGGAAGAAAAAGAAGGCAGAAAAACATAAAGGAAATAAGGAACATGTGGGATTAATAGGAAATATTACAAGAAGATACACTTATACTAAGCCATATCAGGAATCTCATGAAATGTAAATGGTACTAGCATCCCAATTAAAGGTCAAACATGGTGATATTACATAAAAAAATCAAGACTCAACCATAAACTGTCCACATGTACTTCTTTAAATATAAAGAAAAAAGCTAAAAGTAAAATGATGGAAAAAGATATCTTGCTAATACTAGACACAAGAAAGAGTGGCTACATTAATATCAGACAATGTAGATTTTGGAGTAAAGAATATTATCAAGAAAAAGAGGGAGGGAAAGCACATCAGTATAATGGCGGAGTGAACTTGCCTGGGATACTCTCCCCTCCAACATACAACAAAAAGGGAAAAACCATACTGCAACAAAAGATATCCTAACAACAAAAAACCTCAGAGAGACATGCAGCCACATGATGGAGTGAGGAGCGGCCAGAGCCTCCCCTCAGAGGAGCTGGAACAGGGTAAGAGACAATTTCGCTCCCTCTCCTAAAGGCTGCAATCACTGCCAGGGGAGAATCCATGAAGGAAGGAGAGGGGGAGGGGTTGCTCATTTGTGGGAACACCCAGGATTCCCTAGGGTCCTTGCAGGCTACAGTGAAGCCCTCGAAGGGGGAAAAAGCTTTCAGGAGGCATGACATCATCAAGCCAAGACCCCAGGAGACCAGATAGTGAGAGCTGATTGAAAAGGCCCAGAGTGCACACAGGAGAAAGTGCCCCTCCCCTGACCTGACTGCACCATCTTGGCTGTAGGCAAAGGGCTCAGAATACCAGGCTCTAGACCCCAACCAAGTGGCCATAGGCTGTAACTGCAACCGAATAATATCAGAATGAGAAAAAGCCAACCTTCCAACATCAGGCACAACATCAAATCTCCAAACCAGAGAGAAAACGACAAGCACCCAGAACTCAGTCCTGAGGACACAGAAATATGTAAGCTAAACGACAATGAATTCAAAATAGCAATCATCAAAAAACTCAGTAAGGTAAAAGAGAATATAGAGAAAATTCAACTTTAGGAGCTACTTTACAAAAGAGATTGCAACTATAAAGAAGAATCAATCAGAAATACTAGAGATGAAAGACACAATGGAAGAGATAAAACAAAATACGGATTCCCTGAGTGCTCCTGTGGATACAAAAGAGTAGCGAATCAGCGTAACTGAAGATAGACATGCTGAAATGCTCCAGAGGAGACAGAACTAAGACTAAAAAGAAATGAAGAAAGTCTCCAAGAAATATCCAACTCAATGAGGAAATGCAACATAAGAATTACAGGTATTGCAGGAGATGAAGAGAAGGAGAATGGAGAAGAAAGCATGCTCAAAGACATAACAGCAGAGAAATTCCCAAATCTACAGAAAGAGAGGGAACTGTGTGTGGAGGAAGCTCCCAGATCTCCTAGATTTATCAATGGAAAAAGACCTACTGCAAGGCACATAGTAGTAAAACTGGCAAAAAGAAATGACAAAGAAAGAAGACTGAGGGCAGCAAGGCAGAAGAAAATAACCTACAAAGGAACCCCTATCAGGCTTTCAGCAGATTTCTCTGCAGGAAACCTACAAGCAGGGGCCAGCCTGGTGGCACAGTGGTTAAGTTCGCATGTTCCGCTTCTCGGTGGCCCAGGGTTCGCCAATTCGGATCCCAGGTGCAGACATAGCACCACTTGGCATGCCATGGTGTGGTAGGCGGCCCACATATAAAGTGGAGGAAGATGGGCAGGGATGTAAGCTCAGGGCCAGTCTTCCTCAGTAAAAAGAGGACGATTGGCAGAAGTTAGCTTAGGGATAATTTTGCTCAAAAACAAACAAACAAACAAACAAACCTTACAAGCTAGGAGAAAAGGAAACAATATATTCAAAACTTTAAAAGACAAGGATCTTCACCCAAGAATACTCTATCCAGCAAAAATATCCTTCAAATATGAGGGAGAAATTAAATCTTTCCCATACAAACAAAAGCTAAGGGACCTCATAGCCACGAGACACACGCTACAAGAAATCCTCAAGAAGGCCCTCATACCTGAAAAAAGAAAAAAAGGCAGAAAGGGGTCACAAAACACAGAGTAGGGAGACAAACAGACAGTAGAACCAGAATAGGATAGCAAATAGTCGGTTTAGACTATGAATCGGTTTAGACTATGGAAATAAGAGGACAACAGAAAACAGACTCTTATAAACGAGATTCTGAACACAAACTTCAAGGTAGCCACTAAACAAAAAAGCAGAACAGAGATACAAAAAATAAATAAGGAAAAAACAAAGAAACACATCATAAAAAACTACATAATTCAATGGGTAGACCAAAACACACAGGGCAAGAAACAAAGGAAATGCACAAAATGAGTGATATAATGACAGCATTAAGACCTCATACATCAATAATCACCCTCAATGTAAACAGACTGAACTCTCCAATAACAGGCACAGAGTGGTGAGATGGATTAAACAAAAAGATCCAACAATTACCTGCCTCCAGGAAAGACACCTCAGCTCCAATGACAAACAGAGGCTCAGAGTGAAGGGGTGGAAGACGATACTCCAAGCTAATGGCAAACAAAAGAAAGCAGGTGTGGCAATACTTATATCAGACAAAGTAGACTTCAAGATAAGGCAGGTAAAGAGAGACAAAGAGGGACAATATATAGTGATCAAAGGGACACTCCATCAAGAAGAAATAACGCTTATAAATATCTATGCACCCAACACAGGAGCACCAAACACAGGAGCACCAAAGTTCATAAAGCAACTATTAACAAACCTAAAACAAGATATTAAAAATAACACAATAATACTAGAGGACCTCCACACCCCACTCACATCAATGGATAGATTATCCAGACAGAAAATCGACAAGGAAACAGTGGAATTAAATGAAAAGCTTACCCAGTTGGACTTGACAGACATATATAGAACATTCCTTCCAAACATTGCAGAATACACATTCTTCTCAAGTGCACAGGGAACATTCTCAAGGATAGACCATATGTTGGGAAACAAGGCAAGCCTCTATAAATTTTTAAAAATTGAAATAATAACAAGCATCTTCTCTGATCATAATGCTATAAAGCAAGAAGTTAATTACAAGAAAAAAGCTGAGAAAAGGACAAAGATGTGGAGACTAAACAACATGCTATTGAACAAGTAATAAATCACTGAAGGAATTAAAGGAGAAATCAAACAATATCTGGAGACAAATGAAAATGATAACATACCACACCAACTCATAGGAGATGCAGCAAAAGGCATATTACGAGGGAAATTCATCACAATACAGGCTCACCTTAAGAAACAAGAAAAATCCCAAATAAGCAATCTCAAATCACATCTAACTGAATTAGAAAAAGAAGAACAAAGCCCAAAGTCAACAGAAGGAGAGAAATAATAAAAATCAGAACAGAAATAAATGCTATTGAAACAAAAAAGGCAGTACAAAGGATCAATGAAACAAAGAGCTGGTTCTTTGTGAAGATAAATAAAACCGACAAATCCATAGCCAGATTACAAAGAAAAAAAGAGAGAAAGCTCCCATAAAATCAGAAATGAAACAGCAGAAATAATAACAGACTCCACAAAAATACAATGGAATGTAGGAGAATACTAAGAAAAACTATATGCCAACATAACGGATAACCTAGAGGAAATAGATAAATTCTTAGACTCTTATAACCTCCCACAGCTGAGTCAAGAAGAAACAGACAATCTGAATAGACCAGTGACAAGCAAAGAGATTGAAACAGCAATCAAAAGCATCCCAAAGAATAAAACCCCAGGACCAGATGGCTTTCCTCGGGAATTCTACCAAACTTTCAGAGCGGACTTAATACCTATCCTTCTCAAGGTATTCCAAAAAATTAGGAAAGATGGAACGCTTCCTAACACATTCTACAAGGCCAACATGACTCTGATACCAAAACCCGACAAGGACAGCACAAAAAAGGAGAACTACAGGCCAATATTGCTGATGAACATAGATGCAAAAAAATCTCAACAAAATTTTGGCAACACGAATTCAGCAATACATCAAAAGGATCATACGTCCTGATCAAGTGGGATTCATACCAGGGACACAGGGATGGTTCAACATCTGCAAATCAATCAATGTGATACACCACATCAACAAACTGAGAAATAAAAACCACTTGATCATCTCAATAGATGCAGAGAAAGCATTTGACAAGATCCAACAGACATTTATGATAAAAACTATTAACAAAATGGGGATAGAAGGAAATTACCTCAACATAATAAAGGCTACATATGACAAACCCATAGCCAACATCATACTCAATGGGCAAACACTTAGTGCCATCCCCCTGAGAATAGGAACAAGACAAGGATGCCCCCTATCACCACCCTTATTCAACACAGTACTGGAGGTTTTGGCCAGAGCAATTAGGCAAGAGAAAGGAATAAAAGGAATCCAAATAGGGAGGGAAGAAGTGAAACTTTCGCTGTTTGGTGACGACATGATCTTACACATAGAAAACTCCAAAAAATCCATTGGAAAAGTAATAGAAATAATTAACAGCTACAGTAAAGTTGCAGGGTACACAGTCAACTTAGAAAAATCACTTGCTTTTCTATACTCCCATAATGAACTTACAGAAAGAGAACTCAAGAATATGGTTCTATTTGCAATCACGACTTAAAGAATAAAGTACCAAGGAATAAATTTAACCAAGGAGGTGAAGGACTTATACAATGAAAACTATAAGACATTACTGAGAGAAACTGATGAGGACTTAAAGAGATGTAAAGAGATTCCTTGCTCATGCATCAGAAGAATAAACATAGCTAAAATGTCCACACTACCCAACACAATCTACAGATTCAATGCAATCCCTATCAGAATCCCAATGACATTCTTCACAGAAAGAGAGCAAAGAATATTAAAATTCATACAGGGCTATCAAAGACCCCAAATTGCTATGGCAATCCTGAGAAAAAAGAACAAAGCTGGAGGTATCACAATCCAATGTTTGGATAAAGAAAGTATGGTATATATATACAATGGAATACTATTCAGCCAGTAAAAAAGACAAATTCACCCCATTTGCAATAACATGGAAGGACCTAGAGGGAATTATGCTAAGTGAAATAAGCCAGTCTGAGAAAAACAAACACCAGATGCTTTAACTCATATGTGGAATACAAACAAGTACTGTGACAAAGAAAACAGTTCAGTGGTTACCAGGGGATGGGGGATCAACACAGGGGGTGAAGGGGAGCATTTATGTGGTCAAAGTCGAGAAATAATGTACAACTGAAATCTCACATTGATGTAAGCTATTATGAACTCAATAAAAAATTCAAAAAAAAAGTTAGGAAAAGAAAAAAAAGAAAGAAAGAGAGGGCTATTTCATAATGAAAAAAGAGCCAATTAATCAAAAGCAAGCACCTATAATCATAAATGTGTATGCACCAACAAGAGAAGTTCACACACAAGATGCAAAACCTGACAGAACTTAAAGGAGTAATGGACAAATCTACAAGTATAGCTGAAGGTTATCAAGACCTCTCTCTCTCTCAAGAATTGATAGAATAAGTGGACAGAAAATCGTAAAGGACGTACTGGACTTCAACACCACTATCACCCAAATTAACGAGATTGATGCATATAAAACATTCCACCCAATAAGAGCTGAATACACATTTTCTTAAGTGCATATGAGAATACTTACCAGGAAAGACCATATTCAATATATTCAAAAGGATTCCAGTCACAAATGTAATATCCAACCACAAGATAATTAAATTACAAATCAATAACAGATAGGATCTAAATATTTGTAAACTAAATAACACACATCTAAGTTTCTTTGAATCTTCTTTGAACCCATGTTCAAAGAATTCATGAATTCACTCCATTCAATTCAAATCAAAGAATAAATCAAGAGAGAAATCAACAAACATTTTGAACTAGACGAAAATGAAAACACAATATATCACAATTTGTGAGATGTCACTAAAGCTGTACTTAGGGGAGAATTTATAGCACTAAATGACTTTATCAGAAAAGAAGAAAGGTCTCAAATCAATGACCACAGATACCACACTAAGAAACTAAAAAAGAACAAATTTGGGGCTGGTCCCGTGGCGGAGTGGTTAAGTTCGCGCGCTCCACTGCAGGCGGCCCAGTGTTTCATTGGTTTGAATCCTGGGCACGGACATGGCGCTGTTCATCAAACCACGCTGAGGCAACGTCCCACATGCCACAACTAGAAGGACCCACAACGAAGAATACACAACTATGCTATGTACCTGGGGGCTTTGGGGAGAAAAAGGGGAAAAAATAAAATCTTAAAAAAAAAGGAGGTGAGTGGAGCAAAATGGCGGGGTGAGCTGACCCGGGATTCTCTCCCCTCCAAAATACAACAAAAGATTGGAAGAACTGAATTTCAGAGAATAAACATAATGCCAGCTCGTTAGAGACCTACTATACCAAGAAGGAGGAGATCATAAACCTAGCTTTACCCCTTCGGAGGCGCCGGAACAGTAGGAGAGAACATCGCTCCCTCCCCTAGAGTCTGCGATTGCTGCGGCGCGGGTCAGGAAGGAGCGGCGGAGGGGCCACACGACCGGGGGATCATCCAGGACTCCTGCCGCTGATTCAGTGGAGACCCGCTGACGGGGGGTAAGCTTCCGTCGGCGGGGACCCTATAAATCAAGGGCCTTGGGAGACCAGAGAACAGAACTGATCTGAACCCAGACCGGCGCGTGTGAGTAACAGCCCCTCCCCCCTAACAAAGCCAGTGGGCGCAGCCATCTTGCCCCAAAGGCGGAGAGCTAACACGCTGCTCTCGACCCCCATCTAGTGGCGACAGGCTGTAACTGCAACTGAATTCTACCACCATGAGAAAAAACCGCTCCTCTACCATCCAGCAATTTATAAAAGCCCCAGACCAGAAGGAAAACAATAAAAACACAGAATTAAGTCCTGAGGACTTGGAATTAGGTAAACTAAGTGATAATGAATTCAGAGCAGCTATAATCAAAAAACTCAATGAGGTAGAGAGAAAGATAGAGAAACAAGCCGAGTTCTGGAGTTACTTCACAAAAGAGATTGAAATCATAAAGAAGAATCAAACAGAATTACTTGAGATGAAAAACACAATAGACCAGATAAAACAGAATACGGATTCCCTGAATGCCCGTGTAGACAACCTAGAGGAGCAAATCAGCATAATCGAGGACAGACAGGCTGAATGGCGCCAGACAGAGGAAGAAAGAGAACTAAGAATTAAAAAAAATGAGGAAAATCTCCGAGAGATAATGGATTCAATGAGGAGTAAGAACATAAGGATCATAGGAATTCCCGAGAATATGGAAAAGGAAAATGGAGCAGAAAGTGTGCTTAACGAAATTATTGAAGAGAACTTCCCAAATCTAGGGATCAATGGAGAAATGTGTGTAGAGGAGGGTTTTAGATCTCCTAGATTTGTCAATGTAAAAAGACCCACCGCAAGGCACATAATAGTAAAGTTGGCAAATAGGAATGATAAGGAAAGAATACACAGGGAAGTAAGGGAAAAAAAGAGAATAACCTATAAAGGAGCCCCTATCAGACTGTCAGCGGATTTCTCTACAGAAACCCTACAAGCTAGGAGAGAATGGAGTGATATATTCAAAGCTTTAAAGGATAAAAACCTTCAGCCAAGAATCCTCTATCCAGCAAGAATTTCCTTCAGATATGAGGGAGAAATTAAATCTTTTCCAGACAAACAAAAGTTAAGGAAATTTGTAACTAAAAGCCCTCCATTACAAGAAATCCTCAAGAAGGCTCTCATACTTGAAAAAAGAAAAAAGGGAGAAAGGGGACACAATCCACAGACTAGGGAGACCGATGGATAGAACCAGAACAGGATAGCAAATATTCAACTATAGCATTAGGGTAAAAATAAGGAAACTACCAAAACAAGGACAATCTTAGCACTTTAACTACAAATTAATAAGACGAATTGGAATAAAAAATGAAAATAATTATTTAGGAGGGGAAGAGCAAAGGGTCTAAATCAGTATTAGTCGAGTAAGTAAGAGACCACCAGAGAATAGACTATATTATACACGAGATTCTAAATACAAACTTCAAGGTAGACACTAAAATAAAGTACAGAACAGAGTCACAAATCATAGATAAGAAAAAATCTAAGAAACCCAGCATAAGAAATTGCAGTATTAAATGGGTAGTCTAAAGCACACAGGAAAAGAAACACAGGAAAACAAGATAATGAGCGACAGATTGACAGCATTAAGTCCACATGCATCAATAATCACTCTCAACGTGAACGGATTGAACTCTCCAATAAAAAGACACAGAGTGGCAAAATGGATTAAAGAACAAGATCCAACAATTTGTTGCCTCCAGGAAACACACCTCAGCCCCAAGGAGAAACACAGACTCAGGGTGAAGGGGTGGAGGACAATACTTCAAGCAAATAGCAAGGAAAAAAAGGCAGGTGTTGCAATTCTCATATCAGACCAAGTGGATTTCAAAATAAGACAGGTAAAGAGAGACACAGAGGGACAGTATATAATGATCAAAGGGACACTTCATCAAGAAGAAATAATGCTTATAAATATCTATGCACCAAACACAGGAGCACCAAGATTCATAAAGCAACTATTAACAGACCTAAAGGAAGATGTTAAAAACAACACAATAATAGTAGGGGACCTCAACACCCCACTCACATCAATGGACAGATCATCCAGATAGAAAATCAACAAGGAAATAGTGGAGCTGAATGAAAAACTAAAACAATTGGACGTAATACACATATATAGATCACTCCACCCTGAAGGAGCTGAATACACACTCTTCTCAAGTGCACATGGAACATTCTCTAGGATAGACCATATGTTGGGAAACAAGGCAAGCCTCTACAAATTTAAAAAAATTGAAATAATAACAAGCATCTTCTCAGATCATAGTGCTATAAGGCTAGAAATTAATTACAAGAAAAAAGCTGAGAAAGGCACAAAGATGTGGAGACTAAACAACACACTACTGAACACGCAATGGATCATTGAAGAAATTAAAGAAGAAATAAAAAAATACCTGGAAACAAATGAAATTGATAGCATGCCATACCAACTCATATGGGATACAGCAAAAGCTGTATTAAGAGGAAAATTCATCATAATACAGGCACCTCTTAACAAACAAGAAAAATCCCAAATAAGCAACCTTAAAGCACACCTAACTGAACTAGAGAAAAAAGAACAAATGAAGCCCAAAGTCAGCAGAAGGAGAGAAATAATAAAAACCAGAGCAGAAATAAATACTATTGAAACGAAAAAGGCAGTAGAAAGGATCAATGAGACAAAGAGCTGGTTTTTTGAGAAGATAAATAAAATTGACAAACCACTAGCCAGACTTACAAAGAAAAAAAGGGAGAAAGCTCAAATAAACTCAGAAATGAGCGAGGAGAAATAACAACAGACTCTGCAGAAATACAACAGATTATAAGAGAATACTACAAAAAACTATATGCCAACAGAATGGATAACCTAGAGTAAATGGATAAATTCCTGGACTCCTACAATCTCCCAAAGCTCACTCAAGAAGAGGCAGACAATTTGAACAGACCAATCACAAGGAAAGAGATTGAAACAGCAATCAGAAACATCCCAAAGAATAAAACCCCAGGACCAGATGGCTTTCCTCGGGAATTCTACCAAACTTTCAGAGTGGACTTAATACCTATCCTTTTCAAGCTATTCCAAAAAATTAGTGAAGATGGAACACTTCCTAACACATTCTATGAGGCCAACATCACGCTGATACCAAAACCTGACAAGGACACCACGAAAAAAGAGAACTACAGGCCAATATCACTGATCAACATAGATGCAAAAATTCTAAACAAAATTTTGGCAACCAGAATTCAGCAATTCATCAAAAGAATCATACATCAGGATCAGGTGGGATTCATACCAGGGACACAGGGATGGTTCAACATCCGCAAATCAATCAACGTGATACACCACATCAACAAACTGAGGAATAAAAACCACATGATCATCAATAGAAGGCATTTGACAAGATCCAACAGCCATTTATGATGAAAACTCTGAACAAAATGGGCATAGAAGGAAACTACCTCAACGTAATAAAGGCCATATACGACAAACCCATAGCCAACATCATACTCAATGGGCAAAAACTGAACCCCATCCCCCTGAAAACAGGAACAAAACAAGGATGCCCTCTATCACCACTCTTATTTAACATAGTGCTGGAGGTCCTGGCCACAGCAATCAGGCAAGAAAAAGGAATAAAAGGAATCCAAATAGGGAGGGAAGAAGTGAAACTCTCACTGTTTGCAGACGACATGATCTTATATATAGAAAACCCCAAAGAATCCATTGGAAAACTGTTAGAAGTAATCAACAACTACAGCAAAGTTGCAGGGTATAAAATCAATTTGCATAAATCAGTAGCATTTCTATACTCCAGTAATGAACCAACAGAAAAAGAACTCAAGAATACAATACCATTCACAATTGCAACAAAAAGAATAAAATACCTTGGGGTAAATTTAACTAAGGAAGTGAAGGACCTATATAATGAAAATTACAAGGCCTTTCTGAGAGAATTAGATGACGACATAAGGAGATGGAAAGACATTCCATGTACATGGTTGGAAGAATAAACATAGTTAAAATGTCCATTCTACCCAAAGCAATCTACAGTGTCAACGCCATCCCAATCAGAATCCCAATGACATTCTTTACAGAATTAGAACAAAGAATCCTAAAATTTATATGGGGCAACAAAAGACCCCGAATTGCTAAAGCAATCCTGAGAAAGAAGAACAAAACGGGAGGCATCACAATCCCTGACTTCAAAACATACTACAAAGCTACAGTAATCAAAACAGCATGGTACTGGTACAAAAACAGGTGCACAGATCAATGGAACAGAATTGAAAGTCCAGAAATAAAACCACACATCTATGGACAGCTTATCTTTGACAAAGGAGCTGAGGGCATACAATGGAGAAAAGAAAGTCTTTTCAACAAATGGTGCTGGGAAAACTGGAAAGCCACATGTAAAAGAATGAAAATTGACCATTCTTTTTCACCATTCACCAAAATAAACTCAAAATGGATTAAAGACCTAAAGGTGAGACCTGAAACCATAAGGCTTCTGGAAGAAAACGTAGGCAGTACACTCTTTGACATCAGTATTAAAAGGATCTTTTCGGACACCATGCCTTCTCAGAGAAGGGAAACAATAGAAAGAATAAACAAATGGGACTTCATCAGATTAAAGACCTTTTTCAAGGCAAATGAAAACAGGATTGAAACAAAAAAACAACCCACTAACTGGGAAAAAATATTTGCAAGTCATATATCTGACAAAGGCTTAATATCCTTAATATATAAAGAACTCTCGCAACTCAATCACAAAACATCAAACAACCCAATCAAAAAATGGGCTGGAGACATGAACAGACATTTCTCCAAAGAAGATATACTGATGGCCAATAGGCACATGAAAAGATGCTCATCATCGCTGATCATCAGGGAAATGCAAATCAAAACTACACTAAGATATCACCTTACACCCGTTATAATGACAAAAATATCTAAAACTAATAGCAACAAATGTTGGAGAGGTTGCGGAGAAAAAGGAACCCTCATACACTGCTGTATGCTGGGAATGCAAACTGGTGCAGCCACTATGGAAAACAGTATGGAGATTCCTCAAAAAACTAGAAATAGAACTACCATACGATCCAGCCATCCCACTACTGGGTATTTATCCAAAGAGCCTGAAGTCAGCAATCCCAAAAGTCCTGTGCACCCCAATGTTTATTGCAGCACTGTTTACAATAGCCAAGACGTGGAAGCAACCTAAGTGCCCATCAACAGACGAACGGATAAAGAAGATGTGGTACATATATACAATGGAATACTACTCAGCTGCAAAACAGAACAAAATCATTCCATTTGCAATAACATGGATGGACCTTGAGAGAATTATGTTAAGTGAAATAAGCCAGCGAGAGAAAGATAATCTGTGTATGACTCCACTCATATGAGGAATTTAAAACTATGGACCAAGAACAGTTTAGTGGATACCAGGGGAAAGGTGGGGTGGGGGTTGGGCACAAAGGGTGAAGTGGTGCACTTACAACATGACTGACAAACATTAATGTACAATTGAAATTTCACAAGATTGTAACCTATCAATAACTCAATAAAAAAATATATTAGGAGAAAAAAATCTTAAAAAAAAATTAAAACAAAATTAAAAAAAAGAACAAATTAAATGTAATATAAGCCAAAAAATAATAAAGATCAAAGCTGAAATTAATGAAATATGAAAGACCAAAATAACAACAACAAAATCCATGAAACCAAAAGCTGGTGCTTGTATAATAAGGGAATATTGCATAAAACACTATTCCAATAAATTTTAGAACTTAGATTAAGCAACTTCCTAGAAAGACACTAAAAGTACCATAACTTACTCAAGAAGAAATAGGTAACATGAATAACTGTATCTACTCTAAAAATTGAAACTTTGTTTAAAATCTTCCTGCAAAGAAAACACCAGGCCCAGATTGCTTCATTAATAAATTCTAATATTGATAGTAGAAAAAAACTACCCGTTCTACACAACTCTTCCAAAAATATAACAGAAGACTTCCCAACTCACTCTCAAGAGGCCATAATTATCCTGATACAACAACAACAAAAAGATATTAAAGAAAACAATATTTCTCATGACCACAGATGCAAAAATTCTAAAAACAAATTTAGCAAACCAAACCCAGCAATACATTAAAGGATAATACATCATGACCCAAGCAGTGTTCATCCCAGGAATGCTGGGCTGGTTTACCATTATTCCAAAATCCATCAATATAATTCACCATATTAACAAACTATATTTTTTAAACCATATGACCATCTCAAAAGACACAGAAAAAGCATTTGACAAAATCCAACATCCATTTCTCACAAAAACTCTAAACAAGATAGGAATAAAAGGATATGGCCTCTATCTAATAAAGAGTATCTACGCAAAACCAACAGCTACCATCATACTTAATGTTTAAAGACTGAATGCTTTCCCCCAGTACAAGGATGTTGCTTTCACCACTTCTATTCAACATTATACTGGAGTAGCCAGTGAAACCTGCAAGGAAAAAAAGAATTCCATATTGGAAAGAAGGAAATAAAACTGTCTTTTTATTCACAAACATAATTTCCTATATGGAAAAGCCAATGGAAACCACAAAAAAAACTATCAGAACTAATATTTGCATCTAGCCAGGTTGTAAAATACAAAATCAATATACCAATATCAACTGTTTTTATACTCTAGGAACAAACGAAAATTTTTAAACACCACTTATAAAGGAATCAAAAAAATACTGAGATACATCTTACCAAAGATGTGAAAGATGTGTACATTAAAAACAACAAAATACTGCTGAGAGAAATTAAAGATCTTAATAAATGAAGAAATAAATTTGGTTATGGGTCAGATGACTTAATATTGTTACCACGTCAATTCTCCCCAAATTGAACTACAGATTCAACACTGTCCCAATCAAAGTCCCAAAAAGCTTTTATAAGAAAACTGACAATCTAGTTCTAAAATTCATACGGAGATGCCAAGAACTTAGAAGACCCAAACAACTCTGCAAAAGAAGAACAAAACTGGAGGGTCAATACTACCTAATTTCAAGATTATAAAGCTACACAATGAAACTAATGTGGCATTGCCATAAAGACAGACAAACAGATCAATTAAACAGAAGACAGAATCCAGAAATGAGCCCACATATATATGGACAAATAATTTTTTGATGATTTTTTAACAAAGACATCAAGGCAACAAGGTAAAGACAATACAGTCTTTCAACAAAAGGTGCTGTAAAAAGTGGATATTTATAGGTAAACATTTGATCTATACCTCCCACCATACACAAAAACGAACTCAAAATGTATCACAGACCTAAATGCAAAATCTGAAATAATAAAAGCAATGGAAAAAAACATAGGAGAAAATCTTTGCAACGATGGGTTAGGCAAATTTTCTTAAATATGACACCAAAAGCACAATTCATAAAAGAAAAAAATGGCTAAAATGAACTTCATCAAAATTTAAAATTCTGGGGCAGGCCCAGTGGCATAGCAGTTAAGTTCATGTGCTTGGCTTCAGAGGCCCAGAGTTCACAGCTTCAGATCCCAGGCGTGGACATACACATCGCTCATCAAGCCATGCTGTGGTGGCATCTCACATACAAAACAGAGAAAGACTGGTAAAGATGTAAAGACTGGTAAAGCTCAGCGGCAATCTTCCTCAAGCAAAAAGAAGAAAAATCTTCCTCACAAAAAAAGAAAAAAAAATTAAATTCTGCCCTTCAAAAGGTACTTTTAACAGAGGGTTAAATCTGGGAGAAATTTCACCAAGAAGTAAAAGATGAAAGATATACAGTGAAAACTATAAGACATTAATGAAAGAAACTGAACAAGACAAATATATGGAAAGATATTCTGTCCTCAAGGATTGCAAGAATTAATATTGTTAAAATCTGCATACTACCCAAAGGAATCTACAGATTTAATGCAATTCCTATCAAAATGGCATTTTTCACAGAAACAGAAAAAACAATCCTAAAATTTGTATGGAGCCACAAAAGACCCCAAATAGCCAAAGCAATCTTGAGAAAGATGAACAAAGCTGGAGGCATCACACTTCTGATTTCAAACTATAATAAAAATCAACAGTAATCAAAACAGTATGGTATTGGCATGAAAACAGACATATAATCAATGAAAAAAAATGGAGCACCCAGAAATAAACCCATGCATATATGGTCAATTATTTGACGACAAAGGAGCCAAGAATACACAATGGGGAAAGGATAGTCTTTTCAATAAATGGTGCTGGGAAAACTGGGCAGTCACATGCAAAAGATGGAAACTGGACTTCTATCTTACACCACACACACAAAAAATCAACTCAAATGGATTAAAGTCTTGAAGGTAAGATCTGAAACCATAAACTCCTAGAAGAAAATTCAGGGGGTACGATATCAGTCTTGGATTTTTCAGATTTGACACCAAAAGCAATGGCAACAAAAGCAAAATAAACAAGTGGCACTACATCAACCTAAAAAGCTTCTGCACAGCAAAGGAATCATCAATAAAATGAAAAGGCAACCTAACAAATGAGAAAAAATATTTACAAATCATATAACTCATAAGGGGTTAACATCCAAAATATATAAAGAATTCATACAAGTCAATAGCAAAAAAACAAACAACCTGATTACAAAATGGGCAGAGGAACTGAATAGACATTTTTCCATAAAAGACCTACAGATGGCCAAGAGGTGCACGGAAAGGTACTCAACATCACTAATCATCAGGGAAATGCAAATTAAAACCACAGTGAGATACAACCTCGCACCTGCTAGAAGGGCTTTCATCCAAAAGACAAAAAAAAAATTGTTAGCAAGGATGTAAAAAAAAGGGAACGCTTGTGCACTGTTGGTGGGAAGGTAAATCGGCACAGCCACTATGAAAAACAGAATGGAGGTTCCTCAAAAAATTAAAAAATAGATCATACAATCCAGCAGTTCCACTCTGAATATCTATCTGAAGGAAATGAAATCACTATCTCAAAGAGATTTCTGCACCTCCCACGTTCACTGCAGCATTATTCATAATAGCTAAGATATGGAGACCTAAGTGTGCGTTGACAGATGAAGAAATGAAAACGATGTGGTATGTATCTAAAATGGAATATTATTCAGTCATAAAAAAAGATGGAAATCTTGCCATTTGAGACAACATGGATAGACCTTGAGGGCATTATGCTAAGTGAGATAAGTCAGACAGAGAAAGATAAATACTATACAATCTCACTTATATGTGGAATCTAAAAAAATTGAACTCACAGAAACAGAGAGAAGATTGGTGGTTGCAGGAGGGGGGAACAGGTGAAGGTGATCAAAAGGTATAAACTTTCAGTTAATAAGATAAATAAGTTCTGGGGATGTAACGTGCAGTATGATGACTACAGTACTGTATTATAGGGGGCCGGCTCCGTGGCCAAGTGGTTAAGTTCACATGCTCTGCTTCGGAGGCCCAGGGTTTTGCCAGTTTGGATCCTGGGTGCACACATGGCATCACCCAGTAAGCCATGCTGAGGCGGCGTCCCACATAGCACAACCAGAAGGACCTACAACTAGAATAAACAACTATGTACTAGGGGCTTTGGGGAGAAGAAGAAAAAAAGAAGACTGGCAAGAGATGTCAGCTCAGGTGCCAATCTTTAAAAAAAAAAAAGTACTGTATTATATATTTGAAAGTTACTGAGACAGTAAATCTTAAAAGTTCTCATCTCAAGAAAAAAAATTTGTAATTCTATCAAGTGATGGATGTTGAATAAACTTATTGTGGTAATCATTTCACAATATAAATATATATTAAACCATTATGTTGTATGCCTTAAACTAATACAATGTTATACATCAATTATATCTCGAGAAAATTTTTTAATTCTGCTCTTCAAAAGGTATTACTAAGAGAGGGTTAAATCTGGGAGAAAATGTGTGCAAAATATGTATGTGATAAAGGATTTGCACCCAGCATACACAAAGAACTCTCAAAATGCAACAATAAGAAAACCCAGTAACAAGTTTAGCAATAGATTCTGACAGACACTTAGCCAAAGCAGATATAATGACGACAAATAAACACGTGAAAAGGTGTTCACGTCATTAGTCACTATAGAATTAAAACCACAATGAGATATCACCATATACTTATTAGAAAGGCTAAAATTAAAAAGAGTGACTATACTGAGGGTTAGCAAGGATATGGAGTAAATGGAACTGTTATACACTGCTTGGTGGAAATATAAAATGGCATGTACAATCACTTTGGAAAGTTTGGGAGTTTCTTAAAAAGTTAAACATACACTTTTCACCTAGGAAAAAATTCCACTGCTAGGTATTTACCCAAGAAAAAAGAAAGTGTACATCCACACAAAGACTTACATACAGCTTTAAGTGTAACAGCCCCAAACTGGAACAACCCAAATGTCCATCAACAGGTGAATGGACAAAGAGTGGTATACCCATACAATGGATACTATCTTAGCAAAAGGAATGAATTATTGACACACACAACATGGATGAATCTCAAAATAATTATACTGAGTGAGAGAAGTCAAACATAAAAGAGTATATATGATTCCATTTATACAAAATTGTAGGGAAAAAAACTAATCTATAGTGACAGAAAACACTTAAGTGGTTTCTTGTAGATAAGTGGGCTGGAAGGCGTGTGAGAGAGGGATTACAAAGAGATATGAGGAAACTTCTGGAATAAAAGATATGTTCAGTATCTCGACTTCGGTAGTGGTTTATAATGAGTATATATACAGGTCAAAATTTATCAAATTATACACTTTAAATATGTGTAATTTACTATAGCTCAATTATACCTCACAAAAATCTCTCTTAAACAAAATACTAAGAAATATTACCTTTTTCTTTCAGCTCTAAAACAAAAATAATACATTCTCTTTCCTTGCTACTCTTGATAGTACTACTTCTAAAACATTACAAAACTAAAAATTTTTCCCATATTTTACACATTTTCAAAAGTGAACCCTTGGAATTTCTACGCTAGACACAGATGTTAAGTTTGCAAAGACAGAAATATACTGACAAGAATATTTTCCCCAACCACCTACTTCCACAACCCGGTTACTGGGAGTCTTGCCCCTGGTATATCCCCCTTTACAAGGGTATACATATGACTCCAATGATCTTTCTTTTGCATCACTATGACCCAAAGACATCCTTTGAAAAAAATATTGCCACTGTCACACTCAATCTTCCACATTGCCTTTTCTGCTTTCCCATCTTCCGGTTTTCCTTGATAACTAAAAATGATGCCTATACCTCTTGTTTAGTTTCATTTTCTCACATCTACCAAATTTTAATTTTTTAAGATATGTTTAAGAGTAAGAAAACTATTTCTACACACTTACCTCAAGTACTGGTCCAGCTCCAAGAATAATCTGTTCTACACCACTGGCAAATCCTTTCTGACTGAGAGCAGTAAGGTGATGAATAAGAAAGTTTGTGCTTTGAGTCTTCCCGGAACCACTCTCTCCAGAAATCACAATACACTGATTCTTTTTGCGCTGAAGCATAGCATGATAAGCTACATCAGCCACAGCATAAATGTGCGGCTCAAGTTTTCCCAGTTGGTGGTTATCATACATTTTGACATATTTGGGGTTATAAATAGGAAGAAACTTGAATGGGTTAATAACTATTAGAATACTGCCAACATACGTATAAATTTTTTCATGCTTAAAGCGATATCGTAGATTTTCTAAGAGAGTTTTCTCATTCAAATCAGGTAAACTACATAAATCATCAAAGTCTTTCTGTTGAGGCTGTGGAAGAAAACCCCGTTCCATCATCCTGCGACGTTCTTCTGTTACCCGGAGCCATGACTGAAGACTACCATAATGGATTGATCCATCAAGGTTTTTTTCTCTCAGAAGAAAGCGGTAGTCCTCTCCACTCAGGCGATTTTCCAGAGCCATTCGGGGCCACAACATCATTCGCTGAACTGGACAGTCTGTTGGATTGAGTATCCATTCTTCTCCACCAAATTCCTTTACTTCTGCTAGTACGTAACATTTTGTTTTGTCAAGATTAAGCCTGTTTATGAGAGATTCAATCACCTCAGCAGCTGTGGAGTTTTTTCTGGCAGGAATTGGACAGTAGATTGTCCCTTCTGAAATTGTCCCAGGATATATACGTAATGTATGTTCATTATCCTCAAAGCGTCGTCTTCCTCCATCATTTATATTCATATTGGATCCTGTCCCATCAGAATGGATAGTACGTGTTCAAGACTGTGCAAACCATTTTCGTGGCAAAAGAACTGTAATATAAAAGATGCGAAACATTTAGAAGTCATATTAGACAATCATTGCTTTCCGATGCTCAAGAAAGGCAGGATTAACAATCATGTTGATTACATCTTTTAGAACACAAAATCCTAACTCTTCTCTCAGTATAGGAACAGTCTTGAAAACAGTCTCATTGAGACCACGTAGCATTACATTTTATTGTGCAGATCTGAAAACCTTCTAAAATAGCAACTTACCAAAAAATTTTTTCAATGTTTTATTAACAATTCAAAATCCAAAGAGTACAAAGAATTTATTTTGCCCCCTACTATCTCAAATGTTTCTAAAAGTACTTGGGATCATAATCAAGTTCTTTTTTTATATTTAAAGAGCCTCAGTGAAGACTGGATTAAGATGGACAGAATAAACACACAAATCTAATCACCCTGGACCCAAAAGCTCTCATACTTAAAAAAATCAAGAAAGAATGCCACCAATGGAGTAAAAATTTTGTGAAATTAAAAACAGTAAGAAGATGAGATCAGATAAACAGAAATTAAACTAGTTGAAGTTATAACTAAGATAACAATGAGAGAAACCTGCCAAAGAACAGACATATTTTCAAGGACTTCTGGCTCTCACTCTCCACTTTCCCCAAGGTGAAGAGGTAAGGGAGGCAACAAAAAGATCCTGCCCCCGGCTTGCTGAACAAAGCTGACAAAATCATAAACTAGGCACCATTATAAATTTTATTCAACCTTCCCTTGTCCTTCAATCCCACCTTTTTATCTAACCTTATTTCATTCCTTACAGTATTCTGCATATTCTTCCAATCTTCTCCAACCTCACATACCACACCTCTAGAAGAATGATTTCAACTTTTATACCTCACTGAGAAAATAGTAACTTCCTTTAAATGACTTCTCCAACTCAAAACGTATTCCTATTTTCATCTCATCTCTGTTCTTCCATTCCTGTCAAGAGAGAAAATATGTCCCACATCCTTTCCAGGGCTAATAAAACCCATTTCTTATCATCTCCATCAGTAACCTGCCCCATCGAAAAACCACCGTCATGAGTTAGCAATCTTTCCCTTTTTACTTATTTCATCCTTTAACATATAAAGATGCGGTTATTAAAAAAAAAAAGAAAAATACCTTCATTTACTTCTCTCTCATACTATTACATATTTGTCAAAGTCCTCTAATGAAGAAACTTTGTTTTTCATCTTTTTCCTAGACGACGTTTTAAACACAGAGAATATTACAGAACATATAAAAAGCAGCCATATATCTATCATCCAAATTCAACAAGTTTGAAAACTGCTATAATTCCCCCAGATCATTTTAAAATCAAATAAAAAATATCAGAGATATAGTTAAAGCTTCTTCCATTGCTCTGCAGAGGTAATCACTATCCTGAGGCTGGTATTATTCCCATACATGTTTTTATATTTTTATTATATATGTGGGTCTCCCTAAACTATATATAGTACAGTTTCAGTTTTGTAAGCTTTAAAAAAAATGGTATCATACTATATTTAATAGTCTGCATCTCACTTTAACTTAATATTGTCTTTTCTATGTATAAATGGTGATGTATGTAAAGTTCATTAACTGCCAAATAATATGCCATTGTATGTAGATTCATTAATCGAAACAAATGCACCCTCTGGTGGGGGATGTTGATAACAGGGGTGGCTATGCATGTGGTGGGGGCCGGCAGGGAGTATATGGCAAGTCTCTGTACCTTCCACTCAATTTTGCTGTGAACCTAAAAATGCTCTAAAAAATACAGGATTTATTTTTTAAATCCCTTTGTATGATTACACCACAATTTATCAATCTACTGTCCTTTTACTGAACACCTAGAATGTTTCCAATAGAACACTATTAAAACAATGCCGTAATTCTAATACATGTCTCTTCAGGTGCCTTTGCTAGAATTTCTCTGAGCTTTACACCTAGGAGGGGAATTGCTGGGCTTTAAGCCTCTTCAAATTTACTAGATGGGGCCGAGCCGGCCCTGTGGCCAAGTAGTTAAGTTCACGCACTCCAATTCAGCGACCCAGGGTTTCACTGGTTCAGATCCTGGGCACAGGCAGGGTACCGCTCGTCAGGCCACACTGAGTCAGTCCCACGTGCCACAACTAGAAGAACCCACAACTAAAAAATATACAACTATGTACTGGGAGGATTTGGGGAGAAAAAGCAAAAAAAAAAAAAAATTTACTAGACATTAACAAAATGTCCTCCAAAATAGGTGTACCAACTGATTATTTCAGTCAGTATAACAAGAGCTCACATTTCTCTGCCTCCTTACCAAAAGTTAGTATTGTCAGACTTGATTTTCTGCCTCTATAAGTGTAAAAAGCTGTCTTATTACTTTAATTTGCATTTACCTGATTACTAGTGAGGATAAGCAACTCTTATTTGCCATTTGGGCTAAGTTGCTTATTCATTTTCCCTTTTTGAGTTGTCTTTTCCTAATTGGTTTGAATGAGTTTTTCATATATCCTGGATATTCATCAATTTTCAGTTGAATGTGTGACAAACATCACCTACCAATCAGCGGCTTATCTTTCTATTTTGTTTACACTGCCCTTTGTTATAAAGAAGTTTTTCTCTTTTTTTTTGAGGGTTTTTTTTTTCTTTTAGATTTTTTTTCTCCCCAAAGTGCCCCCAGTACACAGTTATATATTTTCAGTTGTGGGTCCTTCTAGTTGTGGCATGTGGGATGCCACCACAGCATGGCTTGATGAGCGATGCCATGTCCACGCCCAGGATCCGAACTGGCGAAACCCTGGGCCGCCAAAGTGGAGCACTCGAACTTAACCACTCAGCCACGGGGTCAGCTTTCGAAGATTTTATTTCTAGTAGTCAAATTTATCAATCCTTTAAAGGTTATAAATTATTTCTTTTTTAATAAACAACATTAACAACAAGTGGAGTTAACTCTTATTGTGTGTTTATTTGTACTGTCATTTTTCTAAGCATTTCACATGGATTATTTAATTTAATCCTCACAATTCCTTCTTGCAGGCTGTTTTTATCATCCTCCTCCTCATTTTACAAATGAGAAAACACAAAAAGATTATGTAACTTGCCCAAAGTCATAACTAGAATGTGAGAAAGTTTTGATTTGAAGCAGGCAATCTGGTTCTAATGGCTCTGTAAGTATTATCTCCTGGTATAGTTTTTAAAAATCCTTCCTTATCTTGAGGACATAAAGTTATTATCCTATATTTTCTTCTAAAAGGCCTAAGTTTTGCTTTTCTCATTTACATCTTTTTAATAAATATAAAATTTATTTTCATGTATGCTGTGAGACATGGCTCTCAACTATTTTCACATCAATTCAGATCAGTAATTGAACCAGCACCACAATGAAGAACCTACTCTTTCCCAACTGATTTATAATGCTATATTCATCATGTGGCAAATTCCATATAAATATCAATCTGTTCTGGGCTCTGTATTCTGTTCCACTAGTCTGTCTGTCTATCCCTGAGCCTGTCTTAATTATTATAGCTCTGTAATTTTTGAATCTCAATTTGTTTCTTTAATGTTACTCTAGCCATTTACTCTACTATGAGAATCTTATGATCAGCACGTCAATTCTCATGAAAAAAACTTTCGGCATTTTGATAGACACTGCATTGATTTGAAAGATTAATACTGGAAAAATCTGACATGCTATTGACTCCCCATTTGTGAATACCACGTTGTTGTTGTTTTTAAATTACACTATTTTTCACTTCTAAGGTTTGTCATTTTCATATCCACCAGTTCTTTTTTCTACTGATTTAAATTTCATAATTGTTTTAATTTAAGGGATACTACTCCTTCACTTATCTCCTTGAAAATCCTAAATATATAATTTGATATTTTTCAGACTAACATTATGATGTCATCCAGAGTGAACTGCTCTTCTGATTGCTTTCATATCTTTCTCAGAATTAGATGGCCTAATTTGTTTCAGAATTTACATTTACAGGTGCACTTTTTTTTTTTTTTTTGGTGAGGAAGATTGGCCCTGAGCTAACACCCGTTGCCAGTCTTCCTCTTTTTGCTTGAGGAAGACTGTCCTGAGCTAACATCTGTGCCAATCTTCCTCTATTTTATATGTAGGATGCCACCACAGCATGGCTTGACAAGCAGTGTGTCGGTCCAATCCTGGGATCCGACCTCATAAACCCCTGGCTGCAGAAGCGGAGAACATGAACTTAACCACTATGCCACTGGGCTGGCACCCAGGTGCACTTTTTGATGGAAGATATTTTTTTTGTTTTTCATACATTTATCAAGAACCTACTATTTCCTACTTTTTTGTAAAACAATTGAAATACCATTAATTGCATCTTGAAAAACTAAGAATTTTTAGTATTACTGGTCAGTGTCCAATTTCCCCAATTATCTTATAAATATTTTTCTTACAGTTGATCCATTCAAATCAGGAGATCTGTCATGCAGTAACAGTGAAGATATGCTCTGAGCTGGCAGGTTCCTAGTTGTAAAGCCATGTTTGTGTCCTCCTGAATCCTTAGGTATAGGTTTCATATACTGTGGCCTACGGCAGCAGTCAGCAGCAAAACTACTCCTTACAGTCAAGCAGGCTCTGCCCTGCACTACTGCAAGAGACACATTGCCTAACTACAGTCTGATCTCTAAAGATGTACAATACGGCAGCCCTAGAACTAATCTCAGAAATATGTTTTTCAACAGAGGAAACCCTACCTATCCTGACCCGTGGTTTCCAACAAGGAGCCCAATTCCAATGACACCTCCTCATTAGCTCAAAGAAGCCAAAACCTCAGCTGCTTTACATGCAGGTTTGCAGCCATAGCCCCACTCATTGCTTTGTGTTCTATTACCTGAGATACGTAAATGTTTATCTTTTTTGAGCCCCATTTATGTCAGTTTGGTTTTCTATTTTCCTTACTTTATCAATCATTGCTTTATGTTTGGAAAAAATGGATTGCCTCAAAATAGCACTCACAAATCCATCTTGACAGCAAGCCATGAGCATTTATCACAATCTTCTGGAAAACGTTTTTAAAAATATACATTTCTAGGCCCAATAATGGTTCTGAGGTTGGGAAACATAGGCAATTCTCTTGTTGCTGGTCTACAGAATAGTATTTGGGAATCAGTGGTCTGTATTTCCACTCTCCACTCCCTCACCACTCGTCCCACATAGTGAGCTACTGCCAATGTGCTCGGAAAATGTCACCAGTTAGCATAAAGTTGCCAAATCCAAAGCCCTCTTCTCTCAATCTTCATCTTAACATCCCATACTACAGCATTTGATTAAGGTGGCCATCTTCTCAATCTTGAAACTGCCCTCACAAAAGAATTATTTTTCTTATAATCTTCCTGATAGGCTCGATCTTTTTTTTTATTCACTCTTACAGCTCTTTTTCCACTACCTCAACTTAAAAATAAAAATATTCCCCCAGTTTCTGGTCTCAACCCAGCGCTTTTTTATCTGAATGATTTTACCTAGTCCTCTACCTATAATTCATGCCATTATCTATTATCCATGGATGCTTCTGCACTACAGTGGCAGAACTGAGCACCTGTGGCAGAAACCATATGATCCACAAACATATGTGGCCCTTAAAAGAAAAAGTTGGTCAACCTCTATTCTAGGCTAATTACTAAAAAAGAGGAAAAAAATATAACTTCCCAACTAGCATAGTAAAAAAGTAGAATGATAAAAAACAGTCAATTCAAAAGAAGGCAAGAAATGGGGGTGGGGGTGAGAACAGATGGGACAAACGGAAAGCAAACTAAATAAATCAGCAACTGTATTAAGTGTAAATGCTCCAGTTAAAAAACAAAGATCGTCAGACCAGATTTTTAAAATCCAACTACATGCTGTCTTCAATAGACACATACCTACAGTATAAGGGTACAAAATCTGAAAGTAAAAAAATAGAAGATATCTCATGTAAATTCTAACAAAAATAAAGTTGGTATAATCAAAATAATATCAAGCAAAATAGAAAAAGAAAGTTAGGTTAAATACCTCTTAGGACCCTTTTAGCTCTTACATACTACAATTGTAGGTTTAGGCCTGAAACAAAGGTCTCTGGATACCACTGGTGACCCTGAAAAGCAGGAAACTGAAAGAACTATAAGAAGTTAAGGAGGAAGTGATAGTTTGGCAAGTAAGCAGACTAAGCAGTTAATCAAATCTGCAAGAAAGAAAAGGAGTGTGAATGAAATTTTTATTAACTAGAGGGCTTGGGAGCACATCTTTCAGTTATAAATAGAAGCAAGCAGAGAAGTAAAAAAGGAAAGGTCTAAGTGGTGAGCTAAAGTTCTTTGGTAAACAAGACTAAATGAGACTTAGGTCAAAAGTGGACGGGTACCTCTCCCAGAAAGAAAAAAAGACACTATATCTCTCTTTTGAAAGAATTAAAAAAAAAAAAAAAGAAGATGGGCTGATGGGCTGAGAAACAGCTTTACATAAGACATGACAAGAGTGCATGTCAGCTGATCTTCATCACTAGACAGGATGTAGGAGCCCACTTTTACCTACAGTAAGTCAATGCCTGGTAAAAGCCAAACTGGGTGCTGAAAGAAGAAATATTTTGTAGTATATCAATTGAAGAAAAGGTAATGGAAGAAATGAGGTATCAGATGACACACTGTAGCACTGGGACATGGACAGCTATCAGTTTAGTCTGCCCTAATATCTGCTTTGGTAGGTAATCTACACCTTCTTCTGATGAAAGTGCTGTGTTTTCCTTTGAAGACTTACTTCTCCTCTCCTGTGATTTGACACAGTTTGAATGGACTGACCTCATCCCCTAGTCACGGGGGAAGCTGGTATTAGCTGTGACCCAGGCCAGTCAATCAGTTTATTCCATTCCCCCTAGGAACAGTACATTCTACACTGCATTCCCCCTGCTCACTGACATTCTACACTGGAACACTGCTGTAACTATTAGGAAAGAAGCATTTTTTTCCTACTATGGTTGCTAATCTAGAACAATGTAAACCTAGAGCTATGGGCAGCCATCTTCCCTGAATACACAGAATAAGCCTCTCTGCAGTAAAAGAAAATGAACTAACACACACAGCATATCAATATTGTTTGGGCCACTGAATCCAGCTGTGCTTCAAATAAACTCAATCACTGAACTTCCTTGTTAAGTGTGCCCATCAATCCTCTTTTATTCCCTGCATCACTCTGAGTTGGTTTTCTGTTCTCTACAATCAAAAGAGCCCACTACAACAGGTAGCATTTCAGTGCAATTCCCTTTGAAAATATAGGTACCCCTTGTTATCCAAATTCCTGACATCGAAAAACCTCACAATCTAAATTTAGGAACCAGATATATTTGAATAAACTTTTAGATTGTTCCTTCACTATCATGCTATTTGCTACCCAAACTTGGGTAACCAAATAGATTCCAAGGCAGTACCCCCTGACATCCAAGTTTCACTATCCAAACTGAAGAATTAAACAGATTTGGATAGTGAAAGATATTTACAATGTCAGCCATGCACAAATATGGAAAGGAATGTACAATATAATGTCAAATAAAAAAACATACAATATGTAATTGTATGTAAAGGTACACATATATTAAAAATGTACCAAAAAAATAGGCTTTGGGGACATCTTCAAAATTTTCCTTTATAGTTTTCATCAAAAACTAAGTTCGACATGCATTACCTCATTCGAGTTGAACAGCACTTTCCTGAGACAGGGAATAACAATTACCTTTCAAATCAGAAAATTAAGGCTTAAAAAGCAAAAAAATCTATGAAAACACTTTATGATAAAGATAGCATTTCAAATCAGCAGGGAAAAAGGAGATTACTCAATGATGACGTGAGGATAAATGACTGACTGTGAGAATAAAACTACACATATAAAGAATTAAGCACATTACTGGCACTTATATAGCAATCAGACATTGCTATATCTTTTATGAAGAAAATTATTTAACACTTTTTATTCCCTATCCCAAGGTAGTTACTTCAAAAGTATATGCTAACAGAGGGAAACAATGTGGTGAGACAGTTGCTGTGGTCAGTAGGGTGTGGTTCCGAATAGGCCAGCTTATGATGTTATTCACTGGACTGAGTTAGAAGGGACTAATTACAGAGGAAAACTGTGGCAAAGACAGAAAACAGTCAGGGAATACAGAGTTTCCTTTAAATTGGAAGTTCAGTTAAAAAGATAAAAAGAAATGACCAAAGATTTTTAATGCAGTTTTGTGTCTGTGTGCTAACAAAATTTAATTTTCAAAGATTCTAGATTGTTGTTTTTACTTTTTTATCAAGTTCTCAAGGTTATTTTCCAAGAAGAAAAAAAAAGTATCCTCTCTCTTTATACTTGCTTTATCATAGGGATCTACTGATGAATGTTAGTAAGCAGGATCATTAATTATCATTCAGTAACAAGAGGAGTGGAAGAATAGAATCAGGCAAATGCATGTCTAAAAAATAAAATCTAGCTTCACTGAAGAATAAAATAACTCAAAGCAAAGGCCTCACCAGTACATATTAAAAAGAGAACATTCTACTGTCTGGGGCCAGCCTGGTGGCATACCGGTTAAGTTTGCACACACTGCTGTGGCGGCCCAGGGTCACCAGTTTGAATCCCAGGTGCAGACCCAGCACAGCTCATCAAGCCATGTGGTGCCAGGCATCCCACATATAAAATAGAGGAAGATGGGCAAAGATGTTAGCTCAGTGCCAATCTTCCTCAGCAAAAAGAGGAGGACTGGTGGCGGCTGTTAGCTCAGGGCTAATCTTCCTCAAAAAAAAAAAAAAGAGAACATTCTACTGTCAAGGCAGGATCCATTCGAGAAAACAATACTGATTTGTGTACAGCTGTAAATTTCATGGGGAGAGAGCTACTATTTCAAACTTATTTTAGAAAAATAACTCTGGGAAAGTGGTGTTCAAGACCTAATATTCATGTTTCTTCATTTTTTGGTACTTACAATTAAAATGTTCTACAAATCAATATAGTTATTACCATACTAATGTACAACCACATTTATAAACATATATGTAACTTACTTAGATTTATAAATATTCGTATTTTTAAATTTTGCAAACTATGTGTTTTGTAATGATTTTTTTTCCCCAAAAGTCCCCAGATACTCTTTTTTCAAACCATTGCCTCCTCTTCCCAGGCATACAACTAGACTATATTTCCCAACCTTTCTTACAGTTAGTTACATGTGGTCATCTGACCACGTCCTAAGCCAATGGTATGTGGGCAAGGATGATACACATCTCCTTCAGGCTGAGCCAAATAAGGGCCCCTAAAAAAAGGGTGAGCCTTTCCTTGTCTGCTGCAAGAATGGAGAGGATCCAGGGGAAAGCTCTAAGATCCAAAGGGATATAGAGCCGCTAGATGGAAGGACCCTGGGTCCCAAAAGACCACATAGAGAAGAGCACCCACCAACACTCCATCCCCATGTACCTACATTTTACTGTGATATAAATAAGAAACAAACTTTTATCGTGTAGAGCCACTGATATTCAGGGTGTGTCTAGTTACAGCAGTTAGCCTTCCCTGACTAATGCATTACCACAAAGTTTTCCAACCCCTCCCCTGTAAGGAGATTTCTCTTATATTCAATCCATCAATAAGTACTATTGGTCGGCCTTTAAAATACATTGTGAATCTAACCATTTTTTTTACCATTCCTATCTCTAGCACTTAGTTCAAGCCCACTGTCATTCTATCATCTGAGTTAGTGAAGGAGTATGATAAATCTTGCTTCTATCATTGTTCCACTACCGTCTGTTTTACACACAACAGGCAGAGTCATCCTTTTTAAAGGTAAATCAGATCATGCCACTCTTCTATTCAAAACTTTCAATGGCTCTCCACAAAACAAATAAAATTGAAACCTCTCACTGTGACTTAACTTCATCTTTCCCTCACTCTACTCCACTAGAGCCTCACTGGTCTTTTTTCTGTGTTAAGCTTATTCCTGCTTCAGGACCTTTACACTTCCTTCCTGCTCCCTCTGCCTGGACCTTCTTTCTTATCATTGAGGTCTCTGCTCAAATGCCAACTCCTCAAACAGGCTTCTTTACTACCCTCTTTAAAATAACCCTCTATCCCCACTCTATTCTCCTTATCTCGACTTATATTTAATCAGAAACTTGATACACTACCTGGAATTATATTAGTATTTGTTTGTTTTTTTGTTTATTGTCTGACTTGCCCACTGAACAATAAAAGACTTCATCTTTTTCATCACAGGTATCCACAGCTCAAAAAGACACTTGGTAAAGGAATAAACAAATTCACATACACATTAATTCATGTATTTAAGCAATCATTTTTATTGCTTAAGACAGTCATTTTATTAAACTTCTCCATAGCTTTTTTTCCACTAACTTTCTCATCTATTTTCAGTATATATCCCACTTTACTTGACTTCCTGTAAGAGCTATTTTCAACAATAATTTGACAATGTCTGGCTTTAAAGGTGAGCAAGTAATTCAAAGTCCTTTCCTAAGGAGGTAATCAATGCTGCTGATACAGTAAGTATATCTCACAATATATATGGAAGAGTGGCTCTTAAGAAAAGAGGATATCCAAATGGCCAATAAAGACATGAAAAACAACTCAACATCTGTGACAGATTAGATTATTGTTCAAAAATATTCACCACCTACCCTCATGTCTATTGGAGAAGTGTATCTCCCCATCCCTTAAATTTGGGCTAAGCCACATGACTTAGTTTGAAGAATAGGAGGTCAGCAGACATGACACAAACAAGGTCTTGAAATATGTTTGGCCAGCTAGCTATGCCTTCTTGTACTTGTGCCACCACCATGAGAACATGCCTCATCTAGCCTACCAGTCCCGGTAGGAAGATGAGATACACAGAGCAGAGCTGTCCCAGCTGACCCACAAAATCATGACGGAGAAATAAATACTTACCGCTGTACACCACTGGTCATTATCAGGTTGTTTCTTAAGCAGTAATAGTTAACTAACACAACATCATTAGTCATCAGAGAAATGCAAATCAAAATCACAATGGGATGCTACCAAACCTCAACCAAAATGGTTTATGCCCATGAAAAGATATGTACAAGAACATTCATTGCAGCTTCATTCATAAAATAATAGCCAAAAAATGAAAACAATCAAAATATCCATCAATAATAAAATAAACGGAATACAATATATTCCATTATTCCAATATTAAAAAAGGACAAATTGCTGATACACACAACATGAATCTCATAGACATAAAGTTAAGTGAAAAAAGCCAGATACAAAAAGATACATACTAAATTATCCCATTTATATGAAGTTCACAAACAGGCAAAATAAATCTATGGTTACAAACTTCAGAAGCATGGCTACCTTTAGGGGAGGGGGAGTTACGGAGGTAGGGCACAAAAGGAAGCCTTATATAGTTTTATAAACATTCTATATCTTGATCTGGATGGTGGATGACTAGGTATATACACATAATTTGTAAACTGTGAACCTGAAGACTCATGCACTTTACTCTATGTCATATCTCAATAAAAAAAGGAAGGAAAAACTTTAGCGTAACTAATGAGACTGGTTATTTGAAGTTAAAATGGTATTCATGTAATAAATGTTGCTTATCAGTCTAATATTGCTATTACCGTATAAGTTAAGAATGTCTCAAAATTACACCATACTATAATCACTAAATCCCAGGGAAAGTACAAAACTTAGCATCTAATTTAAAATACCAGTCCAAATAGTTAAAACATGACCTTATTTTAACAGTTTCAAAACAAACCGATCTTTTGCCATTCTACTAAGACACCATGCGGAGATCAGACTGTAACAAAAACATGAATCTTAAACAACTTAAAATCTCTCCCTCTACAAGATATATTTCCATTGTTTGTAAAATGAGATTTTTCCCTAATACACCAATATAATATGGATGGACTACTTATGAAGCTTCTGTGCTTTTATCAATGTAGGTAATAAAATTGCAGAGCTTCAAAATATTTACTTATTCTAATAAAAGTATTTTAAGGCTATAAAAGAAATTTTGTATAGTTTTACTCGGCAAATTTTCTATTCTGTAGAAACCCCCTCAAGTTTAATTACATAAAATGCATAGATACTCATAATTACAATACAATGCACAGTTTGACAGACTAAGAATCCTACAGTTCTTCAGAATTCTTAAAGAAAATACAAAAAGTCTATTTGCAATTGGAAAAGAAAAGAAAATTATAAATGATTTTCTTTTCTAGGTTATTTATTCTGAGGTTTCCTTTTACTAGTTCAATGATATCTGCCTACAAGACTATCAAATCACCCTTCCACAGTCCTCATGGAAAGAAAACTATTCTTCAAACAGCTTTCCTCCCTAGGCTCTCATTCTCTACATAAACGTATTAAGTGAACATGCATTTAGTGACTCCTATGAGCTCAGGAATGAGCTGTATCTCAGCAGTACTTTACTTCTCTGAAATACTGTAACACCTTATTTCATTCACAGCTTTAAAAAAAAAATCTCCTCTTTATTGAACATATACAGCTAGACATTGTGTTATGTGCCTTCTATGTACTACCTCACTTAATAAGAAATGTGTCCTATTACCCTCATTTACAGATGAAGAAACCAATTCCAGAGAGGTTATGTGATGTTCCCAAGATAATATAACTAGTATGTGGGCGATCTGGGATTAGAAACCAGGTCCCAGTTGCTTAACCAATAAGCTACACTTAGCACAAATAAGAAACATGATGATAATTAATAATAATGGTAAGAAACATTCATATAGCATTTACTACATGCTTAAATCATTTAATCTTCATAACAATACTAATTAAATGTGTCCTATTATTATCCCCATTTTACAGATCAAGAAATTGAAGCACATGGAGGCTGCCATTTATCCAAGGTTACAGGCCAGTGAATGGCAGAGGCAAGATTTGGACTTCAGTGGTCTAGCCCTAGAATTTAGGTTCTTTTTCTTTTTTTTAAAGATTGGCATCTGAGCTAACAACTATTTCCAATCTTTTTTTTCTTTTCTGTTTTATCTTCCCATACCCCCCTGTACATAATTGTATATTTTTAGTTGCAGGTCCTTCTAGTTGTGGGATGTGGAACGCCACTTCAACGTGGCCTGACGAGCAGTGCCATGTCTGCGCCCAGGATCCCAACCCTGGGCCACTGCAGCAGAGCACACGAACTTAACCACTTGGCCACGGAGCCGGCCCCCGAGAATTTCGGTTCTTAACTGCTATGTTACTTTGCCTTTCATAAATTGCCTTCTATTATAGTTGATAAGGTACATGTCTTATCTCCTCCATGAAATCATAAGCTCTTAGAGAGCAGAAGTCAAGTCTTCTGACCCTACTACACCTCAGCATCACATTTTCTCTAACATAGAGACTGGTAAATAAGGGGAAACTAAGAGACACACTGAGGTCCTAAGGAAGGCTTCTTTGCAGTAGTGATGTTTGAGCTTGCCTTGCCACTGAACTCCAAAATTGTATATCTAATTGCTTAGTGCATATCTGGTGGTATCCCCTACTAATCTATAGGCTTGTTGAGGGCAGTGTTTTTATCTCAAAAAATCTTTTTTGAATAAATATGTGAAACTCTATTATAAAGGGTCATAGCTCACAATCCCCACTATCAACAGAATCAAAAATATAAAAGGATTTCATAAGCAATTATATAATTTGTGGTAAACTACTTATCAGGCTGCTGAAATAGGAGAGTAGAGGAGTACAGTGTTAGACACTAGAAACATATATTGCTTATACTCACCAGAAAATAAGGGAGCAAAAGCAAAACAAAACAGAGAGACTTCTTCTTTTTCTTAATTCACGTATTCATAAATTTTCATTCCTTCAGTTTCTTTTAAGACATCCTTCCTTTTGAGCACCCCTTCCTTTGACTTTCATTAAGAATCAGAGACTAGGGGAGTTTATTTATGGGTTGATCCACTTATGAGCTCCATAAATGTCTGTATATTTCGGCAATCTTGTTGACAAGATACATATACTCAATGACTATAAAATGGACACCAAAATGCAGAGACTCAGCATCACTTTCCAATTCTTAAGCTTCTGCAACAAGAGTTCAGCACTTATTTAGAAACTTAGCCTAAGAATATCTTTCAACTCTACTACTTTGCCTATGGAACACATGCTTCCATAATATGACATCTTTCAGGTACTCAGTGGTTTTTCAGATGTGCATACTTCTAATGATTTGAATAGTTTCATAGGTATACTTTAAACTCAAATATGAATCCTCTGTATGAATGATTCTAAGGGGCTTTCAGAGTCACACGAGCAATAAATCCTTTTAACAGATCATCTCTTCGCATCCACTTTGGGAGCAGTCTCAGACTGTTTAGTCTTTGTCTCTACTACATTTTTTATCTGTCTTGCTTTTCTATCCTTTTAACAACGACTCTAATATTCCTTTTATTAACTACTGTTGCTTAATTCCTTCAGTCCAGACAACTTAACTGACATTTCAAAACTCTTCAACAATTAAGCATCCTAAGCTCAAAAAATACTAGGGAAACAGGGCCGGCCCAGTGGCGCAGGGGTTAAGTGCACACGTTCTGATTCGCTGGCCCCGGGGTTTGCCAGTTCAGATCCCAGGTGCGGAGATGGCATCACTTGGCAAGCCATGCTGTGGTAGGCATCCCACATATAAAATAGAGGAAGATAGGCACGGATATTAGCTCAGGGCCAGTCTTCCTCAGCAAAAATAGGAGGATTGGCAGCAGATGTTAGCTCAGGGCTAATCTTCCTCAAAAACAAACAAACAAAAAAATACTAAGGAAGCAAATGAACAAAGTAATTTTAGATAGCAATGGGTTCTTTTCCTGTAAAAGGCCAGACAGTTAATATTTTACACTTGTGGGTCACATAAACTCCGTCACATATTTGAGTTTTTTGTGTGTTTTGTTCTACTCTTTTAAATGTTTAAAAATGTAAAAACCATTTTTAGCTCTCAGACAGTACAAAAATAGGCCACCTGCCGGATTTGGCCCGTGGGCAGTAGTTTCTCTGTCATTATAGTAGAGGGCTTAGGTATGCTATTTTAGTTATCAGTAGCACTCAGTGAAGCTTCTGGGAAGTGAAGAGAAGCCTATATGACACGAAGGTACCAACTGTGCTAACATATGGAAGAAATACTCCAGGTTCAAAGGAACAGGTAGTGCAAAATGTCTAAAGCAGAAATAAACTTGGTATGGCTGAGAAACAGAGAGGAGGTTAGTGTGGCTGAAGAAAGTATACAGAAAGGAAAACGGTGAGTATGAGGTCAGAGGTAGGAAGGGGTTGGATTGTGTAGTAGCTTGCAGTATGTGATTTTACTCTAAATGGAATAGAAAGCCTCTGAGTATTGTTTTGTTTTTTCATATACGGGGAATGATATGACATAATTTATGTTTTTAAAAGATGACTCCAATTGCTTGAAATAGAATAGATTAGGGACCGGCCCAGTGGCACAGCAGTTAAGTGTGCACATTCCACTTCGGTGGCCTGGAGTTCGCTGGTTCGGATCCCAGGCGCAGACATGGCACCACTTGGCAAGCCATGCTGTGGTAGACGTCCCACATATAAAGTAGAAGAGGATGGGCACGGGTGTTAACTTAGGACCAGTCTTCCTCAGCAAAAAGAGGAGGATTGGCAGCATATGTTAGCTCAGGGCTAATCTTCCTCAAAAAAAAGAAAAAAAAAAAAAAAGAATAGATTAGAAAAGGGAGGGAGGAAGAAGCAGAAGCAGGGAGACTAGTTAGGAGGTTGTTGTAGTAGTCCAGGCAAAAGATAATGGCTGTTGGAAAGAGTAGTAACAGTGGAGACAAAAAGAAGTAGACAGATTGGGTATGTATTCTGGACTCACTGATGGATTAGACGTGAAAAGAAACATAACACCTAGGTTTATCTGGCTGAAAAGAACTTGGTAAATAGTGGTTCTATTTACTAAAATGAGGAAGAGGAGGAAGAACAAGTTTGTTTATGTTCATTTGTTGGTGTTATTTTTGTTGTTGTTTGGAAGGGAGGGGAAAATATGGCTTAGTATGCCTTTGGCCACATTAAGTCTAAAATACCTATAGGATATCCAAGTAGAAATATTATGCAAGCAACCGGATATACAAATCTGGAAAACAAATGAGGAAAGGGCTAGAGATAATACACATCTGGTAATCATCATCATATGGATGGTATTTTAAGCCATCAGACTAGATGAACTCACATACAAAGAAACTGTAGACAGAGAAAAGGAACTATGACCAAGCCATGTGGTTGCCAATGTTTAGTGGACCAGCAGAGAAAGAAGGGAAGTCAAAAATAGAGCAGCTAATGACTTAAAAACACATACTAGTAACAGTAGTCACAGTAATAATAGTAATAATGGTTAACCCTTAGAATACTTATTATCTGCCAAACTATTCATTTGAGTCATTAAATCTAAGAACAACTTTGTGGAGGTAAGCACTATTATCACGATTTTCAAATGAAGAAACTGAAGAACAAAGGATAAACAGCCTGCTCTAGATGAGACATCTAAGCAGAGGAAAACCGCCAGGCAAAGGAAGGGTCATAAAGAGAAGTATTTCAAGCAGCAAATGAAGTCAAATAAGATTAGATAAAGGATCTATCTATTTGAAATCACAGAAATAAAATGTGACCATTTCTGTGTTCTGTTTGTGTTGTAGCTAGTTAAGTCTGGACATGTACTTCAATTTCCTAATGGGGTTAGTCTGAGAGATAAGTTAACATATAAAAAGAACTTAAAACAATATCTGGCACATAGTAAACAGCATATAAGTGTCGGCAGGCACCATTATTATTATTATTATTATTATTATTATTGAATATTCCATTACCTACCTACCTATGAGAAGACATCTTATCTTTCCTATTATAAATTATTCATGGTTAGTAATCTACTTTTACATAGATCACTATGTAATCAATGTTACTACTCTATTAAGACACTGTGGAGATATAGTAAATCATCTGTTCCCAGAAGCTAAAGTTAAGCCACTGCTAACTACTCTTCAAGTGTGACCCTCCATTAAATTAGTATTTACCTGTAAAGATCATAAGATCTATACCAAGATCAACAACTTGAACCATTTGCCTTAGTTATTTAAAAATCATTTTAGTGGCTCCTATAACTAAGAAAAGTCACTAAGTGTACCTATCTCAACCAATTACCACCACAATTACCAGGGTCCATGGAACATCAAAAAATCATAACCAAGTAATGCACTGGGCAACAATCCTCAGATCTAGGTATACCCCCTGATCTAGTAAATTTATTCCATAGGGCCAACATATCACTCCTATTCACATCTCAAGGGAATCTAAATTAAAACATCAATGACAGTCTCAAGAACTGAAAGAAGAAATCAGGAAGAGCCACATTTTGAAACAAACAAATACGTAAACTATAGCTCAGATTAGCTGTTTAGCAATGGTTCATCATGGCAACGATTTTACAGCAAAAGCCCTTAGGGAAGCAAAAAAAAAAAAGGAACACTGATAATACAGTTATCTTCCTCTGTTTGGACAACTTTTACAGATGGAACTGAGGTGTCTAACAGAAAGCAACCAACAGGAAATGCCAACAATGACAGGTAATATGTAAATCTGGTATCACAGTCTGCTGAAATTAAAGACTCTACACAAAATTCTGAAAAGAAAAGTAGCTGTGTGACCTGGGAAAGCTATTTAACTTACAATATTATTTACCGGCATTTAATTATGGTCTAGCGCAGGTCTAGTGCAAGTTTTCCTGTAAAGGGCCAGACAGTAAATACATCAAACTTCATAGGTCATATGGTCTCCTCCCAACTACTGTACTCAACTCTGCCTCTGTGGTGAGAAGACAGCCATAAACAAAAACTTGTCCTCACATCACCTGGCTTTTACTCATAAAAGCTGAAATCCAGAAAAAAATTTAACTGATGGAAAGTTAGATTTGAGTAGGTATTCCTGTGTGATAATAATAAAAAATTAATCATTCTCCCTATAGTTTATATCATGGAAATGAAAAAGCAAAGTTATAAACTTCATTCTCACAGTTCTTTTTATATATAATATTCACATACAATAAAAATTACAAGATGTTCAAAAAATTACAAAAATGTGATGCACAGGCAAGAGAAAAAAGTCAAAAAAACCCATACATGACCCAGATGTGGGAATTAGCAGAGTTTAAAATAAATGTTATAAAGATATGTTTGAGAAAAATATGGATTTAATATATTTTGGCAGAGAAATGGGAACTCTATAAAAGAGCCAAATGGAAATTCTCAAATTAAGAAATACAATATCTGGGGGCCGGCCCGGTGGTGCAGTGGTTAAGTTCACTCGTTCCGCTTCGGCAGCCCAGGGTTCACCAGCTCGGATCCTGGGTGAGGACATGGCACTGCTTGGCAAGCCATGCTGTGGCAGGCATCCCACATATAAAAAAGTAGAGAAAGATGGGCACGGATGTTAGCTCAGGGCCAGTCTTCCTCAGCAAAAAGAGGAGGATTGGCAGCAGATGTTAGCTCAGGGCTAACCTTCCTTAAAAAAAAAAGGAATACAATATCTGAAATAGAAAGTATGCTGAATAGGCTTAACAATAGATAAGACACAGAAAAGATCACTGAGTTCAAGAGATCAATAGAATTACCCAAACTAAAGTATAGACAAAAAAGAATTAAACAAAAAGGTTTAGGATTAGACAGTCAGAGATCTCTGAGGCAATATCAAACAGTCTAGAAAGAGATGAAAAAGAGAATGGTACAGAAGAAATATTTGAGGAGAAAATGGCAGAATTTTTTCCAAAATTGATGTAAAAATAAACCCACAGACCCAAAAAACACAACAAACTAAATAAACAAACAGAAAACTACACCCAGGTACATCTAATAAAACTGTTTAAAATTAAAAATAAAGAGAAAATCTTAAAAGTATCCAAAGAAAAAGGACAGATTACATTCAGGGTAACAAGAATGACAGCTGATTTGTTCTCAAAAATAGAAGCTAGACCACAATTGACAGTATGTTTTAATTGCTGAAAGAAAAAAACTGACAACCTAGAATTCTAAACCTTGCAAAAATATCCTTTAAGTACAAAGATTAAAACAAAGATATTTTCAGACAAACAAAAGCTGAGAGAACTCATCACCAGTAGACAAACAAGAAATACTAAAGGAATGTCTTCTGACTGAAAGAGAATAATCTCGAATATAAGTCTGGATCTGCAGGAAAGAAAGAAAAATGCTGGGAACAAGAAGGGTATGTCCATTCTCACCACTTCTATTCAATACTGTATTAGAGATAACAGCCAGTGCCAGGAAGCACTAAAGGCACAAAGAAGAATTAAAACTATCTTTATTCTCAGAGAACACAATCTTATACACAGAGGATCCAGAGGAATAGTCAAACTACTAAAACTAACAACTTATCAAGTTCAAATAACACAAGTACAATATACACAAATCAAGTAACAACAAGACAATTGGAAAAATGAAATTTAAAAAACAATACCATTTATAATAGAATCAAAAACATTTAACAATAAAGTTAGCAAAAAGATGTGAAAGACTTCTAACCTGAAAATTACGAAACTCTGCTGAAAGAAACTGAAGAGAACCTCAATATATAGATATACCATACTCAAGAATACAAAGACTCGATACTATTAAGATGCAAACGTTCCCCAAATTGATCTACAGATTCAACACAATCCCCAATCAAAATCCCAGAAAGTTATTTTGTGAATATATACTGATTATAAAGTTTATATGGGAAGGCAAAAGACCCAGAATAGCCATGATAATATTGAAGGAGAAAAACAAGGTTGGAGAAGCAAATGACAAGACTTCAAGACTTATCTTTTCTAAGCTACAGTAATCAATACAGTTGACATTGCCAAAGGAAAAAACAAACGGATTACTGGAACAGAAAAGAGAGCCCAGAAACAGACCTACACAAATGTAGTCAACAGATTGTTGACAAAGGAGCAAAAGCAATTCAATGGAGAAAGGATAATCTTCTCAACAAATGCTGGAACAAGTGGATGTCTACACACACAAAAAAATATTTTATATAGATATAAACCTTACATCTTTCAGAAAACTTAACTCAAAATGGATCACAGACCTAAATGTAAAACAAAAACTATAAAACTCTTAGAAGATAGCACAGGGGAAAAATCTAAATAACCATGGGTTTGGTAATGACTCTTTTTTTTTTTTTTTTTTGCTGAGGAAGATTAGCCCTGAGCTGACATCTGTGCCAATCTTTCTCTACTTTATATGTGGGTTGCTGCCACAGCATGGCTGATGAGTGTGTAGGTCTGGACCTGGGATCCAAACCCACGAACCCAGGCCTCCGAAGTGGAGCATGCCAAACTTAACCATGAGGTCAGGGGGCTGGCCCCTGGAAACGACTTTTTAAATACAACACCAAAAGTAAAAGCCATAAAAAGAAAAAACTGATAAATCAGACTTTATTAAAATCAAATTCTGCTCTGCAAAAGATACTACTAAGAGAGCCGGCCTTGTGGCTAAGTGGTTAGGTTCGTGCACTCTGCTGCAGCGGCCCAGGGTTTCACCAGTTCGAATCCTGGGTGCGGACATGGCACCACTCATCAGGCCATGCTGAGGTGGTGTCCCACATGCCACAACTAGAAGGACCCACAACTAAAAATACACAACTATGTACTGGGGGGCTTTAGGAGAAAAAGGAAAAATAAAATCTTTAAAAAAACAAAAAAGATACTACTAAGAGAATGAAAGGACAAGCCACAGACTGGGAGAAAATCTTTGCAAAATACATATCTGATAAAGGACTGGTATTCAAGCCATACAAAGAACTCTTAAAACTTAATAATAAAAAAAACAAGCAATCTAATTAAAATGGGAAAAAGATCTGGATTTCTCACCAAAGATATACAGATGGCAAAGAAGCATATGAAAAGATGATTAACATCATATCTCATTAGAGAATTTAAAATTAAAACAATGAGATAGTACTACACACCTAACAGAATGGCAAAAATCCAAAACAACGTCAAGGCCAAATGCTGGTGAGGATGTAAAGCAAGAGGAATTCCCATTTACTGCTGGTAGGAATGCAAAATAGCACAGCTGCTTCGGAAAAGAGTTTTGCAGCTTCTTACCAACTAAACATACTCTTACCATACAACCCAGCAATCACACTCCTTGGTGTTTACCCAAAAGAAGTGAAAACTAATGTCCACACAAAAATCTGTACACTAATGCTCACAGCAGCTTTATTCATAACTGCCCAAACCTGGAAGCAACCAAGATGTTCTTCAAAAGGTGAATGGATAAACTATGGTATCTATACAATGTAACAGTCAATGCTAAAGAGAAATGAGCTATCCAGCCATGAAAATACAGGGAGGAACCTTAAGTGTATATGACTAAGTGAAAGAACCCAATCTGAAAGGGCTTCATACTATATGATTCCAATTATATGACATTCTGAAAAAGGCAAAAATATGACGACAGTAAAAAAGATCAGTGGTTGCCAGGGTTTGGGAAGAAGGATGGAGGGATGAATAGGTGAAGCACAGGCGATTTTTAGGACAATGAAACTATCTGATATGATACAATAATGGTGGACACATGTCTTTATATATTTTTCAAAACCCAGAGGATGTACAACACAAAGAGTGAACCCCAATGTAAACTATGGACTTTAATTAGTATTGGTTCATAAATCATGGCAAACAGACCATACTAATGCAAGATGTTACTAATACGGGAAACTGGAGGGATGGGGTGAAGAGGTACATGGGAACTCTCCGTACTTTCTGCTTAATTTTTCTGTAAACCTAAAACTGCCTTTTTTTTTTTTTTTGAGGAAGATTAGCCCTGAGCTAACTACTGCCAATCTTCCTCTTTTTGCTGAGGAAGACTGGCCGTGAACTAACATCTGTGCTCATCTTCCTTTACTTTATATGTGGGATGCCTAAGACAGCACGGCATGCCAAGCGGTGCCATGTCCACACCCGGGATCCGAACCGGCGAACCCCAGGCCGTGGAAGCAGAATGTGCGAAGTTAACTGCTATACCACCAGGCCGGCCCCTAAAACTGCTTTTTTAAAAAGAAAAAAGTCTATTAATTAAAAATAAATTTTTAACAAATTTTTATAAAATCATCAACTTGTACACTCTAAGATTTAGGCATTTTTCTATATGTAAATTATACCTTAATTTTCAAAAATGAAATACTGAACGGTTCTTTAGATCTTTCATTTAAAAATGGATATAGAACAAAGGTCATAATGATACATTTATGTTTTTTAAAACAAGATGATGTATGTTCTACAAGTGCATATATATGTATATAAGTAAATGCATAGACAACTATGTGAAAAGATATATAACAAACTGAAAAGAGCAGCTCTAGGAAGGTAACAGTATGGCAAAACCACTGGGAAGGGAACAGGATGGAAGGATGGGAGTGGGTTGGGTATGCCTGATCTGTATGTCTTAATCTTTGTTAGGAGAATCTACATTAATTTTTTAAGTTGGCTATTTCTAGGTTTTAAGAACAGGCTTCAGAACTTGAAGAAAAATTTCAAAATGTTTTCTAAACTTTTAAAAATGAACAGCCTTGGCATAGGGGTCAGCCTGGTGGCACAGCAGTTAAGTTTGCATGTTCTGCTTTGGCAGCCCAGGGTTGCTGTTCAGATCCCGAGTGCGGACCTATGCACCATTTATCAAACCATGCCATGGCAGGCGTCCCACATATAAAATAGAGGAAGATGGGCATGGATGTTAGCTCAAGGCCAATCTTCCTCAGCAAAAAGAGGAGGATTGGCGGTGGTTAGCTCAGGGCTAATCTTCCTCAAAAAAAAAAAAAAAAGAATAAACAGCCTTGGCATAAATTAACACTGGATATAGGTTTTTATCTGTAAATATTTCCACACTTATAAGGAATTTTAAATCACTCAATTGTGATTGACCAGACAAGAACAAGTACTATTTGCTGATTCCTAGTTTATCAATAATTCCATCCCTACAATGATTATGGTATTTCCATTGTACCCTCTTCTTTCATAACTTAGCTGACTCCTAGGCCCTTCCCCCCATCAAAAAAAAAAAACCTGGTGTAGCGTATGGCACTCTGGTGAACATCACACTAGTAAAATTGTAATACAACATTCTACAGCATCCATTATTTCAGAATATGCAAAAAATTGATCTGAGATATGCTATTGTGACATAGTTAAACTAATAATGTACCAGATCATCAAAACTATCCCATGATTGTCTTTTCTTTCTTACAGTCTTTTCCACTATGCCTTTCTCTAGACAAAATTTACCCTCTGTTCTGCTGTTTGGGTTTTCACTACTGCTGTTCTAGGCTGAATTGTGTTTCCCCAAAATTCGTATGTTGAAGCCCTAACCCCTTATATGACTGTATTTGGAGACAGGACCTTTAAAGAGGTAATTTTGGTTAAACGAGGTCATCAGGTTGGGACCCTAATCCAATAGGACTAGCATCCTTATAAAAAGAAGACTTGTCAAGGATGGATGTGCATAGAGAAAAGGCCATGTGAAGATGCAGCAAAAGGTGGCCATCTGCAAGCGAAGGAGAGGCCTCAGGAGAAATCAAAGCTGCCAACACCTTGATCTTGGACTTTCAGCTTCCAGAACTATGAGAAGATAAATTTCTGTTGTTTAAGTCACTCAGTCTGTGGCATCTTGTTATGGCAGCCCTAGCAAACTAATACAACTATACAGCAGTCTTTGGTACACAATTATTAATACATCATAACTTGGCACTGTATTATAATGAACTCTATAGGATACTAACTCTAGTTTTCTACCATGGCCTAAGAAGTACAATACTCTTTGTGCCTGGTTGTCATATATGTATGGCTTTCTTTTCCCAACAGAGCTTCAAATATTACACTCAAGTTCCCTTCTCTTCCATCCCCTCAACAGTGATCATCTCTGTCTGATTTCTTTTTTTCCTCCCCAAAGCCCCAACACATAGTTGTATATCCTAGTTGTAAGTCTACTACGCGGGATGCTACCACAGCATGGCTTGATGAGCAGTGTGCAGGTCCGCACCCAGGATCTGAACCAGCATACCGCAGGCTGCTGAAGCAAAGTGCATGAACTTAACCACTCGGCCACAGGGCTAGGCCCTCTGTCTGATTTCTGCTCTTATTATTTACCACTGTCAGAGGTCTATTCTCCAACACACTACCAAAAGTGTAATGAGACATATTTGCTACTTCCCACTCTGACATCTTTTTCTCCCTCACTCACTCCTTTACCAGCTGCTTCATGTATACCTCTTAGCCTTGCATTGTTGACATGAGACAATGAGAGCACTTCTAGTCAATGATCAAAGCAATAATATGCTGGTTTCTATTATTTATCTTATTGCTCACACCAGTAGGCAATTTTTTTCTGACTGTTGGAGCTCTTCCTTGAGTTGGGAAAATTCAAATGCTAATTCTGTATAGCTTATTAAAATGAAAAAACACTGCTCTTCAAATACTATCTAAAGAGAGTCCAGCTTTTACATCAATAAAGCATGTGCTAAAAGTTGATTTTTCTACTTACACTGGTTATGTCTGTGCTCATTTATCCAGTCATCCAGTCTCCCTTCCCTCACCAACAATGTACATATTTGCAAAGAATAGCCTCCCAAAGGTCAGAGTATGATCAAAGAACAGAGTATTCCTTACCAAATTACTCAGGAATTAAGCCTAAAATTTTGTTCTCATTTGAATGCTACACTGAACAACTAAGTTAACATTTCAAAATACTCATCAAATATTGCCTTACTGACTCAAGAGTCAAAACATTACAGAAAAATGGATCATTTTTATTCCTTCAAGATCTTCACCTTATCAATAGCAATGGTGCCCGATCGCTTACAGAAAAATTCAATCTTGAGTGTTTCCTTGGGTTTTGGTACTTTTAAAAAGGTCATCATTCACCATCTGTCAAAAACTATATAGTGACAATGGCTTCAAGTGGGATTCTAGAAAGCTCACCTCTATTTTGTTAAGCTGTGAGACAATGCTAAATAACTTATGGAGACTGAGTACTCATGAAGTTACTAGTTTTATGCAAAATAAAAGTGCAAGTTAATCATTGTCTTACTGCATAGTAATTAGAATCAGATAACAAACCACAAATTACTTATCAGCACATCAGTAAAATTTTAGCTATGCTGAACATTTAGAGAAGTCATTCCAGAAATCTAAGTCTTTCAACAAATCAGAATTTCAGCTCTTTAAGCATTAGATGTTGTTGTTTTCAAATACTCTGGATAAAATTATTCCTACAATATATTTCTACATTTATATCCTTTTAAGCAGAGCATATTGAATATAATTTACTCATTTCTTAAGAATTGGAATCTTGTAATAAATGTCAATTTTTATGATACAGTGATATTCACAGAAATTACTAACATAGATGTGCAAAGTTGACTGGCCCTAACCTGAATATCGCCAGATTGGCTTACTTTTAGTTTACAGAAAAGCTTTTCATGCTGTCAGCATGACGACCTACAAATGTCCCTCTGTTTTCATTGCTGCTTCTAATCCACGTGACCTTAGAAACCAATACTGATTTGAATTATCTAAAATAAGTCTAACCTCTAAATGAAACCCTGAGGGACTCTCATATAAGTACAGAAATGTTAACCATATATTTTCATAAAATCTCCATTAAGCATTTAGAGATTTTTTGTTTGCAATGTAATTTTGTGGGAAAAACATGACCTTTATAGTCACACAAGGGTTCAGATCCTACTTTTAGCAATTACTAGGTGTGTAATCCTGGGTAAATAATAAACCATCTTCCCTAAATGTTTGGATACTTGTTAAAAGACATCACCGTCATCACCTAACTCACAGCTGCTAGGAAATTAAATGTGATAATGTACATAAAAAACACTGATTACTACAAAGTAGGTACAAAATTAAAAGGCCAACTTTCATCTTTGATTCATATAGTTACCACGGCAAATTTACTAAATTCTACTGTATTGTACAGAGTCAACAAATTTTCCATTTCTTTTCCAACATTTTTTTGTTCTCAAGTATGTATATATGTTGTTATACTTCCCTGCCAAAATAGCTTTTGAGTATTTTATGTCTTTCTTGTCCTCTGTAACTGAGACACTTCTCCTGCATGGTCCAGGCAGCAGAAATCCTCAAGATTGTACTGGGAATATGGGAAAGAATGTGCAATCCTAACTGCTCACATTCCTACATCATAAATAAGCTTCCTAAAGACAAAGTCTTATCTGCTACTTACTAGTAACAACTTTGGGACAAGCTACTCTATCTCTCTAAACCTTAACTTCTTCATATTCAAAAAAGAATATCAGGGACCGGCCCCGTGGCCAAGAGGTTGAGTGCATGTACACCACTTCAGCAGCCCAGGGTTTCGCTGGTTTGGATCCTGGGCGCAGAAATGGCACCGCTTGTCAGGCCACATTGAGGCGGCATCCAACATGCCAAAACTAGAAGGAGCCACAACTAAAATATACAACTATGTATTGGGGAGATTTGGGGAGAAAAAGCAGAAAAGAAAAAAAAGGAAGATTGGTAGCAGTTGTTAGTGAGGGTGCCAATCTTTTAACAACAAAAAAAAAGAATATTAATCTCCAATAATATGGCCAATTACTTAGAACAAAACACTCACTGAAATTTTTTTAACTAAATAAGATAGAAAATATACATCCTTAAAAGGATCCAAGAGCTGACAATACAGTAAGGAACTAAGGCCAAAACATAAGAAAGGGCAGGAATTAAGAGAGGTGGGCAGAGTACTGAAGCCAAGTTAGCCCCTGACCAAAGCCAATTTGAGCTTTGGTTTTCACAGTCTCACAAAGATAGAAGCCAAGCCCAGGGCCCACTCTGGGTAGTGAGTATGACAGGAGACCCTATACCACAAGACTGGAACTCATAAAATGAACAAAAGTAAACCTGTCTCATGCTAACCTATCCCCTAAGAACTGCAAGGAAAGTTGCTCTGGCTCTGGCACTGAGCTGTAAAGGAAAAGGGGAAAGAAGAGATGCTGACAAGTTATAACTTTCTCTGGAAAGGGCCAGATATAAATACTTTAGGCTTTGGAGGCCATGTGGTATCTGCTGCAACCACTCAGCTCTGTCTCTGTAGCATGAAAACAGCCATAGGCAATATAGAAACAAATGAGTATGGCTTTGTTCCAATAAAACTTTATTTAGGGGCACTGAAATTTGAGTTTATATAATTTTCACATCACAAAATATTATGCTTTTTTACCAATCATGTAAAAATGTAAAAGCCATTCTTAGCTTGCGACCTTATAAAAATAGGTGGCACAGGCCACAGTTCGCCTTAACCACAAGACACACAGCACCACCTCAGCTACCACTACCCTACCCACACAATACACATACACACACACACATTTGTGGTCCTAATTCACATCACCTGGATGACATACAAAAAAAAAAAACCAAGGTTATAGACATCTAGAATATGCATGTACAAATGTCACAAACAATGTCCCAAAAAAAGGCATTATTTAGACCAAAAAAGAAGGAAACAAAGCACCATGAATGAGAGTAAGTAAACAAAAGATAGAAACAGATCTGCAAAAATTTTCAGATACTGGACATGATCATACACAAAATATAACTGCTTACTAATGTCAAAAGCAATAAACAAGCCTGAAAAATATCTGAAGGAGACAAAACCCATAAAAAATGACTTGGAAGATTTGAAAAAGAACTAAAAAGAACTTTAAAATTGTAAAGCACAACAACTGAAATTAAAAATAAAATGGAATAATTGAAGAAAAATTGGTGAACTAAAAGACATATCAGAAGAAATTACAGTGAAAGAAAAAAATTAAAAAACAAGGTTAAGAAACATGTAGGAAAGAGAGAAATTCTAATATATGTAAGTTGGATATCCAGAAAAAGTAAAGCACTGAAATAGTAACATGGTGTTCTTTGAAAACAAAGAGAAATTAGTAACAAAAAGATGACTAGGAATAACAAATAGTATCTTTCACACCAATATATATCCCATCCCACATACCCTTTTACAATGTGACGCTGACATTTTTCCCTGTGTTCTTTCCCCCTTGAACATGGATGGATCTTTCTATCTGTCTGGACCAACAGAATGCATTGAAGTGAGGCTGAGTGACTTCCAAGGCTAGGTCAGAAACAACAACATGGCTTCTACCTGGCACTATCTCCCTCAGGAATTCGAGCAATCATACCATAACAATATTAAAAAGTTCCATCAAAAAATCTACATGGAAAGCAATTGAGGCAGAACTGCCAAGCTGAACCGCTCCTGAATTTCTGACCAACAAAAACAATAATAAGCCACTAAGTTTTGGGCTTAACTTGTTACGGCACAACAGATAACTAACATACTAGGAAATATCTAACTGTAAATTTAAAAATATAGTCCTGTTTTGGTGGTGAACACAATGCAGTCTATATCAAAGTAGAAATATAATGCTGTACACTTGAAATTTATACAATGTTATAAACCAATGTGACCTCAATAGAATAAATAAATATATAGTCCTAAATAATCCATGTGACAAGTAAATAAAAAATATTTTGAACTAAATGATAACAAAAATACTACATTTCAAAACTTGAGAGAAGCAGCTAAAGCAATACTTTACAGGAAAATTTATAACCCTAAACAAGTGCAACAGAAAAAAACAAAAATTAGGAAACAGTCTATTCAACAAGACAGAAAAAGAGTAGCAAAATAAACCTAGGACAAGTAAAAGAAAATAAGAGAAATGAGAAATAAAAAGAAAATATACAATAGAAAGGGACAACAAAGCCAGAAGTTGTGTCTTTGAAAAAACTATAAAGAAAAGCCAGAAGAATCTACAGATAATCTCTTATTAATTCTATAATTTAACAGACACAATTTGATATGTTTTATATTTCTATATACCAGCAGGAAACAATTAGAAAATAATCTTTTAAAGATATCACTACTTAAAATTGGATCAGAAAATATGAAACGCTCAGGAATAAATCTAACAAATAATGTACAAAACCTCTACTGAAAAGAATGAGACTATTATGAATCATTACAGAAACAGACAGATATCCATGTTCATAGATTGTTAAGACTCAATATTGGAAAAATGTAGGTTTTCCCTAAATTAACCTATAGAGTCAATTCAATCTCAATAAAAACCCCAAATGTTGTTTTTATGTTGGATTATTTGTTGGGTTTTTTGTGTGTGTGGAATTTGACACAGTGATTTTAAAATATATATGAAAGTGGGCCAAAAACAGCCAAGACTCTCTAGAAGACCAACAGCAAAGTGGGAAGACATGCTTTACCAGGTATCAAAACTTATAAAGTTATGGGGCTGGCCCGGTGGTGCAGCGGTTAGGTTCACATGTTCTACTTCAGTGGCCAGGGTTTGCTGGTTTGGATCCCGGGTGCGGACCTAGGCACCGCCTGTCAGGCCATGCTGTGGAAGGCATCCCACATATAATGTAGAGGAAAATGGGCACAGGTGTTAGCTTAGGGCCGGTCTTCCTCAGGAAAAAAGAGGAGGATTGGTGGCAGATGTTAGCTCAGGGCTAATCTTCCAAAAAAAAAAAAATCTTATAAAGTTATAAGTAGTTAAGAGAGTATGTCACTAGTATAGAAATAGACAAATAGATCAGTAGAACAGAAAAACAAGACCAGAAACAGAACTACACAAAAATGGACACTTGATATATGTCAGATGTGGCATTGCAGATCAGTGGAGGAAAGATGAACTTTGCAAAATCGATGCTGGGACAATCAAGTATCCATTTAGGGTGGGGGTAGATGAAACTGGACTTCATACTATCCACAAAATCTACTCAAGGTGAAGACCAAATTTGCGAAAGGTTACAACTTAAAAACTCTTAGAAGATAATATAGGAGAACATCTTACCTCAGGAAAGAGTTTCTTTAAAAGGATTCAAAAAGCACTAGCCAAAGTTGACAAATTCAACTATATCAAAACTGAGAGGGCCAGCCCAGTGGTGCAGCGGTTAAGTGCACATGTTCTGCTCCGGCAACCCAGGGTTTGCCGGTTCGGATCCTGGGTGCAGACATGGCACTGCTTGGCACGCCATGCTGTGGCAGACGTCCCACATATACAGTAGAGAAAGATGGGCACGGATGTTAGCTCAGGGCCAGTCTTCCTCAGCAGATGTTAGCTCAGGGCTAATCTTCCTCAAAAAAAAAAGAGTGCAAAAAAAAAAAAAACTGAGCAATTCTGTTGATCAACAGGCACCACAGAGAGTGAAATAACAAGCCAAAAACAGAAGAAACTTGTAACAGGTATAACTGAAGAACCAATAACCAAAACACATACAGAATTTCTAAAAATCAGTAAGAAAAGCACAGACGATCTAATAGAAAAAAATTGGGCAAACAACTGGAACAGGCACATCACATAAGAAGAAAACTCACATAAGAAGACATAAAACACTAGGGAAAGTGTTCATTAGTAGTCATGGAAATGCAAACTAAAATCATGAGATACCATCACATCCTTCAGATTAGCAAAAATTAAAGTCTGACAATACCAAGTGTTGAAAATGTAGAGCAACAGGGATTCTCATAAATTGTGTTAGTGGAAGCATAAACTGAAATAATTTTGAAAAATACTTTGCCATATGTGCATACCTCACAACCTAGCAATTCCATTCTTAGAAATTCTACAGAAACATTTGTGCACTTGCAAACATGAAACAGGTAAAAGACGACTCACCACCGAATTGTCTGTATAACAGCAAGAAACTGAAATCAACTCAAATGCCCATCAAAACTAGAAAGAATAGAGACTGTAGAAGTGACGTCAGCAACATGGTGGCATGAGCTCACCCGGGACTCTCCCTCCTCCAAATTACAACCAAAAAGAGCATCTGCTTTCCAACCAAAAAAAAAAATCCCAAGAACAGAAATTGTCAGAGACCCACAGCAGTCAAACGACGGAAGGGGGAGAGGGTGGAGCCGCCCTCGGAGGAGGTGGCACAGGGTACGAGAGAACTTCACTCCCTCCCCCAGAGACTGGGACTGCTGCCACAGGTGAGGGAAGGAGCAGGGGAGGGGCCACGCATCCAGGGATGGTCCAGGACTCCTACGCCCATGCAGTGGAAACCCTCTAAGGGGGGAAAGCTTTGGCATGTGGGGACCCCAGCAAGCCAGGGCCCCAGGAGACTAGAGAGCGAGAGCTGACACGAATCCAGGTCAGCATGCAAGAGAAAGTGCCCCTTCTCCCCCAACCCGGCTGCGCGCCGCCATCGCAGCTAAAGGCCAAGGGATCAGAACGCACGGCTCTCAACGCCCATCTAGTGGCGACAGGCTGTAACTGCAACTGAATAATACCATCATGCACAAAAACCGCTCCTCTACCATCCAGCAATTTATAAAAGCTCCAGTCCAAAAGAAAAACAGTAAAAATGCAGAAGTATGTCCTGAGGACTTGGAAATAGGTAAACTAAGTGAAGATGAGTTCAAAAATAGCTATCATCAAAATACTCAATGAGGTAAAGGGAAACATGGAGAAACAACTCAACGACTTCTGGAGTTACTTCACAAAAGAGATTGAAACCATAAAGAACAATCAAACAGAAATACTAGAGATGAAAAATACAATGGATCAGATAAAACAGAATACAGATTCCCTGAATACCCGTGTAGACACCAGAGAGGAACAAATTAGCATAATCGAAGATAGACAGGCTGAATGGCTCCAGACAGAGGAAGAAAGAGAACTAAGAATTAAAAAAACTGAAGAAAATCTCCAAGAAATAGCTGACTCAATGAGAAAATGCAACTTAAGAATAATCGGAATTCCTGAGAGCATGGAAAACGAAAACGGAGCAGAAAGTGAGCTCAATGAAATAATAGAAGAGAACTTCCCAAATCTAGGGATTGACAGAGGAATGTGTGTGGAGGAAGCTTTCAGATGTCCTAGATTTGTCAATGTACAAAGATCTACTGCAAGGCACACAGTAGTAAAAATGGCAAAAATGAATGACAAAGAAAGAATACCCAGGGCAGCAACACAGAAGAAAATAACCTACAAATGAACCCCTATCAGACTTTCAGCGGATTTCTCTACAGAAACCTTACAAGCTAGGAGAGATTGGAGTGACATATTCAAAATTTTAAAGGATAAAAATCTTCAGCCAAGAATACTCTATCCAGCAAAAATATCCTTCAGATATAAGGGAGAAATTAAATCTTTTCCAAACAAACAAAAGCTAAGGAATTTTGCAGTCACAAGACATCCACTACAAGAAATCCTCAAGAAGGCTCTCATACCTGAAATAAGAAAAAAAGGGAGAAAGGGGTCACAAAACACAGAGTAGGGAGACAGATAGAATCGGAATAGGATAGCAAATATTCAACTATAGCATTAGGATAAAAGGAAGGAAATCACCAAAGCAAAGACAATCTTATCACTCTAACCACAAACTCACAAGTTGAAATAAGAGATGAAAATAATAATTAAGGACAGGAGGAGGAAAGGGACTGAAACAGTCTAGGCTTAGGAAGTAAGAGACCACCAGAAAATGGACTACGTTATACACGAGATTCTGAATACAAACCTCAGCGTAGCCACTAAACTAAAAAGCAGAACAGAGACACTAAACATAAATAAGGAAAAATCTAAGAAATCAAGCATAAGAAATTGCAGAAGTCAATGAGTAGGCTAAAACACACAGGACGAGAAACAAAGGAAACACAGGAAAACCAGAAAACGAGCAACAGAATGACAGCATTAAGCCCTCAGGCATCAATACTCACCCTCAATGTAAATAGATTGAACTCTCCAATAAACTGACACAGAGTGGTGAGACGGATTAAAGAAGAAGATCGAACAATTTGTTGCCTCCAGGAAACACATCTCAGCTCCAAGGACAAACACAGGCTAAGAGTGAAGGGGTGGAGGACAATACTCCAAGCTAATAACAAACAAAAGAAAGCAGGTGTCACAATACTTATATCAGACAAAACAGACTTCAAGATAAGGCAGCTAAAGAGAGACATAGAGGGCCAATATATAATGATCAAAGGGACACTTCATCAAGAAGAAATAATGCTTATAAATGTCTATGCACCCAACACAGGAGCACCAAAGTTCATACAGCAACTATTAACAAACCTAAAATAAAAATTCAAAAATAGCACAATTAATAGTAGGGGACCTCCACACCCCACTCACATCAATGGACAGACCATCCAGACAGAAAATCAACAGAGAAACAGTCGAGCTTAATGAAAGGCTAAAACAGTTGGACTTAACATATATATATAGAACACTCCATCCAAAAACAGCAGAATACCCATTCCTCTCAAGCACGCATGGAACATTCTCAAGGTTAGACCATATGTTGGGAAACAAGGCAAGCCTCTATAAATTTAAAAAAAATTGAAATAATAACAAGCATCTTCTCCGATCATAATGCTATAAAGCTAGAAATTAATTACAAGAAAAAAGCTGAGGAAGGCGAACGATGCGGAGACTAAACAATATGCTATTGAATAAGCAATGGATCTTTGAAGAAATTAAAGAAGAAATCAAAAAATACCCGGAGACAAATGAAAATGATAACATGCCATACCAACTCATATGAAATACAGCAAAAGCTGTATTAAGAGGAAAATTCATCACAATACAGGCACATAGTAACAAACAAGAAAAATCCCAAATAAGCAATCTTAAACTACACCTAACTGAATTAGAGAAAGAACAAACAAAGCCCAAAGCCAGCAGAAGGAGAGAAATAACAAAAATCAGGGCAGAAATAAATGCCATTGAAATAAAAAAGGCAGTAGAAAGGATCAATGAAACAAAGGGCTGGTTCTTTGAGAAGATAAATAAAAGTGACAAAGTCCTAGCCAGACTTACAAAGAAAAAAAGAGAGAAACTTCAAATAAACAAAATCAGAAATGAAAGAGGAGAAATAACAACAGATTCTGCAGAAATACAACGGATTATAAGAGAATACTACAAAAAACTATATGCCAAAAAAATGGATAACCTAGAGTAAATGGATAAATTCTTGGACTCCTACAATCTCCCAAAGCTTAGTCAAGAAGAAGCAATTTGAACAGACCAATCACAAGGAAAGAGATTGAAACAGCAATCAAAAGCATCCGAAGAATAAAACCCCAGGACCAGATGGCTTTCCTGGGGAGTTCTACCAAACTTTCAGAGAGGATTTAATACCTATCCTTTTCAAGCTATTCCAAAAAATTAGGGAGAATGGAACACTTCCTAACATATTCTACAAGACCAACATCACGCTGACACCAAAGCCTGACAAGGACAGCACGAAAAAAGAGAACCACAGGCCAATATCGCTGATCAACATAGATGCAAAAATCCTCAACAAAATTTTGGCAACCCAAATTCAGGAATTCATCAAAAGGACCACACATCATGATCAAGTGGGAGTCATACCAGGGACACAGGGATGGTTCAACATCTGCAAATCAATCAACGTGATACACCACATCAACAAAGTGAGGAATAAAAACCACATGATCATCTCAATAGATGCAGAGAAAGCATTTCACAAGATCCAACAGCCATTTATGATAAAAACTCTGAACAAAATGGGGATAGAAGGGAACTACCTCAACGCAGTAAAGGCCATATATGACAAACCCACAGCCAACATCATACTCAATGGGCAAAAACTGAGCGCAATCCCCCTGAAAACAGGAATGAGACAAGGATGCCCTCTATCACCACTCGTATTTAACATAGTACTAGAGGTTTTGGCCAGAGCAATTAGGCAAGAAAAGTTATAAAAGGAATCCAAATAGTGAGTGAAGAAGTGAAACTCTCACTGTTTGCAGACGACATGATCTTATATATAGAAAACCCCAAAGAATCCATCAGAAAACTTTTAGAAGTAATCAACAACTACAGCAAAGTTGCAGGGTATAAAATCAATTTACACAAATCAGTAGCATTTCTATACTCTAATAAGGAACTAACAGAAAAGAACTCAAGAACACAACACCATTCACAATCGCAACAAAAGGAACAAAATAACTCGGGGTGAATTTAACTAAGGAAGTGAAAGACTTATACAACGAAAATTACAAGGCTTCTCTGAAAGAAATGGATGACGACATAAAGAGATGGAAAGACATTCCACGTACATGGATTGGAAGAATAAACAGAGTTAAAATGTCCATTCTACCTAAAGCACTCTACAGAGTCAACGCCATCCCAATCAGAATCCCAAGGACATTCTTTACAGAAATAGAACAAAGAATCCTAAAATTCATATGGGGTAACAAAAGACCCCAAATTGCTGAAGCAATCCTGAGAAAGAAGAACACAGCTGGAGGCATCACAATCCCTGACTTCAAAACATACCACAAAGCTACAGTAATCAAAACAGCATGGTACTGGTACAAAAACAGGTGCACAGACCAATGGAACAGAATTGAACACCCAGAAATAAAACCACACATCTAAGGACAGCTTACCTTCAACAAAGGAGCTGAGGGCATACAATGGAGAAGAGAAAGTCTTTTCAACAAATGGTGCTGGGAAAACTAGAAAGCCACATGTAAAAGAATGAAAATTGATCATTCTTTTTCACCATTCACCAAAATAAACTCAAAATGGATCAAAGACCTAAAGGTGAGACCTGAAACCATAAGGCTTCTAGAAGAAAACGTACGCAGTACACTCTTTGACATCAGTATTAAAAGGATCTTTTCGGACATCACGTCTTCTCAGAAAAGGAAAACAACAGAAAGAATAAACAAATGGGACTTCATCAGACTAAAGAGCTTCTTCAAGGCAGAGGAACATAGGATTGAAACAAACAAACAACCCACTAACTGGGAAAAAATATTGCAAGTCATACATCCAACAAAGGGTTATATACCATAATATACCATATATACCATTATACCATAATATATAAAGAACTCACACAACTCAACAACAAAAAATCAAACAACCCGATCAAAAAATGGGCTGGAGAAATGAACAGACATTCCTCCAAAGAAGATATACAGATGGCCAATAGGCACACGAAAAGATGTTCATCATCACTGTGCAGCAGGGAACTGCAAATAAAAACTACACTATCACATTCCACCCATTAGAATGACAAAAATATCTAAAACTAATAGTAACAAATGTTGGAGAGGTTGTGGAGAAAAAGGAACCCTCATACACTGCTGGTGGGAATGCAAACTGGTGCAGTCACTATGGAAAACAGTATGGAGATTCCTCAAAAAATTAAAAATAGAAATACCATACGATCCAGCTATCCCACTACTGGGTATCTATCCAAAGAACCTGAAATCAGCAATTCCAAAAGTCTCATGCACCTCTATGTTCACTGCAGCATTATTTACAATAGCCAAGACGTGAAAGCAACCTAAGTGCCCATCAACAGATGACTGGATAAAGAAGATGTGGTATATATACACAATGGAATACTACTCAGCCATAAAAAAGAACAAAACCATCCCATTTGCAACAACGTGGATGGACCTTGAGCGAATTATGTTAAGTGAAATAAGCCAGATAGAGAAGTACAATCTCTGTATGACTCCACTCATATGAGGAATTTAAACATGTGGACAGAGAGAACAGATTAGTGGCTACCAGGGGAAAGGTGGGGTTGGGGGTGGGCACAAAGGGTGAAGGGGTGCACCTACAACACGACTGACAGACATAATGTACAACTGAAATTTCACAAGATTGTAACCTATCATTAACTCAATTAAAAAAACACTAGTAAGAATATATTGTAGTATAATCATACAATGGAATACTTTAGCAAAACAAAATCTAATGAATTATGGCTAACTATAACAACTTGGAATTAATTTCCCAAATGCTGAACTAAGCTTTTAAAATCACATAAAATAATCACATGTACAAAAACTAAACTATATTATAGGTAACTAAACTACATTAAAATATTAAACTATACAAGAAAACTAAACTATATTATTTAAGGATATACAACATGGTGTTTAAAACTATAAAGTAAGAAAATGATTATCACAAAGGTCAGGATAACAGCAACCTCCACAGAGGGGAATATGTTGACAAGGGTAAGAGGAGGGTGAGGTAAGGGGGAGGCAATTCTGATTTGCTGACCTGGGCGATGAAAACACAAATATTCACTTCATAATTTTCTTTAAATTGCACGTTTTATCATTCTCTTGTATATATCAATAAAAAGGAATATGTTTGCTATGGTAATTTAATAAATAAAGCAACCTATGTAAGTCCAGTACCTAGTGTGCATTAAAAAAAAAAAAGCTACTATAACTATACAATTTTTTGTATCCTCTAAAGTGCCCACCACAACAAGTTACTCATGGTAGATGTTCAAATATTTTGTTCAATAAATGAAACAAATCCCTTTCAATCACTGCACTAAAAGACAATTTAGATCAGAATGGATAGGTTCTCTAACTTCTAATTTCTATTTCAAAAGCCCTAGAGCTTGAATTCCTTGTATCCTAACAGGTACCCTTTCCTCTCCCTTTAGCATCCCTGATCTCTTAATCTTTAAACTCATAATATACATCTTACCTGCCTTACTAGACTGTTAAGTAGCTGTTCATTAAATGCTTGGAATCCTATAATCTGAGAAATTTAAAGCAGAAAAGAGGAAGAAGAAAGGCTAAAGTTAAGGAAAGGGGAAACTGTGGGGAAAAAACAGCAAACACAGAACTTGAGTTATCCTTACATGAAAATACCCAGGACATCAGGTTTTAATTGCACAGCTTCAAGGAGCCAAGAAGCATAGGGTGACAAAGCAGGTAAATCATCTGTTGTCCCTCTGACTCAGGTACCATAAAACAATTAAAGCAGATTAACATTCATGTCGATCACCTACTAGGGGAAAGAAAGTGTACCTATGTCCCAAAATATATCTACATCTCTTGAAATTCTCTTAACAACAACAACAAAACACACAACAACAAAGCCCTCTTGGATTATAAGACTCTGTGGAACAAATCAACTCCTTCTCAATTACCTAGGGAACAAACTTTACTTCTTAAATAATTTATTCAATATGTATTACTTATCCATAGTTCAAAAGATTAAACACAAATACCCATCAGATCCAGACTTGTTAATAAAATTATGGTATATCAACGCAACAGAATATTATGCCTCCGTAAAAAAGAATGAGAAAGATCTGTATATACCAATATGGGATGCTCTCCAGAATATATTAAGTGAGAAAAAAAAAGAGGTACAAAACAATACATATAGTATCTTACCTTTGATGTATGAAGGGAGAATACACACATACACAGATATCTTATTTTTAGAAGAAAAAAATACTGTAATGATTGATCAGAAATCTACAAAAATTGTTATCTATAGGGGAGCAAGGAGGAAACAGAGTAGAAGGGATGGAGATACATATTCCTTTTCATGTGGTTTCTCCTTTTGAACTATGTGTTTTACACACTCCAAGGGTAATATTAAATCAAAAAACAGAGGAAGCAAACCCTAAAATGAAAAACAAATGGATCTAACTACATATCAAATTAGTAGCAATCACACTGAGAAAATAATGATTTCAAGTGACTTTTGAATACAGTACTAACAATAAGTATACCCTTAATGGGATACGTTCTGAGGACAAAATGAAATGCAAAGAAATCTTAAACTTCACTGAGTAGTTTTATTTATTTTGAAACTACTTTAGGCATACTTAGAAAAAAAACAATTACATCAATATTAACAAAAACTAAGATCTTCAATGTAAAAGAGATTAAAAGTAATTTTTTAAAAACAGATGAAGAAAGAAACCTACAATGTCAAATTTGAACTAGAATTATCAATATGACCTCCTGGTTTTTCTTCCCTCCTGACAAGGCCTAAAAACAATGACAGCCCCATAACAAGAAGCATACTTAGCATCCAGATATTGGTTTATAAATATGAGCCTCCACTCTAAAGAGACAGAGCTCCTTGGAGAAATTGCTGATTCCAGCCCAAGCAAGAAAAGTCCCTGGTCAGCCAAGATACCTTGTACCCAAAAGTAAAGAATCACTCAAAGACGAATAATGGGTTCATGCAAAAAGAACTCAGGCGTCTACTTGAAGGAACTCCCAATGTCCTTATTTGAGACAATTTAAACATCCAAAAGGAAATGTCTGTAACTAATTGTATACAACAAATAAAAATCCAAGAGACCATTAAAAAACTCATTTGTCACCACCATAGATGACTATTAGACCAACTCCGCACTCTGAAAACTAGAGGGGAAAGAATTAAGTGTGTATTTACTCTGCCCTTTTAGGAGGAACTGTAGTTCACTCCCAGTTGATGAAGGTCATAACGCTCTTGCTAGCTTGAAGAACGACAGCTAATACACGTAAAACAATTACAGAATTAGAAAATCTTTTTGCTGAGCAAGACTGTTGCTGAGCTAACATCTGTGCCAATCTTCCTCAATTTTATGTGGGATGCCACCACAGTGTGGCTTGACGAGCAGTGCTAGGTCTGCACCCAGGATCTGAACCTGCAAACCCCAGGCCGCCAAAGCAGAGTGCACAAACAACCACTACACCAACGGGCCAGCCCCAAAAGTACCATTTTTCAACCTCCAATTAAATAACTTATTTGCCTAAGGCTCAAGAAAGGATGCTAAAATTATTAGGTAAAGAATTTTGAAGAATGCAATATTTTTATGGTACCAAAGTATCACCCCCACAGATTATTGTACTTGATGATCATAGGAGGAAAAAAATAACTCTTACAATGAAGAGAGATAGCAAACCCCACCTTAAATCTCACAAAACTTAGATCGCTAATAGTGACATTATGTAGCTCCCATAGTAGGCATATGAAATACAACATCACCTATGAAGTATTCTTGCCAAAACTTTTTAACATGTATCTAATCAAGCTTTTAAAATAGAACTTACAGTTTACAGGATACACAGGGAACAGAGGAAATTTAAGTTAAACAAAAGCACAAAGAAACAATCAGGTAACTCTAGAAAACAGGCCATTCTACAAGATAATGATCTGGTCTTGTCAAAGAAATTTCGATACCATAAGAAAGGAGAGTGAAGGAAAGAAGCTTTCTAGATGAAAAGAGACGAAAAAGATAATCAAATGCAATGCAAAAATCTTGACTGAATTCTGATTTGAAAAAATCATTTTCTGGGACAATTGGTAAAATTTAAATATAGACTGAATATTAAATGTTATTAGGAAATTTCTGTTATTTTTCTTAGGGGTTGGCAATGGCACTGTGGTGACGTAGAGCATATCTATTTCCTCAGGAGATACATGCTAAAATATTTTGAAGTAAATGTCAATATTCGCAACTTTCAAAAGGTTCAGTAAAAGTATATACACACATACACATAGAGAACAATAAAGCAAATATGGATGGCATATTGGTAACTTCTGAATCCAGGTGTCAGATATACCAATGTTCTTTGTTCTATTCTTTCAAGCTTTCAATATTTTCAAAGTTTTTTATTATAAAAAAGTAGGGGGGAAATAGGAAGAAAACTAAAAGAAGGTAGTTGAAAAGTAAAGAAAAAACATGATCTCAAAATCATTTATGAATACACATCTACACAGTCACCTGAAGAACCTTCTCCCTTACATAAAAAAAGAGATTACTCAGCCCACTATCATCTGATCAATATAAGTAAACAGATTTCAAACAAATACTTACACACTATAAACAGCAATAGTACTATAATCTGTCAATGATTTGAGGAATGTTTGCCATTGGCAAACAGAACATTTTGTTATGATACCTACCACTGAATCAAAACACATTCTTACATCCATTAATCTGACATACTAAGACATCAAGAGAAGCACTTCTTTGAAATTTTTTGAATTGAAAAATATGATCACATTTGAAAGACAGCTAGCCGACTATCCTCCTAAGATTTACTTCTATTTCCAACAAACTTTTATTAGCCATTTATTCTAAATGCCACAAAATGAAATTCTTTAAATTCTTGATCTTGTATTTAAACACAACAAAAAATAGAGGGGCCAGCCCCTTGGCCAAGTGGTTAAGTTCATGTGTTCTGCTTCAGTGGCCCAGAGTTTGCCAATGTGGATCCTGAGCACAGACCTAAACACTGCTCATCAAGCCATGCTGTGGCAGCATCCCACACAGAAGAACTAGGAAGGACTTACGACTAGGATATACAACTATGTACTGGGGCTTTGGGGAGGGGAAAAAAAAGAAAAAACAGGAAAAAAGAAGACTGACAATAGATGTTAGCTCTGGGCCAATCTTCCTCACAAAAAAAAAAAAAGAAAGAAAGAAACAGATATACTCAAGTGGGAAAAGGAAGACTTGTTGATTATCAACTATACGCTTGGTGCTTTACATAAAGTGTTTAATGATAATCTTATGAGGTAAATATTCCCGTTTAAGAGATGAACATCTTTAAGCTCAGAAATGTTAAGTAACTAGCTCATAAATAACAGCTCATAAGTGATGAGGCTGGAAACTGAATTAAGGTCTGTTAGAAATCCAGGTTTGAAAGTCCATATTCTCTCCACTTAACTGGCCTTAATGGATTTAATATTTATACAAAGAAAAGTCCACCTAAGGAAATTAAGTTTAAAAGAATATCATCATATTCAAAGAGCTACATAATCTTAAAGTTTAAGAAAAATTAAAACTGAGAAAAAAGAAAAAGTATACTCTAAAATTATTGTTAGTTGTTAAAAACAACCAATTCTTAGCAAGCCAGCTGTCTATGACACAGGACAGCTAGTACTTTCCTCTCTGTACATGTAAAATTATACTCCAGTTGCCCGCTGGATGACCCCACTGCCAAATATGCTAGCAACATAATTCACATTAAAACCCAGAGGCCAAACAGCATTTGGAAAGTGCTGTACATGTATACTATACCCATCTCAACATGTTCACCACTCAAAACTAACAGGCTATTTTCAGCAAATATTCTTTGATCTATCTTATCTTTTTCTGCCACTCTAAAATTATATTAAACTTATAAACAAGAAAATCTACCTAAATACAAACATCCCACAACTGAATATTAGAATATTAGTATTACACGATCTTGAATTTGTCTATGACATAAAAGGATGCCAAAATTACATTTCTATAATATAAATTATGCAGTTTCTTTCTATAGGTTCAAAATTCCAATGCCTATGTCTCTTGTATGTCTAAAGACACACACAAAATATGCAGAGAAATCTATATGTTAAAGAGTTTTCCTATTTAAAATTAAATCCTCCTGAACTGGATTAGTGACTAGAAGAGGGCATGAGGGAGCTTGTGGAGTTGTAGTAATATTCCGTATCTTGATGTGGATGTTGGTTACACTGGTGTGGTCACTTGGTAAAAATTCACTGAGCTGTACATTTATGATCTCTGTACTTTTTTGTGTACTTTATAATTTATAAAAAGCTTATATTTTAAAAATTCTCAATCTAAAAACCTGCCTTACTATATTACATTGCTATCAAAGATGTTAAAGCCCAGTGAAGAAAATAAACAAGTAATCAGGAATTTCATTAGAGAGCTATGACAGAAGTAAGCACTATGTACCACAGGAGCACATAAGAGTTGCACCTAACTTATCCTGGAAGATGTAAACGAAAGTTTCCTGAAGATACATCTGAACTGAGCGCTGAAGGAAAGGACTCAGCCAAATGAAGCAAGGCGGAAGGGGAAGATTGGAAAGGGAACAGAGAGTGCAAAGACAAGAGGAAAAGCACTTTATCTGAAAGGAAGCCTAATTTGAATAAGACTGTATCAAATAATTTATGGAAGAGAGCAAGGAGGAAAGCCTAGAGAAGAGTCAGATCATGAAGAATCTCATATACATTCCATGCTACAGTTTAAAGTTTATCCTGAAAGCAAGAAGAAAGCACTAAAGATCTTTCAACAGGAAAAATCATGATTAGATTTGAATTTGTGCTGTAAATGTCATTTATGGTGCCTGCCATACCTGCAAGCCCATTTTGTGAGAAACCAGCCTGCACACTGGCCCATGCTTTTCACATTATGATCCTGCCCCACACCCACATGCACAAATAAACACATGGCCAACACTAAATGGCCAGGAGTGGTCACATGACCCAAGTACCCAGGCTTGCTAGCAGCCCATGAGAAAAAGAGCTGAGCCAAAGAGATTGCTTCTCAGGAACTCAATCCAGAAAATCCTAGTGAGAAGGAAGAAGTTAGCAACAGGAGCTCAAGTTTATAAGATAGCAGCCAGGAGGCAAGATTTTGGCATGGGAGTGACACAATAGTTATAAAGAGACAGAAATTAGGAATAAATGGAAGCTATGAAATAGAGGGGGAAAAATTGGAGTAGAGAGAAAAAATAAGCCACAGAGAAATAGAGTAGCTAAAACAAGTTAACAGTAAAGCACTAGAGTGAAATCTGTCTTTTCCTACTTCTAGTTCTAGTTTTATTTATTAAGCTCCTGTTCTTCTTGAGACCAAGGTGTTTAACTTTTTCTGGGTTCCCTTGTGCCTGTTACCTTTCAATAAGCACTCCACTACCTAAGGTAACTTGAGTCTCTTGCTTGCAACTGAAAGAGGCTAACTAAAAGAGCATTTTAGAACACTTACTCTGGCGGCAGTTCAGAGAATGAACTGAAGGGTATGGCAAAACAAGAGACAGAAGAGAGCAGGCTAGAAGACTACTTAGAAAGCATTACAGAAGCACGACATTTGGGGTTAAAATAGAGACAATAAAAATAGCAATAAGGAATGATCTGAAATATCATGAGGGAGAATAAGTAGACTTAGTGATCTTGGTAGTAAGGTACAGAGTGAAAAGGAAGATGATTCCCAGGTCCATGAAGCCTTCATGAGGAGACAGCAGTGCCATTCATCAAGACAGGAAATCAAAAGAAAAATTTTGTTTCAGTTTGTCTCCCTCTCCCCCACCTTTTTTGAGGGAAGAGAGGTAGAGAATAGTTTTATTCTGTACATGTTTGAAGTGCTTGTGAAACGTGAATCCAAGTGGAGATGTCCATTAGCAGTGATTTATAGGGGTCTAGAGTACAGCAAAAGCTCTACACAGTAGCTCCAGACTTAGGAAGAAATACATTAACGTCATAGTTTTAAAACATGACTGAAAATTCTTCAGCTAATATTTATTTTAAACTAAATTAACATAATTAAAAATCAGGTAAATCAAAAAACTTATTCTTGGCAAACCACATTGTCAACCCTCTGCACTTCTCTGCAAACACTGAAGATTGAACAAGCTTCAACAATAGTGTAATCCAAATGATTAGGAAAGATGTGATTTATACTACTAATGTTTACTGAGGTTTTACTCTTTTAAAAAAAACCTAAGTTTACTCCATTTCCCTCATGAATTATATACCACTAATGTTAACTAAGGGAAAAAACTGTTAAAAAGTCATGTTAGACAGTGAACCTCGCTACTGATGCTTAAACTATAATAACAAGATTTTTTTTTAAGTTAATCACATAATTTACAGCTTAACATTCAACTCTTCCTATACTGTAAATGTTGGGTTTCTGTCCTACAATCTGTTCTCCTCTCATCTATACCCTTTGCTCCAGAATCTATTACTACCAACCCAGAACTTGATAATAAGCTTAAGACACAAATCCAGCTGCCTACTGGCCATCTACATCGGACAGAAGTATAATCACCCAAATGTCAGAAATTGAATTCCTCTTTCTTGACAAAAAATAAAAATCCCACTCCTCCCTCCTATGGCTCACCACCTCAGTGAAAGGCAGAAGCTAGAAACCTAGATATTATCCTCTATGAACCCTCTCCCTAATCCCAAATTGAATGAAATCACCAAGACTTATCTATTCCCAATACTCAAATCCATACCCACTGCCATCATTTGCCTGGACTACCCTCCCAATATTCCTGCCTTTAGCATTAGTCTACCCTTCAATACAACACTCCACACTGCAGCCAGAGCGACCTTTTAAAAATGCAAATCTGATCATTTCAGTCCCCTACACCAAATCCTTCAATAACTTATTTGATAAATATAATCACCATCAAAACTAGTCACTCCACGGAAGCTCAGAGGTTCAAAGAGAAATTTACTTTAGTTATACCCTTTTTTGTAGGTTCAACACAAAAGAATCATCAGGAAATTTTAACAGCTGATACATTTAAAAGAAAAGCACGCAGTACTATTTGTAAAAGCAAAGACTGAAAAATAACCTCAAGACCACCACAATGGAATACTATCCAGCCAGTAAATGAGGCACTTCCATATGTACTATTGTTCAATAACCTCTAGGATCTATTATTAAATGAAATTTTTTAAAAACAAACTATATACAGAGTGTACAGTATGTAAGCATTTGTCTGTGGTGTGTTTTAAAAATATAAATGTACAGGCCTGTATACGCTAGAAGTATCACAGGAAGGTCACACACGAAGATGGAAACAGTGGTTGCCTCTAAAGAGGGAAAATGGATGGTTGGAGGTAAGAGAGGGAAGAGAAATTTTTTACTGCATACTCTTTTGAACCTTTTGACTTTTATACTATGTTCAGTTATTACCTATCCTTATGATTTTCTCCCTCCTCAGTTCCACACACACAAAATAAAAATTTTAAAAGTACTGACTACAAAAATCTCTCTATACTTCATCCCTGTACCAACGTTAAAATTATGCACTGATCATTTGGGGTAACATTACATTACCTTCTTGACAGCTCAGGAGTTCAACTTCAACAAACAACATTTTATTCAATATTTTACTACTGCTGGGAAGGCTGTTGATAACGTCAGTGAACACTGCATGATAATTGTACTTGCTCCTTGGAAAAGCAACACAGCAGCACCAGGGAGTAAAAACTTAAGTTTAACTGATATTAAAATTTTCAGGGATTAAGTAAAGCTACAAATCCTACTTTTCCAGGAAATTCAAAACCAGCAAACCAAAAAAAAGTCCCCTGGTATCCTTCAAAAACTGCAAAAGATCTGCAAAAATCTACAAGAAAGTGAGGCAAATGATACTACACGGACACAGTTATATCCATTAGTGTAATGTGATTTAATCCTTATAGAGGTCCCTAAAATGTCATATCTGGACTACCTCACACGTTCTGCAGAAGAGACAAGATGAGAAGCTGGCTGCGTGACCTTATAAGAGCGCACCCATCCCCTGCCCTGGGCTTCACACTCCTCCCTCTCCCTCTCTTTAGCCACCAGAGTAAACCCTGCAAACATAGGTGTCACTTGGTCCGCTTAAGCCCCACTGGGAGGAATGCTAGGCTGAGCAAACATGCCTTCAGGATTTCACAGCAAAGCCCTTCAACCAAAAAAAGGATCAAGACCTTTCTTTGAAAGAAAGAAAGATAAGGACTGCCTGAGGAGAGAACGTCTGTGGGAGAGGCTACAGCAGGGGTGGGGGAGAGGCCGCGGTCTGCTGGCGTCTAGAGCGGCTGACACCAGATCTACCGGGAGGTTAGAGCATCACGACACAGACTCTGAAAGCCGAGTTGGGTCGGGGAAGAGCTCGTCGGCTGTGTGCGGAGCGAGCTGGGAGGGGGGTTCCGCTGGGGAGAGGGGTGGGCAGCGACAGATAGGCCTGGGAGCTGGGGGTCGCAGTGGGTTAGGGGGCGGCCGTGACTGGGTCTCAGAGGAACTGTGATCCGGTCAGCTCATAGAAGGATGTAAGGGAGCCCGGAGGCTCCACTAAATACGAGTGCTAAGAGAGTCCGAGGGGGGCTCTAACCGGGTGTGCTCGGGGTGGGAGCCCGGGAGAGAACCGCCGGGGAGGCTGGAGGGCCGGAATGGTGCCGGCCAATGGAAGATACGATGGGTGGGGTCTCCTGGAGCCCCCGGGCAGCGATCGGGTGTCTGGGAGGCTCCGGGGCCGACCCGCGCGGGGCGTCTCCGTTGGGGCTGGGCGGGGTGGCCCCGCCAGAGCCAAAGAGCGAGACTGAGACGTGGGCCGGGCCGGCGGCAGGGCCGCTGGGCGGCTTGGGCGGGTCTTACCTCGGGCTTCGCCGCGGTGGCAGCCCCCTCCTCTTCGGCGGAAGCCGCCTCAGCCTCGGCCCCAGGGTCAGACCGAAGGAGACAGCAGAGGCGGAGGCCCCCAAGAGTCGGACGGTTCCGGGAGGGTGGGCCCAGCCGCCTCAGGGTCCGGGCGAGCGGCCGCCGCGCATCCCCCGCCCTGTCAGAGAGACTCCGCCCGGCCTGGGCAGACACATCGCCCGCCGCACCCCGCCCAGAGAGCACGCGTTGGACCGCCGCCTCAACCGCTGTCGCCGCCTCTGCCGGTGCCGCGGTGCCTCCTCCGCCGCCTCTCACGGTCCTGGTTGGACTCTCAGAAGCCAACGCCAACCGCCGCCGCGTCCCTAGTCCGCTTCGGCCCGCGCGCCCCCGACCCCGCGCACGCGACCCCGCCCCGCGCGACTCCTTGGCTGCAGGCGAGCAGGCGCGCGCGCACTTAACTCCCACGCCCCCTACCGCCCGCCGGAGCTGGCCCGCCCAGCCCCGCCCCGCCCCCGCACGTGACGCCGCCAGCGAGTACAGTTTGCGCTTGCGCGGACACGCCTCATCGCGTCCGCCTCAGGCGGCCCCGCCCAAACTTTTCTTCCTCACTTTACGGCAGAACGCTGCTTAGATTTTCCCTCTAGGAGAGAGGAGTGTCGCAAGGTTGGGGGTAGAAAAACTCTGAGTTTGCGACAGTAGGTCTCGCTTTCCGGCCAACACTGAGGTTCCTGAATGCTGGTTGGGGTGGTGAGGCCCGAGGCAGGTAAGAAGCCGCCTGCCCACTTCGGTTTGTCGGTCAGTGTGTCCCAGCCGGAGACTGCTTTGCTGCGCACGCAGACCTAGTGTATCCGTGCCCCATCCCCAATTTTGGCGCAGGGTTCTCAGCGCCGCCCCTCTTCGCCCCCGCCCCTTTCCACGCACACGCCCCCTCCCCCCGCATTTCCCCGCCCTCCTTTTCCTAGTCGTCCTTTCCATTCATTCCTCAGACTTCGCTGAGTCGTTTCCGTGCTTTAGACTCCGTAAAGTCAGAAGCGAATGAAATGGTCTTCAGCTTTCTGAAGTGCTGTGTTTTGTGGAAGACGATGAGAGAATCTGCGGTGGTAGTATAGTAAAATCATAATAGGAAAAAAGCACATGATACTCTCTGAGCATAGAAGAGGGGCCCCTGATTGTGTAGAAGGACACGAGGAAACCCCCTCCAAGGTGACCTATGGGTCACTCTTAACTATGTTAAAAGACATGAACGGTAGCTGGTCAAAGAAGTACGTGGTGAGATAGAAGCAAAAAGAATAACGAGTACAAAAGCATCTGACAGTATTGGCTGGAAACGTAAAAAGTTAGAGGAATAGAATATAGCTGATGGAAACCTTACTTGTGTAGGTTACCCTTTAAAGAAGCATCGCTGTAAAGGCTGAGAGCGATGAGGGGTGAGTATGTGGGCCGCAAGAGTGTTTTCTTTAAAGATGGCAGACTCAGGCATAAAAGTGTACCATGGAAGCGAGAAGTGGACAATTCATGGGTGAGGGTGGCTGATTTATGGGATCAGGAGCACTAGAGGAACTCAACCTTGTATGCACATTACATTAGAATCACCTGGGAATCTTTTTTAAAAAGTAAAAATCAATGCTGTTGCTCTACCCGAGACCAATTAAACAAACTCTGGCATCAATATTTTTTTAAAGTTCCTGAGGTGGCTCTAATGCTGAGGGTTGAGAACCACTGAACTAGAGAAAAAGAAAGGATGAAAAGTAGAGAAAGGCAGGAAGTTGATGGGCTCTGTAACGTTAAGATGGGAGTCATTGATGAGAGAGCTAGGGATAGAATGAGAAGCTTGAACAGGGTGATGAAAGTTTTGAATAACTGCTCTGGGAAGTGGGAGAAAGAGTCCCTCCTGCCTTTCCCTTCAGCACGTTCCATCCCTCAGTCTTAATCAGGCCTGTCTTGGTTACAGCTGTCTTTCCTCTCCTTTTCCCTTCCATGCAGGATTTGTCAGCTGGGGATCCAAATTTAGAGCTCAAGTGCATCCTCATTTCTATCCCCAAAAAAATCAGAGCTAAGCCAATTTATGAGATTCAAAGGCTAACATCACTCCCCTAGAAATTACTACACACAGTGCCTTGCCAATTTAGAATCTGTCTTCTATTATTTATTTCATCAGTCATTTAAATTAGGAATGATATATAAAGATATTTAAGATACAACTCTATTAGGGCCTCATAGTATTAGGGAAAACAAACTTTTTTGGGGGGGGGGCGGACATTAGCCCTGAGCTAATATCTGCTGCCAATCCTCCTCTTTTTTTTTTGCTGAGGAAGATTGGCTCTGAGCTAACATCCGTGCCCATCTTCCTCTACTTTATATGTGGGACGCCTGCCACACCGTGCCTTGCTAAGCGGTAACCGGAGATCCAAACAGATGACCCAAGATCAACAGGCAAACCCCCAGCCACTGAAGTGGAGCGTGCAAACTTAACTGCTGCGTCACCGGGCTGGCCCCAGGGAAAACAAACCTTTAAAAGAGGAATTCACTTGGCAAGCAGAGGTCTTTATAAAGCAAAGCCCAAGCCACTGCATGGTTACTGTCTGTTAACTAGGGTTAATCCAAAAACCTGTCTATCTGCCTCCAGATAAGAGACTTACTGTTGTCTGCTGTGACTGGAGTTTAATATGGAGAATAGAGGTGGGGCAGAGATAAAGATGATAAAATGGGTGTGAACAAATTATGAGGAGTCTTGAATTCCATGCCAAAGCATTTAGATTATATACTGTAAGCAATTAATAGGTATAAATAACAAAGGTAAAAATAAAATAACTTGTTTACACCATGAATCTCTGTCAGCCTGGCCTGTGGACTCTATCTCAGAATGAGGTTTTTAAATGTATAAAATAAAATACATAGAAACAGGGGCTGGCCCCGTGGCCGAGTGGTTAAGTTCGCGCGCTCCGCAGCAGGCGGCCCAGTGTTTCGTTGGTTCGAATCCTGGGCGCGGACATGGCACTGCTCATCAGACCACGCTGAGGCAGCGTCCCACATGCCACAACTAGAAGAACCCACAACGAAGAATACACAACTATGTACCGGGGGGCTTTGGGGAGAAAAAGGAAAAAATAAAAAAATAAATAAAAAAAAAATCTTTGTTTAAAAAAAAAAAATGCATAGAAACATAAGTGAAATCAATTTTATTGAAAGTTTTAAAAATACTAAAACAAGTGTGTGGTGTAGTTATATATGTGCTTCTTTATGCATTAAATAACATCTGGCAGCAGGTCTAATTATGTAATTTCAAAATAATGAGTATAAATTATATTTTGAGATACTTGTAACTAATGTGATGTGAAAATATCGTTTTTCTATTGATGACAAAGACATAGGGACTGTTAATACTACTGTGGATTATTGCCTACACTTACTGAAGAAAATACTAAATTTTAGCTAGAGATTATTGAAAATAAAGATGCAATTTTTTTCCCAATCCAAGTTCCTGGAACTCTTAAATTCTGGCCACATCCTGGCCCATGGATCCTAGATTTATAAAAATCTCACTGTAGGGCCAGCCCAGTGGCACAGCGGTTAAGTTCGCACGTCCCACTTCTCAGTGGCCTGGGGTTCGCCCGTTCGGATCCCAGGTGCAGACATGGCACCACTTAGCAAAAGCCATGCTGTGGCAGGCATCCCACATATAAAGTAGAGGAAGATGGGCATGGATGTTGGCTCAGGGCCAGTCTTCCTCAGCAAAAAGAGGAGGATTGGCAGTAGTTAGTTCAGGGCTAATCTTCCTCAAAAAAACCTCACTGTAATGGTTTTAAGCAAGAGCATAACAGATCAGATTTGCTAGAGCAGTGTTTGCTTCCCAGCCTCTTTGCTGGAGTAGGACTGGGGCACTGGCTGTTTTATTCTGCTCCTCCTATACCTTGGGGGCAGCAACCAGTACTAATCCAGTGTTGCCTAACAGTTTGGGCCTGCAGGAGGACTGAGCTTGTGGCTGTGTATGTAGGAGCAGTACTAGGAAATAAGTTGGGAAAGATAGGTTGGGGCTATTTTTTGTGGAAATCATTGAATGCCAGGCTGTAATTTGTACTTAATTTGGTAGACAGTGGAGAGATGTTAAAATATTTGGAGTAGAATAATACAATTAGAGTTCTGTTTGAAAAATTAATCTAGCAGTAATGTGTAGTAAGAGAGGATAGGAACAAAGAGACTAGACCAATAAAGAATTAAATAAATTTTTTTAACTAAATTTTATCATAAAGTGATCTCTCAAGAATCCGCTAAGATACTTTATTTCCCCGGTGTAACTGACCAATCTAAAGAAACATAGATTGGAATAAATTACATACCTTTCAAGAAGGATGTGCACACTAGTGTGGAGGTCAGTTAGCATTTTACATAGTCAAGAGGCTAGCCCATTCTTTTGTGTTATAAATAATAATATTAATACTTCTGATAAACAATGGCTTTACCACATAGACAGGTTCCCAGAAGTTGCTAAGGCCTTCGTTGGTTAAATTTCTTCTACACCTGTAAATCCTACATTTCTGACTTTTTAAGGTCAAAACTCCTCTCTCTTTGCCAATCCCTTAAACCTCTTGGATGAATAAAATGCGTTAGCAAACAAAAAGGAAGTCTTCAAGGCCCATCTCTTTGGAAACTGATCCATATCAGACTATCTAAAACTTACTGCCCAAATACCAGCTAGTCTCCAAATTGTGTGCTTTTCTAAACATATTGTTCAAAAAATTGTTTTGATGGTCCAAATATTAGTAATCAAAATGAGTAAATGTAAAGTTACTTAACTTTCTGAACCAGATTCTCTGAGAGACTACCTTCTTCAGCATGACTTACCTATATTGACTTTGTCCATCTAACTACTGGAGACCATTTGGGTAGTGATAAGGTTCAATACAGACTGAAAATCAAGTTTATGTAGAGTCTGAGGTTTATCTATCTGTTCCCTTTTTGGAGGGAAGAGGGAACAGGTCTATCTTAAAGCAGAGACAATACTTGAAATTTATGAAGCTTTTTAAAAACTTTTATTACTTGTAGAAAATCTCTGAAAATTCCTTTCTCAGGCTTCTAATTAAATGGCTGTCCCTTCACATATTCCTGTGTTATGGAAGCAGTATCAATCCTGATACTGAAAAAAATTGTCCTGATTACAGTTATTATTTTTGAGCATCTGTATTACAGGTTTAAAAACCTTAAGCCTGCCTTCCCTGATAGCCAACAAATGAATAAATACTCTTCAGAGCATTGTGACAAATTAAAGTCCTTCAAAACAATAGCTTGGGAACTTCTGGCCTTTGTTGGCTCTTAATTTTCTCACAGCAGCAACTTGGCACTTTACATTAAAATAAATAGTTGCTGGTAATGTTTAGCCCTACTTAGTAATATGTAATCTAATTCAAACTTGGTCAGATAGCCCACAAGTATTTGTGTTAATTAACATTTAAAGGCAAATGGCTAAGACAGAAAATTCTATATATCATTATGTCCTATCAGACTCTGTTTTCCTGTCAGCGTAGTACTGACAGAAGTTCATTATTTCATTCATTCATTGAATATTTATTGAACCCCTACTATGTGCCAAGCACATTTTTGAAACCCGTTAATTAAGAGTTTCTAATAACAATTTACTTCTTAACTATCTATGAAAAAATAACTTACCAGGCTTTGAAATATACAGAACAAACAAGATTAAAAGATGATGGCTTTTTCATACTCTTTCAAACACTATCTTTGCACATAGCTACTATGTGCTGAACACCGTGATTATTTATGAAATCAAGCATATTATAACTTTAGTTTGAGCAAAGTTTATCAGCTAAATATATCAGCTATATACTAAACTAAAAGTCTGTCCACTCCTTTTATAAAATATTATCTTACTCAGACCTCTCATTAAATCTAATAGCCTCGGGGGCCGGCCCCATGGCCAAGTGGTTAAGTTTGCGCGCTCTGCTTCAGCGGCCCAGGGTTTCAGCTCTTCGGATCCTGGGCGCGGACATGGCACTGCTCATCAGGCCATACTGAGGCGGCATCCCACATGCCGCAACTAGAGGGACCCACAACTAAAATATATACAACTATGTACCAGGGGGTTTTGGGGAGAAAACGGAAAAATAAAATCTTAAATCTAATGGCCTCCCCACACACTATCTTTTCAACCCCAGTCGTTTTACATTTTGCAGTTGTGTAAAGTCATTTCTCAGAAAATTTTAAGCAAAACAAAGTTTAAGAAAAGGCTGGTGTTGGGACCAGCCAGGTGGCATAGTGGTTAAGTTCACGTGCTCCACTTCAGCAGCCGGTGGTTCGCTGGTTCGGATCCTGGGCATGGACCTACACACCGATCATCAAGTCATGCTGTGGCAGCATCCCACATAGAAGAACTAGTTGTAAGGAGTTACAACGAGGATATACAAGTATGTACTGGAGCTTTGGGGAGAAGAAAAAAATGAAGGTTGGCAACAGATGTTAGCTCAGGGCCAATCTTCCTAATAAATAAATAAATAAGAAAAAGAAAAGGCTGGTGTTTACACCAAGTTTATAATAAGGAAAAATAATTGTAATACAATTATAGATGGAACCCTTGAGATAGAAATGGTTGACTGAGAATAAAATTCTTTTCATTGTCAATGACACCTTAGCTGTTGATGGCCATGCCTAGTAACAGAGCAGTAAATGGAAAACCTTGGTGCTAGAAGGAATCATAAAAGGTCAACTAATTTATCTCTCTGGCCCAAGGCAGGACCAAATGAAATTTATGGCATTAGAGTTACCAGGCATCATCATCATACCGAGTGGTTTTTCTACTTTGAGAGCTGAATTCTTCTATTTGTAAAATATTGATGTTAGAGGAATATTATCCACATTTATAAATAAATTTATAAAATTGAGAAATCTTCCTATGTTTATAACTATTTTATGTTATTAGGAGTTTTTCAAAATATATTTCACTTCTGTATTTTGTTCAGGAAAAGCATTCATTTATTAAAACTTCTCCAGTTTGTCAACCACTGAAGATAACAGGAATGAGTGAAATCTAATCTCTGCCCTCAAGAAGGATATATAAATCTTGATAGTAATTTTTACATGCCACTTTGTACAAATCTCTGGATGGTTTAGGCTAGCATTAAAAGGAAACGTTTAATTAGGGGAAAATGAAACAAAAAAACGTAGCCTTGAACTTCCTTCCTGAAAATTTTTTGCTTATGCTGCCATGAAAAGCACATATGGTCTTGGATGTGATTCTTTTTGTGAAATTGCAAATGGAATCATCCATTAAAAGTTGAGCATAAACTAATTTTAGTAAACATCAGATTATTTTTAAATCTTTGTGTTTGAAGGTTTGTAGAAGAGAGATTAGACCTACACTGTCTTTTCCAGAGGACGGAAGTGAGACCAGTGAGTTGAAGAAACAGACATATTTTAGGTCATTGTAGGAGTGGGAAGTGGTACATCGTTTTTTTTCCCCTGAGTGGAAATAGCTAAATTTACTGGTTATGTGCTCATTATAAAAAGAAAAGGGAAGAAAATAAAGCAAACAGTATCAAAAAGTAGAAGGTTAAAAGTTAAAAAGTACTAATAATCCTTTTCTTAAAGAAAACTGTATTAAAATTTTTGATGGCTATCATTCTTGATTATTTTTATGTGTTTTTCTGCTACAAATTTTTATATAACCTTTTCATAGCATATCATGAACATCTTTCTATGTCAATAAAGTCATATCTGCAACTTTATTTTTTTTTAAAGATTTTATTTTTTTTCCTTTTTCTCCCCAAAGCCCCCCAGTACATAGTTGTATATTCTTCATTGTGGGTCCTTCTAGTTGTGGCATGTGGGACGCTGCCTCAGCATGGCCTGATGAGCAGTGCCATGTCCACACCCAGGATTCGAACCAATGAAACACTGGGCCGCCTGCAGCGGAGCGCGCGAACTTAACCACTCGGCCACGGGGCCAGACCCTACAACTTTATTTTTTAATGGCTGAAAAATATTTCATTGTATGCAAACCCTGTTATTTAAATTTACCAGTCCTGTTTTGAACTTTCAGATTGTTTCCAATTTTTCTGTTATAAATATTGCTATAGTAAACATCCTTGTTAAATTTTTGCACACATCCTTAATGTTTCCCTTAGAATAAATTTCTGAAAGTGTAATAGCTACAAATAGACATTTCTTAAGAATTAAAATATAATGGCAAATTACCTTTCAAAAAGCTTGCGTTTGTTTACACTCCTGTCAACAACGATAATGCCCGTTTTTCCATAGTCTCTCGGCAATGCTGGTTATTACCAGTTTTCCCCATGTTTGCTAATTTGATAGGTGAAAAATGAAATCTTGCTTTAACTTACATTTCTTTGATTACCAGTAAGGTGTTGAGTATCTTTTCATGTGTTTATTGGCCAGTCGTATAAGTGTATTAAGCTCTATTTTCTTCTAATATTTTTGTTTCACTTTTTAACATTTAAATTTTACTTCATCCAAAATATAATTTGATATACGGTAGGAGGTAGGGATCCAACTTCATTTTTTAATCAAATGATTAACAAGTTGTCCCAGTGCCATTTGTTAAATAACCCAGTGAGTATATCCCAAACGTCATTACACAGACAATAAGGAGTTAATAGATATTCTACAAAACAACAAAACAAAACAAAAAATGTTTCATGGTCAAATGAGCTTGGGAAATATTCAGACCAAGAAAAGTTAAATTTCTTTATTGGGGAACAACTTCTAGCCTCTAATGTGCTTGTGGCAGTATGAATCTTCAATCAGGAGTTTTAGGGTGCAGCATTTGCCTAACTTATTTAACCATATAATCTTAATTTTTTCTTTCCAGAAATACTTATGAAATCCTCTGCAATTGTGGTTTCCAAAATAGTAGCCGCTACCCACATGTGGTTATTTAAATTTGTTTAAATTATTTAAAATTAAATATTTAGTTCCTCAGTCACGTTAGCCACATTTCAGGTGCTCAATAGCCACATGTGGCCAGTGGCTACTGTATTGGACATTGCATATAAAAAATATTTCCATCACCACAGAAAGTCCTACTGGACGGCACTGCTATAGAACATAGTGTTCATTGAAAACATGGAGTAGTTCATAATTTCTTCCATTAATTTGGAATGTTTTCATCATCATATTTAAAATTTCTAAAAATGCAAGCATTTGTTTTTGTGCTCTTCCATTGATTTATCTATTTCTGTTCCCGTACCACACAGGAGGTTGTGAGTCAAGCTCCTGCACCTTTTTCCCTGAGAGCAGAAGTGAAGAGTTCTTGCATGGAGTAGGAAGTTAGACTAGAAGGGATAAAGTCCTTACACTTATAAGACTCTGGAAATGTAAACATTTCTCTGCAGAACTTATATCATGTTGGGATCTACACTACATTATTCAGTCATTTATGCTACAATTATTTCTTGAGTATCTGCCTGACAAGGTCTGTTTTAGGTCCAGGGGCTATAATAAGTAAACAAGTTTAAGCAGACAAGGTCCCTTGTTCTCTTACTCTCATGGAGCTTACAGTCTTGTTTTTTTGGGTGGGGGAGAGGGGGAATTAACCAAGAAACAAACAAACAAAAAAGAAGACTGTCAGATAGCCATCAGTGCTATGCAAGGAATTGAAATTAGAGTGATGAGAGTGATTGGTGGCCTCTTATTTTGGGTGGTCACAGGAGAGCTCTGTGAATAAGTGGTGTTTAAACTGAAATCTGCCCCACAGAAGGAGCCAACCACTAGAAGGTCCAGGCACAGCTAGTACATCAGCCCTCAGGAGGGAAAGAGCATGGCATGTCTGAGGAATAGAAAGAAGGTTGGTGTGGCTGGAGCTTAGTGGGCAAGGGGGAGAGTAATAGGAGATGAGGTTGGAGAGGTAGCTGGGGCCATGTGATCATGCAGGGTTTTGTAAGCTAGGGTAGGGAGTTTGTATTTCTTTCTAAGTATGATAGTGTGTTCCTGGAGGGTTTTAGACAGGGGGCAGACATGACCTGACTTAAAATTTTAAACAATTACTCTGACAGCTATATGGAGAATTTACTGAAAGGGTCAATGATGACTTCTATCAGGAGACCAGTTAGGCTGGGTCAAGGTAAGAAATGATGATGGATTTGACTAAGGTGGTAGTAGTGGAGGTGGAAAGTATTGAACAGATTCAAAACATTTTGGCTGGAGAATCAACAAGACATTATCGATTGGATGTGAGATATGAAGAAAATAGAATACTCTAGGATGATGTCTGTGTTTCATTATACAGTACTGGATTCAATTTCTGGTCTAATTATTACAGGCAAAATTGGCACACAGAAAACACCAGTAAATATATTTTAACCAAATAAATAAACTTGCTTTAATAAATGTCTTGCTCTTATACAGATTTAACCTACTAAAGCATAACTTGTGCTCATACCTTTGTTAATTATTAGGGAATCTGATTCCTAAGAATTAGGGGCTTATGTTACATGCACATCAACTATGAACAGTAATTAGACTGTTCCACCGAAGTGTCCAAACCAGCAGAGTAGAGTGAATGAAGCAGAGAAAATTGCCTGCCACAGGTGCAAAAGTTCTCTGGGGATCTCTTATTTTAAAAGTCCATGCTGATTTTGTATTTTATGATACAGTATGTCCATGTTTATGTTAATAATTAAGATATTTTAAGTTACTGAAATATTTTATTGAAATATTTTAAGATTAAATTGATTAGCTCTTTTCCCCCAAAGCTACTGAAGTTGAAGCTCTAGGAAGATGTGCTGTGATTAGCCTGTGTTTGATTTTTGATGTGTGTTTGATTGTTGATAACCTGCTGGCCATAGCCATGTATCCAGGTAGAGAAGCACAGACCAGTTCTGAGAATTTGCAGTTTGATACAATTTGAAACAAAAGCCAAGGGGAGTTAGGAGGGGAACTGCATTTAGAAACTACTAATTTATAATCTTCATTTAAAATTAGTAGGACAGGTGTACTTTGCACTTTTAATGTTTTTAAAAACATAACCAAATAAGGCTGTTCCTTTTTTTTTTTTTAAGGAACACTGACTGAATAATTAGGGGAAAAATGAGTAAAGGTCACGATTCTGAGATAGTATATTTTCTCTTGGGCCTTACCGTAAAACAAGCTTATCTGGATCGCTACTTCATTTAACAGCCACAGGCATATTTTCCCAGAAGTTATGAGGATTGCTGCATACCTTTTGAAATGCTTGGTCATTAAGATCCTCATGTATATTTTTAATCTTATAAAATATTTGTTAATGCATCTATAAAGTAGACAATACTTATTTATATCCACTGTAATTAGTATTTTTAGGGATTTCCTCATCAAAAATCCAGATTGAAACAGCAGTAGCACCTCTAGTTAAAGGTTAATAATCTACTTGGAAACTGCCTTTAAGATAGTTTAATAAATAGCCCCAATGCTTTATTAGACCTTTAAAAGCTCTTAAAATTAATTCAACCTAGAAATTTACAATAGGTTACATAATTGTGGTCTAGAACAGGGATCAGCAGTTTTTCTCTAAGAGGCCAAATAGTAAATATTTTAGGCTTTGCAGGCTGCTCAGCTCTTATAGCTCAAAAGCAGCCATAGGCAATATGTAACAAATGAGCAAGATTTTGTTCTAATAAAACTTTATTTACAAAAACAGGCAGTGGGCCAAATTTGGTCTGTGGGCTGTAGTTTATTGACGCTGGGACTAGAAAACTAGGATTTTTTTAGGATTTTTTAAATAGGATGACAAGTTTTTAAAGTTGGCAAAGGTGAAAGCTTAGACTTAGAATTATAGAATCCTAGAGCTAGAGGAGACTTTTGGAAATCATAGGATCACTTGCAAATGTCAAAAATACAGGTGCCCACATTTATATGGTGTCTGACAAATATTAATGTACAACTAAAATTTCATAATATTATAAACTATTTAGACCACAATAAAAAAATTTTTTTAATTATTTTAACTTAAAATCAAATGAATTATATTAAAAAACAAAGAGGTATAAACAAAACAAGTTTGGCAATATATTGATAATTGTTGAAGCCAGATGATGGATAATGGTGGTTTAGTATACTTTTCCTTCTACCTTTGTGTGTTTGAAATTGTTCATAATAAAAAACTAGGAAAAAAACAAAAGCAAAAGAAAAGTACGGGTGCCCAGACCCTATTCCCTAGAGATAAATCCTGTATGCTCTTTAAAATCCCTATAGATGATTCTGATGTGCACCCCTGGCCAGAACCACTATTTATCTGATCCATAACTCAGTTTATAGATATGAAGCTGAGACCCAGAGGTTTAATGACTTCTCCAGAGTCAAACTGGTTAATTGTAGATCTGAACTGAATCCCAGGTCTTCTGACTCCCAACCTAGTGTTTTTTCTACTGAACCAGCAGCTTCTTCCCTTACTTATATCAGCAGGTAAAGAATGGCTCCTTTTGGATTGTAAATTTTCCCGCAAGTTAGTTTTTACTGCTTTTTTTTTATAACAGATATTCAAGTAGTATGCATTTTAAGGATTTTAAGACTAATATGAAAAAATAGTCTCTTCCTCTTGTTAAAATTAAACCTTTGTTTAGGAAGTGTTCTATACTGTGAGTTCAATATTAGCTTCATTTAGCTACAGAAGTTGGAAGATATAATAAACTAAACCCTGTAATTGCAGAGTTTGTGTATACTGACAACACGTTAACATCTTTGCCTCACTTAGCTAGGGTTGAGAGAACAATTTTCTCCGGGATTAGCATTCACTCTTCTTCTGCCAAAGGTAAAGCACAAAAGCACAGAGTCATGCCCTGGCTAGATCTATCCTTGATGACTTTGTGACTTTTTATAAAGAGACAAATGTTTTATTTTCAAGAAATCTTTAAGGTCCATTGTTCCCATCCCAAATATAGGGAACAGAGAAGGAAACTACCTTATTTTGAGAGGCTGCTGTATACCAGACAATGTGCTGAGTGTTTTCACTCATGTTTTTAATTTGTGTAACAACCCTGTGAAGCAGATTTTATTGTTACCTCATTTTACAGATGAGGAAAACAAGGCCCGGAAAGAGGAGGAGTAACTTGCTCAGGGTCACGTAGATAACAAGTAGCAAAGTTAGAGCCTGGACCCAAAGCCACCTAGCCCCAAAACATAGAACTATAATATATTTGTAGGATTTTACAGATAGAACCATGAGGAGGTCATTGTCTCCCAGTTCACTGCCCAATATTTTTACCATCCACCAAAACCAAGTACATAGGTCTTAATTCTGAAGGAATTTAATACTAATCAACAGAGGAAAACAGACAAAACACAAAACCATGGGGCTGGCTCTGTGGCCGAGTGGTTAAGTTCACGCGCTCTGCTGCAGGCGGCCCGGTGTTTCATTGGTTTGAATCCTGGGCGCGGACATGGCACTGCTCGTCAAACCACGCTGAGGCAGCGTCCCACATGCCACAACTAGAAGAACCCACAACAAAGAATATATAACTATGTACCGGGGGGCTTTAGGGAGAAAAAGGAAAAAAATTAAATCTTTAAAAAAAAAAAAACAAAACAAAAGCAAATGAGGATGTTACAGACAATACAAAAATCCTAAGAAGACTTATTTCTCTAATCTGTATTTTCCAACTCCCCTTTTAAAATGTTTCATTCATCTGGCAAATATTTGTTGTACCTCAGATATGCCAAGCACAGGGCTCACTCTATAGCAAGGAAGTATGGCTCTTGGTTCTTTGGCGAGGTCCCTTTCATCTCCTTTTCCCCCACACACCCTTAATAGTGGGATCATCGCCCTCCTGGTCACACCAGCTAAAGCCCCTAGACCATTTCTTAATTCTTTCCTTTCTCATCCAACCTCCTCTGATCACTTACTGATTCTCTGTCTACACTATCTTTTCCTCCTTGCCTCTCCATTCCTACTACCATCTTCCCTGTTTTAGATCATGTCCTCCTACCTTTATTTTCAATAAAATCTAATCTCTACCTCAGTTTCTCTCCCTACCAATTAATCCTATATACTATGGCTGAATCATTAGTCTTCCTAAAGCTTGACATGGCCGTTAATGGCTCCTCGTTTCCTCATATAAATTCCAAACTCTTTTACTTGGAATTCAGTCTCACACCACTTAGCTTCTAATAATCTTCCTCTAACCCTCCCTACACTCCTACTGCCACTTCAATCCAGCCAGACTGGACCACACGCTTAAAGGCACTTTCCTTGCCCCTCTGCCTTCTTAATGCCCTTTTCCTTGCTTCCAACTTCACCTGCCTTTCAAGAGCCCACTTTTATGCCACTTTCTCCTTCAAGTCTTCCTGATCTGAGCTCTCCTTCCCTTTCACCCCCTTAGCCAGAAGTGATTATTCCCTCTTCTTAATTTCCATACGTTTTATTTGTGCCTCATGGGTTTCTTCTCTCATTGAGTGTAAGCCACCTTATACATCTTTGTGTCTCCCACAACACCTAATATTAGATACTCAGTAGGTGTTTTTTGACTAAAAGAGGTATATGTATTCATTATGTATTCATTATAACATAATAGGCTTAAACTCAGTCAGGGTAGGAACTATGATTATTTCATTCCCATTCTGATTTTCCAGCCCCTAGCACATAGGAAACACTCAATAAACATTTGTTAAATGAAATACAATACAGTTATCAGTTACTGGGATGTAAATTTCCTAATGACATAATAGATACCTGGAAATGCCACTTTGTTATGTTTTTTAAAATCTTAGTTACCTATGTTTCTTCACTTTATATTGACAAACACCCTATGATAAAGGTCATGTATTAATCTTCTCACTTTACAGAAGAGGAAACTGAGGCTTAAAAAAATTAAGTAATTTATTTATGATCACACAGCCATGAGTAACAGAACTGAGTCTAAAATTCAAGTCTTCAGATGTGAAGTTTAGAGTTCTTTTTCTTGGCCAAGGGTGTTTTGGCTAATATTAGTTTGATTCCATTTGCTTTAGAATTGTCGGGGTTAAACTATGGCAATCATGCTGTATGAAATAGAATTAAGTCCTTGATTACCCATTGTCTGTATGTTGGACATTTTCAAATTCAAACAGACAAAACACAAAAACTACTTTTTGAAGAAAATTTTGTCCCCGCCTGTGGACACTCCCTCCAAGGTGAGATGCCTGTCTCTTCAGGCATTCTTCTTCTTGTAGGCTCCTATCCCTGGTTGGGTTGGCTGATAAGATGTGGGTCTGATTTCAGCTGGCAGTGTAGAGAGCAGGTCTCCATGTCGTTGCCAGGCAGTACAATCTGGCACTCACCACTACGTAGTGTTCACTGAAGGCATGGGGGAGAGATTCAGGGAGCCATGCTTGATGCATGTACAGTTATTCCCTTTTCATATTCGTATACTCTTAAATCAAGGCACATCAGCAGCAAGCTGAGCACCTAGCCTCCACAAAACTGCTTTTACTTGATCACTGTTTGCTCAATTGCCATCAGGATCATTAGAAGAAACAATCCTCTGAAACTGTTTCATCTATTGTAAGGATATTGTGGGATATTATTCATTATGATAGACCATGACTTCTATGAAAATTTCTTGAGAGAAAATGGTCTGACTTTAATACAAAGAATGCTTTTACCTTTCCTGAACAAATGCTTTGTTTTTACCTATGGACATTGTGAATATTTAACTTAATGCACTCTGGTTAGCTGCCAAAAAGCTTAGAGCCAAATTTGTGGCCCACCCATAACAAATGTGCTCTATGCCTCGTTGACTTTGTTCCTGGCTCCAGTTTATATCTCTGCTCAAGTTACTTTTTCTTAAGAAAATCTTAGTTCACGCCATCTTATTTTAGATAGATAATAGATAGACAGACAGACACTCACAAACAGCCTTATGTTGTTTCTGAAATAGTTCGTATTATGATACACTGCTCATAAAACCACCTTTGGTGCGTCTTAGCTACCTCATTTACTTAGCTTTTTTTCTTGAGGGGTATATTTATTTTTCTCTATAGGTTTTTGCAGGGTTTTGATTACATGAAAATGGTTGTGCCACAAAATTTTATTTATTTATTATTGGAACATTGGCTTATAACATTATATAAATTTCGGGTGTACATCATTATATTTTGATTTCTGTGTAGATTACATCATGTTCACTACCCAAAGACTAATTACAATCCATCACCACACACGTGCCTAATCACCCCTTTCACCTTTCTCCCTCCCTCCTTCCCCTCTGGTAACCACCAATCCATTCTCTGTCTCTGTGTGTTTTGTTTGTTGTTGTTCTACTTATGAGTGAGATCATATGGTATTTGACTTTCTTGCTCTGACTTATTTCACTTAGCATAATACCCTTAAGGTCTATTCATGTTGTCATAAATGGCAAGCATTCATCCTTTTTATGGCTGAGTAGTATTCCATTGTGTATATATACCACATCTTCTTTATCCATTTGTCCTTTCATGGGCACCTAGGTTGCTTCGAAGTCTTGGCTATATGAATAATGCTGCAGTGAACATAGAGGTGCATCTGTCTTTACGCATTCATGTTTTCATATTCTTTGGATAAATACCCAGCAGTGGAATAGCTGGATCATACAGTAGTTCTATTCTTAATTTTTTGAGGAATCTCCATACTGTTTTCCATAGTGACTGCACCAGTTTGCACTCCCACCAGCAATGTATGAGAGTTCCTTTTTCTACACATCCTCTCCAACACTTGTTTTTTTTTTGAGAAAGATTAGCCCTGAGCTAACATCTGCTGCCAATCCTCTTTTTGCTGAGGAAGACTGGCCCTGAGCTAACATCCATGCCCATCTTCCTCTACTTTGTATGTGGGATGCCTACCACAGAATGGCTTGCCAAGCAGTGCCATGTTCGCACCCAGGATCCGAACTAGCGAACCCTGGTCCACTAAAGCAGAAGATGCACACTTAACTGCTGCGCCACTGGGCGGCCCCTCGCCAACACTTGTTATTTCTTGTCTTGTTAATTATAGCCATACTGATGGGCATGAGTTGCTATCTCATTGTAGTTTTGATTTGCATTTCCCTAATAATTAGTGATGTTGAACATCTTTTCATGTGCCTCTTAGCCATCTGTATATCTTCTTTGGAGAAATGTCTGTTCAGATATTTTGGCCATTTTTTAATTGGGTTGTTAGTTTTTTTGTTGTTGAGTTGTGCAAGTTCTTTATTTATATTTTTTAGATATTAATTCTTTATCAGCTATATGGTTTGCAAATATCTTCTCCCAGTTGTTAGGTTGTCTTTTTGTTGTGTTGATTGTTTCCTTTACTGTGCAAAACCTTTTTAGTTTGATGTAGTCCCATTTGTTTATTTTTTCTGTTGTTTCCCTTGCCTGGTCAGACATCGTACTTGAAAATTTGCTGCTAAGACTGATATCAAGTGGGCCAGCCCCGTGGCCGAGTGGTTAAGTTCGCACACTCCGCTGCAGGCGGCCCAGTGTTTCATCGGTTTAAATCCTGGGCGCGGACATGGCTCTGCTCATCAAGTCATGCTGAGGCGGCATCCCATGTGCCACAACTAGAAGGACCCACAACTAAGAATATACAACTATGTACCCGGGGGGCTTTGGGGAGAAAAAGGAAAAAAAAAAAAAAAAGACTGATATCAAGGAGTGTGTTGTGGGTCCAGCCCCATGGCGAGTGGTTAAGTTTGCCCGCTCTGCTTTGGCAGCCCAGTGTTTCGCCAGTTCAGATCCTGGGCACCGACATGGCACCACTCATCAAGCCATGCTGAGGCAGCATCCCACATGCCCCAACTAGAAGCACCCACATCTAAAAATACGCAACTATGTACCAGGGGACTTTGGGGAGAAAAAGAAAAAAAAAAAAACTTTAAAAAAAAAAAGGATGATTTAAAAAAAAGCGTATTGTCTTTCTTCTAGAAGTTTCTTGGTTTCAGATCTTACATTCAAGTCTTTAATCCATTTTGAGTTAATTTTTCTGTGTGGTATAAAATGATGGTCTACTTTGACTCTTTTGCATGTGGCTGTCCGGTTTTCCCAGCACCATTCATTGGAGAAACTTTCCTTTCTCCATTGTATGTTCTTGGCTCCCTGTCGAAAATTAGCTGTCCATAGGTGTGTGAGTTTATGTCTGGGCTCTCGATTCTGTTCCACTGATCTGTGTGTCTGTTTTTTTGTCTGTACCATGCTGGGTCTTTTTGTTTGTGTGTTTGTTTGTTTTTAGTAGCATAACCAAGTGGTAACATAACTGGTGTAATGGTCGGAATTGATTAAATTGATGTCATAATTCTAGTCCAGTGTTGTTATTTCTTATAATATGCTTTGCTTTGTACTCTTAGTCTGCATGTGATAGTTGATTGCTTTGTGATTTTTAAAAATAGTGTTATGCTGACCAATCAGTGAATAGCAGTGAACTCAGTCTGTTAGGTTCAAATATTGTTTTACCACCATTACCAGAGTTTTTGTCTTTGTTAGCACCTTCCCTCAGGTGATCATGAGCATATTCATCTTATCATACCACTTGTCTTGTTCCTACTGTTAGTGAGTCCTGCTTTTGTTTGGACAAAATATGAATGGATATTTGTTTCCAAACCTCATTTGCTTTGATTGGTTTGGAGCTCTATCTAGATTGTCTGATCATCTTACTAATATCATCCAATAATAACATAAATATTATTTGTACAACAGCTTGTACTCTTTTAATACCTCCGAGTGAATTTATTTGACCTTTTCCACAATACTCTTAGACATGTAAAGCAGGTATATGCCCTTTTTACAGATGACAAAAACAAGGACAAGATCATTTAAATGACTTGCTCAAGGTGATACCAGCAAATCAGTGGTAGAACTAGGGCTCGACCAAGGTCTTGATTCCTGTGCCCACTACCTTTCAATGCCAAAAGAATTGCTAACTTACATTACGAACAAAGTCTTTATCTTACCCCTTGAGGTAAAGGTGGGAAATGGGCAAGACATATTATATCACTCATGCTCTTAGCTAGGCAGAATCAGGAATGAATTACTCTCATGATTTTCTGTTCTTGAAATTATAGTTACTTTTAACTACAGCTCTAATCACTGTCACTTTCCATTATGGAATGAAGAAGCAATATTTTATCTTATCTCTTGAAAATTAATGTTGAAATGGAAACTATTTCCCTTGGTAATTAGTAACATTTTTCTGTAGACTTTTTGAAAATTTATCTTTAATATAAAAATAATTTGCCATTGGGGTCCAGCCCTGTGGCCTAATGGTTAAGTTAGGTGTGCACCACTTCCTGCAGCCCAGGTTCAGTTCCTGGGCACAGACCTACACCACTCATCGGCAGCCATGCTGTGGTGGTGACCCACACACAAAATAGAAGAACATTAGCACAGATGTTAGCTCAGGGTAAATATTCCTCAAGCAAAAAGAGGAAGATTGGCAACAGATGTTAGCTCAGGGAAAATCTTCCTCAGCAAAAGAAATGATAATAATAATAAATTTGCCATTGTTATCATGCATATTCATTAAAGAGCCAAATATATGGTTAATGCTATATAGTTTGGTGAAACATTAGTTATAATTTTAACCAGTCTCTGCATTTAAAGAGGAAATTAAAAATCCATGGTTACTGTTTTAGCATGGAAAATTTCCAAAGTTTTCATTCTAACGAATTATTAACATAAAGAACATAAGCTAGAGTTTCTTGAATGTTTACTTTTAGCCAGGCATCGTTGTTCTTTATAATAGTATTTAACTTCACAAAAACTTGTAAGAGTAGCTACTATTTATGATCCCTGTTTTACAGTCAAGTATTGTATTCAACAGTAAATATTGTCTTCTGCCTCTCCTTCAGCTTCTGGAATTTCTGAGCAGCCCTGGTCAGTACAAGATGGACCCTGTAGTCTTGAGTTACATGGACAGTCTACTGCGGCAATCAGATGTCTCACTATTGGATCCTCCAAGCTGGCTCAATGACCATATTATTGGGTTTGCCTTTGAGTACTTTGCCAACAGTCAGTTTCATGACTGCTCTGAGTACGTCTGCTTCATCAGCCCCGAAGTCACCCAGTTCATCAAGTGCACTAGCAACCCAACAGAGATCGCCATGTTCCTTGAACCCCTGGATCTCCCCCACAAGAGAGTTGTATTTTTAGCCATCAATGATAATTCCAACCAGGCAGCTGGGGGAAGCCATTGGAGTTTGTTGGTTTATCTCCAAGAGAAAAAAACCTTTTTTCATTATGATTCCCATAGCAGAAGCAACTCAGTCCATGCAAAGCAGGTAGCAGAGAAACTGGAGGCTTTCATAGGCAGAAAAGGAGACAAACTGGCCTTTGTGGAAGAGAAAGCCCCTGCTCAACAAAACAGCTATGACTGTGGGATGTACGTGATTTGTAACACTGAGGCCTTGTGTCAGAACTTCTTTAGGCAACAGCCAGAATCACTATTACAGCTGCTCACTCCTACGTACATCACAAAGAAGAGGGGAGAATGGAAAGATCTCATTGCCAGACTTGCTAAAAATTAGCTGTTGAAGTGTATTTTGTGACTTTTGAAGCCTCCTCTCTCTGCCCATCCCCATTTATTGGATGGCTGCAATCTCAGTGCCTGAGGGAAGATGCCTGGTAGAGGGAAGCTTAGGATTTTTACTTTCTCTTGAAAGAATGTCATCCTCTGCATTATCCTAATGAAAGTTTCACTTTAACCCTAGCTTGAGAGCAATATGTTCTGTGAAAATGTCTTGAAGTTATGCACCAAAACCTTAAGACCAAGCGATTTTAAGATTTATTAATTCCCTTTTGGTATCCCTTATCCATATTGGCTTATTCCCAAGGAAAGGCAGTAATCTGTAAAATAAATTAAGAATATGTGAAATCTAGAGGAATGCAAGAAGAAAACTATTGAAGAACCAAAAACTTATTGCACAGCCTACATATTTAAAGAGATCAACTGGCTAGAAGCAGATCAAGACCTAACCTAATTCAAGATTAAATGCTATGAAAATCATTTACTCAGTTCTGTGATCTCTCTTCCATTCACCATGCAAAGTCTTTTCTGGCTGTCTGCGTAACTTTTGCAAATATTTGATAGAGGTGATGTTATCCCATCTTCCTCCATCTGATTCTTGAATGCTTTAAGTAAGGGGGAACTTTAAGTAATTTCATTAAAATAAATGGCTATAGTAGCCCTCTTAGTTTGCTCAGTGAATGGGGTCAACTTGCTACTCTGGATTGATAACAGCTTTCCGTCACCATGTCTATTAGCCATGGTACACTCCTTCCTTATGTCCAAATTTCTCTGGTTTTAAAACTCATGGCTGATAACTTTCCAAGGTTACCTGTTATTTCAGGTAAATATTTCTGCTTTCTGATAGTCAGTTTTTCCTCTCCTCTCTATCCTTAATCTGGCAGAATTGTTTTCAGTTATGTCATGGTGATTTCAGAATGATTATTCTATCTGAAACTCACAGGGTAAAAGTTGGTTTGTTTTTGAGATATAAATGAGAAAAAGTGGCCTTTGTCAACCCTTTTGCTTAATTCAAAATGCAGACTATGTAACTTTTTAAATGTGGAACCAAGAGTAAAAAATGCTAACCCTCCTAAATCACTGATGTCTTTTTTCAGAGTTGCTTCAAATAATTAACAATCAGATGACATGTTGGGTACACACATTAATTCCATTCCTAATGAGAATTAGATTGCAATGCTTATGAGATTTGAAAACCAAAGATTACCTTCAGCCATGAAACTTACTTCAACTACCTCCCCAGCCTAATCCTGCCCCCAGCATTCATAGCCCAGAATAACCTCACCACTCAGTGACCACAGAGGCAGTAACTCAGTTCCTTTTGGTCAGGGACGGAGGAAACACAGTAAGTGTAAATAAGTACAGGTTACGTAGCAGGCCCAAGTGAACAGAAGTTGAAACTAAAAGTCAAAGAGAAGGGCTACAAAAAAGTTTACATTTCAAGTCAGTATGTTTTGAATAAAAAGAGGAGACCTAATGGAAATCGGTGTCAGAAAAAAAAGATTGGGACCTGGCAATCAGTCATAGAGGTGAAATAGGGAGGGAGGGACAACAAGAGGAGTGACATAGGTTGCTGAGGCCAAGAGTGTAGATAACGATAAGAAATAATATTTATTTCAACAACTGTTGACCTAGGCATCTAGTCTAGACTCTGAAAGAGTCATATCCTCTCTGGGAAAAGTTGTCCTTCTGATAATACAAAGTGTGTCTGTGTACATGTCAGATTGTCTCCATCTTAAGAGTTAATACGTATGAGAGCAGTCTTGGCTAACTCCCTAAGATTTGTCCCAGAAATAATTTTTTTAACTAAACTAGTAAAGTCTTTTAAAAAGAGATAAAATCTGAGGTCTCCTTTTCCAAATACATTCTGTTATTGAACTGTGCCATAGGTTAGTCTCCTATGAAACTTTGAGTATGATATTTGTTTTAGCATTATAAATGACAGGAGACTCTAAGAGTTTACTTGTAATATTTCACTAGATGCTACTATAACAGCCCATAGTTATACACGGCTTGACCATCCATTGATGTTACATGATACAAAATAGGAGACAGATCTTTTGTTGGTATTGTGTTCCCTGTCTCTTAGAGTCAAAAGGATCCAGGGTGCAAAATTCAGCTTCAAAATATTCAAAAGGAAAGCAGGTTATTCAAAATTCAATTAAGCAATTGCTACAGTGAACTACCCTGCTTTTGAATATCCTGGTGTATTGATCCATAAGTATACTCACACTTGTCTAACCTGTGTCTCATATGGAATTTAGAAACCCAGCTGTAGATGGTGGTCAAAAATAAAAATAAGTATCAGTGGGTTTTCTATTTAATACTGTCCAAATCATAAATATTTCTGCCCTTTGGCTAGATAGTTGTTGAAATTCCTAAGCACTAATCCTAATTGGACCAGAATAATTTAAAAAATCACAAGTGGATTATATTTCTAATATATACCTTATGATTTTTACTATACTACTTTTACTATGTCCATACTGACCATATGTTTTAATAATAGGTATTCCATTGAAATGGCAAAGTAGAATTTCTCAGTCACATGGCTATTTACTGATATTGAAAGTTTTTTCCTCTGTCACTTAAAATAAAAAAGGGGAAAATATTTACAGAAATTTCCATGCTGTGGTGTGGGAAAGGGCATGGATGTTTTAATAGAATCCAAGCCTATAAACTTACAGCCTCAGGCAAGTGTGAGATTAAGTAGCCTCATCTGCAGAATGAAGCTAGTGGTCTGTTCAAGCAGGTCCTATAGGGGTTAAATATCATATGTAAAGCATATAATAGACATTAAAATAAACCTACTCCCCTTCTGTCCTACTACCCAGTTCCATTTTCAGACTAGCAGCAAGCCTGAAAACTTTGTTTTATATTGCAGCTAAAGAGCTGCAAAAAAATGGCCTGATAAGTACTATTATGTACAAAAGAGAAAACTTATTCAAGGATGGTAAATGACAACAACTAATCTTTTATTTATTTTTTTTTTTTTGAGGAATCTTAGCCCTGAGGTAACTACTGCCAATCCTCCTCTTTTTGCCGAGGAAGACTGGCCCTGAGCTAACATCCATGCCCATCTTCCTCTACTTTATACGTGGGACACCTACCACAGCATGGCTTTTGCCAAGCGGTGCCATGTCCGCACCCAGGATCCAAACCGGCAAACCCCAGGCCGCCGAGAAGCGGAACGTGCATACTTAACCGCTGCACCACCGGGCTGGCCCTGACAACAACTAATCTGTGTATCACTCTATAATGTACAAGTTATTTTATATAGAATTATGTAGTCTCATTTGTCATGTTTGTTCAGTATTATTATTCTAATTTTATAGATAGACAAACTCAGAGAAGCTCAGTCACATGATTGAAAGAGACAGGGCCAAGACTCAAATGCACGGCCTCCATCTCTTCTTACACTCTTTCCGCGTATGCCTTTCTCCCTGTCTCAGAAAATGGTGGCAAAAACTCCTTGCTTAAACATTTTAAATGTAATCTCGCCTCACTTTATAAATTTCATAAATTCAGCTGGTATATTACAGAAACCAATAGTGAAAAATTATCTCAATTAACTGCAAAACTTTGTATAATAACTGGCTTTGTTTTGTATATTAGGTCATATTTGGATCGGCTCCTGACATCGATCTACTGCTCTAAGGCATTTTAAAACCCTCCGTTGTATTTCCTTTCAGATTCTGTACATGTGAAAGATGAGAAGAACAAGAGCAGCGGCCTGGGGAGCCTCATAAACAAGAGAGAGCTTAGAGGAACTGTGTCAAGTAAATGCAACTAAGCAAAGATGGAGCACTCAGTACAAGATGGGAGGAGTGGTCACCAAGTTCCAAAATGAGGCAAATGAAATTCCACTAAGGAAAAATCAAGTGCAAAATGCATTTAAATTAAGTTTTCTTACGTAGGGAAAAACATGTCAGAGTGTCAAAGGAAGTGGTAGGCAACTTCACTGTCAGTAGTAGGGAAGAGTGGTCATTACTATGGAAAAAATTAATTTTAGATCCTGCAGTTTGTGTTAAAGGACGAGAAGAATTACTTCCTGGCTCTTTTCCCTCCCTGTAACCAAATGCAGCAACCTGTACTTGGAAGAAAACCTTTTACCCATGACACAAGCTGAGACAAGGTTTTCTGTACTAGGCTGTGCCTCCTAGCCAGCTCACACTGCGGCTCTCTGCTGCTGCCACCTCAGTCTTCATTCCTCAAACCTCAAAGCCCTGCCTTCCTCCCGCACTCTCTGACTTCATAGAGAATGTAGTTACCACCATGAGCTTCAACTTTCCTGACACCAAATCTGCAAACCTGAGTGTATCTCTACCCATCTTTGAGCATTCCTCACTTCTATTGCGATGACCCTCTTGGCTAAAGCTAATCCCTTCACCTGGGCACAGGGATCTTATGCAGACACTTCCTTCACATACACACCATCGTCACCGTCGTCGTCGTCCTCTCTCCACCGGCTCTTTTCCATCAGCGCTTACACGTATAGATGTCTTGAGTCTCCCCATCTTTAAAAATAAAAGCCTGACCTCGTATCTCCCTCTGAGATATTGACCTTTTGTTTTCCTCCTCCTCCAGCCAGATCTAAAGTGTCACAATTCTTCACCTCCCTCCCACTTCTCAACCTACTTTAATCTAGATTCTTCTCCCACCACTCTAGAAAAAATTCTCAATAAGATCGCTAATGGTTCTTTTTTTTTTTTAAAGATTTTATTTTTTCCCTTTTTCTCCCCAAAGCTCCTGGGTACATAGTTGTGTATTCTTTGTTGTGGGTCCTTCTAGTTGTGGTACATAGTTGTATATTCTTTGTGTGGGTCCTTCTAGTTGTGGCATGTGGGATGCTGCCTCAGCGTGGTTTGATGAGCAGTGCCATGTCCGCGCCCAGGATTCGAACCGACGAAACATTGGGCCGCCTGCAGCGGAGCGCGTGAACTTAACCGCTCGGCCACGGGGCCAGCCCCTAATGGTTCTTATTTTATTAGTCCTCCTAGTAAGATTAAACCCTTCTTTTCAAACCACTCTTGTTTAACTGATGCCATACTTAGTTGTCCTCATACTTCTCTGACCAGACTTTCTTATTTGCCAGTTTCTTCTCTACTTGCTGTAGATTCTCAGAGTTTGTCCCAAAAGCTCTATTCTCATTCTGTACACACTTCCTAGGCTCCCTCTTCCCATTCCCCAGGCCAGCAATAGATTTCAGCACTTCAGACCTGTACTTCTCTCCTGAACTCTTCCAAATTTCTACCTGTATATCCATTTACCAGCCTACTAGACATATTCCCTTGGATATTTCATAAGCAACTCAAACCCAACAAATCCCAAAGCTCAACTCATCTTCCCCATCACACCTGCTCTATCAGTATTCCCACTGGAAATTCCCCACCCACTTCTAGCTAGAAACCTAGGAGTCATCCTTGACTTTCTCTCTCACACACTTCACATACTTCAATCTAGTCATGTTGATTCTACATCTTAAATATCCTTTAAATCCATCTATTTCTCTCGCCAATACCACCACTCTTGTCCAAACAACCGTCGTCTCTCATCTGGTCTGCCACAATAGCTTCTAACGCGGTCTGCTAGTATTCACGCATACTTTCCATCCCCCAGTCCATTTTATATTCTGCTAATATCTTTAATAAAGCTCTGCATAATCTGGCCCCTTCCTGCTTCTCCTACCTCCTTACGAGCTAGACCTCTCTTGCTTGCCCAGTTTACTGTGCTCCAACTCTGCACACCTTTTAGTTCCTCCAACACAACACCTTCTTTCCTCCCCTTAAAGCACTCTCACTTGCTTTTCTCTCCCCCTCTGACTCCCACACTCTTCATTCGGGAAACTCCTATGTAATATCTTCCTCAAGGAAGTCTTCCCTAATGCACCAGACTGGTTTGCTTTCCCTGTTAAAAATTCTCCAGAGTCATGAACGCTTTCAGTATGCCCAAATCACATATAATTTTTGGTGGTGTATCTCTTCCTGCTAAACTGTAAGGAGGCCAGGGACCATGTCTGATTTGCTCACCATTCAATCCCTGCTGCTTAAAATAGTGCCTGGCACATAGATGCTGGTGGTTATTTGTTGAATGAATAAATGCAAATATAGAAACAATTTATCAAAAAACAGCCCATCATCCTTCCATGGCATTGCAGCAGAAATCAAAATGCCAGGTTAATCAGCATAACTTGTCATGTTTGCATAAGAGCAAGCTATTATGGGATACGGGGTTGATGAACTCAAGCAACCTGATGGAAAATAAGGAACTCACTAAACATAACTCTAACCATGGACATCCCTTCAACTTATCTGCTGATTTCTTAAAGATTTTCACATTTCACATAGTTGTAATCCATGTGTAAGCACTATTTTAATTCTGCTTTTTACAAATTTCCCTCCTTAATCATTGTTCACTTGTTACGGTTAAAGGTAACATGGGGTTACATCAAGTTAATAGATCATGATGTTCGTAACCATTTCCCCTTGATTAGGTTTTTTGGTTAGTTGTAATGTTATGAACAGTAGTGCTGCAAACCCTCTTCATAAATAACTTTTTCATTTTCAGTTATCTCCTTGAGGAATACAAAACTGGAATTGAGTTATCAAACTATATAAGCAATTTATATCCCTTCGTATAGATAGCCAGAGAGTTCTCAAAAGAAAGAATCAAGGTATAGTACTATTAAAAATGTACAATATAAACCTATGTATACTTCCATGTAGCTCTACCAACGTTGGGTTTTATACTTGTTTAAATTTATTTCTTGAAGTTTAATAGATAATAACTCACAATTATTGAGCTCTCTCTATGTGCCAGGGACTTCTAAGGATTTGATGTGAATTTTCCCATTTAATAATCACCATATATCCGTAGGGTAGATACTATTATTGGATACTATTATTGTCCCCCTGTTAGAGATGAGAAAACTGAAGCTTAGAGTTGCCCAAGTTAAGAAGTAAATTGATGAGGTTTATTTATTTATTTATTTATTTTGAGGAAGATTAGCCCTGAGCTAACATCTGCTGCCAATCCTCCTCTTTTTGCTGAGGAAGACTGGCCCTGAGCTAACATCCATGCCCATCTTCCTCTACTTTATATGTGAGACGCCTCCCACAGCATGGCTTTTGCCAAGCGGTGCCATGTCCACACCCAGGATCCAAACCAGCAAACCCCGGGCCGCAGAGAAGCGGAATGTGCGAACTTAACCACTGCGCTACTTGGCCGGCCCCAATTGTTGAGATTTAAATGTAGGCATACTGATTCCAGAACCTGTACTCTTCACCACCAGAATATACTGTCTCCTGATTGTTTGTTAATGGTAATGTGTTTTTTTCTGTTTTATTTACCGTAAAGGAAAAATTGCTATTAAAAACAAAAACTGAATGTAGCCTTTCCGATTTCAGGAGTGTGGCATAATTTATTGCTAGGGAGCTTGTTTTGTTGAAGTAACTATCTAGAAGGACCTTTTTGGTTGAGAAAGGTCAACTTCCTGGGTTTAGCCTGGGTGGGCCCGGAGGATACAAAGAGAGATCAGTTACTCCAAATAATAAAATGAAAGCAATCTGAATTTTCACTGAATGTCCTAGAAAAAGAGAATGAGGCCTAGGAAAGAAAGAAGTGGAGGGAGGTTGATGAAAAGAACTGAGATGGGATGCATACCAGAAAAATGGCAGGAGGCAGGGGCCTACTGGAGGACATGCAATGAGAAGTTTCCTGAGAGAGTAGAGAATGGCTGTTAAATTTCTATAAGCAGTCATGTATGCATTTAATTTGAAGCTGTTTTCTTCTTTGTGCCTTCCATTAACTCTAAACCTTTTGTGCAATTTGGATACACCAGCCGTCTTAGTGGTGGATCATTTGGAGGAATGAAGGATGAGAAGTGGCACATCATGGGCAAGAGGGCAATAGCCAAAGGAAAAGCAGTAGGCAAGCAGGCTGCATCATGGTCTGACCCAGGAGAGAGAGAAGCAACCTGGGAAACCCTTGGACAAACTGAGGTCTCAGGACTTCCTACAATGGTTGAAAATGGGGCTTAGGCCATTTTTGTATTGAAAGAATGACTCCTAAACATTAAATTGCTTGGAGTTGTCTAGGTTGGAAACTTCTGGGTTACATTCAAGCAAGAAAAAAATTTTGTTGAGCCACAGTAAGAGAAATTTGATTTATTAGCAGCATTTTTCAGTCTCCTCCTTGGTATGTGGTAATTAGCTTCCAGAACACCAAACTCTTCTGGTTTTTCTCCTACCTCATCAGGCACTCATCGGTTTCCTTTGCTGGTTCCTCCATTTCTTCCTGATCTCTGTGGCACTGACCATGTGCCACAGGGCTCAGTCCTCCATCCTCTCCACTGTCGACACTCAGTCCCTTGGTGATCTCATCCAGTCTCGTGCTTTTAAATACCATCCATATATTGACAGTTCCTGAATTTATATCTCCCAGACTTCTCTCCTGAACTCCAGACCCAAATAGCCTATTGCCCACTTGACATACTCACTTGGATGTCTAAAACTCATCTCAAACTTATGTCCAATATTACATTTCTGATCTTCCTTCCAAAAACTCCACCACTCACAGCTTTCTCCATTCTCAGTCGATGGCAATTCTATTCATCCTTTCAAGCCAAAAAACATGGAATCATCCTTTATGACTCCTTTTCTGTTCTACTCCATCTCTAATTTGATAGGAAATTCTGCTGTTTTTACTTTCAGAATATATTCAGAATCAGCCCATTTTACCATCTCTACTTCGGCCATGCTAGTCAGAGCCACCATCATATCTCCTAGCTCGCCACAGAGCCTCCTAACTGATCTCCCTGCTCCCACCTTTCTCTCCCTAGCGGCCAAGGGTGGTCCTTTTGACATGTGTAAAATAAAAGCTTATTATTCACTCCTCTGCTTCCGTTTCATTTTGAATAAGAGCCAGATTTTTTACAGTGGTCTTATATGATCTCCAGATCCCCCGCAACCTAGCACCACCCCACCATCACCTCTGACTTCGTTTCCTGGTCCAGAGCCCCCTTGTTCTCTCTCTTCAACTCTACCTGCATTCTTGCTATTCCTGAACAAGCCAGGCACCCTCTCACCTTAGACCTTCTGCTTTGGTTATTCACTCTGCCTGGAATGCCCCACAAAGCTTATTCTCTCACTTCTTTTAAATCTGTGTAAATATCAACTTCTTAATCAGACCTTCCCTGACCACCCTCTATTAGTTGGAATTCCCCGTCAGGATTTCTAATCGCTCTTTTGTTGCTCTACATTTTTTTCTTTTTCCCTTAGCACTTATCACCTTCTAACATAATATATAATTTATTATTTTTATTGCTTATTGCTAATCTTCCTCCTCCCCCTGCCAGAATATATAAGCTCCATGAAGGCAAAGATCTTTATCTGCTTTGTACACTAATATATCCCAAGTACTTAGCACAGTGCTTAGCCCATAGTAAGCACTCAATGATAATTATTTGAATGAAAAAATAAAGTCCGTCATCTCCAGAATCTCATTCTGGGATGAGAATGAGCTTCCGAGTCTACAATTTTGTACAACACAGGCATTTCCTTCAGATCAGGGGCCAGCAAACTTTTGCTTAAAGGACCAGATAGTAAATATTATAGGTTTATAGGTCATATGATTACTGTTGTAACTACGTACTCAACTCTGCCTTTGGAGCTCCAGAGCAGCCAGAGACCATACATAAACAAATGGGCATGGCTGTATTCCAAGAAAACTATTTACAAAAATAAGTAGCTGGCGAGCAGGCTGTACTTCACTTTAGACAAAAATACAGCTTGGTAAATCATAGCTCTTCATTGGCAGATCAGGCTCTATCCATCCACTCTACCAATTGCCAAAAACAAAATTTTAGAAAGGTACATGTAAACCCAGCAAAATTACAGATCAGGACCTTGTCTGCCTGACAAATTGGACATTCCTTACTCAAAGGGGACTATTGACTTGGGTGGGGGTGGGGAGGAGAGAGAGAAATCCTGATATCAGCCACTTTCTTGCTAATGAGTCTAGAGCACATTATCTATAGCTTTGGAGTACCCTCTAGAGATTTCTAATATGCAGAATGATCTAATTCTGAAGCCTTTTTCTCTAGGCCATTAAGCTCCTTGGCATGATGAATTTCCTGTGGCAAGGAAACCATTTTCATTTTTGTCAGCTGTTCTAAAAGTCGATAGACTGATGCAGTTGCTTAGGAAAGTACCTGCCAATATTCTGAGGTCCAAGCCCTAATCTCCTGCCGTCTAGAACAGTGACTCTCAATCAGGGGCAGTTTTGACCCCCGGGAGACATTTGGCAATGTCTGGAGACATTTTTGGTTGTCACAACCAAGGGTGGGGGTGCTACTGGCATCAGGTGGGCAGAGGCCCAGGATGTGGCTAAACATCCTACAATACACAGGACGACCCCCATAACAAAGACTCATGCAGCCAAAAATGTCAGTAGTGCCTGAGGTTGAGAAACCATGATCTAGACTATTCCCCTGGACTTTTAATCTACCTTGTTCTCCATTGCCAAACCAATATTCCTACACAATTAAATTTATCCATTGCTCCTAAGCTTCAATAGCTCCAGTGGCTCCTCATTGCCTGAAATACCAAGTCTCCCTCCTTTCCTGGCACTGAGATCCTGAAGGATTCTGCCCACTTATGTATCCATTCCTCAGAAGGAATTCTGCTTCTCCCAAGATTTCATCTGCACCTCTTCTTCCATCCTTTTACCAATGTTACCCTCCGAACACACATTTTGTGAGGATCATCCCCACATCTTTGCTCTGATCCAAATCTTACTCTTTCTTTGAAGCCCACACATGCTGCACACCCCTCTGCCAGTGAGTCCATCTGTTGCACTCCCTTTTGTATTTGTCCTGGGCTCACATGTCTAGACAGTTATATAGCTATTCCCTCTATCTTGTCTCTTCAGTAAACTCCCTGAAGAGGTCTGTATTGAATTTCTGGCCTATTAGTTTCAGTTTCCACAGTGTAAAGTGTGAAAACTGTATTGTTGTATTGAGAGTCAAATGAGTATAAAAAGCACCTTGTTTGGGGCTTGGTACCCAGCTAAGTGCTCAGAAAATTATAGTATTCTAGTATCTATAGACGTGTACATCCAGGAACCCATACAAAGTGCTTAATAAATCTTTTAAATGTAGTCATGTACTGGCGAGAGCATACCATTCAGACTAGCCTGGTATTTGGAACTAACAATAGAGAAAAAACTTCCATCAGAAATCCTACACCAGATAACACACCTTCATGCTACAGTGAATCCAGGAGCAGTGGGTGTACATTTTCCCAAAGTGGTGCCTAAGCCACCCTTTCTGCATTTAGCAAGTTAATGAACAGCTTATGAGTAACACTTTGCCCACTCTGGCCCAATTTAGAAGGCTGCCAATAGGATAAGACGTCAATATGCCACAGTCTGCTTTGCTGGGGTCCTAGCTGCATCCTCCCAAAGTGCTTCTGCTCTTAGCCACTGGAGGGTCTGATGTCTGTAGAGAAGTCAGCACCAATGGGATGAGGCTGCAGCAAGGGCCTGGCCTTTTCTCAGGCGGAAGAGAGCCTTGTCTCAGATCCTGTGAGAGGAGAAGTGAGTGGGGCATGGTATTCCGAGCAGCTCAGGTTTGGCTTTGGGCCAGGCACTGAGTGGCAAACAAGAAGGAACACACACATTCCAGAAAGGCAAGGAGCCCTGCCAACACGAAGGAAGCCCAGCGAGCAGTGCCTGCTGGGCGCCAGGTGCTCCTTGGCTCTGTGGAGGTCAAGCATGCAGATGGATGAACTCAGGTTTCTCTGGATTAGCATTTCAGAGGCTTAAATACCCCCCTCCCTCTCACTTTCAGTGGCCAAAACATGTATAACCATTAAATTTTAATCCTCCCTGCTCTAGGATCCACCTGCTGCACTTTAGAGGAAGGTAGGAGGGGAAAGAGTGTTGTTGCCTCCTGAAATCACACTTTGCAGGAGCCAGGTTTCTGTAATTTTGTGTCCTGAGTAAGAGAAGATGCTACTGACGAGGGCAGATCATGGGGAAAGCCTGGGATTTCTGCGCCCTTGTTGGAAGTGAGGCCGAGCTTCCCCTGTGACTCCTCCCTGCCCCCCACTTGTTCTTCACACCTGCCAGTTCTGCCTTCCTACTGGCCTGACCTTCTGAAGGTCTGGAGATCCCTTGGGAATGCTCTCCTTTCAGAATCAGCTCAGACCTTTCCCCCAGGTATGAAAGAAGAGGGAAAGGGAGAAGAGAAAGGACCAAAGGAGACGGGAGAAATGGCCATGTGAGCCTGCCAGAGAGTGCCTTCTGTGATTGGATAGGCCGTACACTGGACTTGGATGAGGGCTGGGCCCTTTTTTGACCTGCAAGGGGACAGGGGGACCTTTGAGAAAGAATAAATTGTGTTGCTCACTTCCTCGGCTCTAGTTCCTGCTGGACTTTGCTGCCACCTAGTGGCCCAGTTGGCATCTCTTCCCCCTCAAAGAGATAACCAGCCTAGAGATCTGGCCTCAGTTCCAGGCCTGAGGCAAATAGGAGAGCCTTCTCTGAGAAGTTCCTCTGCCCTTGGATGCCCTGATCCTGTGGCCCAGCAGCTAGGAGAGGAGCATCTCAGATTTAGGATCTCACCCAGTTCCATGGGTGGTCCTAATGTCATGGCCATCGGGTAGGAGGGCCAAGGCTGGGTGGCTGGCTGGGCACCTGGGAGTGAGGGTCGGGGCAGTTTCTTACTCCCAGGATGTCTCCAACGGGATGCAGTTCTCGTGGAGCTCCCCTCATTCCTGAATGGCCTTCTCACTAGAACTCCTCCCCCTCCCATTACCCTTTCTCATCTGGCTAAGGCCCACGTTGCAAAACTGAGGCTCCTGCATTGTATATATATATTTCCCTTCATTCCTCCAAATTTAAGGCAGTTGTTTCTCCCTTATAAAGTTAGCTCATTTCCACTAAAAATATAAACATGTCTAAGATTATATACCCTCTCTGATGCTACTGCTATGAACGGGTCCTTGGGAATAGTGAAAAGGTGGTATATTAGCATATGTAGATTATAGACCATATTACATCCCCATGTTTATTTCTTCCAGCAAAGGAAAGCACTTGGTTTCAGCAACCACTGATCCTACCAGCTCCAAACGTTCAGATCTGAGCTGCAGTACCCAGGGATTGTATAAAATCCAAACTCCCTTCTACCTGCTTCTCCAGCCTTTCTTTGTTTTTAATTGTGGTAAAATACACAGAAAATTTATCATCTTAATCATTTTTAAGCATATAGTTCCATAGTATGTAGTTCATATCGTTGTACAAGCGTCATCACCATCTCCAGAACTCTTTTCATCTTGCAAACCTGAAACTCTATACCCACCAAACAGTAACTCTCATTTCCCTTCCCCCCAGCCCCTGGCAACTACCATTATACTTTCTATTTCTATGAATTTGACTACCCTAAGTACCTCATAAGTGGAATTTTACAGTATGTCTTTTTGTGTTATTTCACTTAGCATAATGTCCTCAAGGTTCATCTGTTGTAGCATGTGTCAGAATTTTCTTCCTTTTTAAGGTTGAGTAATATTCCATTGTACGAATATACCACATTTTGTTTATCCATTCATCTGCCAATAGACACTTGGGTTGCTTCCACCTTTTGGCTATTATGAATAATGCTTCTATCAACACGGGTGTACATGTAGCTCTTTGAGACCCTGCTTTCAGTTCTTTTGGGTATTTACCCAAAACTGGAATTACTAGATCATATAGTAATTATTTTTAACTATTTAAAGAATTGCCTTATTGTTTTCCACAGTGGCTGCACCATTTTACATTCCCATCAACTATACATAAGGGTTCCAATTTCTCCACATCCTCATCGACACTTGTTGTTTTCTGTTTCTTTGATAGTACCCATCTTAATGGGAACGAAGTGGGATCTGATTGTGGTTTTGATTTTCATTTCCCTAATGGCTAGGGATGTTGAGCATCTTTTCATGTACTTGTTGGCCATTTGTGTATCTTCTTTGGAGAAATGTCTATTCAAGTCCTCTGCCCATTTTTAAATAGGTTGTTTGTTTTCTTGTTGTTGAGTTGACCTCTCCAGCCTCTTCTCATGTCACTCTCCCACTTGATTAGTATCCAGAGTCGTGCAGACCGGCTCTCTGTTCCTCAGAGACACAGGCCCTCTTTCCTACCTTTACAGCTGCTGATCCACTTTCCAGGAATGCTCTTTTCCCAGCTCCTCCCAAAACTGGCTCCTCATCCTTTAAGCACGAGCTTAAATGTCACTTCAGAGAAACTTTCTGGCCCACCGATTTAAAGCCATCTCTCTGTTTATCTCATATTACTGTTTCTTTCTTTCTTTCTTTCATAGAACTTGACTGCAATCTGCAATCACCTTGTTTACATATTTACTTGGAACTTATGTTTACATGGAACTTAAGTGCCATGGAGACGCAGAGATATTGCGTGACATGTTCACTGCTATATCCCCAATGCCCAGCATAGTAGCTGGCTCATAGTCTGGGCTCAATATTTACTGAATGAATGAATCACTACTAGAGGGGGCATCCTAGGGGAAAAGAAAGGTGATGTTGCCCAAACTGGAATTTAACCTCCCTAATCTAGGCTCAATGTCATAGAAAAGGACACAGGAGTTTTCTGGCTCTAACCTCCAGACTTTAATTCTTGAACCAGAAGCACAATACTATTTAAACCAGGGACGTTGCTTTGGAGTTGCCCAGGAGAAAAGGAGAAATGGAGAAAGCATTCTCAGTGTCCGCCCAACAAAGGCAGAAGACTGTGGTGGTTTGCTGTGGCCATCCTTATCCTTCCCCATATGCCTGAAGTATGAGTTAGCTCAGCTGAAGTTCATGAAGATTTGCAGAGTACTTGGGATTCTGAGAATGACTTGGGCTCCATCAGTCTCCTTGGTGCCAAATACATAACAGTACCTTTAATGAGTGGTCAAAAGATAAAAATGAACTTTCCATATCACAGGACACTAGAAAAATCAAATTTTTTATTTAAAAATATTTTCAAAGGCCAATGCCATAGTGAAACAACCCAAGGATAGTTGAACCAGACTCTGAGGGAATTAAAGGAGCATCAGCCAATGCAAGCAGGTCTGTATAAATACACATAGTTTATAAATGAGCACAACAGAAGGTACACTGGCCGCAGAGGACTAGGCTGGGGGACAAAAGGGAGAAACAGAAAGAGGACCCTCCAGAGGGACAGGCACACTCATACCACTCAAAGCCCTGGACCCTAAGAGGGCCTCCATATATACCCTACAGCATTCCTCTTCCCCTTTCTGAGTCTCGGGCATGGCTGGAGACTGGGTTCACCAGCATCTTGGCACAGCCACCCACGACTTGGCACCTCTTATGGCCTCTGGCTCAACCTAGCAAGGCTCAGAGAATGGATCTGTTCTCCCTGCCTTTCAGCAAGGACCAGGGAGGGGAGCCGCTGGGGCAAGTAGGATTATTTCCCTGAAAATATTATGGAAAGGAGTGATGAAGGGGACTTGTTCCCAAAAAAAGGAGGGGCATTCATCCAGTGTGGCACTGTAGGGAGAATGGAACAGCGAGTTTCACCTGAGACATACAGATTCGGTGCAAGCAACCCACAAGGCCAGGCTCTAAGCTTAATCCTAGAATCTGGGATGAGGACAGGATGAAGAGACCTCCAGTCTGAGCGTAGGGAGTTATCACCCACTCTCAGTCCTTCCAATCCTCATTTGGCTTTGTCATAAACAGGACAGACAATCGCAACTCCACAATCAATCATTTCCCCTGGATGTTTCCCCAGTTAGCTTCTCAGGTGTCTGAAGAGGGAAAAACAGTGGCTATTTCTGACACCACCCACCCCATCACCAGAGACTTTCCCTGATATCTGGCCTCCTCACTAAGGCCCTTCCAGAACCTCCAAGGGCACTGTCTTAGAAGATGAGTCCCAGAGAGAGCAGGCCAGAGTTCTAAGGCACAGAGACGCTTTTTGGAATAGAGAAGGCCTTGACAGAGAAGGCTAAGAGAAGGATCTCTTAAGGCAAAGCCACCACCATGTCCACTCTTTCCATCCCCTACCGCTCTCATCCCCAAAGGTATCAGACAGACCTCCTTGGCCTGGTCCCTGCACTAGACTAGGCCCGCTTTGGACACCTCCACTTTATTTATAGAGAACAGAGCCCATGGAGTGGAGGACCCTTGTTCGTGGTCTGCCACACACTGACTGCAGGTGACATGAGTGAGCTCTGCCCCGTGGTGGCCCAACACCATCATGCCCAGCTGCCTAGCCAAGCCTCCCCAACAGGCTGCAGTTGGCCCTGCCTGAAATCCAGGCAGTCAGGCAGGGAGTACAGAGCAAGACCTCAAATCAGAGCCACCACCCTTTCCAACCCCTCCTTCCTGCCTAGGGCACGTTGGAAATGTCTGAGCACACCAAGAGAAGATCCAGTATCAGGTCTGTGACCACAGTGATCCACCTATCTCACCAGGAAGTGGCAGCTGAGGACACAGAATGCTGGACCTCTGTTCTCCTTCACAGCCCCTGCCACTGTCTCCTGCTGTGGGTAGTGTCCTCTAGATTCAGCCAGCCTCCTTGTGAGGGGCCAGAACAGAGCCTCAGCACAGATCATGAACATTCCATTCTTACTGGAATCCTGGCCACAAGCCTTCCTCTCCTTATACATAGCCTGCCCCTACCTCCCTCCAGTCTGTTGTAGGCCTGATAGGGGCCTGGCTCCCTGAAGAGAAGCCTTTGGGCCCCAGAACAGGGACTCTCAGGGGCCCAAGTTGAGGGCACAGTATGTTGGGAGAGAGCAGAGTCCACACTGGTGTATGGGTTCTGGCCCCTGTCCTACCACTGGAGTGAGCCATGTGACAGAGAGCCACATTCCAGGTATCAAATCATGGCCCTCTCTTGGGGTGGCCCTTCGTGCTCTGCCTGTGTGCCGGAACTGTTTCCAAGAAACAATTTTTTTTCATTTAAGTGGTTGCCGAAGCTTAGAATGCAGAATTCCTCAGCTGTTTCCAAAAATCTGGCTTTTTGTCTGAGTCCCAAAATTGTAGGAGCTTTGTAAACAGGTACTTCAGATCACTCATTAAAGGAGGGAGAAGAGCTGTGGGGAGGAGGAGGGATCTGGAATATTTTCCTTCATACTCAGTCTCAGCACAGCAGCAGCATAAACCGAGGGGATCATAGGGAGAACCTCAGCACCTAGAGCATTCTTCTTGGAGGAGCCGGAACAAAGGCCAGCTGGCTGTTACCTGCACATGGGAGACACGCCCAGATCAGAGACAGGGCGTAGAAGGCAGGCAGGTAGGTCAGTGAAGCCTTTCTCCCCCAGTAAGAGTGAGTCAGGGTGGGATCTGTGTAACCTGCACACTCTGCCCAGCCTTGCTCAGGGCCATCACGCCAGCTTAAGGGCAGGGCCAAGTCCAGCCAGAGTAACAAGCAGCCTGGCCGTAGGTTTTGGCTCTTGTCCTTAACCCTCAATCCCAGAGGCATTAGGGAAGAGAAAGGGGATCACCTGTGCCCAGGGACTGGGCCATCCCAATTCAGGGAGCATAACTGCTGTTCCAGCCGGGAGATGCGGAATGCCAGATAGGATGAGGACATGACCAAGAAGCAGATCCTGGAGAAAGAGGGGGCAAGAAAGGGTTGAATCTCTCTTCTAGTAAAAGGACCTTTTTCGAGGCTCACCAAAAATAGGAGTAATGACTAAGCTACTCCTGCAGTTGGAAGAATTAAAGAATCCTTTGCCCTGCAGCTATATTCAGGCCTGGGCATCTTTCTTCCCAGAGGCCTCATGAAGGTCCTGAGACTCATTCCCATGGAAGTGTCCTCGAAGCCCAGCAGGAGTTCTGGGTTCTTCAGCTGAGCCCACCTTCCCTTTGACCAGCCACCTTGGTCCTGTGCCTCTTCTGGGAGGCCACTAAGATTACCCACTAAGACAGTAGGCCCCTTTCTCCAGCAAGTGCTGAGGTTAACAGTCAAAACCCAGCCAGCAGAGCCAGAGGAAGGTGATGAGCTTAGGTGAAGGGAAGCCAGGGACTGGCTGTTCATAAAACGTCCCACCATGCTCACTACCCTACTGGTCCTTAGGCGGAATTACAGACAAGTCTGGGGTTCCAGAAACTGTCCTAATGGTGGGTAGCAGTGGTAAGGCCATGGCTCTTCCCTAGTCTATCTGATGGCCCTATCCAATTTTGCCAGCCCTCCCTCTCCCCAGTCCTGTGCAACTTTTCCTTTTCTCAACAGTTTCATACCCTGCCCCTCCCCACCACACAGCCTTAACCCTAAATTGCTGGTTTGTAACAATAAAAACTGGAGATACTTTGTCTTGCTATAGAAGGTCTGCCATGTGGCCTCCAGACACCAGCCAGCAGCTTGCAGTTGACTCAGAACCTTCCCCTGGCTCTGGACAGTGACCTCCCCACACACCAAGGCCCCTGCTCCAAACACCCAGATACCCGGATCAGTTTGCTCCCCTCCCATAATATAGTCACCTACAGCACAAAGATGATCTTGAGGAGCAGGTAATCCCAGAGCCTCAGTTCCCCTTCACTCCTGGGCTCTTCCTCCAGCTTCTCCTCCTCACAGACAGCCTTCTCTGCAATAGGAGAGCAGTTGGGCATCTTCCCGGGGCAGGCAGGACCCCAGTCCAACACAGGGCATGCCCACCTCCCCATATTCTCCGAAGCTGCTTGGCTTGCCCTTATCGGTTTGGAGAAAGAAAGAAACAGCTCTCAGAAGCCCTGCGGGCTGTGATGATCCCTGTTTGCAAAAGTAGGAGGAGGGAAAGCCTAGTCTTTGCACACAGTTGCTGTTGTCAAGCCCCTTGAACTCACCAGACCCTGGAGGCTTCCTGGAGGGAAAGAAGCTGTCCGTGGAGTCCATGGATGCCCGAGGGACACAAGGGATGTTGGCTGGGAGGGACAGAGACCCAGATGCAGGGCATACTTTTCTCCATTTCATCTCGGGGATGAGGACTTCCTGCAGAGAAGGCAGGAGAAGCTGTCTCACCATGGCCCTTGGGATCTTGCTTGCCCTAAGGGGCCCACACTAGGTTCATCAAAGCTTTTCCAGATATTACCAGTATGGATACCCAGCAAGGCATGAAAGCAGGTATCCAGGAAAGGGGAAATCATTGCCATAGCATCCACACGTCTCTCCTATCTGCTCCCTTGCAGTGACCAGATACTCTGCCAGTTAACATGTGATGTCTTTGAAGACTTCTAGTGTAGAACCACTTGGGATCTAAGACGTGAGGCAACCCAGGTACATGCTCAGATCAGCTGAGTCCAAGAAAGCTCAGCACAAAATATCTTAGATGGGATAAGTCATGACTCCTTCAAATCTGGGCTCTAATGCTAAGCACATCACTGACCTTGGCAGGGGTACTCAGGGTGCCCATCAACAAAAATGGGAACATCACCTTCTATCCACTGCGTCATGCTGCATGCTTGGCTAAACACTTAATAGTTACTGAAGGAGGCTTCAAGCACCCTGGGGTCATTTCCACCCCCCATCTCTGCTCTAGAAACTCAGCTCTGCTTACCCAGAACCCCCACAGCTAAGCAAACTGCTGGGACCTCAGCAAATCTAAACTAAGTCTGTCTGGGTTCCACAGTGATAGCCTTTGGAGTTCTTGCCCAAGGACATCTCTATCCCCTTGAAGGCATCCTGACTCCGCTAGAGGAAAGAGGATGGTCACTGCTCTGAGTCCATACAGGTGTGGAATCCAACCTGGGCAGTGTTCTTGGGGGCTGGACATCTGTTCTGCTCAGAGTCAGCAAATCTGCCCAGGACCTAGTAGCTCTGCTTGGTATGGAGTGTGGCGGGCTAGGGCCCCCCTGGCATAGTGTGGCCATTGGCTCTTGAACCTGGGGCCCCAGTTCTGCATTGTGGGCCCCTGCCTGAGAAGCCCTGAAACCACAGAGCCACTGGTGATCTCAGGGAAGCAGCTTTTGCTCTCAGCCTTAGCTCTCACCAGAGACTGGCACTTAGGTTCCTCTGGAAATTCTCTTACACTCAGACTCTTCTTGCTGGAAGGCTGAGGAGAAAAGGGAACAGGGGTCACTTGTCTATCTGGAACAGCTAAGGTCAGGCATGGGGAGGTGCTAGCACTCTCCAAGAGAGCTTTGCCTCCAACTAAGCCACTTTGGGTCAGATGGAGCATAGCTCCCAGAGTTTCCAAGGAACCCCCTAGTTAATTCTGGAGTAGAGGGCAAATCCAAGGCAATATACTCCCCAATGCTGCTGCCCCTCCCACCTTCCTCACCAGGAGCCGGAGAGAGTTGTAGGCATATTGGGAAGCAGCCACGTGCTCCTGCCTATCCATATGCTGAGGAAGCACATGTGAGAGCATATACATGGGGACACACAAGGTCCCACTGGCCTGAAAGAGACATGCTCACAAGCGTAGACACATAGTCCAAGGACTGCCTCTGATCCACTGAGCCTAAGCCCGTACTCCCCTCTCCCTGTGCTGGAGATGGGCCGACCTCCCCCAACAGACTTGTCTCAAGACCCCACTCCAGGCCTGAGCAGCCTCCCTAGCCCAACTCCTGCCCCTGAACTCCATACCTGTAGGTGCTTGCAGACCCTCCTCAGCATGTCATATACACTGTCCCGGGACAGCAGTGACACAAAGACATACTAGGACATGGAAAGAAAACAGAAGAGGGTGGGGTAATAACGACTTGAGAGTGTGCCACAGTCAGGCTATGGGTTTCTGGGACTGGGATGGGGAGACTGACAAGGGAGCGCTGGCCCAGAGACTCACTGACCTTCTGGCTGGTGTTGGTGGTGATGGCCAGACCATTAGGAAGGAGCCGCGCCATCTTGTGTTTTTTGATCATTTGCACAGACACCACAGGAATGACCACCTGAGTGGGGAGAAGCATGCTTCTCTCAGGACTCACTCCCAAGGACATGGTCCCTTTGCTTCCTGCATAGGGCCCCAGCCACAGCTGGCAGTGAGCCAAGCATGAACACCATGGAGAAGCCTGGCCCCATGTGGGAGAGTATCTGAACATTCCACCTTCTTATGTAGGCTTCCCTTCCAGTTATCCCCAGCACCCAACCCCAGCCTTGGCAGCACACACCACTCCAGGCTCTCACCCTGTTATCCAGGAGGCCAAGGGTGGTTGCTCTGGTGAATCCCATATTCCAGTAAAGGAGTTCCCTGACGTAACTCCTGGCCACACTTATGGTCCCCCCTAAATGACATGCCACTCTGATTCTGAAGGCATTTCAGAGACACCCATAGGCAGGATAATCTGGCTGTGAACTGTTCAGGCGAGAAGCAGAGTCTAGATTAGGGTCCCGGTTTTGGAAGAGGGAGGGTTACTCCCCTGGACACCAGTTGGGACACCTCACAGCTGCTCATCCAACCAGTGAGAGGCTTCACCAGCTTGCAGAAGGACAGGCATGACCTGAGGTGTGCCTGCAGGGCAGGGGGCTAGGGCTTCACTGGGCTATGGCAGCCCTTACCACTCATTACTACCTTGATATCCTTGCCAAAAAGGCTGGCATGGAAGCAGAGCCAGTTGGGGGAGATGTAGAGCCGGCCCTGGAGAAGGAGGTCCCTCTGGAGGGCACAGGAGCACACTAGGAAGTCGCAGGAAAGAAGACCACCATGAGCAAGGTCAGCAGGAAGCCTCAGGGTCCTCACACTCAGGAATCCAGAGTCCAGGCTCAAGGACGGTCTTCCTCAGAATCCCCCTTCCCAATCCCAGGCTCCAAACAACTCATTCCCCCAGCATCCCAAGAGTCCCTTCCTCAGAATGTTGACTGCCCCCACCTACCCTACCAAACTGCTAATATTTCCTCTTCCTCCGACCATGCCCCAAGGGGTCACCTAAGCCTGGATTCTCACTCCCTTAGGCAGAACCCCTTGCTCTGCCCTGCCCTTGAGAGAGGGCCTTGATTGTGCAAATGCTCCCACATGCTCAGTGAGAGACCTGAGAACAGTCACTGATAAGAGCAGAACAGAAATTAGATTTGGAAGCCCTGACATTTTGTCAAGAGACCCTTCACAAATTCAACTTCATATCCCAAACCAGCCCAGCCTTCTCATACTTTTGAAGAAACAAGACAAACCACATCCAAAGGGCAGCCAGTTCCCATATCTAAATCGTGCTTTGGAGGTTCCAGAGGAGAGGAACTGGGCCTCGGGCGCTAGAGGCGCCTGTCCAGCCACACCAGGGAGACAGCTCACCTTTGAGAACCACCTCCTCCAAGGGGATGTCCTTAAACAGCTTGTGGTATTGCTGGTTGTATTTACTCAGTGATGTCTGCAAACACATGGGCTGGGTCTGAGAAGTCCTTGGAGATCAGACCACCAAGGGGCTCTGCTCCAGCCACCAGGAAATAATGCCACAGACGCCCCCCCCGGGGACTTAGCATGAAGCAGCCAGTAAGCAGTCAATGGGCGTGGAGGGCTGAGTTCCAAGCACACCTTGTCTCCTGGTGACGCTGGGTCCTGATAGGCAGCCTATGACTGGAGGGGAACACACCACTCCCACCCAGGAGGGGACACTCACTCAGGTTTCCTGGTGACAGGCCTTGGCTAAGGAGCCAATAGTCACTGAGTTCAGGCAGCCCAGGACCCCTCCCTTGGTGGGCAGTGAGAAGTCAGCCTCCACACACTTACCCCTTCTCGGCTGCACTTCTTTATCTCTTCACCCTTCGAGCCTTTGGGCCAGTGCAGACTGCAAAGGAGACATTCCATTCCAGGAACAAGGAACCCTCAAGGCCTACCCATGTATCCTCAGTGCCAGTTCTGCCCTGGCTTCAAGCCAGAAGCTTAGGGCAGAGGTTGGAGCCTGGGGCCCTTCTCCAGGGGCCACAGCAAAGTGATAAGCACAGTAAGCACATAGCTCAACTCTGGGGAAGGGCATTCCTGGATGCAAGGAGGGGTCGCTGAGAGCCCTCCCTGAACACGTGTGATCAGCGGCTGCCCAACCTGAGCCTCAATCTCCAAGAAATGCTTAGGAGCCACCCACCCTGGATGTCAAAAACTCTCCCATTTCTCTGGCCAGGGGACGAGCAGAAGAACAGACCCAAGAATAAATGAGCAGAAAGCACAGGGATGGGGACTTGTTTGAGGAGTGGGTGAGATGGAGGTGTCAGACTCACAGCTCCGGGGCCTGGTCATGGGCCATGATCCCGGCAGGACTGCCCTCCTTGCAGCCTCCTCCCTGCCGAGCTCTGCAGTGAGGAGCTTGGCAGATTCCCCTGACCTGATGGATGCTACCAAGGTTGGGGGAGAAGGGGTGGTGCTGAAACACAAACATTTGCCCTGGCCAGGTTGGCCTGAGGACAGGTGGGCAGGGAGGAGGCTGGTAACCCGAGAAGCTTGGACTCTGCTAGGTCCCAGTGCACTGGGACGGGCCTGAGAGTGGGAGGAAGAGGACCTGGGCAGCCTGTGCCAGACTTAACACCCTAGCTCAGCCTCAAGGTCCCCTTTCTAACAGGTCACCTCCTGAGGCCTTCCTACCTACAATCTGTATGTACAGGTGACTGGGAGGGTGGCCTCACCTGGAGTCCAGGGGTGCCTGAACTCTGTCTAGTTGCTCTGTGCAGGACTCGGGACTCTTCAGAGAAGCCGTCTTTCCATGCATCTGTTTGCTGCTAAAGAGAAACAGGCCCACATTAGGAAGAGAGGTTTCCTGAGGACACCTTTCCCTATCATCTCCACCATGCCCCAGGGCAGCTGCCTCTGCCCCCACCCAGGACTGGCCTTGCTATGCAGGGTAAGGCTGAAGATGTCACAGTCCAGAGGCAACAGCTCAGGCAGGGGTCCTGGGGCAGCTGATGGAGGCAGTAGTCTTACACACCGTCTTTTCTGGAAGCCTGATGCTCAGTTTACACCTGAGCAGGAAGGAAAATCAATCTACCTCATCCCCAGCGCCAGGCAGCTGTTAGGCCAGGCGGAGTTAGGCCTCCAGCCCCACACTTGAGAAGGTACATGGGAGGGAGGACTCTGAGACTTGCTCACAGCTGAAAGCAAAAGAAGTTTCTGAGGTGCCCGGGCAGTATTACCATAAACTGTCAGGTTCTGGGAAAGGTCACTGAACACAGGAGTCCTCATCAAAGCTGAGAGCTGATGCAGTTGATGCTGTGGGAGTGGACTCCAGTCAGCCCACAGGTGATTGTGGGCCGGGAGGGGAGGGGCTGCTCCACATCAGGAAGTGGCTTCGATCACCTTTGGACAGTCAGGGCAGCTTGGCCCTGAGAGCCAAACCATCTCAAAAATGTCCCAAAGAAGGGCTGGCCTCATGGCATAGTGATTAAGTGCATGCACTCTGTTTTGGTGGTCCAGGGTTTGCAGGTTTGGATCCCAGGCATGGACCTATACAGCACTCACCAAGCCATGCTGTGGTGGCATCTCATGTACAAAAAATAGAGGAAGATTGGCACAGATGTTAGCTCAGGGCCAATCTTCCTCAAACAGAAAGAGGGAGATGGCAATGGATGTTAGCTCAGGGTCAATCTTCCTCAACAACAACAAAAAATGTATATATATATATATATATATATTTTTTAATGTCCCAGAGAGAGGGCCCTGAGGCACCCTCTCCCTGGGCAAGTGGGGATCCCAAATGGGCTTGAATTCATGCCTCCACTAGACAGCTCCAAAGCATGGGGTTCCCATTTCCTGCCCCTCCAGGGCAGGCAGACTAGGAATCAATAAAGCCTGAGCAGTCAAACTAGCCCCCCAGTGAGTGGGCCCAGCGGCTGTGACAGGATGAGAGGTTGGCCAAGGAGCACAGCCAAGACAAGGCAGTGCAGTGGTCCCAAATAGGTAACAATGTCCTGTGCAGTGGTTTCTCAGCAGATAAGGAGCTGGAACCAGGAGCCTGCAAATCCCAGCACTTGGTCCCTCTCAGCTGTGTGACGGGGGCAAGTCGAAGTTCTCTTTTTCAAGAACAGAGTTTCTGACTCAGCCAAGATCTGCCAGAGTCCTCAGAAATTGTTTAGTCTGACCCCCTCCCACTGTACCACTGTACAGATTAGGAAACTGAGACCTACCAAGAGACAGGCTATACCCAGTGTCACCCAGAGCCAGGTACCCTCACCCATTAAATCAGCCCAGCTATAGTCACATGGCCTGGTGACCTCTGCCCTCAACCTAATGGAGGGTTTTGGTATACACATCAATATATATTTCCTGAATCTTGCAAAGTGACAAGTTATGCCAGTGATTTGATCCTTTGACTCCCAAAATTAATTTCTGGGTTTATTTGGTTCCATTGTTTCACATTTCACACAGATTTTTTTTTTCATTCCCTCTTCATTTTTTTTGTGCTCATTATAGAAAATATGAGAAACATATAAAATATGACGATCAAAATCACCCATAAGGAAAAAAACCCACAAAAATCACCCAAAGAAAATATTTATGCATAAATATATACTTTATGTGAGTAGGATTATATATCACACAGTTTCTACGCCCTACTTTTGTTGTTTAACATGATTTCATGAGAAATTCCCCATGTCACTGTCCATTCCCACGATAGAATCTCAGAAGTGAAATCAGTGGATTGAGAATGAACCTTTCTCAGACTCTTTAGACTCACTTCCAGAATGCTTTCCAAATGCTATACCAGTTAACACGTCCATCAGCATGATATGAGGGTGCCCGTTCGCTACATCCAAGCCCTAGACTGGTATTGTCTTTTTCTCACCTTTGAAAATTTGATAGGTGAAAATAAATTGGTTTCATTTCTATTTCTGCTTACTGGTAGGTTGAGCAATTTTTTCCAAATATATATTAACCATTGGAATTTCATCTGTGAATTGTCTGTAAGGATCCTCATGTTTTTCTTCTTGATTTGTATAAATTCTTTATTGAGAATATTTAATCCTTGCTTTATCATTTTTTGCAAATATTTTCCCCAGTTTGTCATTTGTCTTTTAGTTTTGTCTGGTATTGTTGCTGTACTTGTGTTTATTTTTATCTTCCTTCTCTCTGCTCCTTACTTAATGTAAGTGCTTTGATAAGAGAGGCCCTTAAGGTGGAGGAGGTCCAAGTCAAACCTCAGAGCCCTGCAGCCCCTGAGCCCACTGGGCCACCAGGAACGAGAAGGGCGTGGGCTCCGCTGAGGGACACACTCCGGTCTGGAGGACCAGAAATAAAACAGGACCCCAAGGAGAAGGAGCTTGTCCTGTGGTTTCAGAGGCAGGGAGCCTGTCACTCAGGCACTGGAGAGTATGATTCATGTTGTCAGGGCTGCAGGAGCTCAGAGGACACACAGATCCCATGGAGTAAAAGAGTCACAGAAGGGCTCCTGGAGAAAAGGAAGCTGAGCCTTACTGACTGCATAGGACTCTGATCTTGCATGGCTCCCATAATCATGCCTCTGCATGCATTCCAAACCAAACTCATCTTTGGGTCCAAATGTGACTTTCTCGGGGAGGGGAGCCTTCCCTCGGCCCTCCCCCAGCCTACTGAGGGGACCCTGCTGCAGGCACTCATGGCACCCTGATGTCACTGTCACGCTGTGTGGTGTGCTCTGTCCATCTCCAGGGGCTCCAGGACATCAGGGACTGCCTCCTCCATCCCTGAACCCCCTGAGCCCGGTGCAATGCCATCATGCAGCAGGCACTCGGCATGTCTGAGGAAGGACTGTGTGAAGACAGTGTAAGTGAGATAAAGAACAGAGGCTGCAGGAGAGACAGACCATGAGAATAACAAAAGGCTGTGGCCACGGCCCACAGCATATCTGTGAAGAAAACAATAAACAATAAACGGGAGTCAGTTGGGAACACAGGACTTTCAAATATTTTTAAACTAAAAGAAATCCCTTTACTTGTGATCAACAGGATGGTTATAAGCCATTCTTTCATGTCCATCCATTGGAGCCAGTCCCTCCTGGCTGTCCTGATAATGCTGTTGGTACAGAGACCCTCCCTGTGGCCAAAATGCACTGCTTTCAAAATTATCTTCAATTCAGACTTTCTGCTATAATTAGTCTTCCCCCCCATAGTGTTTGCATTTGTTTAGATGAGTGAAAATAAAGAAATGGGAGCAATGCCAGATAAAAAGGTCTAGGGTGAAGTGGTCATCAAGCATTCACCAAAGGAACCTGTCAGGCGGGGTGGTGGTAGGGGTACCCGAGGACCAGCTGGACCCCATCCAGAGAGCCAGGAAGGAGGCTTCATGAGCAGGGAACTGGAAAGTGAGGAACCAGGACGGCTCAGCCTGGGCCCCCCGACCCTGCTGGCAGCCTCTGTCCATTCCCACATAGAGTTCCTCGAGCTAGCTGCTCTTCCTCTGTGAGTTGTGAACTACACACCCTGCCCGTCCATTCCTATCCCACATCCACGTACAGACTGTGGAGTTAACATCAAGAGGTCCTCAAATCCATATCTATTTTTTCTTTTTCTTTTTTTTCTTTTTAAAGATTGGCACCTGAGCTAACATCTGTTGCCAATCTTTTTTTTCCTTCTTCTCCCCACAGCCCCCAGTAACTAGTTGTACATTCTAGTTGTAGGTCCTTCTGGTTCTGCTTTGTGGGATGCCACCTCAGCATGGCCTGATGAGCCATGCTAGGTCCGTACCCAGGATCTGAACTGGTGAAGCCCAGGTCCGCCAAAGCACACAACACCAACTTAACCACTCAGCCATGGGGCCAGCCCCCCAATATCTGTTTTTTTCAATAAAAGCCACAAAAAATATTATTATTGTCATGAGAGGGATGGGGTAGGGGACACCCAGTATCTTTGACGTTAAAGGGGGTAGAGGTTGGAAAACTCAGATGAGGTGCTTTCACCTTGCTGAGCCTGGTCTGAAGCAGGAATGGCTAGCCAGAGGACACAGCAGGTGCCTGCTCTGTCCTCAAGCCTCACTGGCCGGTGAGGGAACTCAGGCCACCTGCCATTCCTTCATTCCTTCCACAAATACTTACTCAGCTTATCACACTATGAGCCCGGTATGGGGCCTGCCCAGCCTGGGGGGCTGCTGAAAGGGCAGGGATAGGCAGCTAGCACCAGGAGATGTCAGGATAAGAGCCGGGCCCATCAAGAAAGGAGAGGCAGAGAGGAGAGGGAGAAAGAGGCAGTAAGCAGGGAAGCCAGAGATGCAAGAGTCAAGCTGCCTCCTGTAGACCTCATGGACTAGGCCCCGCAGGACACCTGACGTACACGCTGCTCTGGATGCCTCCCCCAGGCTCAAAATACTCCCACAGGCAGACACTCCCAAATCTACATCTCTAACCTTGACACCTCGTCCTTGCCCCATAGACGAATCCATCAAAGTGAGCTCAGCATTATTGCCCAAACCTGCTTCCTTCTGGGCACCCAACATCCCTGAAAGGCGCCATCCTCCAGTTACCTAAATCCTTGACTCATGCTACTCCCCACCGCCACAACCAATCAGTCCCCAAGGCCCTGAGAACCTCACCAATGTACTGTTTACTTTCTCCATTCCTGCTGCACATGCCAGCGCAGACCACCATTGTCTTTTTCCTGCATGCTACCAACAGCCTAACTAACCCTGCCCCAGCCTTGCCCTTACACACCTGGCCCACTCCCGCATCCACACCACCAACAGAGCCATCTGGGGCCCAGATCTGATCCTGCTCCACTCCTGCTGACTCTCCTTCTTTAGTTCCCTCTGACATCCTCAGCTGGGCTTCCTGCTTCCTGTTCCAGCCTCACCCATGCTGCTCAGCCGAGCCCCTCTGCTTCCTCACCCCTCTGCTTCCTCACCCTTCATCCCTGCATGTCTGCTCCACCTGGAATTCCTTCCCATGCTTTATGTACCAGGGGGAATTCTGGTTGTCTTTCAAGCTCCAGTTCAAAGGTCACTTCCTCTGTGAAGCCTTGCCCGGTTTCTCCCCTACAGAGCTGGTCAGTCCCTCCTCTGTGGTCCCTTGTCCCTTCTTTCACGCTGCTGCCCCAGCACTTACCACACAAGACTACGTCTGTCTGTTTACACATCTGCCTCCCCCAGTTGACTCTGAGCTCCACCAGGCACGTGTCTTACACATCTCTGTATCCCCAGCATACAGCAGACACCCAGTGTTTGCTAAATGAATGAGTGAGGGAGACAGAGAGAGAGAGAGATGATGGCACTCCCAGAGGGAGGAGGGAAGAACAGAAGCAAGGCAGTGGAAATAAAGGGGCACAGAGAACACCTGATGCCCAGCAGGAAGGGGAGGGCCTGGGAACAGGAGCTGATGGGAGTCATCCACAGATGGCCCTGCCCTCCAGGAGCCCTAGCTGGAAGGGGGCTGGTAGGCAGACAACCCTGGCCCAGCACCACAAGGTACTCAATTCGTGTGGTTGACTGACCAAAGGGGTGGCTCAGGTGGGAGGGAGAGACATATAGAAGAGGATACAGTGGCCCAGACTGGATGGTTGGGGTATTTGGAGGAAAGCACAGGCTGGGCCCCTGCTGCCTCCACTGAAGTGTTCATTCGGCCACACTCCCCCTGAGCTGCCACATGCCCAAGCAACACTCCTCCAGCTTACCCAGCCCCTTTCCCCACACCAGACCCTTCTTAACCCCAGGGCCAACCTCCCTCCAGGGCTCCTCCAAGCCTCTGGCAGTAGGAGTGCCGTGGCTGATGATGCAACAGAAAGCTTGGCCAAGCCTAGCAGCCTGAGCCAACTGGGCCTTCATGGTCACAGGTGGGTCCCCATGGATGTCTCCTCCCCCAGGGAGGCACCCACTCTCTCCCAAGTTGACTCCTCATGGACATCTGAGATACTAGAGCATTCTGTGGGTCCTGCCAGCTCTTTTCAAGGCCAGGACCAGGGAAGCTCCACCCTCTCCTACAGTCAGCCAGGACACTGGGCCGCAGCACAGTGAGCTGTGTCTTAGCACCAGGCCCGAGAGTACAAACCCAGAAACCATGGGAGTAGCCATCTAGAGTCAAAGCTGAATGGACATCTGTCCTGGAAGGAACATCAGCCACTGGGGCTCAGCGGCCTGGACTTGGTGCTGCTCCAAATTCCCCCAGCTTCCCCCTGCCTCACCTCACCCCACCTCTCACTCAGCACACAGCTCACCATCTACTTCAGAGAAGAGACCCACTTGTTAACACTAATGTGTAGCCTGCTGGGTACACATTAGAAACACCTGCAGAGCTTTTTAAATAACCATATGATGCCCAAGTCCCGTCTCAGACCAATTAAATCAGAATCTCTGGGGGTAACTACATATTTTAAATGTTATTGAAGTATAATTTACACATAGAAAAGTGCATGTAAAATAAATGTACAATTCAATGCATTTCACAAACAGAACATCCCTGGAAACCACCCCTCAGAAGCTCCTCCTGCTCGTCCCAGTCTCACTGCCCCCTCCCACCCCACCCTCAAGGACAACCATCACCCTGATTTCCAAAAGCACAGACTGCCGTTGCCTCACTGGGGACTTTCTATGAATGGCATCACACCGTACATGCTCTTTTATGTGTTTTACTCAGCAATGCATTTGTGAGATTCATCCAGTGTTGCACGTAGTGTAGACTGTGCATTTTCACTAGTATTTGGAATTCCATTATATGAACATAATACACTTGATTCATTCATTTTACTATTGATGGGCATCTAGGCAGTTTCCAGCTTTTGCTTGTTATGAAAGTGCTGCTATGAACATTCCAGTGCCTGTCTTGTGGACACAAGTATTCATTTCTATGGGTAAACACTTAGGATTGGAATTGTTGGGCCATAAGGTAGGCGTATGTTCAGCTTCAGGCTTTTAAAGGCTCTCAGGTGACTTGAAACCCACAGCCAGCATTAAGAATTCACTGGGTGAACCCTGCCCGCACCCATCCTCTCTTTGTGGCTCAGAGATAGAAGCATACCTCTTGGTCTCCAAGGCCAATCCTCCCTCCTGGGCTCTGAGTCTAGGGCCCTGACCCTCCTGTGCCTTCACCCGGCCCCTGTGGATTTCCAGGAACATCCTTGGCAAGACGAGGAATCACATTGTTAATAGAGATTTCCTTCATCTGTTAGGGACACAGAGCACATTCACTAGGTCATTCCAAGGAAGTAAGAAGGCCAGCTTTTCCATGTGGCAGAGGCTGGCTCTGAACCACACCATGTCCTTCCCAAGAGCCTCCCTAGTTTCTCTTGGGAACACAGTCCCAACACACAGCCCAGAAGCTGACTGACAAGACCTCTCTCAAAGGGAAACTGGAATAATGTGGATAGTCAGGCTCATCATCAATATGCTGAAACTTGAAGATAAAAGGTTATCTTCTTTTGCAAAAAATAATTCTAGTGTTTCTTACACAGAAGCTGCACCTCACTTTTTATTTTCTAAGCTAATATTCCATAGCTAGGACAACTGCTTTGCCCTTTCTATTGGCTAGAAAGGGGAGAAAAATCTCATGATTGAATTCCAAACTGAGTGTAAGGGAGTGGGGCTCCTTGAGTTGGGGGGGGGGTCACATGCTGGGCTCCAATCCAGCTGTCTCACTCAGCCACCCTGGAAAAGGACTCAGGGAGGGGCAGGCGCTCAGTATAGTCACAAACCCTACTTCCCAGGAGCTGCTCTGAAAACACCTGGGCCAGGAATGTGCTTAGTGTCCCTTTACCACCTGCCGCACCTTTGAAATGAAGAGGGATCTGAAGGGCCAGAGGCCCTGCTGCCCAAGACGTCACAGTTTGTACCAAATGATCTTGGCCACAACTGACAGAGCCACAGGTATGCTCCAGACCCAAGCAAAGCCATCCGTGAGCCACCAGCAGCGTCTTCGGAGTGAAAAGATGAGCTGGCCCATCAGATTCCCTTTCTAATGAATCCTAACTAGGAAATACGAGACATGGAGGTGTGCAGCCCAATGCAGCGAACAGGAAGGACACAGCTGCAGGTATGCTGGAGCAGAATCTGTGTGTGCACCAGGTACTGGGGCTAGAGCGAAGGCAGAGGGCACAGGGTGCAGAGAGAAGCAGGGGCCATGGGTCAAGCTGGTCTGGGACAGCAGAGAGAGTTTGCTCCCTTTGGCTGCCCATTAACTTCCCATTCTGCTCCCAGTGCCCCAGCACCTGCAGCAAGACAAGAATCGCGTCCCCCCACCCCGCCCCAACCCCAAGCCCGACCCATACCTGGTTTGCCCAAACACTGCAAACCAGGGAACACATGTGATGTCATCTAGGCCATTAGTGTGGGGCAGGTGACACTACTTACATTTCATGGGTGGAGAAGGGAGGCTCAGCTGGGTTCAGTGACTTGCCCACACAGTCATTGGCAGGGCCAGGAATCCATGGAGGTCTGCCTGACACACAAGCCTGGGTCATATCATACCCTCAATGAGCCTTCAGGACCAGGAAAGGAAGAGGACTCTGTTCAAACCAAGTCAAGCCCTATTAGCTGAGGGAGCCCCTGGGGAGGAGGAAGTTAAACAAATCTGGCTCATGATCTCCTCTGATCCTTCCTCAGTTCAGCTCAAGTTCTGCAAGGGAGATGGCATCATCCCCATTATACAGATGAGGAAACTGAGGCCCAGGGATGTAAATCACCTTGCTCCTGACCACTGAACTGCAAAGTAGCGGAGCTCGAATTCAAACTCCAGTCTGGCTGAAAATGTGCACTCTTTCTATTGTGGCACACTGCCTGGAGGGCTTGAGGGCCCTGGAATTCTGCCCTCTCATGTAGCTTTCCCTGGTGGCAGGGCCAGGCCCCAGCTCTCTCCAAAGGCCCACTTAGTAGATGAGAACTGGAGAAGGGAAAGAGAGGTCTCTCAGGCTGAGATGACCATGCAAGGACACTTCTGGTTTCCCTAGCTCAGAGCCCCACCCCACAAGCCTTTATCTCCTCTACTCAAAGAACCAAACAAACTGGGAGAGCTAGTTGCTCAGGAGGAGATGTGGGCTGGCCCAGCCCTCTGGGGGTGGCTGGATCCGGCCTGAACAAGGACCCCTTTGAGCTTTGGTGCTAACAAGAACTCCCACCTACAGGGATCTCAGAAACCCCTGGGTCCTCCCATCCAGTGGGAGCAGGAAGGGCCAAGAGCAAGGCTGGCCCCATCTCCCACTCTCAGCAGTCAAGACACTCCCCACTGCCCAGGTGGCTCAGTGGAGCCCAGAACTAGTCAGCCAAGCACTTAGCTGCTTGGTTGACTGGACCAGCCCTCGTTAAAAGTCCCGAGTCCTCGTTTTCCCTGTTTCCTGACCTTCCATCCAGGCCTGGGCTCTCTCAGCACATCAGAAAGGCCCAGCTCCGCATGGGCATGGAAAGGAGCAAATGCTCAGGCTCACTCCTCTCCTGCACTGGGGAGGCGTGCTAACGAGCTGCCTGTCCCAGCTCTGCCGGGACACTGCTTAGCTAACCTGCTCCTGCCCAAGATGGCGCCCCCCTTGTTCTCATCCCCCAGTCCCTGTCCTCCCTGAAGCCTGGCCAACCTGCGCCTCCAGGGTAAGCAGACCCCTCCCTCCCTGTGTCCACACACAGTCTGCTCAGATATCTTCTGTTGCTGCACTGCCTGTTTATGTGGCTGTCTCCCCACTAGACTGACTTATTCCTCTCTTACTCCAGTGCCTTGAACAGGTTTAAGCATACAGCAAGTGCTCAATAACTATATATATATATATATATATATATATATTTTTTGGTAGATTTTCCCTGAGCTAACTGCTGCCAATCCTCCTCTTTTTGCTAAGGAAGACTAGTCCTGAGCTAATATCCATGCCCATCTTCCTCTGCTTTATATGTGAGACGCCTACCACAGCATGGCTTGCCAAGCGATGCCATGTCCGCACCCAGGATCCAAACTGGCAAACCCCGGGCCACCGAAGCAGAATGTGCGCGCTTAATGGCTGTACCACTGGCCGGCCCCTCAATAACTATACATTGAATAAACAAATGCTCCCAGCTGAAAAGCTCCTCTGTGTAGGTTGCTCAGCAGCACTGGGGCCTTGGGACACAGACACAAGACCTGGAGTGGGAGCAACTCATTCAAGTTTGCTTCTGGCCCCCCTGACCCTCTGAGTAGCCCCCAGTCACCTCTCACTGAGTTTGCTCCTCTATGAAATGGGGGAAATCCCCTCCTTGCCCTGAAGACCTGTGAGGCTCTGAGAGGCCACAGCCCAGCCCTGGGGAGGGGGCCGGCCCTCACAGCCTTGCCCACTGAGCCTCACTCCCCCTGCCAGCACCATTGAGAGCTGAGTTGGGCCCACATCCCATCATGTCCTTTGCAGGATGACTAGAGGTGTAGTTCCCGAAGGGAAGAAGGGATGGCGGTTCTACCGGGCCCCAAACTGCACCCACAAAACTTCATACATGTCCTGCATGACTGAATCTTTCCCGGGACTACAGCCAGAGAGGGCTGCAAGCAGGGCCCTCTTACACCTGGGCCACACCCAGTGGCTACCTCCCACCCCTCTTGGGCACAGAGGTACTCCCACAGCTCAGGCCCAGCCACGCTCAGGATCCCACCCTCTCTTTTCCTCCCTCCATGAGGAGTTTGAGGCCTGCAATTGCTGCCCCCTCCCTGGCCAGAGCTCAAAGGTCTGCAGAGTGAGAACAGTCACTAGAGAGACAGACGGGACAAACAGCTGAAACCGGGAAGTTTTGCTCCGGGGCATATCCAGGATTTCCTATGAGGCCCAGACCACACCATAGAGCAGTGGCTGGTTCTGCAGAGTGGCCTGCCTGATGCTACCCTCATCCCGTAGTGCCCACTGCTATAGCAGCATCTGTTTGAGCTGGCAGCCCTGGACCTGGTCACAGACCACTTTTTCTTGGCAGGCCACTTGGGGCCTGGCTGTTTCCAGACAAGAAGCTGGTCATTCAGGTCTAAAAACAGACTTGCATTCATTAAGAAACAGAGCACCCCTGTGCTCTTGGTGGCCACCCTCTGCCAGGCCTGCTGATGGGAGGGCCCACAGACAGCTTCAGCCGCTCAGACGCCGCCACTCCAGGCTGCCAGTGGGTGTGGCTACACTTGGGACAAGTCAGCTCTGTCCATCTGTGGATACTATCCAACACACTTCACTCCAGCCACCCTGCGACACCCACCTCAGAATCACTCTGGCTTTGTGGACCCACAAGGCTCTTCTCAGGGCACAGGCAGGTTTCAGAGGCTCAGGGTCCTTAAAGAGCCTGGGCATGGGGGCAGGAAGACAGGAAGGCAGGCTTGGAAGTACCTCTCACTGCAGAGGGGCTTCCGGGAAGCCACTCTCTCTTTGTGGACCTCAGCTACTCCTCTGCAAAGGGGCAAGACAGTCTCAGCCCTGAGGGAAAACAAATGTTGTCTGAGGGAAAAACAAAGCAGAGCCAGGATCTGGGTGAACAGCAGTTGGCCACTGGCCCTCTGTGGTCAGAGGGACCCTATCCCAGCAGAGGCTGGCAGGAGCACAGTCCTCAAAGGGCTGCCGGCCTCTCTGCCTCCTTCCTACAAACACCAACTGAATGCCTGTTATTCGCTCCACTGCGTTTAATGCTGTGTATACCAAGAGGGATGAGGCAAGCTACTATCCCCAAAATGCCTGTTGGGAGAGGCAGACATGAAACAAATATTTATAAAAATTAACACATCATTATAACTGTGTAATATATGCTATGAAGTAAAAGCACAGCGTCCTAGAAGGACCTCTATCAGGGAGAGCGGGGAAGACTTCCTTGAAGAAGCAGCAGCATTTGAGCTGATAGCCAATGGATGCTAATCATATCGGGGCGGGGGCGGGGGGTGGCAGTTGGAGGCAGTTAGAGAGGGGTCATTGTAGAGGGGTTATCATGTGCAAAGGCTCTGAGGCCAGAAGTATGTGGTGTATATGAGGGACATAAACAGAGCCTTTATGTCTGGATGGTAGAGGTGAGTAGTGAAGTGGTGAGCAATGAGGCTGGAGAGGGTGGCAGGGCTAGATCATGGAGGGCCCTGTGAACCCCAGTAAGGGTTTTTGGTCTTTATCTTAAAAGCAATGCGGAGCCAATGAAGGGATTTAAACAGGGAAATGCACTATCAACTTTGTGTGTTAAAGAAATCACTCTGATACATAGATTTGCTTCAAAGGAATCCAGTGGAGGGGGACTGGGGGAATAGAGGGTGAGTCCTGATGAAATAGGGACAGTCTTATGTTGAGGCTTATTGTAGCCGGGTGATGGATACATGGGGGTCCGCCCTACAACTCTCTCCTCTTTTGTATATGTAAATATCTCCTCATTTTCCACGGAGACAGATCAGTTAGAAGACTGTGTTCCAACAGAGAGATGACATCTCAGACTTGGTGGCACTGGTGATGAAGGGCCAGGGGTCGATTTAGGGTATATATTTCTAAAGAGAGCCTCACCTGGTGATCAACTGGACATGGGGCATAAAGGAGAAAGTGTCAAATATGACTCAGATTTCTGGCTTAAGCAAGTAAGATACTGCTGTTTTGCGAGGCAAAATAGAGAAAAATGTATTAGAAAAAGAGCATATTTGGAGGAAACATTTATGAATTCAGTCTTGAACATGTGTGAGAAACATTTAAGTAGAGCTGTCAAGCTATATATGAGTAAGGAGCTCAGGAGAAAGGTCCAGGCAAGAGGGATAAATTTCTGAGTTATTGGTCCATGAATGGGTAGAGGAGCTAGGAAGATCCTCCAGGGAAAGTGGGTCCGTAAAGAAGAGAAGCTATCAACAAGAGTGCCAAGACCAATTCAACAGGGGAAAGAATAGTTTTTTCAACAAATGGCACTGGGACAGCTGATATCCACATCATAAGAATTAATTTGGACCCCTATCTCACACCATATACAAAAATTAACTAAAAAATGTCAGAGCTAAAACTATAAAACTCTTAGAAGAAAACATAGATGTATATCTTTGTGACCTTGGATTAGGCAATGGTCTCATAAGATGAGACCAAAAGCACAAGAAACAGAAAAAAAATAAATTGAACTTCATCAAAATTAGAAACTTTTGTGCCGCCAATGATAACATCAAGAAAGTGAAAAGACAACCCACAGAATGGGAGAAAATATTTGCAAATCATATATCTGATAAGGAACTAGTATTCAGAATATATGAAGAACTCTCACAACTTTGAAAATATTATACTAAGTGAAATAAGCCAGTCACAATAAGACAAATACTATATTTTTCCACTTATATGACACATCTAGAGCAGTCAAATTCAAAGAAACAAAAGTAGGGTGGTGACTGCCAGGAGCTGGAGGGAGGGGGAAATGGAGAGTCATTTAATGGGTACATGGTTTCAGTTGTACAAGATGAAAAAGTTCTGGAGATTGGCTGCACAACGATACGAATACACAACACTACTGAACTGTAAAAATTAACTAGGAAATGATTAAAATGTTAAATTTTATGTGGGTTTTTTCCACCATAATTAAAAAATTTTTTTAAATTGTTACAACCAAACATTAAAAAGACAAACAATCCAATTAAAAAAAGGCAAATGTGGGCCGGCCGACGGCATTGGGTTAAGTTTGTGCACTCTGCTTCAACAGCCCAGGGTTTGCTGGTTCGGATCCCGGGTGTGGACCTGGCACTGCTTATCAGGCCATGCTGTGGCAGGCGTCCGACATGTAAAGTAGAGGAAGATGGGCACAGATGTTAGCTCAGGGCCAGTCTTCCTCAGCAAAAAGAGGAGGATTGGCAACAGATGTTAGTTCAGAGCAAATCTTCAGCACAAAAAAAAAAAAAGGCAAATGTTTGAATAAACATTTTTCCAAGAAAGATATCAAATGACCAATAAGTACATAAAAAGATGCTCACATCATTAGTTATCAGGGAAATGCAAACCAAAACCACAATAAGTTACCACTTCACACCCACTAGGAGACTATAATCAATAACAAGTGTTGGTGAGGATGTGGCGAAGTTGGAACCCTCATACATTGCTGGTGGGAATGTAAAATGGTGCCATTGCTCTGCAAAACTGTTTAGTGGTTCCTCAAATGGTTAAACATAGAGTTACTATATGATCTAGCAATTCTACCCCTAGGTATATACCCAAGAGAACTGAAAACATATGTCCACACAAAATCTTGTACAAGAATACTCATAGCAGCATTATTCATAATAGCCAAAAAGTGAAAACAACCCAAATACTCATCAACTGATGAATAAACAAAATGGGATATATCCATACAGTGGAATATAATTCAGCCATAGAAAGGAATGAAGTACTGATACATACTACAACATGAATAAATCTTAAAAACATTACGCTAAGTGGAAGAAGCCAGTCACAGAAGACCACATATTGTATGATTCTATGTAGAGGAAATGTCCAGAATGGGCAAATTCATAGAGACAGAAAGTAGATTAGTAGTTGCCAGGGGCTGCCAGGAGGGGGAAATGGGAAGTGACTAATGCAGATAAGGTTTCTTTTTGGGGTGATGAAACTGTTCTGGGTTATGGTTGCACAACTTTGGGAATACACTAAAAGCCACTGAATCGCACATTTTAAAAGGGTGAACTTTATGGTGTATGAATTATAGCTTGAAGGAAAGAAGTCTGGGACTTGAAGAACCACAACATTAAAAGATTGTGTGGAGGAGGGAGAGGAGTTCCCCCAAGGAGATGAGGGGAGAGTGCCTCAAGAGGGAGAATACCAGGTGTAGAGGCTGTTGTGGAAGCCAAAGGAGTTTTCAAAAAGGAGGAATGGGAAAGCAGTGAAGTTGCTGAGAGCCGGAGTGGAAGGAAGACTGAGGAGAGGCAGTCTGGACTTGAGCACCACGGAGAGGATCGGTAACTTTAGCCGCGACAACTTTGGTGCGCTCGTGGGAATCTGAATCCAGACTCGGGTGCTAACGGCCTTCTCCTACCTCTCTCCCAGCCTGGAGACTTCATCCCAGGGATGGACAGTGGGGACAGGCCTCTGAGCACAAGCGAGGATGCTGTTGAGCACAGCCGGAAACCCAGGTCACTGGCCAGCTCAGCGCCACACCAACCTCGGATCCTGCCTCCCTCGCAGTGAAAGACCGCGGAGGATGGGAAGGAGAAGGGACTGTACATTCCTCTCCTGGTGCCCTGAGGAGGCTGTTTGCCGTCGGGGAGAGGCAGGGGTGCTGTCCTTGCTCGCAGCCTCACCCTTGCCCAGCCATCCTCACCTGCCTCTCCTTTACCCTTGGTGCGTGTCTGCCGCAGCCCGCAAATCCCAAGTCCATTTTCTGCGCCTGCCTCCAGGAAGGGCTGGGAAGCCCGGGGTCACCAGCCACACCCAGAATTCCAGCACGGCACTCATCGCCAGCTCCCGGAGGCGGCGGACCGGCGCCAGAGAGCCCGCCTGCCTGGCCCCGGCCCACCCTTTGGTGGGGGCTGGTGGGTCCTGAGACGTCAGAGCAAAAGCTTGCGCAGACAGGGAGCGCTGTTGGGAGAGACGCCGCGCCCGCACATCCCGGCCTCCCTGAAAAGGGAGCCGTCCCCCAAACAAGCCCGCTTGGATTGGTGCCCAGCACCAAACCCGGTAGCTGGCCTGGATGTGGGACTCCCCAAGCAGAGTCAGGCTCTGAGCCCTGCCACAGGCTCCAGCCAATTCTGCTCCCCCAAGCTGTGGTTCGGCTAAGGGTTCAGATTCCTAAGCAATGACCTAGTCTTAAGGAGCTTGCTGGGGCCTGGGACCTCCTCCTCCAGGGAGAACTCCAGATTGTCTAACTGGTGGAAAACCCCTAGGAATGCTGGCTCTCACTACTATTATTCAACATTATTCTAGGGGTTCTAGCCACTGCACAAAGGCAAGAAAGAGAAATAAAAGGTTTATACATTAAAAAGAGATGATTATTATTTGAAAGATAGGAAGATTACCTAGGGGACACACACAATCAACTGAAAAACCATAAGAAAGTGGCCCAGATATTCTTAAATTTGGGCACTGGGCTAGACAGAGCTGTGACGGGGATAGACACGATGAACTCTTATGGACTTAATTATTAGTCTAGTGGTTAGAAGAGCAACATAAAAGTCAATAGTTTCCCTGTAGGCCTGCAATAAAGTTATAAAATATATTCAGGAAAATGATTTCATTCAGATGGCAACAACACATATAAGATATCCAACAATAAACTTTTAAAACATAGAAAATCTAGAAGAAAACTACAAGCATTTCTAAAATGACTTAAAAGAAGACTTGAATAAATGGAGAGACAAACTCTGTTCTTGAATGGGAAGATTCAAAGTTTCAAAGAGGCAAGTTTATCCCAAATTTAATGCAAGGGCTTTGCCCTACCAGATGTCAGAACTACAAAGCAAGAGCAATTAAAATAGCACGGTATTTACTGGCTTAGGAAAGATTAATGGATCAATAGAAACACAAGAGGCAGTCCAGAACATAATCTATGGGCATCTGAGAGTTTAGTATGTAATAAAGAGTTTCAAATAAGAGAAGAATGGATTGTCCAATAAATGGTATTGGGGTGACGGGGTACCTCACACCATTCACAAAAATAAATTCCTGGCAGACTAAACATCTGAATATTTTCTAAATCAATAAAGAACTAAAGTAAAATAAAGGAGAATATTAAACTATCAGGAAAGGTTCTTCTAAGCAAGATATAAAACCCAGAACACATAAAAGATTTAATTGCATAAAAATTAAAAATCTTTGTACATCAAAATTTAAACTGACAAAGGATTGGTATTTTTAACATGTAATAAGCTCATCCAAGTCAATAAGAAAAAGGTAAAGGGGCTGGCCCAGTAGCGTAATGGTCAAGTTCACACCCTTCACTTTGGCAGCCTGGGGTTCGCAGGTTGGGATCCTGGGCATGGACCTACACACCACTCATCAAGCCATGCTGTGCAGCATCCCACAGAGAAGAACTGGAATGACTTACAGCTAGGATATACAACATATACTGGGGCTTTGGGGAGGAAAAAAGAAGGAAAAAAAGGAAGATTGACAACAGATGTTAGCTCAGGGCCAATCCTCAAAAACAAAACGACCACTACAATCAAGATATACATTTCCAGCACCTTCCAATAAAAAAAAAAAAAGAAAAAAAGAAATGCAAATCCTTTGATCTAACAACTCCATTTCACAGAACTTGGTATAAGGAAATAAATGGACAAATAGGCAAAATTTATATTCATACGGTTAACAATTATGGGGGGAAAGTGGAAACATGAAAACAGTATTTTTTTCAAAATAGTATTTTATCAATAGATTGCTATTTAATTAACTAAAAGAACGGAGTATAGGGCTGGCCCAGGGTCGCAGCGGTTAAGTGCACACGTTCCGCTTCGGCGGCCCAGGGTTCACTGGCCCGGATCCCAGGTGGGGACATGGCACCACTTGGCAAGCCGTGCTGTGGTAGGCATCCCACATATAAAGTAGAGGAAGATGGCACGGATGTGAGCTCAGGGCCAGTCTTCCTCAGCAAAAAGAGGAGGATTGGCAGATGTTAGCTCAGGGCTAATCTTCCTCAAAAAAAAAAAAAAAAAAAAAGGCCAGAGTATAGTGTTAAAATGGAAAAGTCCAAAATGTGTTGTTTACTGAAAAGTAGGTACAGATTAGTAAGATATAATCCATTTTTAAAATTAAAAAATCTATACTTAAGGATATATATCAAACAATAGTGATTGTATCTTGGGGAGAAATATGGGAGGATTTTCACTCTATAATTTGTGTTTTGTTTGAACTTATTATAACAGGCATGTAATACTTTTAAAATCAGCAAAAACAATAAAGATACTTAAAAACAAAAGGCAGAAATGATATTTTTTCTTATTAAATTTCAAAGGCTTAAAAGTTGAATAGTATCTACTGTTGATCAACATAGTGAACAGCCAGTCTCACACACTACTGTGTGGTAGTGCAGTGTGAAAAAGATATATACATTTTATGTGTAGATAATTGTCAGACTCATAAATTCCACTTCTAACAATTTATTCTTAGGAAATAATTGGACACAAATTTAAATGTATAAGAATGTTCACTGAAGTGTAGTTAGAAGAGAAAAAACAATAGGGCATAAACAAATTATGGTTTATTCATAGAATGGAAGGCTATGTAACTATTAAAATGATATCAAATTATTTATTAAAACTTATTTATTAAAAATAAGTCTCTATCGGGGCTGGCCCATGGCCTAGTGGTTAAGTTCAGTGCATTCCGCTTCGGTGACCTGCGTTCAGTTCTCGGACATGAACTTACACCACTCATCAGTAGCCATCCTGTGGTGGCAACCCATATACAAAACAGGAAGATCGGCACAGATGTTGGCTCAGGGAGAATCTTCCTCAGGGAAAAAGAAAAAGGCTATATGAACATGGAAGGATAGCATTATACAACTTGGAAAAAGCATTATATAGAACAGCATGCATGATAAAATATATGTCGGGAGGATGATCAACAAAATTCTAACAACATTTTTCTCCATCAGTTGGGATTTTAGGTATTTTTTATTTTCTTCTTTATACTTTTCTGTATACTTTGCCTAAATTTTATTGTCACAATAAACTAACTGTTTTCATTAGGTGAAAAGAATAAAAAGGAGAAAGGAGAAGGATACGACAAGAAAAAAGATTTGTTCAAGGGCACAATATGTTAACTAATAGATACCTCTGAAATTCCAAAATCCTAAAACCTCATTCTTCTTGCAGGGAAACCCTCAGAATCCAACAGAAAAAGAAACTTTGATTTTAAAAATGAACTTTGCCAAATCCCCACATGATAAAACTACACAAAACTAAAAACACACACATAAGTGAGTGCATTTAAAACTGGTGAAATCTAAATAACGTTGATGGATTATATCAATGTCAATTTTCTGCTTGTGCTGTTGTGTTTTTGTTATGCAGGATGTTACCACTGGGAGAAATTGGGTGAAAGACACACAACATCTCTATATTATGTCATATAATTGCATTGCATGTGAATCTACAATTATCTCAAAATAAAAGTTTATTTATTTATTTTTGAAGAAGATGAGCCCTGAGCTAACATCTGCTCCCAATTCCTGCTCCTTTTGCTGAGGAAGCCTGGCCCTGAGTTAACATCCATGCCCATCTTCCTCTACATTATACGTGGGACGCCTACCACAGCATGGCGTGCCAAGCGGTTCCATGTCTGCACCGGGGATCCAAACAAGCAAACCCCAGCTGCCAAAGCAGAATGTGCGCACTTAACTGCTGCACCTCCGGGCCGGCCCCAAAAGTTTATTTTTATTTTTTTAAAGATTTTATTTTTCCTTTTTCTCCACAAGGCCACCAGTACATAGTTGTATATTCTAGTTGTAGGTCCTTCTAGTTGTGGCCTGTGGGATGCTGCTTCAGCATGGCCTGATGAGCGGTGCCACGTCCACGCCCAGGATCCGAACCAACGAAACCCTGGGCCACCGAAGCAGAGCGCGAACTTAACCACTTGGCCACAGGGCCGGCCCCAAAAGTTTACATTTAAAAAATGAACTTTGGGGGCCAGCTGTGTGGCCCAGTGGTTGGGTTCTTGAAAAGAAAACAGACCAAGCTTTTCTTAGAGCTGGAGCTGGATCACCAGAGAGGCATGGTCTCAGATTCTCCAAGCTGGAGGCAATGCAGGGAAACTAACTTTTGGTGAGCACCTCCTGTACCAGGCCATTTCACAACCTGAGGATCTCTGAAGTGGGTCAGACGTGACTCTGTTTTATAGATGAAGAAAGGGAGCCTCAGAGCTAGTAGTAACTCAGGCGTAACTTGTGGAGCAAGGATTTGAATCCAGGTCTTTGTGAAAGCTCAGCTCTTCCTATTATATGATAGTGACTACGTATCTGAGAAAGACTTAAAAGAAAAAAACACTTATTCAGTGTTATCCATATCAAAGAACTTGGTGTAAGGAAACTATTTGAGTGGGTGAAAAAAAAGTGGAGTTGCACTTAGGCACAAAGAATTTCAAAACGTGTGCCTACATGTGAATATCATCCATCAGATATGTCACTGAAGCCCTGATTATTAGAGTTTTTTCCACACCTGAATGGACCTTGTCCTATGTAGCGATCCTTCACCAAGGAACGAAACTGTCATTACGTTCCTTCCTTGATAAAGCTAGATCTCCGTCGTTAGTGTGACCAGTGCAGAGTCTGGGCCATGAGCATTACTGCTCTCTCTTCTCCTGGGTCTGATATTGCAAGACCCATTAGCTTTCCCACTCGCTGCTTTTACATGGGGCCAATTGGTTATTTCCAGTCCTCTCAAGTCTTCCTCCATCATTACAAACCCTGGTTGACAGTCTAATGAATTCTGGAGGCCAGGCAAGGGGTGCAGGGCGGGTCTGTGAACTCTTGGAATTTGAGGCAAATTGTTGTGTCTGAACAAAGGAACATGTTTCTGGAAAGAGAGCATTTCACTTTTACTATATTTTTTTTATTATTAATGTTATGATAGATTACAACCTTGTGAGATTTCAGTTGTACATTATTGTTAGTCATGTTGTGGGTACACCACTTCCCCCTTTATGCCCTCCCCCCACCCCCCCTTTTCCCTGGTAACCACCGATCAGATCTCCTTGTCAATATGTTAACTTCCACCTATGAGTGGAGTCATATAGAGTTCGTCTTTCTCTGACTGGCGTATTTCGCTTAACATAATACCCTCGAGGTCCATCCACGTTGCTGCGAATGGGCCAATTTTGTCTTTTTTTATGGCCGAGTAGTATTCCATTGTGTATATATACCATATCTTCTTTATCCAGTCATCAGTATCTGGGCATGTAGGTTGGTTCCACGTCTTGGCTATTGTAAATAATGCTGCGATGAACAGAGGGGTGCAAGGGACTCTTGGGATTTCTGATTTCAGGTTCTTAGGATAGATACCCAGTAATGGGATGGCTGGGTCATAGGGTATTTCTATTTTTAACTTTTTGAGAAATCTCCATACTGTTTTCCATAGTGGCTGTACCAGTCTGCATTCCCACCAACAGTGTATGAGGGTTCCTTTTTCTCCACAACCTCTCCAACATTTGTCGCTCTTGGTTTTGGATGTTTTTGCCAATCTAATGGGTGTAAGGTGATATCTTAGTGTAGTTTTGATTTGCATTTCCCTGATGATTAGCGATGCTGAACATCTTTTCATGTGTCTATTGGCCATATTCATATCTTCTTTTGAGAAATGTCTGTTCATGTCCTCTGCCCATATTTTGATCGGGTTGTTTGTATTTTTGTTGTTAAGCCGTGTGAGTTCTTTGTATATTATGGAGATTAACCCTTTGTCAGATAAGTGGCTTGTAAATATTTTTTCCCAATTAGTGAGCTGTTTTTTGTTTCAATCCTGTTTTCCCTTGCCTTAAAGAAGCTCTTTAGTCTGATGAAGTCCCATTTGTTTATTCTTTCTATTGTTTCCCTCAACTGAGGAGTTACAGTGTCCGAAAAGATTCTTTTGAAACTGATGTCAAAGAGTATACTGCCTATATTCTCTTCCAGAAGACTTATTGTTTCAGGCCTAATCTTTAGGTCTTTGACCCATTTTGAGTTTATTTTGGTGTGTGGTGAAAAAGAATGGTCAATTTTCATTCTTTTACATCTGGCTTTCCAGTTTTCCCAGCACCATTTGTTGAAGAGACTTTCTTTTCTCCATTGTAGGCCCTCTGCTCCTTTGTCGAAGATTAACTGTCCATAGATGTGTGGTTTTATCTCTGGGCTTTCAATTCTGTTCCATTGATCTGTGGACCTGTTTTTGTACCAGTACCATGCTGTTTTGATCACTGTAGCTTTGTAGTATGTTTTGAAATCGGGGATTGTGATTCCGCCGGCTTTGTTTTTCTTGCTCAGGATTGCTTGAGCAATTCGCGGTCTTTTGTTGCCCCATATGAATTTTAGGATTCTTTGTTCAATTTCTGTGAAGAATGTTCTTGGGATTCTGATTGGGATAGCATTGAATCTGTAGATTGCTTTAGGTAGTATGGACATTTTAACTATGTTTATTCTTCCAATCCATGTGCATGGAATGTCTTTCCATCTCTTTATGTCGTCATCAATTTCTTTCAAGAAAGTCTTGTAGTTTTCATTGTATAGATCCTTCACTTCCTTGGTTAAGTTTATCCCAAGGTATTTTATTCTTTTCGTTGCGATTGTGAATGGGATTGAGTTCTTGAGTTCTTTTTCTGTTAGTTCATTGTTAGTGTATGGAAATGCTACTGCACTTTTATTAGATTTTTAATGTAGCCTATGACTCCCCAAATGACAGGAAATACAACTTTAATTTGATGAGCAACAAGATGGGTTTAAAATATAAACTCCAGGGGCTGGCCCCGTGGCCGAGTGGTTAAGTTCGCGCGCTCCACTGCAGGCGGCCCAGTGTTTCGTTGGTTCGAATCCTGGGCGCGGACATGGCACTGCTCATCAAACCACGCTGAGGCAGCGTCCCACATGCCACAACTAGAATGACCCACAACGAAGCATATACAACTATGTACTGGGGGGCTTTGGGGAGAAAAAGGAAGAAAAAAAAAAAAAGATGTATTTAAAAAAATATATATATATAAACTCCAAAACTGATTACTTTAAAAAATAAACACTCAGCTAGCAATGAGCATCCCTGGTACTTAGATGGTTGTCTCTAAATGCCATGCCCCACTGAAAGGAACTGATGCTCCTTGGAGAAACGACTGATTCCAGATTTGGGGCAGGAAATGAACAAATGAGCCTAAAATATCTAATCACACCAGAAAGCAAGGAAGCCATCAAAGACTGAGGTCATGGCACAAGGACTCGGGAGCCAACTTGAAGATAGGACAAAGATGGGACAATCTGGGCACCAATAAGCATGATGTCTACAATGGCCTGAAACACATCAAATCTGTTTAAATCCATGAGATCATAATAATACAAAAATGACTCATTGGTCACCTTAGGTGGATACTAAGGACCCATCTCATTATTTTGAAAAATTGTAAATAAAAGGAAAGAGTTAAGCATTTATTCTGCCTTTCTAGGACTAGCTATACTTCAGTGTAACCAAATAGATGAAGAATGGACATTTCTTTTTATAGAAAGATTCAAGCTAATAAATGATGAAAGAGTGATAGAATTAGAGTAATACCATTTTCAAATCCCTAATGAAATAGTGGGTCTAAACAAAATAATCACCAATGGCTGCTAACATCCCTCAAAGAGACATAACCAGACCTTCCGTGCTTCCTCAAGTGTTCAATATCTCCTGAATCTGAGCAACCTCTAGATCCAACTCCCAAAGTATAGGAAATACAGGAGGCAGAGGAACAATTTTTTTTTGGCGGGGGGGGGCGGGGGCAGGGTGAGGAAGATTGGCCCTGAGCCAACATCGGTGCCAATCTTCCTCTATTTTGTACGTGGGAACACCACCACAACATTGCTTGATGAGTGGTGTGTAGGGCCATACCTGGGATCTGATCCTGCAAACCCTGCGCCACCGAAGTGGAGCGTGCAAACTTACCCAGTACGCTACCAGCTGGCCCCCAGAGGAACGTTTTAAACAACATCAACAAACTGGGAAATAGTACAGTGTAAATAACCCGGTTTCTTCAAAAAGTAATTGCAAGGGAAAAAAAGAAGAAAGGGAATGGGAAGGGGAACTATAGATTACATGAGATTGTAGAGGTATAGATATATAGATTCCATGTGTCAACCAATTGTATAAAACTCACTGGGATCCTTATTAAAATTTTTTTTAAAAGGTACAAAAACGTTTATGAGGGGGCCAGCCCAGTGGCACAATGGTTAAGTTCGCACATTCCTCTTCAGTGGCCTGGGGTTTGCCAGTTCAGATCCCGGGTACAGACCTACACACTGCTTGGCAGGCTGTGCTGTGGCAGGCGTCCCACATATAAAGTAGAGGAAGATGGGCACGGATGTTAGCTCAGGGCCAGTCTTCCTCAGCAAAAGGAGGAAGATTGGTGGCAGATGTTAGCTCAGGGCTAATCTTCCTCAAAAAAAAAAAAGTTTATGAGATGATGGGGAAATTTTAAAGATTTTATTTTTTTCCTTTTTTCTCCCAAATCCCCCCAGTATATAGTTGTATATTTTAGTTGTGGGTCCTTCCAGCTGTGGCATGTGCGATGCTGCCTCAGCATGGCCCGATGAGTGGTGCCATGTCTGAGCCCAGGATCGGAACCAGCGAACCCCAGGCCGCCGAATCGGAACGTGCGAACTTAACCGCTGTGCCACCGGGCCAGCTCCTCCTGGATTGTTTTTTTTTTTTTTTTTCAGATTTTTAATTTTTATTTTTTTTCCTTTTTCTCCCCAAAGCCCCCCGGTACATAGTTGTATATTCCAAGTTGTGGGTCCTTCTAGTTGTGGCATGTGGGACGCTGCCTCAGCGTGGTTGGATGAGCAGTGCCATGTCCGCACCCAGGATTCAAACTGACAAAACACTGTACCGCCTGCAGCGGATTGTGCGAACTTAACCACTTGGCCACGGGGCTAGCCCCTCCTGGATTGTTTTGAAGCAAATCAAAGATATATTATTTCATCCACAACTATTTCAGTGTGCATCTATAAAAGATAAGGTTTTTAAAAAAATAGAACTACAATACCATTTTCACACCTCAAACATAACAGTAACTCCTTAAAATCATCAGATAGCTAGTCAGCATTTAAAGTTTCCTCATCAGGGGCCGGCCTCGTGGCCGAGTGGTTAAGTTCGCGCACTCTGCTTCAGTGGCCCAGGGTTTCACTGGTTCAGCTCTTAGGTGCGGACCTAGCACCACTCATCAGGCCATGCTGAGGCATCCCACATAGCAGAGCCAGAAGGACCTGAAACCAGAATATACAACTATGTACTTGGGGGCTTTGGGGAGAAGAAAGAAAAAAAAAAAAGAAAAGAAGATTGGCAAGAGATGTTAGCTCAGGTGCCAATCTTTAGAAGGAAAAAAAAAAAGAAATATGTAATTTCTTTTTCTGTAGAAAAGAGAAAGAGAGAACCAATCTCCTAACCAGTCACTATTGTTTCCTCAGGCATAGCACCCCAGCTGCTGCTCTGACCCTAAGTCAGAGAAAAAAGGGACACTGATGAAGTGAAATACCAGTAAAATTTTGACACTTATTTAATATACCATTTAAGTGCCACGTCAACACATTAGGAGGAAAGCAATTCATGTTTTTTTTTTTAACCTATGCAGGCTTTTTATTTTTTTTTGAGGAAGATTAGCCCTGAGCTAACTGCTGCCAATCCTCCTCTTTTTGCTGAGGAAGACTGGCCCTGAGCTAAGATCCGAGCCCATCTTCCTCTGCTTTATATGTGGGACGCCTACCACAGCATGGCTTGCCAAGTGGTGCCATGTCCGCACCCAGGATTCAAACCGGAGAACCCTGGGCTGCCGAAGCGGAACACACGCACTTAACTGATGTACCACTGGGCCAGCCCCGCAATTTATGTTTGATTTAAACTAATTCTTTGTATGCTTTTTATTTCATATTTTTTTAAAAAAATAGTGCCAGACAACTGATGTCCATTTGAAAAATTAACAATGGGATTTTCTGGTGGATTTTAAATATCATCTGAGGAAACACTAATTTAGGACAAGGACTTAAAGACTGGTTTGGAATCCACAGGTTATTAAAACATTCCAGTCCTACATCACGACCAAGCATTTCTAAACTAATAAAAATTTGTAGTTGATGGTGGGAGAAGGGAGGAACCAGTTTGCTCTGTACAGGCATTTATTCTTGGGAACAATGCCCTCCTTCTGGAATCTGCTGTAGCAGACAGGTGCTCCTTGGGGAGGCAGTTGCAGTTCTTAATCACACCGGAAGCTCCATTCCCAGGGGCTTCTGCCCTGCCCCTCCTCCTTCCTTGCCTACAGTAATAAACAGCTGGGAAATTAATCGAAGCTTCAAAGGTCGGTGATAACACATGAGGACAGGTCACGCCCTGCAGCCCAGGTGAACAGCATCGCAGGGCAGGGCCAAGGCCGACTTCATGACAAAGTTACATTTGCATCAGGGATGGCTGCAGGATTAGGGGCAATTATTTTCTCTTCTCAGGAGGGGAGAAAACAAAATTATTTTCTGGTGCCCAGACTCAGGCCCTGGACACCAAAGTGGAATGCTGCACTGTGCTCGACTTCGTCGGCTTTCCAAAGGTAGACACAGCAAAGAAGAAATTATGTAAAGAAATAAAATACCTTTAGAAACTGAGGGTGACAGGCTAGTTAGCAGAATCACTGAAAGGCTACATGGAAGAGGCCTCTAGGGAGCCTACCATCCAATCTCCTTACCTTGTGATGGCAAAGCAGGTCCAGAGAGGGGACCTGACTTGTCTCAAGCCGCAGCAAAGTAGGAACAGCGTGAGGCTAACTCACTTCTGACTCCCAGAGGAAAGCTCTTCACAAGAGTCTGATAAATATGGTATGTGGCATTCAAGAGCCAAAGCAAAGACTTAACGAGGTTAAGGACTGGGCGGAGCTGCGCAGGCGTGTGCAAGAGCTTCAGGGAAGCTGGGGGGTATAAGCTCATCTTGAGTACTGCCGACTTCAACCCTAGGGGGTCATCCTAGGTGGATGAATTGGCACACAGACCTGTCTGGTCTGCACTAAGGCTTTGAGGACTCCCCTAAGCTCAGACATTTGAAAGCTACAAGGAACATCAAAGCATGGATAGGGCCCGGACTGTCCCCTCTACGCTATTCAGAAAATTCTCCCAAAGGCAAGTCAAGAAGAACTCCACTTTGGCCCCAGCAGAAACTCTCCCAGAAGCTCGGTGGCAACCCCTGCCAGCTTTGCCCTCTAGACCTGCCCATTTGCCCCAGAGCTGCTCACTGCTTAACCGGCCCCATCAAATTGTAACCTCAAACCTGAGAGGGTCTGCCAGCATGGACTTGACTGGACTCCAGCAAGCGTGATCAGAGGACTGTGGAGGGGGCATACTGGCCCCTTCACTGCAGACTGGGAGGGACACCCTCTACGCTGCCTCTCCCTGCAACCCCATAAATCTTTGCTCTGAAAGGAGCTAGACTTCAGAGCCAGCTAGACGTGTACATGCGGCAAAGACATCCTAGATTGTCAGGGGACTCGCTTTCATTCCCTAGGAGCCCAATCCCTTCAAGGATGGGCACCCCTAAACATCACACAGTGGTGGGGGTGGGAGTGGGGGAAGTACGGCAAGCAAGGGTAAATGACAGCTGGGTAGAGTCTCACCAGCCTCTTGACGACAGGAGAGAGGGAGCCCCTAAGCATTCTGCCAGCTCCACATACCTGTGTGGAGTGGGCACAGGGCTCACGCATTCACACTACCTGCCCCAGGGCTGGCTGGCCAGGGGTGCCAGGTTGTCCTACAGAGCTCAGATTTGGGGCTTGGGACCTGGGTAAGGGCAGGAATTTATATCTTCATTCACTGGCTCTATCTTCCCCAAATAATCTCACTCCTAGGGCCCCAGGACATCAAGGTGGGCAGAGGCCACAATTCTTGATGTCACCTGAAACGCCAACTACCGCCTGCCCTGCCTCCTTCCCCTTTCCCCAGCTACAAGAACTTTCCTTTCTCGGAGGACAACTTTGGATCAGATCTCTAGACTGAGAGACCGGCCCCGGCCCGCCCGCCCGCCCTCCCGGGACGAGCCTGGTGCACCGGCGCGGCTGAGTCGTGCCAGGATGCCTCCACCCACACTGCCTGCCTCCCGGGCAGCCGCGGGCCGCTACAATTGCACACCCGGCTAGGAGAGGAGAGAGGCTGTTCCCTCCGGGGGCCAGCAGGGCAGTTCCAGCCTTTGGGCCGCGGCAGTCAGGACTGGGGGTCGACGTGGCTGAGGAATGAATGAATGAGCAGCGATGCTGGCGGAAGCGGGTGGCGGTGAACCAAGGAAGATGCCCTCCACCACCCTGACGCCGCCCAGACGTCCCTCATCCCGCAACTTCAGACCCCCGCAGGAAGGGCAGACTGCCCCGGCGTTCTGCCCCCGCGCGAACACCCGCAGCCCCGGAGGTTCCCGGGCCGGCAGCTCTGGCACGGAGCCCTCATGCCGGCGACAGGGAGTGTCTGCCCCGCGGGCAGAACGTGCCGAGTCTGCGCGGGCCCCGCGGCCGCCCCCCCCCTCCCCCTCCCCCGCCCCGCCGGCAGCTTCCCCTCGCTGCGGTCCCGGGGCTGCGCCCCTTACCTGCCCCCTTCGGCTGCCTCGCCCCGGCGCAGAGCGGTCATCGCAGCGCCTCCAGCGAGCACCGGGGACCGCCCGCCGGGGACCAGCGCGGCCCGACCCCGCCCTCCCCGAGTACCCACCTCCGCCCACCCATTGGCTGCTCGCGCGGGACGCGCCAGCCCATTGGCCGTCCTTCCCCCTCTCCAGACGCGGATGGAGCCCCAGGCGCCGCGCAGATCCTACCGCTCCGTCCTCTAGGCTGGAAAGTCCCAGAGCCCAGGGCCTGGGTCCGTACTCCCGTCCTCACAGCGAGGGTTTGGGTCCGCTCCAGACCTTTAGTCTGTAGCTCTCTGCAGCAACCATTCCCACCCTTCTCCCAACGCTTCCAACACTGGGCTCCAGGCTAGGTTTCAACTTCTCTCCACACCGGAGAAGTGAGGACCCAGCAGGGGCCACCAGAGGGGATTTTGAATGTGATAGCCCTGGAGCTAGAATGCCTTAGTGCAATTGGCCTAGAGTTGAGAACTTCCCAGGGACTCCCAGGCAAAAAGCTTTTGTACTGAAGATAGCCAGGAATCAAGAGTGGATGATTTCCACTCTTGGAGCACAGGAGGACGAGATCAGACGTGTGTATAAGAATGAACTGGGCCCTGAGAATGGGACCCGCCCTGGTCCCCCAGCCAACCTGTGGGCCCCTTTCCTCCTATCCCCACCAGGTAGGGATTGGTCCTAGGGAGTGGTCAGGAGGGAGGGAAGGTGCAAGCCAGATTCAGTTGCATTTCCAACCCTCCCACCTCCTTGGCCCTGCTTTATCATGGTGAGAGCACTTGGCAAGCAATAGTGGCACAAAGGGAGACCAGGGGTCCACAACTATTTTGGAAACTGGGAGCAGAACCCGGTCTCATCCTACAGCTCCCTGCATCAGAGGCCTTTACTGCAGGAAGACCTAAGAGGAGGGGCAGGGCAAGAGCACCTCACTCCTGGTTTACTGCCCTCTCCTAGCTTTGGTCCAAATAAGCCACTAAAATTACTCCAGCTGCAGGAGCTTTTAGAGACACAGCTACCACACCTCCCCAGTGTGCTGAAGGGGGTAACCTGTTATCCTTGCTCGTCAGCTACTGCTTTCCCAGCACCTTTGCACCCTGGAGGACAGAACAGGTGGCCTGAGTTAACACAAGAGTACCCACCAGGAGCCACGAGCCTCTTGCCATTTTCACCCTACTCAGAGGGCAGGGTTCAACCACCCACACCCCCATCAGAAAAGACAGGAAACAGGTGCTTCAGCTGTTGTTTATTGACATACAGGTAGGCTCTATAGCAACAGGCCCGGAGGCGGCTGCAGGAGTGGGGAAAATGGAAGATGGAGGCTGGAGTGTTTATCTGCAGCGACAGCTGAGTGGAGCAGAGACACAAGTGCACAAGGTGCAAATCGGGGAGGCTGAGGGGGTTGGAGAAGTAAGGGCCAGGGCCCGTCTGCTTAAACTGGAGCCAGTGCCCATGCCCTACGGTCCCTACTCTTGCTGGCCATCTCCTGACCCCAGGCCGGGCTGGGAGTTCTCTGGGTATCCATTTTCGAAGGAACTGAATAGAGTATACAAAGGAAGAGAAGCAGGAGCTGCCGCCCTCTGTGTTAAGCTCTGGGGCCTCCAGTCCCACACACTTCCTTCATCCCCTGCTTGGGTGGGCCACAGGATGGGCAGCCCAACTCTAGGCTACCTTATCCAAGCAGGGTCTTAAAAACAGCCATGTTTCACAGAGGCATTCATCTTCTTCCCTGGTGTCCCAGCCTACCAGTGCCACGCTACAGCCCCAAGTGAGCATTACAAGCATTGCTGGCCTAATGGATGGGTTGGGGGAAGGGGATGGGACAGGGGCTGGAGGAGGGGCTCTGGGGCCCATCATGGCACAGGCACTACACGCATGGTGTTGGTGAAGCCAGAGCCAGGGCGCCACCCAGTCAGTACAATGACCACATCTCCCTTCTTGAAGAAGCCTCGGGCCTTGCCTGGAGGAAGAGAAGAGAAGAGAGGTGGTGAGTAAAAGCCACGCCAGGCAGGTAGGCACCTGGGAGACTGCCCCACAGCCAGAGGTTGCAAGCAGGGCTGGCTGACCATTACTTCCTTACACCACAAGGTGGCGCCAGCCTCACAGCCCAGGCGAAGGGGATGTGGAGAGGCCCTGAGATTTCCTTATCACTCAGATGGTAGTGTTGGCAGGGACCTTCGGACATCATTCATTTTATACTCTAGATGGTGGAGAGCCTTGCCCGAGGTCAGAGCTAGCTGCTTGCTCTCATCCCATGACATCCTGCTCTTACACAGGGACAAAGGTCATATGAGTACATAGTCTGTGTGTGTGCGGCCCCACAGTGTAGGAGCTCTGGGCTAATTTTATAAACATCCTCAGTAATGAGCAAATGTAAGAGAAAGAACAGCCCTGACGATCCAAGATCTTTTGTTTTGGGCCCCAGACTGGATGATTGAGGAGAGGAACTAGGTTACTCAACTCCACAACCCCAAGGCTCCTCTTCCCTCCTGGGCTCAGCCCAGGACTTCAGAGTATGGGGATGGATGATCCAGAGAGAACAGTCCCAGTGAGGGCAGCTGGGGCTCTTGCACTCTAAGGTCTGCATGTTCCCCTTTCTATAGGGTCCCAAAGAGGCCAGTGCTCAAGCACCCTCCCATCCCTCTAGGCTCTAGCCCTTGCCCCCAGCCACGCACCAACATTCATGGCCAAGTTCACCCGGAGGTCCACGTCCTCAGCCCAGGCCTCCTGCACTGGGTCCTTACACACCACAGGGAAGATGCCACGGTACAGGTGGGCCTGGCGAGCTGTCTGGTGATTCCGGGTCACAGCAATGATGGGGGCCCGGGGGCGGTATCTGGCCACCTGGTGAGCAGACCTGAGATGGGATGGGGAATAGGCAGAAAAGACCATTAGTGTCCCAGGAGCCTCCCAAGAAGCCCTTTAGGGCCTTCAGTAACAGCTCACTCTAATCCAACTCACTATGCCAGCCTCAGGCTCTGGCCATTTCCACAACTGCTCCCAAGGTTGGGGCAGCCCCTAATCCTGTTATCGTCCCAGCATATAACTCCTCCTCAAAGCTATGCTATCCATTTGTCCTCTAGCCCTCCCCACAGGCAGGGCCCCAGGCTCATAGCGGCCCAGCATGGTCAGTCTCACCCACTTACCCCACACAGACCATTGTTGGCAGAACCCTCCCACCTCCTCTAAACTTTTCTGTTCTGGCATGAGGAGGAAACCCTGTCCAACCTCACCAGCACCCATTCCTCTCGCTGTCAGCAACAGCTACAAGCCAGGCAGCATGTGAATAGCACCTGACTTTCAACATCTGTAAAGAAGAGGAGCAGAGCCCCACAGCCCCCCTGGGAATCTGTGATCCAAACCTTCCTCACTGTTGTGCCCTCTCCCGACCCCACATGGCCCCCAGCCCCTGGAAACAGGCCCAGCAACTAGGCTCTAGAGCCCTAGAGTCAAACCTGAGTAGCTAAGTGAGGCTTGGAAATCTGGGTGCTACCCAGGAGGCCAGAGCATGAGTCTGGAGTGTCCGTGTGGGAGGCTCTGCCTGTGAAGGCTCCCCTGGAGGGCTGGGGAGCCCCAGAAGGCCCGATGCCAGGTGCTGCCTTGAACACTGACACTACACTTGTAGTCGCACATGTGTCTCAGGAGCTGGGGAGGGGCTCGCAGGAGGAACTGGGCCCAGAAGGCAAGCCATGAGGACACTCAACAGGTGTCAGGGAACTTAAGCCATGTCACAGCAGAGAATGCCCCGCTTAAGGCCTGGCCTCCATACAAGGCTTTCAGAGAGTAGCAACTGCTGAAATCAGGACCAGCTGAGACTGAAATCCCAGAAGACTGGAGCTAAGAATAGCCAGAAAGCAAAGGCCAGACCTTCTCACAAAGGTCAATCCTAACGTTGGAGCTGTTTATCCTGAGCTTTCTGCTGAGAATCTGCACAGGTCTCGTGTCCCGCTTCCCCAGGCAGCCCCACCTGCTGCTCTCAGTGCATGAGGGCTGCCCGTCTGCTCCTCTCCCACCCTCCTCTGCCAGGAACCCTAGCCACCCTGTGGGCAGGGATGAGCAGCACACCCCCAGACTTGGGGATAACGCAGACTATCCCAGACTAGGAAGGGGTCCCAAGTCCTCAGCTTGGCTGCATGGCACCCCAGAGTGTCAGCAAGACAACACGGTGACCTTTCCTGAGCCAGAACCCACTCATCATTGGGGCTCAAAGACAGATGAGGACGGGTGCATCAACGAAACAGCATGTCAGCGAACAGCACTAATTTTCAAAACTGAACTTTTAAAAGAGCCCATAGTTACTGGAATAAGCAAAACTAATTGTCTTTTACTTTTTTAGAAGACCTGCTTTTAAATATCAAATAAACATTTGTAGTCAGTCTATCTGTAGTGATGCAGTTAAGTCTCCAGTTTGTCATGAGGGTAGAAACTTGCTTTGGATCCAAATGGCCCAACACGCCTTATGACAGCTGCCTGGAGTCCTGTCCTTCAGGCCCAGGGAAGGGGCTCTGCTCACTCCTGGATCCTGGCTTAGGGGAGCTCCTTCCCTGTAGGGTCCAGGTGGCAGGCAGAGGGGTCTTACCTTGGCTCAGCGCCACTGAGCACCGTTCAATGCACTGCTCCCAGGAACCCCAAGGAAAGGTGCCACTGAGCAGGGCATTCCCAGGGAGCCACTGCCACCTCCTACCTGCCAGACTTGGTGAGGACGATTATGGCCCCACTGCAGCACTTGAAGGAGGCCTCCACGGCGCCCACGGCGGCGGCTTCTGTAGGGTCACTGGTAATGGGCGCCAAGCGGCGGAGCTCCTCAAATAATTGCAAGTGGTAGATGGCGGCCTCTGCCTCACGGGCAATCTAGGGGAGCAACATCCGTCCAGAGGGACGAGAGGGGGACAGAGCTTTGTCAGAGCTGTGTCACAACGGGAGAGGGAAGGGAAGAGGCGCACAGACAGCTGGTGAGGAACATGTCCCCGGATGCAAAGGCCAAGAGGAGACCAATTACTGGAGGTCCTGAGCTGAGTAAGATCAAGACTCACAGGAACCAGTCCTTCACCAAGTGCCCGTGACACCTGCTGTGCCTACCACGCCGAAGGACCTTTGGTCCTGCCCTGCCTTAACCTCCCTGGCTGGCTCCCTGCAGATGAGACAAGAGGCCCTGAGTCCAGGTCCCAGGTGCAGGGCTGGGCCCTGGCTGTCTTCTAGAGCAGCTGGAGCAAGAAGCTGGTTATCCTAGAGTTACCTGCTCTCAGGGCCCTACCTGCCAGACTCCGTCAGAACTATCAAAGCTGCCGCTAAACAGTGATAAGAAGCCTGCACGCTGCCCATGGCCATGGCTTCCATGAGGTCTGTGGAGTGACTTGAGGCTCGCACAAGTTCTTCAAACAGCTTGCGGTGGAACATGGCTGCCTCAGCCTCACGAGCTATCTGCAAGGTTTAGGAGAGACGGGAGGCAAGGAAAAAGAAGGGAAAAAAACGAGAGACAACACATGGAAAGACAGAATGTGGAATTAATCAGAGAGGAAGGTAACCTTGGGTTAATTGGCTAAATCTGTCCTTCAGGCAGATGCAATGAGGCAGGGTGATGAAAGCTTAACTATTTAGGACCATGTGGAGAATTTTCAGCACCAAATGCTGCTGCTTCCCCTCCAATAGAGGGAAAATTGGATCCTCCATTCTGGAAGGATTTTTTGATGGGGGATCGTAGGGGTGGTGGTGGTGGGGGGAGACAATATGGCAGCAGGCTCGAGTATCCTGACTCAGAAACATGTCCAGGCTGGGCCCACGCCACTCCCTGGCAGGACTTGGCCACACTGCCTCATGACACAGCTTAGAGGAAGGAACAGGCCCTCTCTCCTCACATGGCTGTCTAGTTACCCCAGGTCTCCCTGTCCAGCTTCCATGCACACATGGAGTGCTGCCTTAGCTTCAAGCGAGGATGCTATGAGCCTTTCCCGTGGCCTGCCACGGAAATGCATGGAGCAGCGCTGGAAAGCTGGGGTCAGACAAAGCCAAAACCATGTGGCTTTACCGCATTCTAAGCAGGATGGTGGGAAACTGGCAGCCTAATGAGGGGTAGACTGACCAGCCATGTGATGAGACAGATGCCTGTGGAAGCACGCAGGCAAGTTTAACAAGATATCTGATTAAAATCTAATGATTAAAACAGTCATAAGAAAGGCACCGAGTTATTTACAGACCAACTACTCAGACCAACAGCAAGAATTAGAAAGAAAATTTAAGCTTATTATTATTAAGGATTATAAGGCAATTATCAGCAACTTAGAGAATGATGGGTGAGGGAATAAGTAACAGCATCTCATTAATTTGACAGTAATAAGCAGATGTGTGGCAGGATTTACTAGGTTAAAGGTTTTCTTTCTGTAAGAATAGAATGCATGCAGCCCAAAGGAGAGGGGACATGAACAGGAACAGAACCATACCTGGTACTGCCTGGCCCTAGTCATGGGTCATTAACTGCATCAATTAGACACAGGGGAAAGCAGTTAAGAGGAGAGGCTGTTGTGGTCTAGGGATGTGGAAAGGAGAGGCCAGCACCACCTGGCCCAGACCCCATAACTTATCTTCTGAGCACCACCATGCAATCCAAGCCTTGCAGTTCTAAGACGTGTTTCTTCACAGGAAAGATCAGGGTATGGAAAAATGGACATGGAATTGAGAGCCCAGAGCCTGATTCTCAGTCTCTGACCCCAGTGAGGGCTCCACATGGATATGTGGGCCTATCTCCTGCTAGACAAAGCACTACATTGCAGGAGAGAACAGTGACTTAGGAGTCAGGAGATCTGGGTTCAAATTCAGGCTTTAGTATCATGTAACCCTCATCTATAAATTGGGGTGACATCTATCTCACAGAAGTAATGAAGCTTACATCAATCTACAGAGGGACTTACCAGACACTTAATAACAGCAGTGAATAGTTAATGCTAAGGCTACAATTAAACATATCCCATCTAATTCATTTTACAGATAAGGCCTTGAAAGCTGAACTGATTTGCCAAAAGATACATAAAGTCCCTAAGTCTACGTGGTTTTATCGTTTAGTAAATCAGGTCAAGGTCACTATCCCACCTCTGAAGCCATTAGGCCACACAACTAAGAAAATCAGAGGGGGGATGTGTGGAGACACTCATAAACAACAGCCGCCACTCTAGAAGTGGCGGGGTCAAGGTCCACTGTCTCCTGGGAGAGAAAAGACACTTTCCTGCACTGGGGCAGTCATGAGAACAAGCCCAGAGGTCCTGAGCATCCGAAGAGCAATCATGTTGCAGAGAAGCTGGCCTATCAGCCAGGCCAGGGTACTCAGCCATCCTGGGGACAGGGAGCGGTCTCTACCATTTCCTTATGGGGTAGTCCACCAAGGATGCTGAGGACAGCCCAGAAGACATCAGTAGTTAAGGTGTCTCTGTTCACCACTGACAAAGTGTTTAGTTACAAATGACACGTCTTCTCCGGAAGCCATGTAAGTCTAATAATTGGACACATAGAAAGGGAAGGAGGAAAGAAAGAAAACCTAGTGCAGAGGTCCCTTTTGGGGGGTTGTTTTAAATTTGGTGGAATGCAAGGGCGTCACAAAGGACAGGGGGTCCTGTGTTGGCTGGAAAGGGAAGAGGAAGGTTGAAGAAAAACTACTTCAGAGCAAGAGGCAAGCTCACTGAGCTGTACGTGATAAACAGTGAGCCAGGACGACTGTGGGAAAGTTCATCTGCAGCACTCATTTTCCCAGGGATAAGAAACCCTCATAACTGATGCCTCCATTAACTCTTTAGTAAGCTCTAGAACAGAAGCAGATAGGGCAGAGGGACCAAGCCTCAAGCCCTGAGAGGCAGCCAGGTGGTAGGACACAGCCGAACAGAAGAGCCTTGAAAAGCTAGCTCCCTGCAGGAGAGAAAAGTCACCTCCAGATGCTCTCACTCCAGGGCCAGCCAGGATCAGCCATCTTCCCACCTATCTCTATTTGTGGACCTGTCGCCATCACTTACACCCCACTTTTTAGTCTGGGGAGTGTGCAACAGCTCAGCAAAGCAGGTCCCACTGCAGGCCCCATGCAAGACCAGCTCATGGTCCACTGAGCACAGGCAACAGCCTCCAGCGCAGGCCCAGAGGCCCCTGTGGGGGAAGCACCTGTCTTTGGGACAGGTGGGGAATCAAAATGAAAGCCGGGGGCCGGTCCTGTGGCTGAGTGGTTAAGTTCCCACGCTCAGCTTTGGTGGCCAAGGGTCTCACTGGTTCCGATACTGGGTGCGGACATGGCATTGCTCATCAGGACATGCTGAGGTGGCATCCCACATGCCACAACTAGAAGGACCCACAACTAAAAAAAATAAAGAACTCTGCACTGGAGGGATTTGGGGAGAAAAAAAAAAAAAAGATTGGCAACGGCTGTTAGCTCAGGTGCCTATCTTTAAAAAAAAAAAAAACAGACAGAAAGCCAAACAAAGAGGACAGCTGGGATCAGGAGCCCTTGACCTTTTCCAGAATAGGGGAGAGCTACTCAGGTCCTCTGGGCTGTCCAGAGGAAGAGATACAAGTATCCCAGTACTTCAGCCAAGGGAAGGACTCACAACCCTGAAGCTACGAATGAACAGGGCTATCGTGTGATGAAGGAGGACACCTCCAGAACAGAAGGAAACAGGGGACGTGGTGTGGGCAGGGAAGGTAGAACAGAAAAAACAAGACACCCCTTGCCCAGCACACCCCTCCTCACTCTTCTTGTTGTCACTTGGAGACTGCGTGTGCAGAAACCTAAATGGTGTTGCTCTGTACCAGAGCGTGCCTCCATCCCAGCCCCAGCCTGAGCTCGGGGAGATGCGCAGGCCCTGAGAACTCACCAGGTGCTGCATGCGAACAGCCTCCAGAGGGTAGTCCCCTTTGGCGGTCTCTCCAGACAGCATGATGCAGTCGGCTCCGTCCAAGACTGCATTGGCCACATCACTGCCCTCGGCCCGGGTGGGACGGGGCTTCTTGATCATGCTCTCCAGCATCTGGGAGGGGACAGAGCATTAGTGAGACATGGCCTGGGCTATCTTCATAGATGAAGGACTGCAAGCTGACTCCCCAGATAGTGTGTGTGCAGAGAGTATAGCTTTGTGTGGGTGCATGGGGTGGGGGAAGGGGATATATGTACGTGCGTATGTGTGTGTATGACGTGGAGCAGAGTCCACAGGAAGAGACCAGTTTGTGGTCTAAACTTTTAGCCCACAAAAGTTTCCCATGAAAGCACACATACTCAGGGAGAGGCACATGCCTGTGTGGCGCAGATGACAGGCTTCCCAGCTCGGTTGCACCGCCCAATCATCATCTTCTGAGCAAGGAAGACCTTCTCTGCAGGAATCTCAATGCCTAGATCACCACGAGCCACCATGATCCCATCGCTGGCTTCCAGGATCTCATCAAACCTGACAGAGAAAGTGGAAAGAGAGATATTTATAAGGAACAGGGGCCACAAGTATGGTGATGCAAAGGATGTTTTGCTGAGATTCTCTGACTTAGCTGTCCTTGCACCAGGACAGCCATCTATGAGGTCATCACGGGTGCATGGAGGTGGTGGGGTGTACCAGCCCCCTAAAGTGGGACAACAGTTCTGCTTGCTGGGCTCTCAGCACCAGTATGGCTACTTCATTGGGGTGAAAGGGCAAGGTCCCCCCCCAAAGTCCCATGGGCTCATTTCCTCTCAATCTATATTGTATGACGCCCCTCTTAAGGTGTCTACCATTTCCACTCCTGTCAGCACTTCCAAGGCAGAAAGAAAACCCAAGGCCTGCTAATTGCTCCTGACATGAAGGTCCATGGCTTCTTCCAGCCAAGGACACTTGAGAGCTGCTCCTTCAGGTGGTTGCTTCTAACTTGCTGAAGGCAAGAGGACACATGGCTTTGCCTAGCCTGGGGCTTAGGTCAGCTAGCACCCATGGCTTATCAGGATGGTAGAGGGAGGACCCCAAATTGCCTGGTACAAAGGACATCTAAATGAAGCTAAGGATGGCAAGGTTATGACAGTGACTAGTGCTGCTCCTCCCACCCTCCCCACGCACACACCTAAACCACATGAGTAGTTCTGGAGTTTCGGCAGCACTGAGTTCTGTTTCCAGTAGGGAGCCAAAGAGGAACAGACGTCATCAACCTGGCTATACTCATTTGGCTCTACCTGGTGAGCTCTGGGAGGTGGTGAAGCTGAGCTGGGACAATCTGGACCTAGGGAGAATGGCATGCTTTCCTCTGGGAAGCTGATACCACGCCCAAGCTAGCCCAATCGTCAAGCCAGCTGCTTTCTTAGTGAAGACCAAGAGGCCATAAGCTTCAGTCTCAACACTAGGCCCTGAGCTTCCACATGGCTCCCAAGTGAGGGGGCCCTTTCCTCAAAGCCTGCTGTCTTCCCTCTTGGTGGTTCCCCCATGCCAGGCAACATAGCACAAGGGCTCCTGATCCTGTGAGCAGTGACCCTGTTCTCTCTAATGCTGGTCCCTGGGCCTACGGAACGATGTCAAGATGCTGGCATCCCAATCACCTAGGAATCTTTGGTTTATTTTTAAATACCAATGCCTTCCACTCCCCTTCTTAAGATACTCTAATTCAGTGGGTCAGGAATAAACACTAGTGTCTGTATCCTGAAGGACAGGCAGCCAGGTTTGGAACTAGATATTCATAGGATGCATCTTGCTCTTCAGAGAGATGGGTTGGGGCTGAAAGAGGTGGGGGACAGGCAGGGGACTTACCTCCGAACTCCCTCATGATTCTCAATTTTGCTGATTATCTTGATGTTCTTTCCTTTATCTCCAAGGACCTTCCTGACTGCATGGACATCAGATGCCTTGCGGATGAAAGACGCAAACACCATATCTACATCCTGCTCTACCCCAAACTTCAGATCCTGGATGTCCTTTTCTGACACAGCAGGCAGGTCCACAGCAGCCCCAGGGAGGTTCACACCCTTCTTGCTGCCCAAGGAGCCACCGTTCTCCACCTCGGTCACCAGGAAGTCAGGACCTGTGCGAAATGGAGCAGGTAGGAGAGACGGAGCAATGAGGGCATGTGCCCTGAACAGGAAGTAGGCTCTCTCCAGCACAGTGAACAGGGAAGTAGCAGATGATGGGCTCTGGAGCCATACTGCCCAAATTCAAATCACAATCCCACTAACTATGTAACCTTGAGCAAGTCAATTAACTTCTCTGGGCCTCAGTTTCCTCACCTGTTAAATAGGGATAATAAGTACTCATCAGGTTGTTTTAAAGTTTAAACAAATTATCATGTAAAATGCTTAGAATAGTGCCTGGCACTTAAATATTAGGTCTCATTCCCATGCACGCTGGAGGCCTGTACATATCATTCTGAGGGATGGAAGAAGGAAGCAGAAAGCGAAAAGCAGTGGAGATGCTCCCCAAGAGCACAATCAAGCTGGAATGAAGTCTGCTTTTAAGAATAAGGAGTTATAAAAGGAATTCCTGAGCATATAAAGACTCAATATTGCTGCCAGCTAAAAATGCTTCCTATCTTCCTTATGTTGAAGAAATGTAGAGATGGGAGCCGGCTTTAGACAACTAGACCCTGACTCCTGTAACGTACCTTTCTCCTTCACCTGCAGAGAAATAAGTCCATCATCCACGTAGATCTTGCTGCCCACATCCACCACCTTGCAAATATTCTTGTAGTCCAGCCACAGGACCTTCTCGTCACACTTTTCCATGTAGGCATTATCTAGAGTGATCTTCAGAGTGGCTCCTTTCTTCAGCTCCACCTCTGCAGTGCCGCTCTACAGTGAAGAGAGAAAGCTGCGAGTGGAAATGCAGAGGCCAGGCCCTCCTGACAAGAACAGAAAAGCTCCTTCCTCCAGGGAACAATGCTCAAACCTCAGGTCGAAGTAACACTAAAGCTTTTCCTTTGGAAATAAATGATCATATCATCTAACTTGGTATATTTCAAGGAAATAACCTACGAAAAACCTACAATGTTTTAGTTATGCTGCTTACTGATAGGAGAAAAGAGATAAAGAAATTGCTCCCCAAAGTTAGAGACTTGGAAGTGGGTTTTTAGAGAAACAAAGATTATTTCTGACAGTAGTTCTTAGCAAAATAGATCAAATCAACAGTTTTTACAGTGAGGAAGGAAACTCTCATTTATAGACCTAAACACTGAGGAACACGGCTTTCAAAGGGCAGAGACTGCTGAGGTTGTCTCTGCGGCACCCTGCCTCCTGTGCCCTCCCTCTAGCTTCTCCCCAGGATACTCACGCCCTTGATAAGCCCAGTTCGAATTTCAGGTCCTTTAGTGTCCAGGGCCACAGCAACCGGCCGGTAGAGAATGGGGTCAGAAGCAAAGCTTTCTGTGGCTGTGCGCACGTTCTTGATGGTCTCTGCATGGTACTAGGGGAAAGGAGGGAAGGTGATGAGCAACCTCCCACACACTAGGATCTAGTGCTGAAGCTAATCACTCAGGAAAGACCTGTGGATGTTCTAGACCCCCACCTCCGTCTAGTCTCAGCACCGTCTGTTCACTGAGCACCCTCTACCAGCTTATTTCAACCTCCTCAGCTTCCGCCCTCTTCTGCCACAGCACTAACTCACTCTAAGGGCAAATCTATGAGACTTTTCATAATACTGCCACCAAAACCCATTAAATGTGTCGGTGTAAACATGTCTCAACATAAAAGAAGCATGTGTCCCTCCGGCTGTTCTCTTTTCCCTAAGATTCATCAAACACTCTCAGCAAATAAAGCAGGCAACTGGAGTAGAACACCCAGGCTCACGTCTGGATAATATTGGTCTGGCAATCAGTGTCAGCTTCTGATAGATTTGGTAATTCTGCATTTTTCCTCTATTGTTTCCAACTACAATTCAAACTCAAAGTTATTAACTTAAGCTAACAGTGGCCGAGTTGAATAACCCACTGCTAAGGTCGCACAGGCGTGGTTTTCCCAATCACTTTCTAGAGTCTGATTAGAGACGGAAGTGGGGTAGAGAGAGGTGGGAATATGCCTTTCTCTGAACTAATTGCCCTTTGCTATTTCTCACTTGCAATAAATCCTGGCTTCAATCGTCTCTCTAAATCCCTTTCTCTTTTTCCATTTGCCATTGCCATTTGACTCAAAGCCAAGACGTCAAAAGTTCTTAGACAGTGTAATCAGTATGACTTTGCTGATAATGGACAGCCAATTCAGCACTTGTGGGCCTTGTCCTTTAACTATCACTGTCCACGAGAACAGCACCTGCAAGGAGGAGGCTGGTGGGGAGCTGGCACCAGAGGTTAATCTCCAAGCATGGCATTACCTAAAGATCTTCAGCTTCCAATTCTAGGAATACTCTATAATGAGGACCGCTGGCTCATTCCGTTGAGGTAGAGGTCCTTACCGTCAGTTATGAGAATTTCTTTCTATTGCTGATTTGCAGTAAAAATAGTACTGAATATAGAAATAATTTGAAGGAATGGGTGTTGAATATTGTCAAATGCCTTTTGCTCCGATTTGATGGGAGGAGTAAAAGAATACATGAAATGCTTAGAACACAGATGAGCACATAATTATTTAATAAATGTTACCTATTATGATCATCTTCTTCTATTAGACTGACCACTCTATTTAATCCCAGTGTGAACTTTGTGTTCCTAGAATAAAATTTACTTGGTCATGGGTCATGAAATTCCTTTGATACGCTCCTGGATCTGGACTGTTAAATTTTATTCATGCTTTCTAAGTCACACTGGTCTAGTGTACTAACTTAGTACTAACCTGTCTGGTTTGGATACTATCCTTGTCTCATGTTAGCATCAGGGTATGTTGGTTTCAAAGAACATACTGGGAAGATTTCTAGACTTCTCTAGGCTCTGGACCAGCATAACAAAGGATTTAAGTATTCCTTGATGGGGAGACATAATTCAGCCATCAAAATCATTTGGGTCTGGTATTCTGAGCAGAGCTAGATCTTATAATCATTTTTCAATTTCTTAAGGCTGATAGTCTATTTACATTTTCTACTTCTTGGGAAATAGTCAATTTCACCTCAACTTATAGGGCTGAAGGTATAAGTCTTTTTATAACTTTTGAACTCTCTTCTAATGTATAGGGAATATTCCCTCTCCTATTTAGTGTTTTTGTGCATCCTTAATTCTTGACCAGGCCTCCAGGGAGTTTGTTTTACTGTGTTGTTGTTGTTGTTTTACTCCCAAAGAACCAGCTCTTGCCTTAATTTGTCAAATTTACTTTCTACCACATTATGCTATGTTTTTAAATCAATTTCTTTCCTTCACCCTTTTAAGGTTTAGTATTTTCCCCTAGTGTTTTGAGTTAAATATTTATTTCATTTACTTTCAGACTTCTGCTTCCTGAGAAGTGCATTTAAGTCTATAAGTTTTCTCATTACTAGGTTAGACTTTGTTCTTAATTTTCACAAAAAAGGTCAGAGAATGCAGTCTATATAATTTCTACTTTACGGAACTTGAGGGTTTCTGAGCGGCCTACTATATGAGCATTTTAAATAAAACATGCATTTTTGGTCTTGGAGAGGTAAAATCATATATTATACATAAGCCAATTAGAGTATTAGGCATTATTTTATCCACTTCCTCTATATTGTCATCTGCTGGTATATCTCTGGGAGGTGCACTGAAGTCTTTCACTATGGCTGTGGTTTTGTTGGATGTTACCAGGTGGTAAAGAATTCTATCAACCAATGCTGTCCTTGTGGAAGGTTCTAAATTTAGGTTGGTTAAAAGTCAGTATTTCTGGCCAACATGGCATTATGTGACCACCCATTCAAGAGAAACACATCTTGCCTACGTGAACTGCCAAGAGTGGGGACTGGAGACACTGTGGCAAAGCTGTCGCAAGATCAGATGCAAACAGTGGATGTCTCTCTGTCAGAGGGAGGGAGAAGACAATTCCAACGCTCTGCTTACAAGATTATTTACAATTGTCAAGATCAGAAAACCATGTCCCAGCTGCTAGTGAAAGGTGCATATGAAGTGAGGGCCCTGAGACGCAGTCAAACTAAAGCTGTGTACATTATATAATACTAGGACAATCTCAGATCAGTGTCCAAAACCCCGATCCCAGGGACAAGACAACTTCACATGGTCAAAAGCCTCAAAAGAAACCCATAAAAGAGAATTGTTTTTTTTAATCTCAATTCTAATCTTGGAATAAGAGTTAAAGCATAGATAATCTCCAAATGCTTCTTGTAGTTAAAAAAAAAAATCCCTGAGCCAGCCCCCCTCCAGCAGGTGCAGCAGATCCCCTTGCCATTTCAGGGCTGTGTGGTGTTACTTTACTGGATGGAAGAAGGGGTAAAGCCTAGTAAAAGGTCAATTTCTTAAAATCTATTTCTGCTCCTTTGCCTGCACACAGAAGACCCTGGCACACTCTAGTAGCAGGCACCAATACTGAACCGATCTTCTCTGAGGTCTTCAGCTCTCTTTGGGCTAAGCTAACACTTGCAGTAATCCCTAGTGACTCCTGCCGAGGACCCTTTGGAAAATTACAGAATGTCCTCACAGATGTGTGTCTTAATCTGCCAGAGATGCCTGCTGAGCACAGTTCCTCTGAGCTTGGTCAGGCCCCCATGACATTTGGAGGCCTGCTGCCTGCCAGGCCATAGGCTGTTTATGGAACATGGGTTAAGGAACCTCTGATGAAGAGTCTCAAGTTTCCAGAAAGGAGAAATTCACCTCTTAGATTGCACTTCCTGAGCTTTTATTTTTAGTCTAAACTTCACACTAACTTCCAAATGCCAGAGGGCAACCCCTCAACGACTTGACCTTACAGGGTAGCGTTTTCCTTATTCTGAACAGGAAATACATAAGTCAAGAGTTGGGGAAGTCTGCCTCACCCATTACTCCTCTATCAATGCTAATATAAAACCCCTGTAGGGATGAATGGCCTATGGTTGAGCCTGAAGGTTTTTGAAAGGCATTGTTCCGCAGGGAGCCCCACACACCTCAAAATAAGTTTGTTCTCACCTTGGGAACAGAAGTAGGAATGGAGCACTTCTCAATAGCTGTCACCTGGTCCCTGGGTAAGGCTCTCCACAGGTGAAGTCAGCTCATAAACAGCCCCAGTACTAATACATTCCTACAAGGCTCCCTCCTGGGGAAGTGTGCTGACTTTATTTTAATAGACCAGACCCCTTAGGAAGAGATTGTCTGGGAACACAAAGTTCATGAAGTGGGATATTATGCCAGATGGTGTTAATGCATTAGACTCAGTCCTTAACTTGCAAGAGTGGAAACCCCTCTCCTGGACCTGCCTAGTTATCTTGGGTCTAAACTAGGCCAGAATCAGTCTGCAGGGTGACCTTTTGGTTCATCGCTGCAATGTGAGCTATTACAGAAACCCTGGGCTGGAGTGTCAAGCCCTATGGCCAGGATACCTAACGGATTAGAGTAGAACGCTTCCACACTTTCCTTTCCTTTGTGAGGCCAACGGTAGCACAGGTGTGTGGGAGAACCATGGCCAATGATAAAGTAGGTCTTCTTTGCTTAGGAATTAGGAAGACTTGGCCAGTTGAGATGGCAGGACAGGGGGGAAGGAGAGTAGGGGTGGGCTAGTGAAAACAATCTTCCCATTGGCTGTAAACCCCAGACTCCTTCTTGCCTGGTCCACTGTGGCTACATGAATACTGCATTCCCACCGTTTCCTATAAGCCATCCCAGTAGCCAAACTCTCCAGCTGAGGCTCACCTCGTGAGTTCCATGAGAGAAGTTCAGACGAGCCACATTCATTCCAGACTTAATCATCTCCTTCAATGTTTCCACCGATCGGGAAGCTGGGCCTAGCAAAAAAAAAAAAAAAAAAAAAAAAAGTTTTAAGGCCGTAAGTGTTAATTATTCAAAGTAGGAATAACACTTTAAGTTGAAAGAACTCTTGATATTTTATTTTTTCCCCTAAATTCTTCCTGCCAAACTGCTCAAAATTCTTTCAAAAGCATATATATGGCTATTATTGTGCTAGCCCACTTTCTTGATTTAGGAGGACACTTCTATTTCCTTCAAATTCTACAGGCTTCCATCTAATTAGGAAAGCCTAGGTAAGACTTGGCCAGCCCTCTTTGCTCTCCCTGAAGCCCAGACAGATGTCCAAACACAGAATCCTGGTTGCACAGAGCATGTCAAAAGGATCTTTCCTCTCTCAGATGTTTCTACAAAAATCTGCTAAGGAAGACATCCTCTAAATTTTGTATCCTTTACTAAAGCATACTAATTCTTTATTGCAATTTCCTATGACTTGAATTTCCACAAGAATCTGTAGCATCTCGCTTAGCACCCAGGTTTGCTACATTTAGTCTTTTCAGGAGAGAAAAGATCACTGTGAAGCCCTTGTTTGGGGGGGGGGGGGGGGGAGGGGGGCCTGGCACACCTACTCACCAATAGTACAAATGATGCCAGTGTTCCGGGCCGTGATGGGTGGAGAATCAATGTCCAGGCGGCACATGTGCTCCAGGAATGTGTCAGCCATGGCCGCATGCAGCTGCTGGGTCTGAATGAAGGCAGTACCGGCATCACTATGAGGCTTCGACATGGCTTCTGAGGTCCTGGGTCCAGGGGAACTGAAGAGAGAGTGATCAGTCTGAGAAGCCTGGGGTGGTTAATACACCGCTTGGCACAGGAGGCTGTTTCCTCCTTACACATTAACTCAATAAGCACGCTTTGTGCACAAGCCACAGGGATCCCCACCATGCGCTGGCTATGTGGGTGCTCCTCAAGTCGGGCAAAGGGCTCACACGACTGTGAGCAAGTAGAAAGGACCTCAGAGAACAAGTTAAAACCTTGTACCAAATGCATGTACTTCCCAGGTGTCCAGTGTAAGCAGACCTCCCTCACACTGAGCTAATAACGACCTTGACAGCTTTCCCACTAATCCTATAGATAACATCATTTTACATGAACTGAAGGAGTTCCCTCAAAAGGCAGCTGTAACCAATCTTCCAGTGATGCAAGTTTTTTACCTTGGAAAATCTAGATCTTTGTATGGAAAGTTGTCTCAAAGCTACAAACCTCTCATACGGGCTGGGGCACTGAACACCACTTCTTAACAATCCCCACCCACACCCAAAGTGCTTATCCTGGCTCTAGAGACAACCACCATCCAAGCTCCTAGCTCCAATCCTCCAAGCTCCCAAGTCCGAGGTTTTCACTAACCCAGAACACCACAGAAATTCATTTCTCAACTTACTTTAGGCCCAAGAGTAGGTCCCAGCCCACTGACAGGCAATAAAAACCAGTCCCTGGACAGGAAGCAAAGTCCAGCCAGAACCCTGAATGCAAAATCTTTCACCCCAGGAGTCTAACTAAAAACCACATTTACTTTTGGTCAGGAGGACTTTAGGACGTGCAAAGCAATGTGCATACAACCAAGGATAACCACAAACGCACTGGTCTAGTTCTAAAATTCTTATAACTACGTTAACAGGACACTTGCAACATGAGGAAGTCTTGCTCGTCAAATCTTTTCCCCAAAGGATTGTCTGATGGACCATCCTGATTCCCTTTCTAAGTCTGACAAGTACACTACCTCCAGCAACAAAGATCATTTGTTCCAGGTAATTAACCAGCCCAGGTCACAATCCTGACAACTGCCCTGACCCTTGCTTGTCTTCATTACTGACTTATTTGCTTAACTTCATTACTAACAACTAAACTCACTCAGCCGGCTAGTTAGGTGATTAGAGACAAAGACTTGAGAAGTTTCTACAGTGTGTGAAAAACCATCAGGTAAAGGATGTGAGCCAGAAGCTTGACACTCCTCATCAGAAGGCTTCAAGGAAGTTCCTTCCTCAAGTTCTCATAGCAAAAGCTACTCCTCCTAAAACCCTTGAGCCTAGACGCTTCAGCCCAGCCTCAGGAACAAGCCCCTCTCTAGCCCTGCCCCACTTCCTCCTAAATCTCAGGGCTTCAAATCCAGGTACCCCATACATATAACCCTTACTCTTTCTCCTCCTCCATCCTTGACTCTGTGGCCCCTCTGGGTGGCTCAAGTAGAGCGTGCATCTACCCATCTCTGCAATCTTCAAGAACTCCGGTAAAAGGCCAAGAAGCTCTGTGACCAGTTGTGAGCAAAGCTTCTGTCAGCTATTGAAAACTGATGGCTATGAGTCCTTAAGTATAGACTCTAAAACTTTTTAAAAAAGGGAAATAAGATACCAGCTAACTATTCCACATGGGAAATGCACTGTTCCTTTCAATGTGCATGTCCCAACTCCCTACCCAATGCATACCAGATAGCAAAATGAAAATGTCAACCCTCTCCTCCATGACCTATGTAGTTTTGTATCTCTTAGCATCCACTACCTGGAGGTATTCCAGTGTTTGTTCAATGAACTTTCAGTGGATCTTAATGCCTCTTCATCAAAATGAAAGTTATACCTCTGCTCCCCCTACCTCCCCAAATCTAAGGAACTTCTGAATTACTGACAGGACGGCCTGGGCAGCCAGGGTCCCTTTACTCACACTCATCATGGAGGCAGGGCTTCAGAGCACCCAGTTGGACTTAGGTAAGTCTGGCTGTTAAGGGAACATTACTCAAGAGATGGTAGCAAGTGGCACACCAAGCCAACTGGAACACGTGGGCCTTGCTGTGGCCTCCAAGTAGAGAGTCATCCAGTCTGAGGACTGTGTCATAGACAAAAGACCTGACTGAGGGTGTGGGAGTAACTAACCCCACTCTTTTTAAAAATCATCAGCCGGTTCTTCTCTAGACCTGAGACATTAGGGTCTCCTTGCAAAGACCTGGCTGGGGCCACTGATTATCAGGTCATACCTTGTGCTCTCTGGGCTTGGGCTTCCGGTGGTGACTTTATGCTCTTTTTTTGGCTCAGGGTCGCTCCTTGGCCCCACTTGCAAAGACCGGTCGGAGCTGAGCAAGGTTTGCCCTGTAGAACTGTACAAGGATTAAGGTAAAAGCTGAGTGTAACTAAAGCTCTTTGAGGTAACGGAGAAATTACTTTAATAACCAGGAATCCAGGTGGTACTGCTCCTAGAGATTCAGCTATGTTACCAAAAAACCCCAGAGAAGCCTCCCAAGAAAATACCAAGAAACTGATAATAGAAAACTCACAGGTGAAAGTGAGTTCTTACTGGCTTCTCTGCACTGGTTTATCCCCTCCCACTGTACCCAAAGACTGCCTTCTCTCTCAAGTCTCTTTAAACCTGTGATTTACTAACATTTCACTACTCATTCTATAAAAGAACTTGGTCCCTCGCCTTTTTTGGGGGGGAAGCGACACTAAATAGACATACATAAAAGGACTGGAAGGATATCTACCAAGTATTAACAGCATGTCATCCAGGTGGTAGGATTACAGCAAAAGTTTTTTTTTAAACTGTGTTTACCTGCTTTAAAAAAAAAAATGTTTTTTTTAAGATTTTATTTTTCTCCCCAAAGCCCCCCGTACATAGTTGTGTATTTTTAGTTGTGGGTCCTTCTATTGTGGCATGTGGGATGCCGCCTCAATGTGGCTTGATGAGTGGTGCCACGTCCGCAACCAGGATCCGAACCAGCGAAACCCTGGGCCGCCAAAGCAGAGCCCATGAACTTAACCACTTGGCCAAGGGGCTGGCCCCAAAAGTTTTTCTTCTCTTTATTAATGAATGGACTGATATGAAATACTTTATAATAAGAAAAATTACAAGTGTCTCTCTTCTAAAAATGATATATTTACAAGCACCCTGATAAGACTGTTGGAATTAAAACAAATGTGAAGCTCCCAGTTCCATTAGTCAACTGCTGCTCTATGCACTTCTGGAATACATGTTTAAATGTGGCAGATGCAAAATATGCCATCTCAGGCCCTAGGTCACAAATATACTGCAGGATAGTTTCACTGGCTTAAGGTCAACCTTGATCCATTCAGAACCTCAAAGTAAAAAAAAAAAAAAAGTTAACACAGTCCTTAGGACAATGCTATGCCCAAAACCTGTTAGTTATGTGCCCAAATCCAGCAAATTTTCCCCTGTTTAGTCTGCCCTCAAGCTTCAAAGCAAAATCTTTGTGACAAAGATGTTCTAGTCCAGAAGGGCTGCCTCTGGGATCAGGAGACGCCATTAGAAGATATAATTACATTGGGCTCAAACACAAACCCCATTTCACCATCTTGAATTAAATCTGAAGTCTACAAGCTCTGATCTTTTGCTCACCCAGGCTATTAAGTACAAAAATAACAAATGAAAATTTGTTTGGCATTTGAGTGGATTTACACACCAGCAATCAAAAAGTTTGCTTGTCAGCAAGTCTGCCCAGACTCCAAGAAGATCTCATCATGTCCTTAAAGCCCTCCACCAAACCAGAGACCTGTCTCATCCAGGGGCCACCAACTGGTCTCTCTCCCCTCAGGCTCTGCCCTGGGGTCAGAGGACGCTCCTGCCTCTTTTCTGAGCACAAGCTGCCCATCCCACCAACCACCTACCTACAGTTCTGACTTAATCACTGTCTGGACTCTCCCTCTCCCGGCCCCAGGAGAGCAGCCTCAGCCCCCGTTTCTCAGAGCAGGCCTCTGGGAAGAGCTCCCCTCCCTTGCACTGGCCGCCTGGACAGTGCCTGCCTGGACATGCGGCCCAACCTGTGCCAGTCTGACTCACTCCTGCACCTTCCTCTCCGGGAGGCAGACATGCAAAGCCAACCTCCTGCCAGCAGTGGAAGCCCGGTGGATCCACTGATGGTGCCAAACGCAGTGCCCAGGTACAGAAGCCTTATTCTGGAGCCTGAGCCCCTGCAGTAGGATCTTCCCCAGGGCCATTTCTCCTCTGTGAGAAATGAGATACCATCAGACGCCCTAGTGCAGGCTGACGGGCTGGAACAGGCAGCCACACTCAGCTCCAGGCACCCTATTCCCACCTTTCCTTTCATCTCAAGCAGCTCCTGGTTCTCTAAAACTATAGTTTTGTTTGTGCCAAACACAATTCTTTGCCAGTCTTCAGGAACCAGGGGTTGAAAATTGTATATAAAAATACTCAACATGCCACTCAGAGCCAATACTCTTGGCAGGTTATGCTGGGAAAGATTCATGCTTCACCAATTCCATCTTGCACAAAGGCCCAAATCATTCTGCCCTAGTAAACCAGCCTGGCCTATGAGGCTGCATCTACATAAGCCTATTTTTAACCAGCCAGGCCTCTCTGCACCAATTTTGCTCTGATGCCAACGACTGTGTTCCTCGCTCTGACATCAATTTGCTACACACACCTCCAAGTCTCTAAGCCAGCATGAAGGCTTTTCAATTCCCCAAATCTTCAGAATTCCAGCATCCAGTAGAAAGTGTGTGTCACAATACGCTGGACCCTGACCCTGCATTCAGTCCAGCCTGCTTTCTAGCTCTCTTCCTACATGATGGAGCAGTGAAATATAATTCTCAATACTGGCCCTCATCTATGAGAGCGACAAGACCAAAATGGGTGCTGGAACAGCCACAGAACCTAGGAAGGTCTGGAGTAGATCCTGATCCGCACAAATAAAAGGAGCTCACTTAAAGGTTCAGGTAAAATTCCCTTGCTCTTCTATTTATTCAGGGCTAGAACTAGTGACTTCAACTTTCTAAGCAGGAGCCTAAGGTCCTATTTCAAACTCGAGTGGAACAGGGCACAAAAGCTGATACTTGGGTTTACCCCCAAAAGGGAGTCCCAAGTCAGAGAAACCTCCATGTCCTCAGATGCCAAGGATTTCCTGGTTTGATGACAGATGCTCAGAGCAGAGAACTGGTTTCAGCCTGAAGGAGGAAGTTTGGATGAACCTTTTCTTCCGCTGTGTCACTCCTTACTAGGCTTAAAAACATGGGGCAGTGCTTCAGGACGTGATATGCATACTCTGGAAGCAGCAAGGACTCGGACCCTGGTTTATGGCCTCAGCAAAATGAGGCGTTGGCTCAGCATTTAAGGCTATGATGCAGGACGGAGAGGAAGGGAAACACTAACTAGGTCCAAGCACTGACCTAGTTAGCATGGACTAGTCTTCCTACAGTGACCTTTACAGGTTTGTCTCTATTTTGTTTTGAACTTAAAGAAATATTAACATCTGTATTTCCACCACCCAGAGCTCATTAGTATTTAGCCAGATTTTCTTTAGACTTAAACAATTACAATTCATACAGTTCATTTTTCCTCCATCCCCAGGTCCCTCCAACCCTTCTACACCCTGTCATGAACTTTGATACCCACCCACCATCATGAATTGCATCCTTCTATTTAAGTGTCTATATACGGAACCCCATGACATTGTTTTTTTTAAAATGTCCTAGGTAGTATACTCTACAAACATCGTCGAACTGGCTTTTTCACTCCACACATTTAAGATCCATCCAGTTGGTATATGGATCTACTTAATTCACGTGAACTCCTATACTAATCCACTGTAGGACTAGACTACTTATTTATGTATTCCCTTGCTGGATGGCCCTCTGCCCTCCACTAAACCGATTTTTTCCCTATTAATCAATTCTATAACAACCCTCCCTGTACATGTCTCCTTGTGCAGGTGTGAGCTTCTGCATATTCAAAAATGGAATTCCTGGGTCACAGGGTATGTTTATTTTCTATTTTACTAAATACTGCTGATATACTCCCCAAAATGGTTATATCCATTTACACCAATCAGTAATGTGAGTTCTTGCCTTCCCACACCTTTGTCAATACTTGATACTATCAGACTTCTAAAATGTTTGCCCATCTGATGCGTGACATTTGTTAATCTGCTCTGTAATGTAATAAAAGAGGGATATCAGGATAGTCTTGTTTTCAAAGTCTCTACTTCCCTACCTCTTAACCAGATCAAAACCCTAGGACTCCTCCAAAATGTACATGGTTATGTCTCAAATACCACGAGAGACTCAGCTGACTAATTCTTTGGCACTCATCACCAGAGACAGGGGAGACACCAGCTGTCTAAAGTTAAATAAGTATTATTTGTAGGTTAAAAGGTGTTTAAACAGATGGTGCTCCTTTGGAGAATTTTTTGACTGCATCAGCTAAGGTGGTCCATACTCCAAAATACTATGACCAGCAAGTTCAGTGCCCTATCATAGCTGGTCTTGGCATCTCCTCTAACACAGCCCCTACCTGACTTCCAAAACAGTGAGCTAGCATCAGGAAAGGGAGGCTTAGAGCTGCCCAGGAGCTTTGCCTATGACATAAGTGCGGGAGGCAAGTCTCAGAGGCCACCAGAGGTACTGCAGCCTGGCTCTCCCTCCTACGTGCAGACTGGCACATACCGATCACTGCAGGGGTGGGGTTGCACTGCTTGGTGGCCCAGCCAACCTCCCCTCTTGGGCTGAGCAGTCATACCAGGACAAAGTATGATGGTATTAAGAAAGGTCTTCATTTTGCTCTATTCCTATCTGTGCCAGAAATGATCCCTAAAGTGATGATTCAAGGTCCTATAAGACCTTTTACCAAGTAAATCACTTATTCATTTCATAAGATCCTCAACAAGGTGGGAAGAAAACTGCTCACCCGGACAACTCTCTCTTGCAGTGTACCAGTCAACTGGGATCTGACTGTGGATATTTGGAAGGATTCAGAAATAAAGAGAATGTCAAATGAGTCATTTCCTCCTACCTTGATCTCAGTCTTAACTCTTGGCCAAAATAACACACCCTGAGGTGCCTTCATAAAAGCTGAAGCAAAATAAATAGAAACCCATGTAGTGTGAGTTTATACTGCAAGAGTTGCATTTTTTCTACCTTCCTGTTCAGTTATTTCCTCATTTCTTCCATTGCCTCAATATTAAGAAATGAATAGCTTGAAGAAATAAAATGCCTTTTCCTGTGCCCCTCATATTAATGTCACAACATTCAAGGCACAGAAGAAACTGCCATAGGGTGCTAACTCTGTTTAGTGTCACAGCTACCAAATGTGCCAAGTCACTATGAGTGCATTTCTTAAAGACCCAATAATCCTCTTTGTTGAACTATAAATTCAACACTAAAATTTACTTCTAACATAGTGCTTAAAATGAGAGTTGCTGTACTAGACAGGAAGAGACTGATGTCCACACAGTCTGGCTCAAGCCCAGTAACCCAGAAATTAGCTCAAGGACATTCTTTTAAGTCATCATTATTCATGTACATACGGCCCCCATCCCACCAGGCCTGCCATGACCACTGCAGAAGGCTCATCCTGGCCTGCGGCCCTGCCATGCTGCACCTCAGCTCCTAGGGCAGTAGAGAGAGCCTGGGGACCTGGATCAACCGTTTTTCACTTAGTTAACACATTTTTTAACTGGGGGAACTGCATGCTTCATTATCTGACTCACTGAAAGGGGAAAGGGGACTTTTTAAACCTTCATAGACCACAATGCAGGTTTCCACTCACCCAACTAAGAGAATTTTCTGAAAAGCCAATAAATTCAAAGGTTGAGTCATCCTCTCCACGGAGCTTCCCTGCCTCCTCCCCTACCCCCACCCACCTGGTGATAGCTTACATACTTTTCCCCCTCAGAACATCCCACGGTATTCCCAACAGCATCCTCAGGCAACCAGAGATCAAATTATTTGCTAACAATGCTGCGGGATGGGGGTGGGGGTGGCGCCTGACCTAGGCCCTCCTCTGTACCCTAGGAAGAGACCACACCCTCAGTATAGCCTACAGGGGGCTACTGTGCCTGCCTCCAATCCTAACCTCATTTACCAGCTGGCTGAGAAAATCCTAGAAACCCACCTGAACAGATGGGAATGGAATGTGAAGAGTTCGGGTAGCAAGTTTGTTTCCACTCTTAGAGCCAAACATCAAAGGCTGAAATCACCCCCCTCCTTGCCTTCCTTTGTCTAGAGGTCCCATTCTCAGGAGACCAAAGAGCCCCTGTTGCAAGTGGAGAGTTGCAAAGTAACAGTATTAGTTACTTTGTAAACACTGTACCAAGATCCCTGAAGGGACTGGTCTCCAGGAGATGTCTGGTATTTAGAGATCCTGACTCCCAAAGATTAACTACAAGTCTGTGTTTGGGGATGGCCTGTAGAAGATGAGCCCTCAGGCTCAATTAGGGGTTAAGTAATTGTGCTCGGCGGCCAAAAGAATATATTTGGAGGCATTTCTTCTGGACATCTCACTAGAGATTAGACACTGCACTGAGCGTTTAACATATATACATGTAGGTGTGTATAGTGACCAATCCTTTCAACAATCAGGAGAACGTTCCTCCCAGTTTACACACGGTAAACTGAGGTCCTGAGGCTGAATTCCCTCCATCATTCGCGTCAGCATGTTAATGAGTCAAATCTAATTCTGAAAGCCTGTTTACCACTTGCCAATGCGTGGATCTTAATTAGGCTCACTTGCACTGGAGAGGACCAATGTGCTGGGTTTGAAGAATATAGGTAAGATGCCAAATGGGATGCCTTTCCACGACTGGGCTCTTAAATAACCTTCAAGACTGGTGGTAGCCTCCTGTCCCCCTCACCCCAAGCCCTCGTTCCCCGGGAGGAAGCACGTACCTTCCTCACAGCACTTACCAGTAATAACTTTTGCGTCCGTTGCTTAGACTGTGAGCTCCGTCACATTCTAGTCATCCGGGTCTCCACCCCCCTTCCCCAAACAGCTCTTGGCACACACAGAATCTTTATTGAGTAAATGAGAATGCGGGGGCGCCAAGCCGTCGACATATTTCTTCTCTCCCCACAACCCGCTCCCTCCCCGCCCCATGGCCTCCGCGTTCTACAGTCGGGGCGCATCTGTTAAGCAATGTGAAACAGAGGCGAGGAGCCGGGGAGCGCCCCGAAGGAGGCTCGGTGCCACATGCGCTGGCTTGTCGTGCGGGAGGTGAAGCTTGTCCCGTAACCGGCCGCTAGGCCAGTCGTCCGGCGGGGTGGGACTGGGTGGGGCGAGGCGGGTCCCAGGCGCTGACTGCTACGTGCATCCCCGCCGGGGCGGGATGGAGCCCCGTGAGCCCCTGGGAACGAGCGCGGCGCCGCGGCCACCCCACCGAATCCGGGGCGGCACAAAAGCGGAAGGCGCTGCAGGAGCAGCCACGCTTTCTTCCCTGCAGCGGGGAAGGGGAAGGGCAAGGGTTACGTAACCCTCCAGCAGCACCCAGGCCGCACAGGAGCCTGCGCTGCCCGTCGGCAGACCACTGCAATTCGGGTGGTGACCCCGGGACTCTAGGATAGCAAAGACTAGGAGGCCGTGACGGAGTGCGCGGGTTGGACTGAGATGAGAGACGAGGGGGAGGGGGCGGGGGGAGCAGGCGGACGTGACCAGAACCGCGCGAACGCGGGAGCAGAGGAGAGGGATGCGGAGGCGCGGACGTGACCAGATGGAGCGAGAGGGGGAGGGGGGAACCCAGGCACGAATGGGGGAAGGGGTGAGCACGAGGAGGGGACAGGGACGCGGGAAGAGTGGACGGTACCTGAACGTGGAGGGACTGGTGAGGGGAGCTAGAGAAGGAGTTTCAAGAAGAAATTACAAAGAAAGCATCAGAATGAGGGGGACACCGACAGGCTGAAGACGAGGGAGCGAATGGAACAGTATTAAGGGGTAAGGGGAGGAGACGAGCATGGGAGCAGAAGGAGGAGGGAAAAGAGGGAAGAGAGGAAGGAATCGCATTAGGAGGAAATACGGGAAGGAGGACGAGGATGGAACCAGATGAGGGAGGGAGAAGGAGGCGAGGGTGGGACCAGAATGGAGGGACGGATCGGGAGAGGAAAGGGGATGGCCGACCCATCTGACCTGGGAAGAAACGGGAGCTGGGGGCTTGGAGTAGCAGGCCCTAGGCGCGGGCACCCCTTCTCCTCTCTCCCGACCTCAACCCGGTCCCAGATGCCCAGGACTCGGCGCCGCCCAGGGATGGGCGTCCTGAGGAGTGAGCAGGCGGACGGGATTCCGCACTAGCCGAGTGGACAGGGCCTCGGCGGGGACGGTGGGCCCAGCCTCTCCCTTGCTCACCTCCGGCGTGGTCCGGCTCTGGCTGCGCGGCTCCTGCAAACAAGTCGGACGTCTAGCGGCGCTGCGCTCGAGTGCGGAGAGCCGCCGCCTCAGCCTCAAGGTTATCCCGCTGCAGAGCCGCCGCAATCCCTCCGCCGCCCCGCCCCCCACCCAATCCCGGCCTCCGGCTCGCGGGCCCCGCCCCTCTGCGTCCTCGCGGGGCGCAGTCACCTTCAGCAGGAACTGCGCGCAGGCGGAACGGGCAGTCAGGTTGCCCTTTTGGGGGGGACTACATTCCGTGGCGGAAGAACACAGCATAAAAATTGCAGCATTGATGATCCAATGGAGCCAATGGGGAAGCGGCGAGGCAGCAGGGCCCGCCCCCGGAGCTCCGGAGACCTCCCTCCCAGACCCAGGGGAGCCCAGGCCCACCTGTTGCCGCCAACTTAGAATGTTGGACGACGGTTCTTTTCTTGACCCTCGGCCCAGGCCGCCCAGCTGCCCTGGCCTACCCCGGCGGTGCCCAGACTTACGGGTCCCTGGGCAGCATTCCCCCAGCCCTGCCCTGCGACTCCCCACCCCTCCGGGGTCCCGCCCCAGGGCACATCTCGGAGACTGAGCCGGACTGGAGGTTGGGGAGGCCGGGATGGGATGAAAAGGTGGGGAGAGATGGAAACTCGTGGGATGGCTTGAGGTCCGGACCCCCTTCGGAGGGGCCCTGGCACTGGTAGCGGGAGTAGGGAGAACTAGGGAGGGCGGAGTGTGCAATGGAGCGGGAGCGGGAGGCCTTTAGTTCTTAGGCTAATACAAGGAAGGACAGGTTGGGGCCATGTGAATACTTCGGTACGGGCTGGAATCCTGCAGAGCGAGTGCCTGAGAGCAGAGAGTGAATGGAAGGCATTAATATTAGTGCAGAACTGACCAGGAAATATAAAGTCAGAACGTTAGAGCCAATCATCTCTGCAGGAGTCAGCACTTATGTTTTCAACTTGGTGCATTTAAATAAGTGTTGTTGGAGCTTTTCTTAGATTTTTCTCCAAGGCATTTTCCGATTTCCCAGTAATTAGCCCACCACCAGTGACAGCAGCAGTAATCATGGAAACAGCTGTTAACTCTTGCCTTCATTCAGCCAAGTTTTGACGGCAGATACAACGTCGCCTCACTAAAAATCATAGCCTGTCTTAGATTCTTTTTCCTGGTAAATGAGACCAATGGGTGTGACCTGCTCAGGCAGACACCCTGCCTGCAGCTGAATCACAGGCCTTCATTACGCTTTCCTGTTAGCTCAGATAAACCGGGAGGAGAAAGGGACAGCCTAAAAGTAAATTTCTGTTTGAGATAAAATCCTTTAATTTCTTCTGTAAGCCTTTTCTGGTCTCCTTAGTTGTAGAGAGGGAGTAAATGCTTGGTTATTGAGGTGGTGAGAGCAGATGAAGTTGTTAAGAGGAAAAAAAGCCATGCCCCACCAGGGAGAATCAGATTCCTCCCTGTCCAGAGAAAGATGGATGGCAATAAATGGCCCTCTCTGCCCCCTGAGCTAAAGACAAACTAAGTACAGTGGTGGACAATATTGAGGTGGCAGTGATCTGGCCAATGCTGGACTATGTTGCATTTTAAAGTTCTAAATCTAGATATATTCGCAAGATTGAAATGCACATGATGAAAATAAGAATAATTTTTCACATATTGAGGTATATAGAGAAGCCATTCTGGTTTAAATCTGATTTGGCCTAAAACTTGTTTTTCCCAGAGCAGCCTGACTTATGGCCCACCGAACATGCATTGTACATCTGCTTAAACATTTTCCCAAAGCAAAGAATGCACTCCTTACAGAGATGAATGTCTCCCTTTCTCTGGCGCCACTACCAGTACTTCTCTGAAGATAAGTTTTTCTTCCCAGAGAACCAAGGTCAAGTTGAACTGCTGTGTACGTGCTAAACTGTGGCAAAACATCTCCTTGTGACTTTGGAAAAAAGATTCTCTACCTGTCATGCTTGATATCTGTTCTTTGTTCATATAACCATGCTGTAAGCCACACTTCCCTGAGTGCTTTCTTCCGGGGTGGAGACAGGGCTTCCTGGTTACTCCTCAGCTCAATAAATATCACTCTATCTTATCTATAGATTTTGGTTACTGATTATTTGCATTGACAAGTGTATTAAACTGGAGAGCTGGGGGCAAACTGTTGCCCTTCAGTCACAAATGTTGATCATCTAACAGTTATAAAAATGCTGTCCATGAAACTCCCGCAGACTAATCCAGCATATATTAGGTGCATAGTGAAAATCTGTCACATTGAGGTTGATTGTCATTGTTTTGCTGAGCAGCAGCATAGTACAGAAGAAAGCTTGGGTTCTTGTATGCGAATGAGTACAGCACAGCATCCAATAGGCATCCTCTTTCTTTGGGAATTGATTAGTCCTGGAGGGTTGTCTTTAGGACTAGTGCCAGAACATCTTTCTAAATTCAAGTAACTCGGTTTGCCCTTCTCTGGGCCATTCTCCTGAATCTTCACTCCTTTGACTCAGCAACAAGTAACCCTAGGGCTACAGGAAACTGAGAACAGCTGAGGGAGGACACAAAACTAGAGGCCAGACTCCTCTCCCTAGAGTCAGCCCTTCCACTGTGCTCATAGACCTGGCAGAAGAGAAGCTTCTAGGTTCACTGGACTGGGGTGTGAGGATGTAGATTACTGTTACCTGCTTGGATTCTCAGCCACAGTACCAAGAATCTGGAGTTCAATGGTTTAACTCTTGAAGGTCATTTGGAATCCTAGGCAAGGTAGTATGTCAGCAAAGGATACGGGACCCAATCCTGGAGCCCAAAGACAAGCTTTGGCCCTGGTGAAGAGGGTGAGGTTACAGGCTTTACCATTACCTGACATCTTGACTTCTGCCTGAAACAGCAGTATTATTTCTCCCAGGCCAATACAGACTTCCAGGGCAGCTCATAGGCCCTCAACGTCAGGTTTAGAGCAGAAATGCTTCTCACTTTGGACTTTACATGCCCTTTCCAGAGCCAGACGAAGCAGACTTTTTAATTTATTCTGTGCCTTCCATTAGACTCCCAAGGTCTCTTCAGGCCCACCAGGGTGGCACAAAATCTTAATTCCAGAGTTTCCCTCAGACAAATCCTGGACAGAAGAAAGTTGGCCTTTTGGAGTTAGGGATAAACAGAGAACAGGCTGTCTGTGAAGGAGAGGAAAGGTTTCATGGAGGAAGAGACAAGAGAGTTGGTTATGATAGAGATGGGTATGGGAAGGAATAGTAAAGAATGTTTTCTGAATGCAACTGTGTATCTAGGTCTCTCCTCCCTCTTTTCTACCCCTACTTGAGAAAATGCCTCATCAGCACTTACAAGCAGGAGGGAAGAAGCTTGAAGAGTCCTGTTTATTCCAGCAGAAATACTCTCTCAGCCAAGGTGACCTAGTTAGCCAAGGACCTCCAGCAATCTTTCTCTAGCCCAGAACCACTAGGGCTCACAGAACAAAGCCTCTTTAGGGTGCATTAATCCTATCCACCAAGCCACTACCTTGGAAGCCCTGTGCTCTCTCCTTTTACCCTACAAGTGCAGCCAGAGCTTAGGCTCCCTACAATGCAAGTGGAATTGTAAGCAGACCCTGTCCCCTAAAGTAATCAAGATTTGGAAGAACAAGAAAGGCCTCAGTGAACAATGGATCAAGTGCCCCCTCCCCTAGCACGTTCTGCTGCTGCAGTTCAAAGTCTGCCTTCTCCTTGACACCATACTTCTCATCTTCACCTCCACGCTCACTGGCTCCCAGCTAGCAGGACCCACGTATAGCTAGGACTAAGGAGATTGGGGGTTCTCCCCTAATTTTTATAGGCAATGCTTTAACTTAAAGGGTGGTGTCTCTGGCCCCACTGCAAGGGGATTCTGAAATTTGTGAAAAATCCTATACCAAGAGAGACTGATGCCCCTTCAAACAAAATGGACCGTACTTTATTCCCACCCCTTCTGGGGTAATTGTGTGACCAGTGAAGTTTCCTCCCACCACTCCCAAAGTGGTCCCAGAAGCTGAGACATCGCCCAAACTTCCACCTCAGAATCCAGCCTGTGAGAAGCTAGTAAGTAACCCAGTTATGACTCAGCACCAGACTCTTCCCTCCGTCTCCACCCCTGGCCAGAATGAAAGGCAGAATCAAGCAGAAGGCTCCTCCCCCATGGAGGGCCACATCCTCCCCACAAACTGAGTCATGGCCACACCCTGCCTGGATGGAAAATTCCCATGACAGGAAGCGGAAGTTTAAACTCCAGGCGTTTTTGAGTTCTCAATCCAGAAATCATAGCCATCTTCCCTCCACCTGGAACTAAGTGAGAAAAGTAGTTCTTTTCCTGGTCCTAGCCCTCACTAAGCACGTCCAGGTCTAAATGAAGTGAGGCTGCTTGAGCACGGGACTGTGTGGAATGGAGAAGGCCACTGTATTTGTAATAGCCTTGGCACCTGTGAAGGAAGAGCTCTTGCTCAGACCTGGCTTTCAGACCTCCTCACCTCCAAGGCAGCCAGGCCTGGGGTTGGGGAATGGGGCAATCCTCCCTCAACTCCCCCTCCAGGCTGCGGAAAGATTGTTCTCAGAAACTCAGGGCTCGTCCCTGCAATGAAAGCATTTGTTATAGGAGTGCTGTGGGTTTTAATTAGATGTGTTTTACACCATAATCATTTGTTCAGATATGATGATGTATGTCTTTCAAACTTCTCAGATTCATAAAGTCCTGTTGCTTTTATTTGGAATACTATAAAATGGTATATTTAATTTCATTACAATTCTACTGGCATAAAAAAGTCATTATGCATATGCTATAAAAAAGTGACACCCATGAGGTTAGCTCAAGTATTTGAGTTTTTCTGGTAATATATCCTACCTGTTCATTACTTCTCACTCCATCATTTGCTACTACTTGCTATATCAGCTACCACTGATAAAGAAAAACTATTAAGAAATGCTTCCACCTGAGAAAAATTTATTAATAATTTCTGAAAATTAAGCAAAAATGGCGTTCCCATTTGAGTATCCAGGCACCTAGGTTTAGTTGCTGCAACACCAGTGGGAAGAGTTTGAGAAGCTCTGGGGAATTAACAGAATGGTTAAGAGCTCGAGTCCTGGAGTTGAGCAGATCTGGTTCAAAACCCAGCATTGCCACTAACCAGCTGTGAGACCTTAGACATATTATTTAAGATCTCTAAAGAAAACCTATCTTCCACCTTTGTTGTCAGGATTAATGAAAAAATATTTGTGAAGTTTGAATGGCTATATAGCATAGAACCAGAACAGCAATTCTGGAGTCAGGTTGCCTGTCAGTCACTAGGCAAAGAATATGGGCAAATCACTTGTCCTCTGTGCCTGTTTTCTCATCTACAAAACGGGAATAACTGCATCTACTTCATAAGCTTTTTGTGAGAACTGTATTCATCAATACATGTAGAGAGCTTACAACAATGCCAAGCACATGTAAGTCAAAGTGTTAGCAAATTATTAAAGTGCTTAGCATAATGCCTAGCACCTACCTAGAAAGAACTAAAATTTGCTAGCTATCTCTGATAACATACAGATAAGCTGCAGGGGTCCTCCCAGGAGGCAGGAATTTCAGTTAGGTGGGTTCCCGGATGGGGTCATTTACTTAGTGAAGAGATACTTCTAAACCTGAAACCAGAATGGGGGAAAGAGCCTTAGGAGACTGAGTCAGAATGCAGTAGTCTTGATGAAGAAGGGATAAAGAAATTTAAGAAACAGCTCCTGGGGGGCACGTTAAGAATGGACTTTAAGGATGGTACTTTCAGGGTAAGGCAGGTCTGACCTTGAGATAAAGAGAACAGATTAGTGGTTACCAGAGGGCAAGGGAGTTGGGGGGTGGGCAAAAGGGATAAAGTGGCACATATGTATGGTGATGGATAAAAATTAAGACTACTGGGGTGAGCATGATGAATTGTATTCAGAAACTGATAAACAATAACGTACATCCGAAATTACACAATGTTATAAACCATTATGATCTCAGTAAAATTACTTGGGGGCAGGGAGGAAGAATGGTACTTCCATGTTAAGTTCAGGCTTTGTAGTCTGAACTAAAAAGCAGGCAAGGTACCCAGGCAAAGTTATCTCCAAAGCAGTGTGAAGCTAACGAAAAGACAACAGTAGTCTGGTGCAGGCTTTATAAATCAAGAAGCTATAAAATAATTAAGAATCTATACTTGAAAAGGAAGCCAGATTTATTTAATGCTTTTTGTATTTTCTGGGCTTATATTCCTGTTTTTCTTCATTAATATATTTTTTTAAAGATTGGCACCTGAGCTAACATCTCTTGCCCATCTTTTTTTTTTTTTTTCCTTCTTCTCCCCAAAGACCCCCAGTACATAGTCGTATATTCTGGTCGTAGGTCCTTCTGGTTGTGCTATTTTGGATGATGCCTCAGCATGACCTGATGAGCAGTGCCATGTCTGCGCCCAGGATCCGAACTGGCGAAGCCTCGGGCTGCCAAAGCAGAGTGTGCGAACTCAATCACTCAGCCACGGGGTTGGCCCCTCTTCATTAATATTTCATAAAATATTTGGCAATGTCCAACCTATCTCTTAGAACTAACTTAGGGATTTAGATACATGGAGCATAGCCTACAGGGCCAGCAGAAAGTTGGCAGTGGGAATTCCAACAGGGAGATGGGTTTCACTGAAACAATTATGTCTCCTAGAAACAGTTGTCTTCCCTCACCTTGCTAACCTTGGAGAATTTGAATTTTGTTTCATCAAGGGAGGCTGCATATCCTTAGGATCTCTTTATATCAAGTAGACACCAACCCAACTTCCTGTACCTGCCAGTTCTCCCCTGACCTCCTTTATCACAAATAGCTGGCAGGAGGAAGAGAGTAGGGGCCCAGCCCCTGAGACACAGAGCAAGGGAGAGTGGCTAGGTTTTGTCCAGAAAGCAGAGGCCCTAAGAGTAGGAAATCTGAGCTTCTTTGCCCTCAATGGCCCTTTTAAATCTTAAGGAATAGTCATCAGTGGTATTCTAGATCCTTCTCAGTTTGTGTCATCTGCATAACTGATCAATTTCCTTTCTTTATCTAATCCATTGATAAAAACTGTGGTGTAGTGATTAAGTTCAATGTGCTCTGCTTCTGGTGGCCTGGGTTTGCAGGTTTGTGGGTTCAGATCCTGGGCGTGGATGTACACAACTAGTCAGCCATGCTGAGGTGGTGACCCACATAGAAAACACAGGAAGACTGGCACAGATGGTAGCTCAGGGCAAATCTTCCTCACCAAAAAAAAAAAAAAAGTTGACAAATCTGTAGTACACTACACTAGATGGACTTCATTGGCTTTGATTCCATCCAACATAAATAGTCCCAACCCTCAGGATCATCCATTATCCCCACCCCCGCCACCCCCAAGTGGGGGCTTGGGGTAGGTGCTGGGCCAAGGCTAGTCAGACCACAGTGATCATATCCAGTCCACAGCACCTTCCATTTTATTGTTTTATTTACAAACAGGGTGAAGTCAACTGGGAAAATCAGGAGTAGGGAGTCAGTCTGGGCCATCCAAATGTGGAGTGGTTCCTGGGTCAGTCTCCACCATGAAGGCCGCCTCTTCTATCCTTTTCCTGACCCTTGGTAATGGCCCCTTGATTCCTCAGGACAGCCTCGCCAGCTGCTCCTGACCCCTTTTATGAGGGCAGATGGATCCTGGGGGAACAGGGGTGGTACGAGGGCTGGGGCCCCCTCAGTTTGTGTAAACCTGAGTTCCGATCACACGCATGATTTCCTTCTGTATCTTGGGGTCCTGAGTATTAATGTTGGCATCGCCCACCTGACCATCCTCATATCTGCCAAAGATAGGGCAAGTGTGAGCATAAGAGGGAGACAATACCAGGATAATGTCAACCAATGGAACTGTATTTGGAGGTGTAGCCATCCCATCCCAGAACCCTTTTGTGCTACTTTTTAGGGTGGAAGAGATTCAGCTTATTTGATTTCCTCTAAACGGATCCTGATCTATACTCATCCCCATCCTCCAAGGGGAAAGTCCCAGTGCCAGCTCCAATGAGGCAGCCAGGGACAAGTCTCAGACTCCCACTTTCCCAGGAGTCACACACCATCACACCCCCACCCTCACTCCTCAGAGCAATGCCCAAGGTACCCTCCTAGACTTACACAAAGAAGAACCGTGTGCAGACATGGTCAGACACAGGGCACACCCAGATGTTCCCATGCTTCTGGAGGTCCTTAGATGTAATCACTGGGAAGAAGGGGGCCAGAAATTATATATATAATGCTTAAGTCACAGCATCGAGGCAGGGGAGAGAAGACATGATGACTCAATGTCACCCTTAGCTAGATCATGTGCCAAAGCTGCACCAAAAATAAAGGTTGGGGACCCAGAAAAACAGGGACTGGGGGAACTACCTACCTTCACAAAGTGCTATACAGTTTAGATTCCGACTCTGCAGGAACCTCGACTGAATGGATCGGGTCTGGAAGAGAAGGAGAGCAGAGCCAAGTAGACTGGTATAGCTTTCCCTGGAGAAGCTAGTTAGCTGGTAATGGTTGGGAGTGGGGCTCAGAGATGTCCTGGGCTCCCAGCCACCCTCCCCCCACCAAACTTTTGCTTTCCCATAATCAGTCTGGATGAGTCCACAGCTTCCATCTTTACATTTTCATGTCACTACATTTACACTCAGTCTCTGCTTCCATACTTATGACTGAGGCCATATATGACTCTGGAAGTATGTTCATCTAAGAACATACCTGATTCCTTCAAATGATCTTTAAAATACCCACCTCCCCCCGTACTGTTTCCCCATCCATCTCTGAAGCCTAAACTCATCCCAGGGGAAGGGTCCTGCCTCACTGGAGCAAGGCCAACTAATACCTGGGGAATGGTATTCATCCTGTTATATCTCTGGACCAGCTCATCCTTGGAGGGCATCCTGTGCTGTCCTTTTCCCATTCCTGTCACAGAACAACAAACCCAGTTCATTCACCCATTTCTTCATTAAATATTTACTAGAGTGCCTACTATGTGCCAAGCAATGAGCTAGACACTTGGCGATACAGCAGTGAATAAAACAAACAAGATATTTGCCCTCACAGAATTTAGTCTGGTGGAGATTACAGGCAAGGAACAAGTATTTATAACACAGCATGGTGGGGGTTGTGATGGGGAGAATACAAAGCAGTGTGTGAGGCAGCACAGGGGAACTAACCTAGCCTAGGAGTTTAAAGGTGGCTTCCTGGTGACAGCTGAGCTGAGAACTACAGGATTAGAAGAGTTATTATATGAAGGGGGGGAAGTGTTCTGGGCAGAGGTAATAGGATATGGAAGGCCTGGGGGAAAGAAAGCAGTGTGCGTTAGTTTGTATGGAGCATAGTTAATGGCAGAGGAGTGGCAAGAGAGGATGTGAATCAGGTGAGCTGGGATCAGATCATGCAGGCGCTGTAGGTCACGTTAAGGCAACTGGAGTTTATCCTGAGAACATCAGGGAAACATGTGGTTCTAAGACAGGGTAGTAACACATGAAATGAGCTAGGAATGAGGGGCCCAGAAGTGTGGTGACATCAACACCTAGGATCAAATGCCAGGCTAAGTGATATGAGTGGAGAGGAAGCAAGCAGAGAAAGTCAGATCTGCTCTAGTCTCAAAGTTACACAAAAACTGACCAGAGTCATTCAAGAAAAAAGGGAGAGAGCACAGCAGTTAAGTGATGAATAATTTTCCACAGGGAGCTATCTTGAAATACACTGCTTTCTTCAGAAAGTCTTCCCAGACTCATTTCCATCTATTTAAATCCATAAATCCTCCATCATCCTTACCCTTAGTGAATAGCCCTGTTTTTAACATTTAATAGACTCATTCTGGATTTTCCTTATTTAAGCATGAAACAGTGCTTGTGTGCCCCTACCCCAACTCTTTGTGGCTTGTGAATAAGACTGCAGTCTCTGTACTCAGCTTTATCATAGGCCCAGCCCTTCACAGTTAGGGATAAAAGTCTGTGTGTATGAGACCAAGAGGGAGATGAAGATGGGAAATGATGCCATCATTACAGGCCATAAGCAGGGCCCTGATTTCAACACTCCACCCCAAACTTCCTATTATTACTAACTGCACTCTGCATCAGTTCTTGGTTTTGTGATAGCCATGGTGTAGAGGTGGGGGTGACAACTACTGGACTGACACTCTTCACTGCTGAGGCTGTCAATGCATCATGCACTCACACCAAAGTCCTATGACAGATCTGAACAAAACTCAGGGCAACGAAAGCCTCAAGACTTGAACTGCCAATTTCCTTCTCCTAAAGGACACCCAACTCCTCTGTTTCGCCTTCTCCCTTAGCCTTAACTAGGTTTAGCTCTCTATCCAAACCTCATGATCTTCTCAGCCTGGGTATTTCAATGAAAGGTTCTACCCAAGAAGATGAGCAAGAGCAATCTGATTTTTCTGGCTGAGCTTAGAGATGGCCCTTATGAATTAACCCAAATCTTGATCCACCCCAATCCTGTTGCACTGTCCTGTCCATACTGACCCAACGATTTTCTGTCAGTTTCCTGAGCCCAGACCCTGAGAACATGGCGGCTAGAATAATCCTTGGATACTTTGTGTTCAGAGTATATACTCATCAGAGGTCTCTAAACAGGGCTAAACAAACAGATGGAGTTTACCATCTCCTTTAACACTGTCTCTCGTTTTAACCTGCACACTATGGCCAAGTCATTGGAGGGTCTACTAGTCAAACAGGTGCTCTCGATTTACCCCCGCCCAGCGAAGGCACCCAATGCCACTAGGCTAAGAATAGGAAGAACAAAGGAAACCAGAGCAGAATAGGGTGGAAGAAACCTACAAAAAGATAGAGTTGGCCAAATGCTAGTGTAACTACAGTATGTTGGACATTTGCACACATCCTGCCCACTGTTACAGAGACTCTCACATATCTGTGGGGCCCTCAGAGACTCAGTCAGCCAGCAAAGCCTACCCTGTCAGTGCGATATACTAATAACAACAGTGGCCGAGAAGTTAGGAGACCTGGATTCCGGTCCTAGCTCTGCTACTCATAGCTGTGTGACTCTGAGAAAGTCATTTAACTTTTTTGTGTATCATCTTTCTTATCTATAAAGTAAAAGGGATTGGTCAAGATGATCTATAACTCCAGTAGTAAAATCCTATGGTATTTTCTACCTATAATCAATCAACCTGTTCAAGAGGGAGAAGGATAGTGTCATATGATGTTTTTATGTAATCAGTCAAGTGATGAAGAAAGGTAAGAAGTTAAAAGAAATTCCTGGCTTCATCAACTAAAGGTATTCAGGCACTTAGTGGTAAACAAAGGCCAGTGGGAGAGGCAACAGGGAGAGGCAGGGAGGAAATAGGAAGAAAGAATCTTGCGGGTACCAAGAGCCAGGAGAATCTTACTACTCAGAAAGTAATAAGTTAATCTACACAGAATTTGAAATACATTATGATGTACATACAAAAATAAACAAATAAATGAAAAAAAAAAAAAGAAAGTAATAAGAGCTTAATTAGAAGGAAGCTCAGGCTGGAATAAAGACTGAAGAACCTAGACAAAGAAGCCAAAAAGACTACCCCAATCCAACCCCACTTTGGACCCCAGGCACACAGAATAAGATTCATTCACACATGCAATACATATTTATTGGGCACTTATCCTGTGTGGATTAGTCATATAACCTTTGACACTACCATTTATTTAATAGAACAATGAATACCTACAGACCCAACCTAAGACCTAAATCCAAGAGCTAAAACATTACCAGTGACCTACATTTAGCTATGTACACCTACCCTATGCCAACTATCTTCCTCCCCTTGGGAGGTAATCACTCCCCTGAAATGTAGGTTGTCATTTCTTTTTTTGTTTCTTTAGTTTTATCATAAAACACACTCATACCCCCCCCCCAAATAACACTTAATTTTGTTTGCTCTTGAACAATATGAAAAAAGGCATCATACAGGGGGCCTTTTTTCCCTCAACTTATTACTAAAATTGTTCCATGTTGTTGAATGCCACTCTTCATTAATTTTCATTGCCGAATAATAATCCATTGTGAGAATTTTTTTTTTTAATTTTTTTTTTTGAGGAACATTAGCCCTGAGCTAACTGCTGCCACAATCCTATTTTTGCTGAGGAAGACTGGCCCTGAGCTAACATCCATGCACATCTTCCTCTACTTTATATGTGGGACGCCTACCACAACATGGCTTGCCAAGCAATCCCGTGTCCGCACCCGGGACCCAAACTGGCAAACCCCGGGCCGCCAAAGGGGAACGTGCGCGTTTAACCACTGCGCCACTGGCTGGCCCCCATTGTGAGAATATATTAAAATACATTTACTCATTCTCTCGATGATGAGCATTTGGGTCGTCTCCAAGATTTGCTGTTGCAAACAGCATTGCTTTGAACATTCGTGTACACGTCTCTGGGTGCACACATGTAGGAATGAAAATACTGAGTCACAGTGATAAAATTTCTCAGCTTTATGGAATTTAACACCAAAAATTGTTTTCCAAAGTAGTTGTACCAATTTATATCCCTATAAGCAATAAAAGAGATCCTGCTGATCTACAACCTCTGATACGATCAGAGGTATTATCAGATTTCTTAATTTTTGCCAATCCACATGAGTGCTAAATGGTAAGTCATTTTGGTCTTGATTTCACTGCCTTGATTAATAGGGGTTGAGCAGCTTTTCATATTTTTTGATCGTTTCCAGTGAAATGCCCAGTCATGTCACTTGCTTATTTTTATAATTTCATAATATTATTTTATAATAAGCTTTTGCTTATTTGGTTTGTCTTTTTCCTCTTAATTTGTAAGAATTTTTAAAATACATTTTTATTACTGATCTTTTGTGGTTATATATGTTGCAGATGTCTTCCCCCAGTTTGTAGCTTATCTTTCTTTTTTCATTTTCTTAAAGTGTCTTCTGATGAAAACAAGTTTTTAGCTTTAATATAGTCAAATTTACCAATCTTTCATGACTTGTAATTCCATCTTTTTCTATTCTCTGGATAATTTTGTGTAAGATTGGAATAATTTGTTCCTTGAAAGTTTGATTTAATACTCACTGTAAAACTAGCTGGGCTTGGTGGGGTTTTAGTTTGTTTTCTTTTTTGTGGAAAATTTTAAACTACTATTTCAATGTCTTTTCTAGTTTTAGGGCTATTCAAGCTTTCTATTTCTTCTTGAATTGATTGTGTTAAGTTTTCTAGGAATTTAAACCTTTTGTCAAAGTTTTCAAATTACTGGCATAAAGTTGACAAAATTCTCCCATTACCTTTTAAAATTTTGCTATATCTGTAGTTATGTTCCATTTTTCACTCATATTGTTATTTAATTGTGTTCTTTTCCTTCTTGATCAATCCAACTAGGGTTATCTGTCTTGTCAGTTCTTTACAAGAATCATCTTTTGGCTTTTTTGGCTCTATCTATTGTAACTGTCTTTATTCTACTACTTAGGTGCTCACCTGTGTTATCTGCTTTCTTCCACTTTGTCTGGTTTACTTTGTTGTTGGGGACTGTTCTAGCTCTGTGACGCTGGACCCAGGTTTCCTTACCTTTATGACATTTACAATTGCTCAAGAATACCAAGTACTCTGTAAAGAATCTAGCACTGTCCCCTTCACAGACATGCAACTACATGTGGCTATCCTTCACAGAGACTACATAGAACAAGAACAAAAGACTGGAAAGCAACTAAGACATGAACCTGGAACACTGAGAGAGCTCTAGGCCAGATTCGTTTTCTGAGCTGGACAAAGCTGGACTCACCTCCTGACTAGAATCTGGACCTCATTCATGACTTATCTTCGGAATAAAATGTTTTCTCTTGCATTTAATGTGCCTAATATAACACTGTGTAATTATAGACAGTTTAAATTTTAAAGGTGGTTCACAGGGAGAAGAGCAATGTCTCCCGAAATGTAAGCCAGTGGAAAAGGACTCAAGCCTTCAAGTGTATTTACATATAAACTCAGATGCACATGTGCACACACACAATCTATGATGACAGGCTATTGCCAACATCAAAAATGTAGTCTAAAAAAAGCCTTGTTTCATCTCCCAGTTATTCCCTAACCCATTTCCAGAGACAAGCCCTTACAATGAATAAAACAATCCCCATGGAGAAGAGGACTACCTAAAAGAAAGGGAGATAACTGGCCTCATCTTGTAAAGAATCTAAATTCCTAATGAGAGAAAGCGGAGGGAGACAGACTATGTATCCATGATTGGGGAGAGAGCTGACATAGACCAAGTATCTATGATGGAGGAGGAGACAGCATAGATCACATAGTCACAAAACGGATGCAATGTAAATAGAGTCAAAGTGGCCAGAGAGTATTTCTTACCTGAGTATCCAAAGGAAATACTGGAGATGGGGCTCAGGTAGATGCCTTTGCCATAGGCTGCTCCATGCAGCTTGCAGGGAAACACCAGGATGAGCAATATGAGCCTGGGCCCTCCCATCGGTGCATATTACGCAGCCACAAGGCTTATCCAGCCCTCTGTCTCTCCATTTACCCTCTCATTCATTCAGATAACTCTAGGAACCTACTCTTAAAAAGCTGATTGGCTGAAAAGTGGATGCAGGTTAACCCCTTTGCCTATGAAATACTAGATACTGATGCCTTGGAGAGTAAGAGTGGCAGAGCCACTGAGTCAGTCCCTCAGAATCCATGCTCCTGTCCCTGGGCCTTGGGATATATGCAGATTCCACAAAAGGGCAGTACAGAATAGATAGCCAGGAAGAAGGACAATAACCATTCCTTGGAGTCTCAGAGGGCAAAGAAATAAGTCTCCTATATAAACTCTCTGAATAAAATAGACACATAAATTGAAAAGCTCTAATAGGTTAATTCATCACAGTGGCCGCAATCAGCAATTCATATTCCTGCCTATAGCTACATTCTCATTTCCAAAATCACCAAAAAACCCAGCCTGGGGTCAAATATACAACAGCGACATTTACTCTATACACGCAATTCCAACTTCCTCTCTAGGGAAGCCCCACGGCAGGCTAGGTTTGAGGATGCTGAGGCAAAAACAGCTGAGTACTCTAGAGCTGCCTTTCAAAACTTCAGTGGGGCAGGGAGGGAGGTTGAGAGAAAGAGAAAGGGCACAGCCTCACCTGCAGTTTGGTGTAGGATGCATTGACCAGCCCATTGCGAAGGATCGAATGCCAGTTCTCAATGTGGGACCCACTGTAAGGCAGGGTAGTATACATGTCTCCTCATTGTATGAGGTTCCCAGGAGTACTTCCAAGACTGCCACTCCCACCCATTCTCACTCACACGGGCCATGACGGACACAGATACACCCAGTGATGGACATGCACGTGGATACAGTCACAGGCATGCAAGATGCCTGCATCTTGACTTCCAGTCCCATCCTCTGTTCTGCGTTTCAGCTAATCCCATCCTAAACCCTCAACTGCTGGTTCAGTATTTTCATGTGCTTATTCTCCTGATATTTCAAATTAAACAACTTCATCTCAAACTCAACAAACTTATCATTGATCCCAAATATGGCTTCCAATCCTGACTTAACGTCTATTTTAAGAAAAGGGTACCACTACTCCCTTTAAGTTGCCTTTAATCTCTCTCTCTTCCCTCCCACCATTAGGCATAGATTGCTGATTTCCTTCAAAGTAGCTTTCAAACCTATCCCCTCCAATCTGTTCCTTCAATCACATCTTTTTACATGTAAATATCATTTCTCCTCAACTACATGATAACAAGTTTGAGAGTTAAGACCATATCACATGTGTCTTTTTATTCTCTACAGCACCTATCACAATAGCATTTAGTAAATATCTGTTGACTGACTGGGTGACAGACATAGGTAACACAAACTCATACACCTCAAGGGAACTTGCCCTCCCACCCCCCTACATTATTCGTTGCCCTCCTCCCCAGGCTCCACCCCCTCACTGGAAGGCAAAGGTGCTGCCGTAAAGCTTCTTGGCGGTCCGGAACCGAGCCTCCTTGGCAGGAGGGCTGCTCAGCAGGAGGAACTGGTGTGAGGTGTGCATGAACTTCAGCTGCTGCCCAGGGTGGGGTGGGGTCAGGAAAACAGAGCAGAAATGGAGATCAGGGAGGGAAGGGCTGGGGATAGGGAGCAAATCAGGCTTGCAATGACCCTAAAGAAGGGAAATATGCTTAGGCCCAAAGACTACTGTTGATGGAAAGAGCCCACCAGACAGGTCTAAAACCAATGAGGTTAGCTGATTTGGAGCCCCTCCCTGCCCCTCACTAGAAATTTAAAGAGTTGGGGGAGAATGGTCACTTACCCTGCTGAGAGGTAGTTTGACAATATGTGACCTGTTGCTAGAGATGATCCTAGGATGAAACAGAGAAAAAAGGAAAAGGATAGAACAAGTACGTGGTTAGGCCATCCTGAATAAAGCAGCAACGCTGCTCTGCCCCTGGAAGAACAAACAAGGATTCCAGGGCTGTCTGAATTGTGTGAAGTGTCCAGGTCACTGTCTGGATATTCCTGGGGAGGGTAATGCCTGTGTATAAAAATGTAAAAGGGAAGCTACTGACCAAAGAGCTAAGTACTAGGTTTGTAAATAGTGGATGAAAGAGAAGGATGGGAGGTGGGCTGCTATATCTAGGGAGAGAAAAGGATAATATAAAAGAAGAGCACAAGAGGTCAGTTACAAAACAAAAGAAATTAGAAAGGAGGGGTCTGTATTAGGACGGTGATAACTTATACCTGGGATTTAGAAACTTAGAACTGAGGCTCAGGAGCCATCCCACCTGACTTGAGAGGAAGCCTGAGGGCTCTCTCAGGGATGGGGAGGAATGGAGAGAAAGTTACTGTTTGGGCTGGAGAAGGAAACAGAAGAAACTAGAACAAACTTTCTGAGGATTCAGGGACAGACTGGGCTGTACAGAGCCTGAACTCAGAAGACAGGAGAGAATAAAGGCATAAAACATGGAGGGTTCAGCGAGGCAGCATTATCTCCTAGAGTGGATAAAGTTTACTTTTTGTGCTTCATCCATGTACCTATGATGGTACGTGTATCCTGGATGGTCTATACTTGGTCATTCCTCATGCTAAGAGGGAGAATGCTGCACTGATAAAGTACTGATGTCAAAGGCTGATGAGGAAGAGGGCAACAAGCTAGAAGGGGAAAGCTATGTCAGGAAAACAGAACAGAAATCCACATCAGCAGGGAGGGCAGCAGAGGACGGTCAGAGTCTTTGCTAGGAGAAGGGAATAACAATAATGTCTCAAGGCTCTGGAGAGTCTGTATCAACAGGAAAGGCACTGAGACAGGGAAAGGGAGTCTAAGCGGGAGACAGACCTCTGGGTACGTAGAAAACCCAGTTGAAATGAACAGTGTTAATTCTTACATGCAAGGGGCATTCAAAAACCTATTGGGAAACATGAAACATGTACAGAGAACTTGAGACATCATGTTAGAATTTGTGGGCTCTTTGTAGGATCTGAGTTCTTATCATGGCCAGGTGTATTAACAAAACCCCAAGAAAAAGCAGCCACATCTATAACCTCATTAAGGATGCTGAAACTGCCTCTAAGAAAAGGTGCAGGCTCCATGTCTAACACTGTGCCTCCCTCCCCACCCGCCCTGGGAAGGATGCATCATTCTATCCATACCACTGCAGGAGAGGATGGGCCAGGGGATCCAGCTTGTCCATCTGCTTCTTGATTTCCAGATATGAGCCCTGTAAGACAACGGCCCTAAAGTTATCTACCAGGAGAGGTGGGAACCCTCCCACTTTCCACAGACTATCAGGGCCCAGGGCAAGGTAGGCACTGAAGGCCATACAAAGGCAAGAGGAGATGGGGTTCCCACCCTTAAGGAGCCCAGTCAGGTTGGGAAGACTATAAATAAATATGAAAATGACCAAAGATGCTTACAAAACAACATGCAGGTGGGTCTCCCTCATTTTATGCAATTCCTACAGCCCTAAAAGGTTGATTATAAATCAAAAAATAAATAAAATCAATGTCCCAGAAAGATTTAGGCTAAGGAATCCTGTGGTAAAACTTTACAAAAAGCAAAGAGTCCTTTGACAAGTAAATTATCCCTGCTAGGTGTCACTTATGTGTTAATCTGAACTGTGATATATAGGATTTGCTGAGAAGAGGCCCACCTGTAAATGTGAGTACAAATGAATGTCTATTCATGCAGAGATTGCAGACGAGGGGTGGGGAAGTCTGGTGAGGGACAGCCTTGATTCAAAGGATGGTCACTGCTCCATGTGGCTGCCCCACCCCTAGAAGGATAGAAGACGTAGGCCCCTGGGTCTAGTTCCTTACCTCCAAGCCCCCCTCCTCACCCTCACAACCCTGGGCAGAGGTCTTTCCCTCACTTCTCTAATTCCCTAAGAATTACGGGAAAAACATTAAATATGAACAACTTGTGAAGGAATTAGCAGCAAAGGTAAAGGTTGAGAGAGACATTAGGAGAGAGAAAAAGGAGTAACAAAACAGAGAACAAGGATTGGGAAGGCTAAAGAGGGAAGACTAAACACAACACAGTGAGGAATTAAGTAGCATCTCTAAATCTCTAAGTTCCCATGACTTCCAAGCAGAATAGGGCACTTGAGTGGGGCAACATAGAGGGCAGAGGACAGGCAGAGGACAGAATACCTGGGTCATTTCCCGGATGGACATCACACTATCCAGAGCTTTCTGAAGTCGCTCATAATTCTTCTTCTGTGGGGAATCAATGGGAAGAGAAGAACCAGATGAACAAAAGTGGAGGAGAGTAAGACATGACAAAAAGGAGGGTCAGATACACAAAAGAAGTCTAGGCCCCAGAGAAACAATGTAGTATGTCATAGAAAGAACACAGATTTAATGTCAGATAGTTATAGAATGACAAGCTAGTTCTCTTTTACCAGCTTGGAGTTAATAGCATAAGTTACTTAACCTCTTAAAACCTCAGTATTCTTGTGTAAAGGAAGATAAATATTCCCACTACCTTCATAGAGATGTTCTGAGGATTAAACAACATATGTCAAGAACCTGATACAGTACCTGATACACAGCACTGACAGTAATTGTGAGACACTGTGCTGGTACTTATGATGATTAATTTTGTCAATAGTTAATCGGATCAATTTGACTGGGCCATGGAGTGCCCAAACATTTGGCCACACATTATTCTGAGTGTCTCTCTGAGGGTGATTAACCTTTGAATCAGTAGACTGAGTAAAGCAGATTGCCCTCCCCAATTCCTATGGGCCTTATCCAATCAGCTGAAGGCCTGAATAGAGCGAAAAGGCCAAGTAAGAGGGATGCCCTCCTGCCTGATGGCCTAGAGCTGGGACATCAGTCTTTTCCTCCTTCGGACTGAACTGAAAAGTCAGTTCTTCTTGGATCTCAAGCCTATCAGCTTTTGGATTGGGACTTACACCATCAGCTTTCCTGGGTCTTCAGCTTGCTGACTGCCGATCCTGGTACTTCTCAGCCTTCATAATGACATGAGCCAATTCCTTATAATAAATCTCTTCCTATATATATTTATCTCCTATTGGTTCTGTTTCTCTGGAGAATCCTGACTAATACTTTACATTTGTTATCTCTCATTTTTCTAACAATCTGCAAGGTATGCCCTTTTTAACAGATAAGAAAATTGAGGTTTAGAAAGGTTAAGTGATTTGCCTAACTATGCAGCTAGAGAGCAGCCAAACCTCAAATGGAATTCAGGTCTGTCTGGCTCCAAAGCCTCTATTCTTCTCTATCATGACATATAATATTTAATTCTCCCTTTCTTCTAACAAACTCAGTTATTTATTCACTAAAACAGCTAAAGCTTAGGGTTCAAGAGTTCCCAAGAAACAAGTGTTCCATTTTTTCTCTCTCTTATTCCAAATTGTGTACACCAGAACGATGGCCCATAGTCTCCCACCATCTTTTACGATTTCTGTTTCTTAGCCCTGACTTTCTTCCCAAGCAACTATACCTTAGGGTTAAAGGCCAGAGTCTTGGGATCAGTGGGGTCCACCACAGAGGGATAAGGCTCAAAGATGATGCTCTTTCTAGGGGATTCCAAAGCTGCCCTACACATGGCCACCAGCAGATCCACCACCTTAGCGGAAGGGAGAGACAGGGAGAAGAGACTAAGTGATTCCCCAGTGCTGAGAGTCACACCGTATCAAGCAGGGGTCCATCTGCTGAAGTCTCAGCATTTCTCTGATGTTCTTTTAAAAAGCGAACATGTTCATGGCCTTTTTGTTAGAAAATATAAGCACATTATAAAAATTCAAGTAACAATGATTAAAAAAGTGATTAAAGAAAAGATGAAAATCACCCCCTTGCCCACAAATGAATCTCACTCCCCACAGGTAACTATTGCTAAGTCTGATTTATATCCTTTCAGATATTTTTCCTATGGAAATAGTTATCTTATTATACAGGCAATTAAAAAAAAAGAATTGTACTATACACACTGTTCTATTTTCTATGTTATAATTTTCTACCCATAAATAGTAGCTGTATAGTATTTCCACTGTAAGGACATACCTTAATTTAACTAGATTCCCTACAGATGGAGCTGTACCCTTTTTATTTTTTTCCTATTACAAACAATACTGTAGTGAACTCCCTTACGTGTGAAAGCACTTCTGGAGGTTAAATTCTAAGAAGTGACATTGCTGGGTTCCCCACACTTTCTTGATCCCAATTCCCCAGCAGCTTTCCCTCTCCCATACCTCTGCTCCAGTGGCCACCTCCTCTGCAGCTCCGGACATGACTCCCAGTGTGTAGAAGGAGAAAACGCACAGTTCACGAGTACAGACAGCTGGCTGAATGGACATATTAAACAGATGGTGGTGGTAGCGAGTGTGCAGTAAGAAGGTGTTGTAGGGAGAGAGAGACAATCGCAACCTCAGACAATTCTAGAATGAAGTAGGGATCTGGGACCCTCTACGTCATGAGAAAATTATAAGTAAGCGAAGTCTTAATTACATTGCCTTACTGATAGTTTGAGAGTTAATGTTATGTCTTCCATGAAGCCTTCCATGGCCTCCCTAGATATGAGATGCTCTCTCTTCTGAGTTTCCACAACACTGCTCATGTTTCTTCTACACACTTACAATGAAGTGTCTGTCTACTCACCTAGACTTGGATCCTTGAGGACAGCATCATATCCAATCATCTTGATCAGTATCTGATCCCTATTTTTAAATGTTGGGTGGGGATTATCTCCTCAAAAATAGTCACATATCCTCATATTTCCAAACAGGACTGCTGAGATTTGTTTTCAAAGAAAAACATTTCTAGAGTCTCAGGGAGTGTAGACAGAATTCTACCTTTACCACAGACCCAGGAAGAAAGGAATACAGAAGAGGTAAGGAGTGAAGGGGCCTTGGCTAAGGGTCCAAGGAAGAGGGTCACAGAATAGGGGCACGTACCTTGAGCATGGACCCATTCTGGAAGACATGCTGCTCATCACACACCACACAGTACTCATTCAACGTAGGAATCCTCTGCTCTGCATACTTCATGATCTGGGGAGAGAAGAGATTCTACTAAGTCTTTTGGAAGTACAGGCACAGATCTGGGAAAGAATTTTACCTTCTTTTCTGGCTACTCTCCTTCTCCCTCCTGTGCCTAAGGTAGAATCTACTCCTGGGCCCTGCACTGTAGTTAAACTGATGGCCTAGGTGTAGAGCTAAGACCATATATTACAGTAAAGATGAGACCAGACAGGGTAGAAGAGCCAGGTTAAGAGTCCCTGCCTACTACTTAATACCAAATATAATTTTGGGCAAGTCGGTAAACCTGAGCCTTGGTTTCTTCATTTAGAAAGTGGAACATTATTCACCTCAGAGGTATTGAGATGATTTCTGTGAAAGTATTTTATAAATGGGTACTAATCAAACTATTAACACTAGTTGTAGTAACTATAGATTGTCCCTCTGGGTATTCAGTCCATGATCAGAGGGCACCTAAGAAGCCATTTCAACTATCTTAAACAATTAGCCTGTCCACTAGTCAAAACCATAGATACAACTATGTCCTGGGAAGACAGCACAAATCCAGAGCTCATGCAGCAATATCCTCAAGTATTTTTTTCTTGAGGAAGATTATCCCTGAGCTAACTACTGCCAGTCGTCCTCTTTTTTTTTGCCGCGGAAGCCTGGCCCTGAGCTAACATCGTGCCCACCTTCCTCTACTTTATACGTGGGACGCCTACCACAGCATGGCATGCCAAGCGGTGCCATGTCCGCACCCAGGATCCAAACTGGCAAACCCGGGCCACTGAGAAGCGGAACGTGCGAACTTAACCGCTGCACCACTGGGCCGGCCCCTCCTCAAGTACTTTTTTAAACATTGTCTTAATACAGCTTTTTCAATCAGCCATATTTTGTATATAAATCAAGTTGCTCCCATTTCATATACCTTTGGGCTGGTAAAGGGACATGCAAGGGCTTTTATTCATTCATTTAATACAGATTTATTAAATGTCTATATGTACCCAGCTCAGGGAAAGGTCTCCTCGATTATGCAATAATATAAAAGATTTTCTTCTCACTCAGACCCTATATTCCAACAAGGGAGATGTGGCATGCAAATTAATTACAATTCAAGGCATATGCTATGTGACACACAGGTGTCCTATAAAACAAAAAGCATCATAAGAGTTCAGTGAGAAGAGACATCTCCTCCAGCTAATACAGCTGGGATAACGGAGAAGATGTTATGGAAAAGGTGGCATCTGAGCCTCAAGCGCAATGGGCAGATACGAGGAGAAAGGCCAGTGGAGGAACGACATGAACAAAGGTAACAGAGATGCAATGTGAAAGCGTGTCCAGGAAATAAGGAGATTTTAAAAGGAGCAAATGACCCGTAGTGGCTGAGCAGTGACAGAGGTCTGTGGGGAAAACAGAAGACCATTTGAGCAAGGATGTTGGGGATCATAAGGAAACTAGCATTAATCCCTGTCTCATCTTGATATCTATGCACTTAAAATTTGCAGTGCCTCTTGCTTTGGCACTTGATTTTAAGTTGTCTGTAAGTGTTGTCTTCCCAAAAATGCTGTAATCTTCTTGAGGATGGAAACTATGCCTTCTTTACTTCTATCCACACAACACATAGTATAGTTCTGGGAGTAGACTAACTCAGCAAACATCTGTTAACTGGCTGAGGAGCTGGGAGATGTTAGCGGATCAGACAGGTCAGACAAGAGGGGAAAGGTTTTAGACTTGATTACCTGGACAAGGAATCCATATTCCAGAGTGGGGATGTTCTTGCAGTGACCACTGACCTGATGAGAGTGAAAAGATGGACCCTATGAGCCTCCTATGAAGCTGGTGCCTCAACAGACGTCGCTCATGCCCATCACCTAGTATTCTCCCAAAATAGCTAAGCCCTAGCTCCGACCAGCTTAAGTAATGCCAAAGTTGGACAGAACACCTTCAGCTATCTTTGCTAAAAGTTCTCAAAAAAAGCTCACCTGTCCTTAACCCTCTTCAAGGTAGGTGGCATAGGTTAGCACAGCAGCTGACTACCAAATCCTAACCACAACCTAATAAAATCATACATGACATCTCCTTGGGATGCCCCACCCCAGACTCTCTGCTCCATGGCCTACTGTCAGAAAAGTTTGCCAGACAGTTTAGATGTAAGCTTTCAGCTATTAAAAATTCAGTTCCATTCCACCCACTCAGGGTACATGTCCAAGTGTGATTTATGATGCCTGGACAACCATACTTCTACCCCATTTTGAGAAGCTATACTCCCACATTTCCACTCCCACCCTCCTGACACCCAAGTCAAACTCTCCCCAGCCCATGTACCAAAGGAGAGGTCCGTGCTGGGGGAGGGAGGCCCACGTGCTGGGGGCACAGGAGACCTGCCTGGGGGCTGGGAGGGTAGCCAAACACTTCGACTTTGGGGTTCTTCATGGTGCAGGAGATGGAACGGTTCATGAGGCGCCCAACCCGAAGCTCTGGTACACCCAGTTTGCCTTTCAGCATGGAGTCCTGTATGATAGGGAAACTGGGAGACCTGAAGGGACAGCAAACAGAAGTGAAGAAAGTGGGGATTCAGTAGGAATCATAGAAGAGGACTGGAAACAAGTGGGTCCTGGGCCAGGATGGATGAAGTGAGCTATTGTGTTCTACATAAAGGACGAACAATGGGTTAGGAATAGAAAGAAAAGGATATATAAGGGATAAGACCACGTAGGTAGTATTAGTAAAGCAACAGAATTCAGAGGACCTAGGGAGAGGACAGACTAGCTAAGTTTGGGTAATCTAGAAGGTGGGGTGGGTGCTAAGACAAGATTAACATGATCAGAGATGATCAGGTCCTGGGGGAGCACTTACTTGGGGATGGGTGAGAAGATGCTGAGGCCAGCTCGGAACTTCTTGATGGTACCACTTGCCTTGAACCAACTGTGCCTCTTCTCCTGCTGGGTCTTCAAGAAATCGTTGCTGAGATGTTTCCATTGTTGGGATGTGAACATACCCAGGATCCTAAGAATTCAAAGAGAACAGGCTTAAGAAAGCTCAGGCAGGGTAACAGGTCATGAAATAGAGGACTATGAAAGGCAACTAATCCAAAATTCAGACCCAAGGGACTACAAAGCCAGTCGTGGTGGGGGAATGTGTGTTGGAAGACTCCCCTGATATGACGTTAACACACAGAAATGTACTGTCCTAAAGCACCTATTTACCCTAGCGGGTAAATACTCACTCCCATTACCTAGTCTAAAGGACCAGAAAAATTCTGAGATGGTTTGCCTTTAGAGGGAAACCTCAAAGGTGAGCAAGCCTTCAAAGGGTATGAACCTTGGAATTTACTGCCAAGAATGACTACACCGAGAGTGGGATGGAGGTAAGTATCACCCTCTGCCTTGTGAACAGTGAAGAAAAGCACTAGGAACATGAGGGGTACTAACATTGTTAGGTGAAAAATTACATCCCCAAATTTATGGTTTTCAACTTGAGCTGGGCCATCAGCTACTCTTCTAATCTTTTCACTTGTCCTTGATCAGTTCTCTCTAGCATTACTCTAAGCTATTATGCCAAATCCTTATCACCTTCTTTAAGTGTCTACCTTCACCTACAACCACTAACCTCTCCTCCTCCTTAAGAGAAAACTGAAGCCATCAGATATCAGCTCCTTTCATTTTCCAACCCTACTACAAAATCTATTTCCACTTCCACCCTTACCTCAATCCCTCCATTCTCTGGAGACAAGATGACCCTCCTATTAAGGACCAATTCCTCTATTTGTAATCTAGATCTCAGCACCTTCCCTCCTCTTTAGGGAGCTTGATCTATCAATTACCTCCCTCTCCTGTCAGCTCCTTTCCCAAAGTCTACAGAAAGTTTGAAGTTTCTGCACCTCAGTCTAACTATCTCTGTCTTTCCCTCCCATCCTCATCCAAATTTCTCAATCCATACTTACTGTTTCTACTTCACTGCCAACCACTCACTTCTCAACTTACAGTATTCTGGTTTCTACTTTCACCGCTCTGCTAAAATTGGTCTCACCTTGATGCTAAATCCAACAGAAACTCCCACGATCTCCTCTTACGTATCCACTCTGGCTCTTGCCTTCCCTGAAGAAACTCTCCTCCTGGCCTTCTGTGACACCATGCTCTTCTCATTCTTCTCCAGCTTCTCTGACCTATCTTCAGTGTTTCTTCTTCTGCCTACCCTGCTGTTTGTTGGGTATTTTGTCTGGGTGTTAAAAGGTGTTTTGCTGCTGTTCCTATTTTCTTCTCGCTCTATCATGCTCTCCCTTAACAATCTCATATCATATTCTATGCTGTTTGTAATTTCTACCCATACGCTGATATGTATCTTCAACCTCAACTTCTCCTGTAAATACCAAATCTACATATCTAACAATCAATTAAGCATCTCCACGTGAATATCCCAAAGTTACCTTTAAATAACATGTTTAAAATGGAACTAATTACCTACCCTCATCCCACAAACCTGCTCCTCTTCTTAAATCCCTAAATTGGTGGTATTACAATTTACCCAGACATCTAAGCTGGAAACCTAGGAGTAATTTTCTACTATTCCTTGGCTCTTATGACCACATACAATATATCCAAATCAGTCTTCAAGTCTTTTTTTGTTTTTCGAGGAAGATTAGCCCTGAGCTCACATCCATGCCCACCCTCCTCTACTTTGTATGTGGGACGCCTACCACAGCATGGCTTGCCAAGCAGTGCCATGTCCACACCCAGGATCCGAACCAGCAAACCCCGGACCACCGAAGCAGAACGTGTGCACTTAACCTCTGCACCACCAGGCCAGCCCTTCTCTCTCATCTATCTCTCATCTCTATTCTTACCCACAGTCACACATTGGTTCAGGCCTTCATCATCTCATGTCAGGACTTCTACAAAAACCTTCTACAACTAGTTCTGGTCTCTCGTCTCACCCCCTTCTACCTATTTTTCACAATGCTACCAGAATGGCTTTTCTAAAACTAAATCTGACCATGTTCTTTCTTTGCCTAAAACCCTTCACTGCTCCCAATGTCTACAAGACAAAAGCCCAAGATCCTCCCTGATTTAGACTTCTTCCTACTTCTCTGGTTTCAGTTCCCACCACTCTCCCCTTGCCTTTTACTAGCAAGATTTAACTATTTGAAGCTTCCTACACACATGCTGCTTCACATGGCTGTGCCCTTGCAAATGTTACTCTCAGAATCTGTCTACACAGGCAACTCTTATCCATCCTTGAAAACTATTAATCATCTCTCTTTCATTCTTTCATTCATAGCCTTCCATCTGCCCCTAGACTGAGTCACTGCTTCCTGTGTCCTTTCTAAATCTTACATATTCACTTCTGTTACAGTATGTATCCACTGGATTCTATTTGGAACTTCTCAGGGTAGAATCTGTAATTCATTTCTCTTTGTATACCAAATACTTAGCAAGGTGCTCAACACATTCAACAAACTAAAACTGTCTGAGCTGCTAGAGCCCCACTCTGAAAAAAACACAAAAGGAAATGGGAAGAACATGGCTCTAAGTCCAAGGCTGTACTTTTCCTTAAATGCTAAGTACTGATGAGCTTCTCATGTTACTTCCAGGAAGTCTCAAGGCCAGATACCCCCAAACCACAGTCTCCCCCATCTAACCATAAATTTGACTCCCCCAATTTATTTTAGTCTTTCTTGGGCATATTTCAGAAAGACATTTTTGGAAGGAAACATTCCATGCAAGGGTCTGCCTGTCCATTCACATACAAACATGTCTCTTTCCCTCCTATGTCCAAGACCAGAAAGATCAAAGTTCTTACTTTTTCAACTGAAGACCCAGCCCAAACCCTTCCTTATTCGATGGCTGGAAAACCTCAATTGACGGTTCTGTAAAGAGAAGAGAAAGCTTCTAGTATATATATTTCTCTATCTTCCTGGGAGTCCAAAGGCACAGTTCAGGGAATTAGCTTCCTCAGTTCTAATGTGCTCTAAACAATAATTGTGGAGGAGGAAAACATCTGAGACAGAGGGTAGATTCTGGGAGCTGTGTGGTCAATTTCAAATATCCTCAGTAGGAAGCTGAGGGGAAGGAGAGGAAAAAATGGTATTTGGGAACCAGACAAAATGATTTCACTAACCAAGAAGACTTTCAGGGGATGGCTATCAGGTGACAGGGAATGAAGACACCAATGACAGGAGACTGAAAAGCCCCTATCTGCAGATTTCACCCAGGGGCCTTGTTCCTAGTTTTTCTCTGTCTTAGTTAACTTAGGAGTTTGGATTAGACCACACTCAGAGCACCCACTTGCCCAAAGTCACTGCCTTTACCTGGTCCATCAAGGTACTGGGAGAGAGAAAATCGCAGCCTCAACACAATAGGTTCTGTCCGGAGGACCTTCCAGGCTGTAGAGACTTCCTCCTAAAAAAGTAAAGAAGATAATTTCCAGTTTAGCAACAGAGAGTAATAGACTTAAAGTTTTCCCTGTATGACACACACATGCACATGGACAGTACACACCACCGTCTGCTGATGATCTAGGAAAGACAGGGATGAAGAACACGTGCTCCAAATACAGCACTCAGGAGTAAGACTCCTGGCCTACATGACAAAATCCACAAGTCCAGCTAGACATGTTGTTAGCAGATACTAGCACCACTTACATCGAGGAAGCTGATGTTGATGTGGAGGTCAATGTCCACGTCATCGATAGTTCCATATTCTCTACAGAGATACAGGCGACCACAGGTGAGACTCATTAAGGGACAAAGACGGGAACAGAGACTCAGATAGAAGGAGAACTGAGCCTGGGGACAGGGCAGAGGAAAGGGTGGAAGGTAGCTCTGTATCTAGGCTATTAGCTACAGCTTCAAGCCACTTAGTATGACTAGGGCCTTCTCCAAGCCACAAGCCCATCTTACCTCAAAGGTGAAACTATCAGCCTAGAAGGGTCTTCTCAGACCCTTCTAGGGTCTAAGTGTATAAGCGGGAACTTCTCAGAAAAGTGGCTATACTTTCCTACTTATTCCTGTCGGCAAGCTTAAGTATTCTGAGCAACTCCCACTATCATTAAGCTCATAATTTATCAATGTCCACAGAACCCCTATCACACCATAAATGAAGAAAAAACCTCTAGCCTTTTAACAACTCAAAGAAACGGCTTGCTGCCCTGCCATTCCTGAAGTGGAGTCCCACCTGATGGATACAGAGTTCTCACTGTAGATCTCCTTCACGGCTTCAATGTCTGCATCAAGCTGTGGGTGTCGATACAGGTCAGCTGCACAGCTCCCCTGAGTCAGCAGCAAAAATGGTGTGACGGTGGGGGGAGGGATGGGGGAAAGAGAGAGATGAGAACATGAAGAACATAAAAAGAACATGAAGAAAAACCAGGAACAGGGAAATCAAACAGCAGCAGCACATACAAGCTCAAACCCACTTATATGAAGGGGTTCTTAGTGGTGGCCCTAGCTGGGGATTTTACTGACACACAGGTCTTCCTTCAACACCTTTCTTAAGAAGTTTTGGCAGACTAGCCGCAGGCTTTGAGGAGTTCACATCCTTAAGTCTCCTGCTTTTCCTCTCAGACTGTGACTAGGATCCTTAGGTATCCCTTCTATGACAATCAGAACAGGCGGAAGAGAATTTAACTCAGGCTGGTTCTTTCTGCAAAGCCCAACAATCCTGCTGAGGATCACACCCTGGGTAGTGATGATATCAGGCAATGACTGGCAGGGTAATATTTTAAAAATCTGACCCAATCAATGAAATGACCCCCACTGGCTAGTGAGGGAAGGGTCAGAAAATAACTATTTCCAACTAAAACATATGGGTAGCCTCCATATACAAAGGGTATAGTTTACTCTGGGAAAGGTATGAGTCCCAGGCAAGAGCAAGAAGATGAGATCAGCTCTGCTAAGACCATGCTCAGACCACACCAACATTATATCCTCATCTCATCTCTGCTCCAGAATAATCTTTCACTCCTGATGTATCCAAAGTACACATCAAGACCATCCAACTTGGGTCTTAGGGATTATAGCCTCACCTGAACTCCATAGAGAAATTCCTCTGATTCATTATCTCCCTCCGAATCATCATCATTCCAGAACTGGCCTTTGATGTCCTAGTAATGAGAAATAAGGATATAACCCTTTGTTGGGTCCCTGCTATCCCACAGAATGGGGTGGGGTTATAGGATGGGAAACACATTCCCACAAAGAATGGGAGCAGGTCCCTTGGGATAGAATAACTGAAGCCCTAATCCCTTTACTCCCTTCACCTCAACCTTTGGGAGTATCTCAGTCTCTTCCTGAATCTGGTCATATCCATGGCCTAGCTCTGACTTGGTGGAACAGGGGAAAACAATAGGGAATTTCGGCCTTCGTAAGTCTTGGTATGATGATTGAGGCTCTCGTAGCCAATGAGGAAGGATTCAGACTTCAATGTCAAGGTTGATTCCTAGGCAAATCTAGGTTCAACTACAAGCTGGCCTCTTCTAGGATCATTACCCAAGGCAGCAGCTCCCACATATACCTAAGCTCTCTTGTCTCATCACTCCCTTCCTATCCCTTAAAGTATTCAATTCACCCCTTCCTTCCCAAGAGAATCCACCTACACAAACAGCAAATAATACTCTTTCCATGAACCTTCTCCTTCCTTTAACTTCAAATAGCCACTCTACCTTCCAAAAGGGTGGGAGGGAAAATACCAGGGAAATGTGAGGCCTGCACTTCGTCCCATCTAGGGATCAGTTGTTCTCACCATTGGAGCAGTGGGTCACACACACTCCCAGGTCAGTGCTAGGCAGCACCCCTCCATACCACCGGCTGAACCCAGGCCAGTGAGATGGGCATTTAGGAGGCCACAAAGGGAGATGGGGGAGGGGGTGATGTCAGGGGATGACTGAAGATCTGGTGAGGATGGCAGGCTCTGCCGTTGTAGTGGTAACAAGTCACTGTCCTGTGGAAAGTAGACAATAGGTTTCGTTATCACTTAATGGCTGGGTGGTATATAAGCAGGCACTCATTTACGGATACACTCTTATTATACATATGTACAGACACTTGCACACAGAGACATACTTGCATGCATGTACACATACACTTGTACACATAGTTCTTTAAAGATAATGAACTGTGAAAGCACTATACAAACATAAAACACTGTTGTTCCATTTAAGCCAGAGAGCTGGGACAGGAGCAAGTCCCTGCTCTAGTTCATAATGCTATATCAACCCCGGAAGCCAAAAGTGATGGTGGCAGGACCAGATGCTTATGCTATTCTATCTAGTCAGTTCATTTTTGAACATTCTTCACAGTACTAACCCCCATCAGAATCAGATTTTTTTGGACTCTCTTCCTCTAGTTATTTCTCCAGATTGAGTCGTTATCTCTTTTTAAACAACACTATCACTAGCCGCCTTTATATGACAATCATAGCTAACTTTAAAAGTCCTCAACACTGAGCATCCTAAGGTAGACATGGTCTGAGTGGTCAGGGCCAAAATAATGCCCTGGACTCCTCTTGGAAACTACTCTTCAAATAAAAATGCAATCCTGATCCCAAAAAAACACTCACAAAAACACTAACCCCTAGCCCTTTCACATACAGTTTCCCTGTTCCCTTCTAATCTTAAAGATCCCCAACCCTACACCAGCAAGTTTTAGTCCCACTGAAGCTTCCATATACAGCAGGAAAAAATACATCATCTGTCAATTTATGAAGGTTTTAATGGCAGAGGATGGCAAAGCTACCTTAGGAGCAGGCTAAAAAAGCTTTTTATTGCTCTCTAAATCAGTAGGTCATAAAAGTGGCTTTACATTGCAATCACCTGGGGAGCTTTAACACACATCAGTCCACAACGCCATCCCATAACCAATTAATTCAATTTCAGGGGCACGGATCCTAACTAACGAAATTGTAAAAAGTTCTCCAAGTGATTCTACTGCAAAGACAAAATTGAGAACCACGGTTCTAGGCCTTCCTGGCTCTGCACACACCTCAGTCTAACCTATTTCAACCTTAAACAGTGGTGTTTTTGGTCTCACATGGATCTACTGAACCTTAGGGTTCTAGATCAGTGGTTCTGATGGGGTCTGTGGACCCGCAGCATCAGTATCAACTGGAAACTTGTTAAAAATGTAAATTCTCAGGCCCTTCTTGAGACCTACTGAATTAGAAACTCCAAAGATGAGGTCCAGTAATTCGTGTTTTAACAAGCCCCCCAAGTTATTCTGATGCATAAAATTTGAGGACTGCTCCAAATCCTTGTGCGTTCCAAGAGACTGTGGTCTGTACCTTGGATACCAACTTAAGCCTGGTAACCGACCCAGGATGGGAACAGAAGGCACGGTGCCAGGGCAAACAGCACAGCAGTCCTCCAGGTGACAGTGCTGCCTGGCCCACCAAAAACAATACGCAAAAGGAAATTGCATCTGAAGCTCTTATAGATGAAACTGCCTGACATCTGAGATCTGCTTTAAAATACTACTCCAGCACACACAAAAAAGGGGGTAGATAGATTAAATACGGCAAAATGTCGATTATTGATGAAGTTGAGTGATGGGTCCCTGAAGGTTTCAGAGGCTACTTGTACTCTTGCAGGGGCTTTCCCTAGAATGTTAACTCTAAATGTGAACAGGAAGATTACCCAAGACTCCACAACTGCCTCCTTGCTGTTCTTCAACCATATTCCCACCACAGGGCCTTTGCCCCTAGCTGTTCCCCCTTAGAATGCTTCTCACCCAGATATCCACATGACTCGCTCCTTCACTCATTCAGCAGCTCAAAGGTCAACCTGACCATCCTATATAAAACAGCAACACCCCAACACACACATACTCGCACTAATACTAGCACTAACCACCTTCCCTACTTCATTTTTTTCCACAGCACTTACCATGCTGTGACATACAACTTGTATGTTTATTGTATTTATCTTCCACCAGAACGTAAGCTCTATGGTGACAGAGCTTTGATTGTTTTCACTGTCTATACTATCAGTCTCTCAACATGTATTTATTCAATGAGTGAATGAATGAATGAACTGTCTGCTGGTTACCTAAGCCAAATGGGAGATACATACAAGAACCTAAATGCGTTCACACATAGACAAAATCATAAAAAAATAATTTTAAAAAGCAAGACTCCATTCACCTTCAAGAGCAGCTGACAACCAGAATATGAAGACCCGGGGGCTGGGTTTGTCAGATTTGAAAATAAACAGTCAGGTGCTGATCTGGATGATCACACAGGAATAAAGAGGGAGGCACTAATGTCCAGCTTGGGCTGTCTTGGGCTGGGCGGTAGGCCGATGGCAGCGTAGGCCAGAAGTACCAATTTTCTCAAGGTCTTTGTCACCGCAGAAGTCAAGAAACACTTAGCCTCTCTCCAAAGGCTGTTGCTGCTTGGCTTCTGCTGTTATCACAAGGAGAAAAATGTAGTTCAGAGGGAGTTTTTCTTATCCAGGGAAGAGACAACTCAGAGACTACCATCTTTTTCAAACCAGCCTGTTTCAGTGAAAGGGATGCCCACCTTCTACTCTCAATGCCCTTTCTTCTGGGGAGATGGAGAATGGGTTTAAAAGATGAAGAGTGGGAAAAGGGGACTGGTGGGTCATGGAATTCACACACATTTTAAAGCCGAATAAGCCTGAAAGATGGCCTGTTTCAAAGCTTTCATGTTATACATAGAATACTCATGCTTAGGGAGGTCAAGCAACTCGCTTAAGGTCAGGAGTACAGCGGAACTGGGACTTAAGCACATTTAACAGTTCCTAATTACATCCAATCTTCTTGTGACGTGATTATAACTAATTAAGGGTCTCGTTAATGAATTAAGCAAGTAAGACCTATCTGACTTATCTAAATGAGGAAAAGGAGGGAACCTTTCAAGAGATGATGGGCCAAAGACAGATTGTGAGAACAGTGCCCAAAGAAGAGTGTCGTTCGGCTCAGTGTTTAGTTTGGATGATGGCAGCTAACATAGAACACTTTATGAATTGGCACGGGAATAGGCCAAATGTAAATAAGCCTCAATGTGGATCTCAAAGGTCTTTCCCTGGGTCCACGGGCGCTTCTCGGCCAAACAACTTCACATCTAGCCAAAAAAGCCTCGGATCTCAACGTTTAAACTCTGGATTTGACTCTCAGCTATGTGGTCCTGGGAAAGGAGGTTATTCCACTCTCTATCAAGTGCTCCCTTCTCAGGAAGACTAGGCCACTGAACAAAGAGTGCGGGGGAGCACCCGCGGCGGGGCGATTCTCGCAGCGTAGCGCTGTCTTGGATACCCAGTAGAGGGAGACGACAAGCTGAGCCCCCAAAACACTTTTAGGACAGGCCCTGAGGCCTCCCTTGGGGGAGCAGTTAGAGCTCTTCTCCGGTTTCCTCTGGAAACCCCAAAGGCACCCAACACCTGCCTCCCGGGGAAGAAGCTCTGCCTCATCGGTGTCGCCAGCCGCCCGGCTTCAGCAAAGCCTGTCAAGCCTACGGGCACCTGCGGCCACCCGGTCCAAGCCCCTCACTTCATCCACCCCGGCCGAGGCGGGACGGGCCCCGCACCCTGCCCGCGGCCCGGCCACCCCGCCCCGTCCCGTCCCGTCCCCGTCCCCGTCCCCTTGGCGGCCGCCGCAAAAGCGAGCCTCGCGAGTACTCACGGCGACCCCGGGCCGCGCGCTGCCGCCGCCGAAGGGACTAGCGGCCCGGGACGCCCCGCGGGGGCGGAGCAGCAGGCCAAGGGGCGGGGGCCGGCCCGGAGGGCGAGGTCGCGCACCCCACGCCTCGTCGTTCCGTCACGGGCGCGCTGGGCCACTCTGCGCACGCTCGCGCAACGACACCGCGGCCACGTGCCCTGCTCCCAACCAACTGCCACGTGGCCCGCCCCTGGGCGCGGCATCCTCCCCGATGCCAGGCTTGGGGCGCCTGCGCAGTGGCCGCTGGTGGGGAGGGGTTGTGGAGCGGGGGAGGGCGCCTGCGCTGTGGGTCGGGGCGGGCGGGTGCATGAAGAAACAAGAGGGCCTCCGGGGGTGCGCGAAGGGCCCTCCGAAGAGACTGTTGGCGTTTGGCGCCCCCTGTGGTTAGGAGGAATGAGGAGGGAAGGAAGTCTTGGCTGCCTCTTGTTGGAGGCCTGGGCCGGGCCTTCTGAGACCCTGCTGACTCCAAGAATCTCTGGTTTGCAATGAGGTGTCGAACGCCTCAGGGTCTTTTAATTCTTAAGTTTAACTCTCCTGTGCCCTTGATAGCTGTGGTGTGGGGGATAGCACTGTGGCCTTCTATTCAGACAATCTAGTTTCAAAGCTTGGTTTCAGCTGTCTGTTCAGCTTTAAACTAAGACTTTCACTTTCTGAGTCTTAATTTTCTCATCTGTAAAGTGGGGACAATAATAGCTATTTAATGAGGCTGCTGTGTGTGTGTGAGGTTCATCCTGAAATGAGATGGTAGGTTGAACTGGATGCAATTACCGTTTTGTGGGATATAAAGAGGCAAATACCCACAATTTCATATGGTTCAACCTCATACATATAAAGTAACCAGCAGAGGACTAGAAAGTAGTCCATAAATGGAAGCTGTAATTGTGGTTATTGTGTTTCTTAACCTCAGACATGACCAGACCTCCTCATCCTTATCAGAATTTGGTGTCTTGGGGCTCCCACAAGCCCCTCATTTCCATCTGCACGGATGGGGAAAGACTTGTCTTAGATCTACTCTCCTTTCTCACTCCCTCTGTTTTGCGGGACACAGCACACAGAAGGAAGGCTTTGGCCCTGAGTGATATAAACACGTGTCATATCTCTCCCTCCTGAGCCGGCCTCACTCACAATTTTCACAGTGGCGTTTTTACATTTGAATATCCTCCGCATCTTCTTTCAGACTCCCTCTCCTTTTTATGCCCCTCTCTTCTCACCTTGCCATTCAGCCTGGGCCACAACACTGTCTCAGTATTGGTCTGTTATACCCGTTGCTTATAATAAGTGAAAAAAGTGAGGGATATAAAGTAGCAGGACTTATAGTCTTAGTCTCAGAGTACAGAAATTCAGAGTAGTTGGGGCAGCAGTTGGTTCTGCTGCCTAAAACAACTCACCAGCAAGGGCCCCATAATAGCTCTTTGGAGCCCTGCATGCATAGAAGTGTTTGAACATTAGCACTTTAAGTAAGCACAGGGGGTCTGTCCCAGTGAGTGAATTGTCAAACTCCAGTATTCTCTAACCTTCCAGGATTTCCCCTCCTTACCCCCTCTCATCTCACACCACTAGCTCTTCTACTTATCATGAATCTCATGAATCTCCACTGCCTCATGGTTTATCAGTATCTTCCTGGCTTTACTTCTTTTCCTGTCTGGTCCAGATCCTATGGTCAGTTACTTTACTCACATTTTTGTTAATATGCTTGCCCTTAAAATCCCTGTATCATTCCGGTCATTTACCTTTTCTACTCTCACATCCTAAACCAGGACAAAGGAAATCACCCAATCCTACAGAATTGAGCTCGTGAGTGGACACTGTTTTCGGTTAGTCCAACCCATGAGCCCCATCCTTTAGGAATTATATTTTCCACACTCACCCTCCAGATCTACAGGCCTCAGGACTATATTTGTCTTGTGTGACCCCTGGGGCCCTGGCTGCAGTTTATTGAACGGTGAGTGGATTCCTAATCCAAGCTCTGCTACACAGATGGTATCAATTGGGAATCTTGGATTAGGGCTGAGAGATTATGATTTTAACTGGACTGCTTTCTTGAGCAGAAGAGACATAAACTTGGGAGCTATGGTGCATCCGCCTCCCAACTACTATGAGGAATGAGAAATGGAGAAAGACTATCTACAGAGAGAGAATGAAGCATGGAGAGGTAGAGACTAGAAATGACGAGACTGCTGTCTGGTTGCTGGAATCTTCCCAGGCCCTTCCTGAGGCCCTCTGACCTTGAGGTCTATGAGTTACCTTTATCTAGAATAAAATGCTTAAGTTAACTTGTACCCATACAGAGCTACTACAAATTGTCTCCTCTGTTGGGCCCTCAGTGCATCCAGAGTCCTTCCACACATCAGCTTCTGCCACCCATCCCCCATTCTGCTTCACAGAGAAAATAAAGGCCATGAGGGGAGAAGCTGTCAATTTTCAGCACCCTCCAAACATCTCAATCTCTCTCATCCTTTTTTCCTGGGAGGTAGAGAGGTCTCCCGTCAAATCCAAGGTTAATCCTTTCACTGTGATACGTGTTTCATCCCCTTTTGCCTCTTAAGGAACTCTGCTCCTTCACTTACCCCTCTCCTTCACGGACATTCAACTTTTTTCTCTTACTCTTTGACCTCAGCATATAAACTTGATCAATTAGCCCGATCTTTAAAATAATCCAATTTTAATCCCACACCTTACTGACTACTGCACATATTTTCTTGCCTTCAACCAAGCTTCCAGGGAGTAGTCTGCATTCTCCATCTCCACTTCCTCACCTCCCATTTATTCCTTAAATCTAGTACCATCTGACCTCTCCCCAAAATCTCTACCGAAAATACTTTCACCAAAGTTCCAAACTACTTCCAAACTGCCAAATCCATTAGAAAATTTCAGGCTTATTTGACCACTTCATGTCATTTGGCATTGTTGATCACCCTGCGCCTGCATCCCTTTCCTCCGTTGGCTTGTACGGGCTATGCTCTTCCAGTTTCTTCTTACACCTCATATGGCTCCTTCACAGCATCCTTAATAGACTCCTTTTCTGTCATTCACTATTGAAATTTTTTTATAAAAGAGTTCAGTCCACACCCATTTCTACTCTTATCACTCTTCCCAGTGACCTCAACAGCACCCACTTGAGACAGACCTTGGTAATTTGGGGCCTCCCAGAATCTGAATCCCCTTCCTATGTTACAAGTCTTGGAGGTAAGCAGAGCCCACTTTCCATGACAGACATTGAAAAGGTTGAATCTTTGCTTTCCCAGCTCTTTGGCAACTAAAAGAGAGGCATGTGACCTAGGCCTGGCCAAGTAGCCCCAGAAATGTTAACAATTCAGAGAAACAGAGCCATGGAGAACTCATCCTGGTAGCAGTGGCCATAGTAGGGTCAGCTTTATTCCATGCCGGGGGGCTGTTGTACGTGAGTACCGGTGCTAGTTTCCAGTGATGATGACAGTGGCAGCATTGTTGCTGGGCTGAGTCTGGTATCTGATTTTGGCTTTTGCTCTGGTGGATTGTCCTTCCATTGTTCCTGCTTATTTTCCAAGCTTGCGTCTCCTGCTTGGCAATCCCATGACCCAGCCAGTGCCCTTTCAACAAATGGCTTTTCTGTTTAAATCAGCCTGGGTGACACACTGACTGTGAGTGACTAGGACTCCCAAATCTCTATCTCCATCCTTTACCTCTTGAGTTTCAGTTGCCTTTTAGACAACTCTACTTGTATGCCTCACAGGCAAACTCATCTTCTTCACAGTCAGTGTTCCTTCATGTTCCTAGCTTAGTAAGTAGCACCTGTGACTTATTCAGCCTGACTCCTGAGAGAGAAGCATCTTAGACTTCTCCCAGCCTCATTTAAACTGAACTAGTTTTACCTCATAAACATCTTAAAGTTTACCTCTTAATACATTTTAAATCACTCCCTGTTTTAAATTCCTAATCCTCATCACCAGAACCATTGTACTAGCTTCCTAACTAGACCACCTATCCCAGTATATTGTCCCCTGATCAATTCTCCACTTAGCTGCCCAAAGGAATCTTTCTAAAATCCAAATCTGATCATGTCACTCCTCTGTTAAAATCCTTCAATGGCTCCCTACTGCCCCCAGGATAAAACTTATACTTTCTCTTTGGATCTGGCTTCTACGTGACTTTCACCGCTCGCTCCCCTGCATCCTATACTCCATCCAGGCTAAATGACATGTTCTTCCAGACCATGCAGGACATGTCTTTATACTCCATAAGTACTTGGTGGAGCTGAGAGTCGCAATGCCACCTCTGCCCCGCCCCCTTGTACCCCCTAGAGATAAATAAATGACCCATCAGGCCAGGCAGGGGACTCCATCACCCTGACCAAAGTGATTAATTCAGGTATGGGTTTGTGACCTAAATAGAGCCGATCATAATCTTCCCCTCAAAGCTCTCTCGCTTTTGAGGCCATGGTGCTGAGAGCATATGAGATGGAAGCTGCTGCTACCCAGCCCTCCCTGCCACATGGAGAAAATCTATTTATGGCAGGAAAGAGAATGGAACCAAGGCACAAAGAGAAGCAGAGCCCTGAGAGATGGAGTGAGAGAGCCCTGATGACGTTTGTTTGAGCTCTTGAATTCAGTCCCGCCTGAAGTCAGTAATACCACAACGCTTCTCAGTTCCCTTCTTGCTTCAAGTGGTCTGTGTTGGTTCCTATCACTTGTAATTAAACCAGTCCGAATAAAGAAATGGACTGGAGTGTGCAAACAACAGTCTCTAGAATGTGGAATTGGCAGAAGTGAAATGAAATGGAGGCAGTGGGAATCTGATGATCCTTGGCTGGGAAGTTGGAAATCCCTGTGGTGTGGTATCAAATCAGCTGGTTACCTTCTATTTTATCTTGAGATTTGTCTCATGCATCAATTATAGATGGAGATTTCAGGGACACACTGGAAAAGTGTCTGGATGTTGGAGTATTCTGGCCTCTGCTCAAGATTTTCCATAAGGTCCTGTGGTTTAGCTTTCTTCCATGCTGGCAGAACTGGAACCGTATATAGCTTTGTTGCCTGTGACCAGCAAGCTAGACTGCCGAGGCTCAGATAATCATGTGTCTTACATATTATAAAAGCCAGATCCTCCTCCCCAAGCTACAGTGAGCGAGAACAAAGGCATAGAGGTAGAAAATCCAATAGGAGATACTGGAGTTTAGGGCCTGGAAAATTCCAGAGAAAAAGCCTGATCCTCCAAACCACACCTGAATGCTTTTTTCACCCAAATTAAATAATGTTTATTTCGCTTAGAGTTCAGACAGTGCTGGGGGGTTCTTGTGCCTGGAGACCTTGGCTGTGAATCTTGTGGGAGAGAGTAGGATGTATTGGTCACAAACCTCATGCACCTTCTTGGACTCCCTAGAGTCACCTCCTTTCTCTCTCTTGGTTTGCACCTCACCTATGCCAAGTAGCCCCTCCAATTCCACATGATGGTAGAAATGCCACATGGCAAGCCACTGGATCTGATTTCCCAAGCAGCTACTCAGGAGGCAAATGATACAACTCAGAAGTGCAGTGGAGTTAGCTCTCTGTGGGGTGCACCTTGGCCAAAGGAAAACATGAGATGAGAAGGGGACAGATATATAAATTCCCTCTCAATTCTCCTCTTGGTGAACTGCTCCAAGGTGCGGTTTCTTCCGGCAAACACCATATGCTTAGCAAACCACCTTGTCAGGTGAGCTGCTGTCTCCTCATGGCTCATGTGAAGCAGGGGCCAACACAGTAATCCATTGTCTTACATTCCTTCACATCTTTCCTTGCCTCACGTCTCCTCTCCCCTCTCACCATCCTGAGTTCTATCTCCCACAACAGTGTGAGCACTTTAATCCTTGCCTTACAGTCTGCTTTCTAGAGTACTTGGGTTAAGATATGGAGCCACAATCAAAGCCCCCATCTGAACACTGAGTGCCAACAGTGGGGCAGCAAGAAAGTCCTGAGGACACAACGGATTTTTCCTGCTGAAATACAGCGAATCTAGCCCAGAATGCTGGCTTCCTGTAGGGGGTGCAGTGCCAAGGTCACTATGTCAGGCTGTTTCTGTCCAATTGTCAAAGAGAAGCTGAGGCTCATTCACAGGCTCTCTTCGTGGGTCCGTGCATTTTCTCCTGGGCACCTAAGATTGCCCTTGGGAAAAGGCAGCCCCAGGCTTGCCGCCTACTCTGCCTTCTGGGTCTCTGTACTCTTAGGCAACTGGAGGGCAGGAGGCCAGAGCCTAGAAGTTCAAAGTCCCCTCTACAGATGGCCAATCAAAGGCTCTTGATAGAGGGTAGAGAACACTTTGATAGCAATGTCTGAAATCAGGGCTGGGGAAAAAAAGAGTGGCTTTCTGCCCTCTCTGAGTCTGCGCTTGGCACAGACTTCGTCGCCTCTTTGTGGACCCCATGTTGCTCAGGCTGGAAGGGCAGCTGCTTGGCCTGCATTGGTTCTGAGCTCCCTGAGCCCAGGAGGTTTCTTCCTTCATTGGCTCTCCCAAAGAAGACAGGGCTGTGTAACACAATCGTGCAGATATACTGGCCATCAGGGGAGGCCTAGAGGCCAAAAATAGCCTCTGAGGCCCTGCTGGGTTTGGCTGTGTCACGATGTAGGGAAGTGCAGTCAGGACAGTGGATGCCCAAAGATTACAACCAAAGCTGGAAAAAGTTCAAGAGAGGTTCTGTGATCTCCATGTCCTTAGCACCCTCTTTTGGAGGGTATTGCATGCCTGTTCTGTTCCACTGAGGCAGAAGCGAGACTCCAGATCTGGTCAGAGCACATAGTGGATCCAGAGCTGCTTCCAGGGTCAGAGGTCATTAGTCTTATATCAGATCAAAGGTCTCTTCTCCCTGCATCCAAAACACCCAGATTGCATCCAGAGAAAGAAAGAGATTCTGGGGGCCCTGCTGAAGGCTGAAGACTCTGCCCACAGTCCCCAAGTTATACAAATTCTCAGAGGGCCCACAAATTCAGTGTCCACTGACAGACTCCCCTCAGGAGTACTTTGGTGATGTGGTCTCAGTGTAATCATGGACCATGGCCAGAGGGTGAGGAGTAGAGCAAGCTGCAGGCTGGCCAGAATGAGTGGCTGGGTGATTGCCTCCCTCCTCTCCTAAGCATCTCCTTGGGGCTGAAGCCTAGGAGTCAGTCCTACTCAGGGATTTTGACTATCTGGTCAGGGCCACTGGAGCATGCGCCAGCCGAGTGTTGAAGAAGTAATCTCTCTCTGCGGGCATGGGACAGATTAAGCTTGACTTATCACCACAGACGGGCCATTATGGAAGCCATGAAGCTGATGGGGAGGGGAATGGACAAAGTGTGACCTGTAGCTAAGAGACGAAAACCACAAGGACCAGGTCCAGACTCAAGGACAAGGACTCAGCAAGATTCTTGATGATGGTTACTAGCTCACAGAGATCCCGGGAATCAAACCAATCAGTTTGAAAGGAATCATATCGAGAGAAAATCTTCACACCTGGCAAACAGGGATCTGGGAATGCGTAATCTCTAAGGCAAACTTTCCATAGGCCCAAAACCATGTCCAAAGGGAAGAGGGGTGCTTCAGTTCCAGAAGGGGCATCCTCTCAGGGATGTCCATAAAGGACAATGGATAAAGGAGATATTTTCCAGTGGAAAGGACGAAGGGCAACCAGTTTTGTTGACAAGGAAACTTACTCCACTGTGTGGAAGGATGTGCTTTATGCCATAGATTAGTGACCACTGTTTTCTCTTCTCCTCTATTCCAAATGGAAGGCGTTTTTTTCCTTTTAAAAAATGGTTATTCTATTACTCTCCACTATTTCATATTGGTTATGTAAGGGCAGCTAAATTTACCTTTTTAGCTGTAGATTGCAAAATCTTAAGAAGTTATATCCAGACCTGATCAAGAATTGCACATCACAAAGAGACCCTGGACTGAGGGCACGATAAAGCAACTGGACACGATTCTGGTTTGTCTTCCATTGGGAAGTGGGTGTTTTTTTGTTGGCCCTAAGATCATTGCATTGTTAGGCAGGCACATTTTTGAAATTGTGTTTGTCAAGAAAAGTATAGGTGGATGCTGAGCAATAAAGGGGTGGAATGTAGTGGATGCCTATTGCTTATCTGCCCACCATCCTTTCCTTTGGGGACCCATTTCTCCCCTCTGCACAGTCCTGGTTATGTTGTCAACTATGGTGGCCTACTCTTCCACCCTAGAGGTGGCACATGTCCATTCTGGCCAAGGTCCTCCCTAGGACTTTAGAGATAGAACTAGTGAGGCCAATATACAGCGGGAAGCAGAGCCAAGAGATGGAGATATTATCATTTGGACCCTTAGATCCAGCCGTGCCTGAAGGCAGATACATCTTTTGATTTATCAATTATGTAAGCCAATTAATTTCTTATTGACTTAAACATGTTTGAGTTGGGTTTTTGACACCTGCAACTGAAAGGGTTCAGACTAATACATGCACACACAACAGAGACACAAACACCATGTTGTTCAAACTCATTGACATTATACAAGTCTTCCAGGATCTTATAGGGGTCGGTAAACTTTTTGTTTAAAGGACCAGATAAATATTTTAGGCTTCGTGGGACACATATGGTCTCTGTCTCATATTCTTTTTTGTTTTGTTTTATTTTTACAACCCTTTAAAAATGTAAAAACCATTCTTAATTTGTAGGCCATACAAAAAAAAGGCTGCAGGTAAGATTTGCCCACAGGCCGTAGTTTGCCAACCCCTAATCTAGACCCTGCCAACTCCTTACACATTGGCACACAGTCTGCCAGTGCCTAATCATGAAACAAACTACTTTAAATGCCATTTTGGTTCAAGGGTCTTGACGTGACTTGACAATGAGTTAAAGTTCCAGGTAGAGTTAGGGATCGGAAAAGGATCTTGTCTTGTGCCCATTGTCTACCACATAACAGGCACTGAATAATTGGTATCATTATTATTTCTTGGTAATAAAGATAATTTATCAAAATGATGCAGCTATCCAAACGGCTTTGTCCAAAGGTCCCAGTTCATCCTCGATGACCCTTCCCCTCCTTAATTTCCTTCAGGAAATCTTTCTCTGACCTCCCCTACCAATCAAGTCTGAATTAGGTAGTCTTCTTGCTATCACAGACCCTGTGTGGCCCTCCATTATAACTGCATTCCCCCCTAACTGTCTTCCCCCCTAACTCTGACTACTTAGAACATGCCTGAGCCCCAGCTCCTAGCAAGGGCTTAGCAACTAGTACCTAGCACCTCCATGTGAATATATGTTTGAATGTGCAGGTGCTACATATCTTCATCTGTGTCCAGGGTAATCAGTCTATGTGTCAGCATTGTGCTCGTGTACAGATGTCCTTAGTGCTGGTTCCTCTCTCAGTTGGAAATTATTTGTTGGTATATACCACACCTTGCCTGGTAATGTCATTATTGTATCTATTTTTCATTCCCATTCCCTCCAAAAATGAGTCAAAGACAGAGGAATAAGTGGGAGCAAGTTTTCTTAGAAACTGTTATGAAGGAGGAACCCTCCACCCCCACCCCCACATCCTTTACCGTCTGATGTGATACCAGATGAGAGGCTTCCAGCCTCAGCAATATCTGGGGATCAGAGTGCCCATCACACAGCTGGGGCCCCAGACTAGTCTGATCCATGTCTATGGCGTGGAGGGGAAATTATCCTCCTGGGAAAAACATGTGCAAGCCCTGCAGGCCCAGGAAAGGCTGACCAAGGCAAAGAGAGTCGTGGTGTTCTAAGCTGAATCTTTTGCCCATCTCACAGAAGCAGGCAGGAAGCACCACCATTGATCAGCTTTATATGGCACCCACTGTATACAACAGACAGACAAAGACAGACAGACAGAGCACACACCACTTCTAAGCTGAACACTGCTCACCATCTAGAAGCACCTTGGATAAGCACATGTGAGACACTCTTGCATAGGAAAGATGTACTTTTTAAAGGAATGAAGAAGTATTTTGGCAAAACATCTACTTCCCTCCCAGGTCCTGGGTAAAGAGGGACCTCTAAATTCTGAAGCTTCTACATATTGAACATTACCCCCTTCTCAATGGCAGTATATACAGTAGCAAACCTTCCTAGTCTGTTGTCACAGCCCTCTACATATATCCTGAATCTACTTTACAGGTGGGCAAACTTAGACTTAGAGACAGAAGGTGGCCTGGAGCAAGGGGACACAGGGTCTGGCTCAAGGAGAGGGGAAACAGGAGGTGTCTCGGCTCAGCCAAGGGCAGGGCCTCTGTCTATCTGGATGGGGAAGGGAAAGGCTGGGGTGGCCAAATCTCCCTTTCTTCCTGCCTGGGGAAGCGGTGGTTCCACAGGAAAGGCTGTCAAGAAGGAAAGGCAGGTTCCCACTCCTGCTGGCTAGGAGGACTCTCAGGGTGGTAGAGGCCAGAGCAGGCCAGAGCGCCTCCTGGGTCCTCTTCAGGGATGCTGTCTGAGTTTGAGGATTGTGGGTTCACTGCTTCATAACTCTCTTATTACCTGTATATGAGTCTAGACCTCAAGTCCTTAATTATTTTAAAAAGGTGAGGGTTGGGGGAAGTTTAAGAGGGAATGAGACACAGAACAATCTTTCCACAGCCTCGCTCTGCCCAGGCTGGGGCTTTCAAGGGTCTCCCTCACCCTGGCTCCTAGGGATATTTAAAGGCAGCTTTTATGAGACTCTATACTGTCTTTTTTGTTTCTCTTGTGTTTTTTTTTGTTTGTTTCTTTGTTTTAATTTATATAGATATATATATTCTTAAAAAAGCAATAGTCCTTTGGTCCCTAAACTCTAAGGAATGATATGATTTTCAAAGAAGCAAATCTGGGCCTCCCTTGTGGAGAAGCCCTTGGCACCCCCAAGGCCCTCTGCTGGTTCCCTAGACAGTCAATCCTCAGCCAGCTCCAATTGTCTTGCCAGCCTGAGCTCTATGCCACAGGCACAAAACAACCCACTCAGATGAAAACAATCCTTCAAGTGGCCTGAGCCCCAGGTGCCGGCCTTGGATCTGATCCACCTCCGTCTGTGGCTGCTCCTTCATGAAGGGCTGCTCAAGCGTTTCTGTGCTTTTCCTTTCCTTTCTTCTCACTCCCCAGTTTCTGTTGTTGGGTATTAATTGGTAAAGAGAGAGGGGAGGAAAAAAGGCAAAATCATTCTGGAGGGCAAGACAAGAATTGCAGCTTGTCCCATCAGTGACATCTTAGGTGAGTGGCTGGACCTCTCCTCCTGAGGAGCAGAGCTCAGCAGGGTTGAGACCACTGATGCCACACCCTGGATCCTGGGCAGATGGCCCCAGCCTGGCACCCCCTCCAGAAGGCTCCCTAGGGTAGCTCAAGTGAGGCAGGGCCATGTGGATCTTCTGAGACAGTAAATCTCTAAAAGTCGTAGGCAGCTGGCCCTGCCAGAAACCTAAAAGAGCTTGTCATCTCCCTCCCCATGGCCCAGCAGGCCCTGCAGATTCTGTTTCTTCCATGTATTTGCTTCTCTCCCCATCCCTATGTTCACTGCCATTGTCCCAGCCCTCACATCTTGTCCTTTCTTTGTTTAAATTCCTCACTGGTTCTCTACCATCTGTAGGATAACGTCCAAACTCATGGCCTTTAAGACCCTTCACAAGCTGGTCCAAACCTACTTTTCTAGTCTCCTTGTCCAAGTCCCTGCCCTTCCCACACATGAGTTCTCTACTCCCATGGCCCCCTACAGCTACCTCTGGAGTAGAACTGGTTGGATCTTGCTGTAATTGTCTCTCCCAGACTGTGAGGGCAGGAGGGTCGTCTAATTTGTCTCAGTCCTTGGATTGAAGGAAAAACACAAGGTCTCCAGCTGAGGATCCCTCTAACTCCTGGCTCTTCCCTCCCAGACTTTTTCAGAGGTGGGTGCCCCCAACATCCCAAAAGGACCATCAAAGCTGAGAGGCCTCCATCACTCAGGCCCCATCTGCCTGGGGTCCACCAAGGACTCACCTTTCTGTGGCTGGTCAGTGAGAGTAGATCAGTAAGGCCGGTTGGCATCTTTGGGCCTCTTTAGCTGGACCTTGAGCCTCTTCATGCCAATTTGAAAGCCATTCATGGCCTGAATAGCTGTCTGGGCACTGGTTGGATTGTCAAAGCTAACAAACCCTAGGGGGTGTGGGCAGAGAGGTTAGCTGGGAACTCTGCCTGGCACAGCCTCCTTTCTGTCTGATCAGCCCCCTCTTCTCTCTGCCCCCTCGGGCCAGTTCCATCAAACATATACCCCTCCACCCTCCACTGTTTGCACACACACATGCACACACGGGCAAGTGGCCTGAGTTTCCTACAGGGATGATTCTTAGAAGGAAAGGAAGGGGGCTGGCCCAGTGGCATAGTGATTAAGTTCACGTGCTCTGCTTCGGCAGCCCAGGGTTCATGGGTTTGGACCCCAGGCGCAGATCATCAAGCACTACACATCAAGCCACACTGTGGCGGCATCCCATATAAAATAGGGGAAGACTGGCACAGATGTTAGCTCAGCAACAATCTTCCTCTCTCACACACACAAATTAAAAAAAGAAGGAAAGGAGGCGATTCTGAGTGTGTGTGTTGGGGGGGAGGGCAGGCAGTGTGTTGGCTGAAGTGTTTCCCTGTCCTTCCCAGGCATGGGTTGACTCTGGCTGCCTCTACTGCTCCCATTCTGGTCCTCTGAACTGCAGTTGGAGTTGGAGGGGATCCCTGGTCCCAGACCCAGACTCCTCCTGTCCAGGCTAGACTCTAAAGCTTGACCTGGTGGAACATCTTCTAGACACCTGACTTTCCCAGGTGAACCTGAAATAGACTTGTTCCTGGTCTAGGCGTCGCGCCGTCACTGGTCTGCCATGCTGCTTAATGCCATACGGTCAGTTTCTAGGAATCACTGACTTATGGAGGGATAATCTTAGGGTCTGTAGGGGATCTCAAAGTTAGGAGTGGGAGAGGCCCACAGATGGGGCTCAGCTCACCAAAACACTTGCTCTGGTTGGTGGCTCGATCCACAAAGACTTTGGCAGAGACAACAGCTCCAAAGGGTAGGAATGTCTGTATGAGTTCTGCATCACCGAACTCCTGAGGCAGGTGATAGATGAAGAGGTTACAGCCTTCGGGGCCTGCAGGAACAGCAGCAGGCTGGTTCAGGGGAGGGACTCTGAGTCCAGCCCCACCAGGCCCTGATCTCCAGGCCCCTGTCCCTCACCTTCTCTTTGCTGCTGGGGCAGGGCTGAAGGCTGCTGGGGGAAAGCTGTGCTCACGGGGGCATAGGCCGACGGATAGGCTGCTGGAGACAGAGGTGGGAGTGGGCAGCGATCCCCAGGAGCCATCTCCCATCTGCCTAACCACCTTTGACCAATTCAGACTAGTCCACGGTAACCCCCACCCCTAGAGAAGTCGTTCTGGGCCCAGGGGTCGGGGGATGGGAGAGTCGACTCCTCAGAACAGAGCCTAAACCCCCCACGAATCTCCCTATTCCTTTCTGGGGCCCTTCAACCTCCCCCCAGGCCGCGGAGCGCCAAGTGAAACCTGCGTAGTGGTGCATCCCAGCGTAGGCCTGCTGCAGGGGGTCAGCCACGCCGGGACTCTGGGCTGGGGAGAGAGGGGCGTGAGGCCCACGGTGAAGGTGGTCAGGTGGGCAGGGTCGGTGAGAGGCTCAGGGAGTGTGGGAGGTGGAGGGAGCCTGTGAGAAGCAGCAGGCAACGAGGAGTCCCTTCCCAGGGAGGCCGGTTCCCCCTCCCCCACGCTCCCCACTCCATTTCAGGGAGATTTCGGCGGAGCTGGGGGCCCACCTGGGTAAGGGGAGAGCCCATTACTGTAGAGAGTGTCGGAGCCCGGCTGTCCGTTGGTCTGGGGGGTCAGGGGGCCGAATCCATTGACCCCGATGGGCGCCGGAAGACCAGGAAGCGTGCCCGGGCCGCCGCCGGGCGGGGAGCTAGCTGCTGGCGGCGGAGGAGGTCGGAGAGTCAGGCCGCAGCCCCGCGCCGCCCCCTCCCACCGCGGCCCCCTCCCCTGCCCGCAGTACCTGCCGCGGGCAACAGCGGCGCGGCCACCAGGCTGAAGGCCGCCACGTGCTGCATCTGTGCCGCCACTGCGGCCACCGGGCCTAGGCCCGGGCCCTGCGCCGCCGCCAGCAGGGCCGCCTGGTGCTGCAGGATCTTTAAGAGGGAAGAAGGACGGATGTGGAGGGCCCAGCGGCGGGCAGCTGCCCTAGCTCCGACCCTGGCCCGGCACCCCGCCCGCCTACCCGCCCGCGCCCGCCGGGGCCCGGGCACCTACCGCCGTGGTGTAGGCTCCGCAGGCCCCGAGCGGCAGCGGCGCCGGGTGGAAGGCGCCCAGCTGGCCCGCCATCTGCTGCATCCGCCGCAGCGCGCGCTCCCGGTCTGTGTCCGCCAGCTTGACCACGAGGCTGGACGACGCACCCTGGATTGGGCAGGGGACGCCGCGGTGAGTGGTCCAGGCCCCAGCCCTGGCCCTGGGCAGAGCGCCTTGCCCATCAAGCCTTTTCCTGGAGCACCGATTGCATTTGGGGAGGAGGAGCCCGTCCCCACCCCCACTGGCTTCACCCTCGGCCCCCGGCGCCCGCCCTCACCGCCATGGTCCGGCTGCCGTGCAGACTCTGGATGGCCGCCTGAGCTTCCCCCTGACTCCCAAACTTCACAAAGGCACAGCCTGGGGCAGGATAGAGGGATTGGGTGGCTCAGGCCACAGGGGCCAAAGGGTCATGAGGCCCAGAATGAGACAGGGTCACCAGGAAACCCAGGGTCAGCTCATGTCACCTTTACTGGTGCCATCAGGGCTCCGCAAGACGGTGCACTCCTCGATATGGCCGAAGGGCTGGAACAGGCGTCTGACGTCCTCCTCACCCTGCTGCTTCCCCAGCATCCCCACAAACAGCTTTCGGTCCTCTGGGGATAAATCCAGGAGTGACCTGGGGACCCTAAGTCCTCTTGGTCTCCAGAGTACGAGGAGGAGCTCAGGAAGGTAACTCACCATCATCTAGCTCTGGGAAGAGTGTAGGGAGTGAGAGGGTCCTGGGGCTACAAAGCTGGGTTTCTCTGAGGGGCAGGATGAGTATAGAAAGATCCAGAGGAAAGGAACTCAACCCAGATTTCCATCAGGAAAACCTGGGTCCTGGAAAAACCCAGAGAGACTCATTGCTGCTCTTGTGAAAAGTGATTGAGTCCATATCTCTGGTTGTCTAGAGCCCTATATGCATCTTTTATATGTTTGACCTTTCTGTTCTAAGAATCTGGGAAAGGCTATTTTGGACTGTTTCAGCCCTATTAAGGGGGGGAGGGGGCAGTTTCCTTAGAGAAGGCCTTTGTATTCAGACTGGGTTTGGAGAAGAGAAGTACACCATTGCCAGTCAGCCTGATGGCAGTGGCTAGAATCAATGCCCCTTCTTGCTCAAATCAGGGATGGTTCTGGATCAAAAAACAGTGAAGAAAACAGTTGTCTCATCGTACTGCCTCATCCCCAGACAGCAAGCACTAGAATGATGAATCCCCACACCTAGCACAAACTGAACCTGGGTGTCTCTCCCAAAGGCCTAAAGAGGGCAGAAAGCTTGGGTTCCTGAGCCTTCAACATTAGCGTTTTCCCCACTACACTTGCTGAACCCCTGACCCCTTTTCTTAACTCCTACCTCCACTACCTCATTCACTCACTGAGCTTCCAGGACCCTCCCTGAGCCTTGCTGCCTCCTTTCTGACTTTCCCTGTTCTCCTGCCTTGATCCCTCTCCACCTGTTCATGCTGTGGGAGAACAAGTTCTGCCTGTAGACCAGAACTTGTGTCCACTCTTCCTCAGGCAGCAGCAAAGATGCCAGGAAAGGGGCTGAGAGCTAGGCCTGTGTCCCTTGGAGAAAGCTGGAGAGCTGTGGTGGAAACCAGGGCTTAGCTGCACATCTGGCAAGTCAGACCTCAGGAGCACTATTCAGAGCCTGGGAAATAAAGAAGGGCCCAACCTACAGGGCCTGCTGTCAGAGCCCTGCTCCTTTCTGCACCAAGATAAGTCTCTGAATTCAGGATGGGGCTTCATCCTGGTGATACAAGTTGGGAAAGAAGGAGTGGGTGAAAATCTGGCTTTAGGCTTCATCTTCAAGATCCCGGAACCCAAGAATACCCATCTCAAACTCCTTTACTCCTTGACAAGCTTGGCTAGGCCATTGGGTGTCCTTGGATCCTGAGTGCAAGGGAGACAAGGCTGGTGAGAGTCATAGACTGAAGCCTGGGTGACAGTGAAAAGGAAGAACAGACTGACCAAAGTTAGCAGTGGAGGAAATCTCCAGCAAGGCTAGGCGCACGTCCGTATTTCACCTGCATAGTGTGGGGTTCAGACTAGGCTGCCCTGGGTACCCTGAGGTATCTATCTGTCAAGGCTGTGTCTGTGTGGAGGCTGGAGGCTGTGGTTTATATGGGACAGGCAGAGTGTGTTTCAGCAGAATCATGCCCTCTGTCCATAGGATTCCTGCCCAACAATCCTGAGGGGGAAAGGATGGATAATGTACTTGTGGCTGGAATTCTAGAGGAGGTACTGATCGTCTGTGGTGAGAGTGCAATCTGGTGAATGTGCTTCATTTCTAGGAGTGTTAGCAACAGAACAGTGCCCTTGGAACGGGTCATTGGTTTCCTAACCTTTTTTAAAAGCTTTGGAATTCATTGTTCTAATAAAAATATTAGGATGAAGCTAAAAATATAACAGAAAAGCAGGGCTGCTCTGACTGAAGGCAGGAAAGTGGGGAGGCAGGGTGCTGGAGTTCCTCCTGCTTCATCTTCTTCTAGTACCCCCTAGAGGGGCTCCAAGGAAAGTCCTTTGAAAACCACTGACCTAAAAGACAGAGAATAGAGTTCCTGATGGTATATGAAGAAGGATCTGAGATCATCCTGTTCAGGACCCCGAGATCATGAATCTCTTGACCAGCTTGATGTTAGTAGCTTTGCCTTGACATTGGAGGACAGGCCCCATTTGGTCAAGGAATGAAACCCCAGAAGACTGTGTCATTGTTCTGAGCTATGACACTAAAATATGCTCATGTGGCTGCAGAAGGCCCAAGAAGGGCTGGACAAGATCCCGGGGCCTCCAGAGTCCTGAAGGTTAAAGGGGGCTTCATGATTCCCTAATTTATAGTGCAGCTGTGTCATTGAGTAGGGTCTGAAAGATGGTGATGGCACCTAGGTAAGATGTCATGCCCCAAGGACCAGAATCCAGGTAGCCCTACGTAGGAAGAGAGATATCAAGGCTGAGATGGAGCCCCAGGCCAGGAGAAACGTTTGTACGGACAGTGGTGTGATCCTTTGTCTGCTCTTTCTCTCGTTGCTCTTTTCTGCTGATGGTTGTCGGTTCAAGCTCATGTCACAGACCACGAAATTCTATGATTCTTCTTTTCCAGTGAGAGTCTCCTGAGTTAAGAATTTCCATTTCCATAACAGGGCACTAACCCTGTGGTTCTGGACCGTATGAAATTTGAAATTGAAATGAGGCAGAGCTATAGGCTGGGCTCTATGCCACCTATTTCACAGGTATCACCCTGAATCCTGGTATCCTCTTTGCCTTATGGTGTTTGACAGGAGGATGGTCTGGGTTACAGTGACCATAAGCCTCAGGTGATCTCAAAATGGTGGGATAAGTTTCTTGAGAGACCTAGTCAAAGACAAGTACAGGCTAGACCCCTGAAAGTAGCCCCTAAATCCATGGCCCTGAAGATTCTGAGGGCTGATCAATGCCCCCAGAGAGAGATGATGATGGTAATTCGATTTCCTCTAGATCAAACTCTGCCATTTGGTAGAAAGAGGACTCTGTAAGAGGTAGCTCAGAAATACCTGAATAAAAGCATCCCATGGGTTGTTGGTGGGTCCCTAGAAAGATGGAATATCAATTAGAGAGGCTTAACCTTCCCAAAGTGGAAGGAATTGGAAGGTAGTATCAGTGTGGAGTTGAGACGTAGTTGGAAAGATACACAGTTGAATGGTATAACTGCATTTTCCTGATGGCAACGAATGTGTACTCCTTGTTCTTCTACCAAATGCTTTTTGAACCCAAACCAAGTTGTTTGGGCCCAAGAGGCCCATGTCCATGAAGCTGCAGTGCACAGCTGGTCATATAGGTCAGAGATTCTTTTTTTTTGAAGAAGAAGATTAGCCCTGAGCTAACTTCTGTGTTCAATCCTCCTCTTTTTGCTGAGGAAGACTGGCCCTGAGCTAACATCCGTGCCCATCTTCCTCTACTTTCTATGTGGGACGCCTGCCACAGCATGGCTTGCCAAGTGGTGGCATGTCCGCACCAGGGATCTGAACTGGCAAAACCCAGGCTGCTGAAGCAGAATGTGCGCACTTAACCGCTGTGCCACCGGGCCAGGCCCCGGTCAGGGATTCTAATGCAGCAAATGATGGGGTTGAGAGACCAGAGCCAGAGTCAGTCCACTCCATCTTCTTCAGTATTGGCACCAAGAAGCTATTCAAGAAGGGAGGTTCTGCTACAAGTTGGCCCAAAGGAATTCCTGAGGTGTCCAAGTTTCTGGCGTCTAGGCCCCTCACACCTACTCACCTCCATTTTGGTGGGATGTCATGATTGTAGGGACAGTGTAGGGGCTTTGGGGTTTCAGGATTGGGGTGCCAACAACCAAACACATCTAAAAATGCCAATCCACCTTTCAGTCCAAATACCAACCCAGAAGGTCCTGCTGGTGGCAGCATTTTGAGCAAAGCATCTCTCCCCTGATGTTCTTGGTGATGACTGCAGCATAAGGAGCCAAGGAAGATTAGGAACGAAAGTGAAGGAAATATCCTGGCAGAGTCTCGTGGCCAGATCTGATGAGCATCAAGAAGGGCTTTAATTCCACAAAAAACTGTTAGAACTAATAAACAAATTCAGCAAAGTTGCAGAATACAAAATCAATAACAAAAAATCAGTTGTGTTTCTATCCACTAGCAATGAACAATCTGAAAAGGAAATTGAGAAAATAATTCCACTTAGAATAGCATCAAAAAGAATAAAATACTTAGGAATGAACTTAACGAAGGAGGCAAAAGATTTGTACCCTGAAAACTGCAAAACATTGCTGAAATCAAAGAAATTAAATTGTGTCTACAAATAAGTGGAAGACATCTGTGTTCATGCATTGAAAGACTTAATATTGTTAGATGTTAATACTATTCAAAGTGACCTACAGATTTAATGCAAGTCCTATAAAGGTCCTAATGACATTTTTTCCAGAAAAAGAAAAGTCCATTCTAAAATGGAATCTCAAGAGACCCTGAATAGCCAAAACAATCTCGAAAAAGAAGAAAGTTGGGAGTCTCACACTTCCTGATTTCAAAACTTATTACAAAACTACAGTAATCAAACAGTGTGGTACTGGCATAAAGACAGACATACAGACCAGTAGAGTAGAATAGAGAGCCCAGAAATAAGTCCTCATATATGTGGCCAAATGATTTTCAACAAGAGTACCAATCTTTTCAACAACTGGTGCTGAGAAAACTGGATATCTATATGCAAAAGGATGAAGTTGGACCCTTACCTTACACCATATACAAAAATTAACTGAAAATGGATCAAAGACCTAACCATAAGTGCTAAAACTATAAAATTCTTAGAAGAAAACACAGGGAAACCTTCATGACTTTGCATTTGGCAATGATTTCTTGGCTATGACACCAAAAGTACAGGCAACAAAAGAAAAATAGATAAATTGGACTACATCAAAATTAAAAACTTCTGTGCATCAAAGGACACAATCAGAGTGAAAAGGGAATCTACAGAATGGGAGAAAATATTTGCAAATCCTATATCTGAAAAGGGATTAATATCCAGAATATATAAAGAGCTCCTACAACTCAACAACAACAAAAACCAAATAATCCAATTAAAAAATAAGCAAAGGAGCTGAATAGACATTTCTCCAAAGAAAATATACAAATGGCCAATAAGCATACGAAAAGATGCTCAACAGCACTAATCATTAAGAAAGTGCAAATCAAAACAACAATGAGATATCACCTCACACTCATTAGGATGACTGCTATATATATTTTTAAAAAATAAAATAAAAACTGTTGGCAAGGATGTGGAGATATTGGAACCCTTGTGCACTCTTGGTGGGAATGTAAAATGGTACAGCTACTATGGAAAAAAGTTTGGAGGTTCCTCAAAAAATTAAAAATAGAACTACCATATTACCCAGCAATACCAGTTCTGGGTATATATCCAAAAGAATTGAAAGCAGAGTCTTGAAGAGATATTTGTACACTCATGTTCACAATAGCATTATCCACGATAGTCAAAAGGTAGAAGTCGATCAACCAATGAATGGGGAAACATACAATGGAATATTATTTAGCCTTTAAAAGGAAGGACATTTTGACACATGCTACAACATGGATGAACTTTGAGGACATTATGCTAAGTGAAATAAGCCAGTCACAAAAAGACAAATACTGTACGATTTTACTTATATGAGGTATCTAGAATAGTGAAACTCATAGAAACAGAAAGTAGAACGGTGGTTACCAGGGGCTAGAGGGGGAGGGAAATGAGAGTTGTTATTTACTGAGCACAGGGTTTGGGCTTTGTTAGATGAAAAAGTTCTGGAGGTTGGTTGCACAACAATTTGAATATACTTACTACTGAACTGTGCACTTAAAAATGGTAAAGATGGTAAAGTTTATATTATGTCTATTTTACCACAATTAAAAAAAGAAGGGCTTTAAGGAGGGCTAAAAAGTAGGGATTTATACCAAGGAAATAACAGAGACTCTACCGTCCTTTCATCCTGATCCAGGAGATCCAGGAGGCGAGTAAGAAAGGAAGGCCACGCCTGGGCTTCCAGGTCCCCTTGAGAAGAACTCAGCCTTCAGAGATGCATCTTCCTTCTGTGCAGTCTGTACACCTGTATCTGAAGGGCTTGTCAGAAGTTCAGCCATGGCCATGGCCTAAAAGTGTTACAACAATCAGATTTGGGTGATCCGTTCTGAGTCAAGCTGAAGGAAAGCCTCTCTCTTCACCTTCGGAGGTAGAATGCATTTAAGGAAGTAAAACATTAACTTGAGTAAAGTCTTAAGCAGTACTGTGAAACTTATCTAGTCAGGTCTTAGTTGGAAAAATACTTTTTAGAATTAAATAAGTATAAGGATCAAAGACAGACATGAGTGTCAATTGACTGGTAGAACAGTTGTTGCTAAAATCTATATCTGATTTAGGTCAGAGAATACATCTCAGTACTATCCAATTCTAAAAATTATAGCTCAAAATTTAACTTTAAGTCAAAGATTAGTTGTTAAACACTGAATAAAATAGAATCAAATAAAAAAATTGGAGAAGATGGCTCACCTAGTTAGATAGTAATATCTGTTTATTACTCAAAATTCAGGCTGATGTTTAACCAAACCCTTGCAAATTCAGGTGGAAATCACTTAAATAATTATAAGATGGTGACAGAAGGGTTGATGTGATAACAGATAATTGGCTTTTGAGTTAAACCAAATCTCAAGATTAAAAAAGAGATGCTTCACTCAGAGAATGTTTAAAATTTTAAAGTTAAAAAAAACTAAAGTGAAAAGAGTGTATGGATTGATAGTTAACCTATTTCTGTACCTTAGCCATCTTGGGTACATAAATATTTGCTAAGCAAAAAAATACAGCCAAGTTGGGGAATGGAACAAGCAGAGTAATCACCATTGTCATTTATGAATGTATTGATTTTATGTTATGAAATTTGAAAGAGAGGAAAGAATATACAGGAGTTCAACGATTTTGAAGATTTTTGCCTTAGGAGTAAAAAACACTTTTCCTATAAAGTTGGTACTTACAGTTTAACTTATATTTAATGCTTCCATAATAGAGACAATGTAAGTTAAGAAAAATCAACCACAGTCTCCATGCTGAGCAGCAAATAAAATAGACTGATTTAATTACCATTGTCTGAGGGATTTGGAGATCTCTAGCTCTGGCTTCATATAATTTGAGGTTAACATTTTGAAATACATGAACCTTAAATTTTTATCCAGGCAAAGATTTTAATGTTTACGTTCAAATAAATCCAAATGCTGAGGGAAAGGTTTTTGGCACTAGGTATGTTTAATGTAGAAATGGGTGCCGTTAGTATATTAGGAGATAATTTCATTTTGGAAAATTAGATTCATTTTCCTTTAAGAGTATACTGCTCAATGCCACAGGATATAAAATATAGGCATGGAGCATGGAGTATATGAATAGTGTGGAACTTACCTGCAGAATTTATGGGAACTGGCTGGGATATATCAAAAGGCTGCTATAATATAGTCAATGAAGACCTGAAGACTTGAATGCCTGTCTGGCACTCTGTGAAAAGTGCCACCAAGGCTGCAGGGGATGGCTGTGGAAGAAGAGGAGCCCAGCAGCTTCTATCAGGCAGATCCTGTTGTGCTGCTACTATTATTGCATTGTAGGCATTAAATGTGCAAATGTTATCAGTAACTCCTAAAGGTAATACAACATATAGTATGTTTAACATATTGGTTATTCCAACCAAAAACCTCATGTCTGTTGATTAAAAATAAGAATACTACTACTCTGTTTCATTGGCATCAAAATTCAAAGGACAGAATGTAAAGTAACTGCTTTTGTCAAAAAGTTCCTGTGTGCACAACAGAATACTCCTTTATGGCAGATGGTCTTTGTGCAAAAGAAGCACACCTGATAGGCGTGGTTAGGCTCTCAGAGTGTTGGTCCACTTAAAAAAATGGAATTCGTTGCCAACATTTAATACAATTAAAATGTAAATGTTCCTTTAAATCATGACAGTCTCACCCATTTAGGGTTGCTGACCTGGCTCCTGTAGCATTGAAGTGGTGATCCCTGTTTTATGGGAATAAAAATCTAACAATTCCTTTTAGAAGAAAATGGCAGAATTTTGGACAGTTATATTTGCCTGGATACCCCTCAGATTATGTCTGCATTGATACCAGTACCCTTATCAGATGTAGAAATCATTATTAATCAATTGTAAACTAAGGGATTTAATTTCAAGAATAATAAAAAAAAATATGCAGGCTCATAGGCTTAAATATATCAGGACAGGTGTGACCATTAACTCTGAAAGTTCATAGAATGTTTGGGGTCACACAGATAAGACTTGAGTGGGATAAGCTATCCCACCTTGGTGTTAAATGCTACATTTCAAAAGCAAAATCCAATACCATTTTTAAAAGTTAAGTTTCTAGAGCATTAGCTTGTGTTAAAATTCAGGAGAGAGCTGAACTCACTTTAGAAGAGATATATGACAACATTGAAGGAAAGGGACACATTTTGATTAGTAACAACATTATCTAACAGAGATCAGTTGGTAGTAAAATACTTATAAATTGTAGACCCAACTGTTCTGCAGGATTCAGTACATAGGCCTCCGCTCTCCGGAATATGTGGCAGGGAACATTTGGTGACTCTGAGTGGGAGCAGGGAAGAATTGAGAGATCTGGTCAACCAAACCTGTGACAAGGATTATCCATGGATGCATTTGGAGACTATGCTTACTAAGAGCCATCGCTTATCAAGAAAATCTATGTAACACCTAACTACTAAAATTATGATTTCTACTGCCATGTAGACCTCTTTTCAGCTAGAATTGCTTTTCCTGCTCTCTTGAGCCTTCCCTGAATCTGAACAGGTGTAAAGGTGGGATGCCACATGTACAGAATTTGTCAATGACATGACACCTGAAAAACTTGTACAAAATGCGGAAGTGAAATGCAAAAACTCAGGCTGATGCTACTGCTTAGGGCCCAGAGAGGCAGGACACAGGGACCAGGCCAAGCAGAAGCATTATCGGCATGGAGGCCTCTTTTGTGCAGCTGCCCTCAGCCTGACAAGATGTGTTGGACTCCAAGCAGCAGAAGTAGTGCCCTCAGCAATGTGGACTTAGTCCCTGAACCAGACTCCAAGTTGCGTCATGTTCTTCTGAGCTCTGTACATGCTGTTCCCACTGCTTGAAACACTTGCTCCTTTACTCCTCCTTTATTTGACAACTGCTTGTTTATCCTTGAGATCTCAGCTTAAATATCACTACCTCTGGGAGCCCACCTTAATCTCTCTTAGGTGCCCCTTATTTTGTCCCCCCCCTGCCCCCCCCCCCCCCAGGACTTGGAAAGCACTGATTACACTGAATTATAACCTTGTTTACTTGTCTATATTCCCTCATGGCTCCAGAGCTGGATGAGGCCAGGTGCCAGGTCTGCCTTGCTCACATCTGTATTCCTAATGTGGAGTAATTTAATCAGAAGATGTTGGTTGGATGGTCGAATAAACTACAGCCCAACCTGTTTGCTTCTTAGCTCACTCAAGTATTCTCAGCTGGCCTCTCAGCTGTGGGACTATTTAGTGTTTGTGGGCAGGGCTTACAAGATGGCCAACAATGGCCTTGATGCCTAACAGAGTTTTCCAAGAAGCAGAAATTCTTGGGAGAAGTGAACCAGAGGTTTGGTATGCAGCCTGGAACTTCTCAAAAACCTGCCTGGAAAGAATGAGATGGGAAAGGAGGATGTGCGTGTGGAGGGGAGGGAGGAAGCTTAGAAATATCTCTTCAAGACAAAGTAGGGATGATCACATCTTGACCAGAAATCAAGAATTAGAGACCAGAGGTTGGAGAATTTGAAAGGATGAAGGAAGGATTTCTTGTAGGAAAGAACTCCACAGTGGATCATGAAGCTACCAGAGCCCCTTGTAGGTATGAACACTGAGTATAAAGTCTGAGAGGGTGTGCAGAATTAGTAGGAGTTAATAAATGTCTGTCAATTGGCTTCCATTCTCTCCTTGATCTTGGGCAACCTCTTTTGCCTAACAAAGCCACGGCTGATCTTGGGTAAGGCAGGGAGAGAGTCTTATCCAAGGGAGAGAGTCAGCAGACACCAGGGAGGGCTATAGGCAGATATCCTGGAATTATATAAGAACCAAGGGCGAGAAAGACACCAAGAACTGACATCAAAAGCTAACATTGCTTTTCCAGCATGGAAGCTAGCCAGATTGCATATGGTTGTTAAAAAGCACAAGCTCTTTAGCCCTCCTGTTCTTAAGGAGCATTGATCTTTCTGCAATAGGAAACAGTGCAGCTAAAAACTTTGAAGATTTTCCATGGTCCTCAGCATAGAGTCAAATTCCTTAATATGGCCTACAAAGTCTGTCTTACCAGCCTCATCTTTTACCATGAGTAACCAGGCAATTGCAATGAAGGAATGAGTGGCCCCAATCCAGAGTGGACTGGGTTATCTGTAAGCAGAAGAATCTGGAAAAGGAGAATAAAACTCCAGCCTGGCTCTTCAAAGAAACCTGGAAGTTCCACCTGGAAAAACAAGAATGACCTCTCTCCAGGGACAAGGTGGCAAGAGCTCCCTTCCTCTATCTCCAGCATCTTCTTAGGCCCTGTCTGCCTCTTCTGAAACTAGGGAACCCAGGACCCCGTCCCTCCTCAGTCTGAGCTGGGAAGGCCCAGCGTTTCTGGTGCCAAGCACTTGTCCCCCTGACCCAGGGAGACTCTAGTAATAAACCACAGCTACGACTGACTCCAGGACTGAGTCCACCATGCCCTACGTGGATAGTACCCTGAGGTTTGTCAAAACAGGGAAGTTACCTCCTCGGCCCTCACTGGCAGCCGGCTTCACTTGGATCGGACGATTCATCTGAAAGACATTGGACCAACACACCTAGTCAGCATGTCTGCCTGGCCCTAGGGCCCTGGCTTCTCCACCTCTGGACTTCTCAGGATCTAAGCCCTGGCCCCTTTGAACTCTGTACTCCATCACTCTCACACTGGGACTATAGATTTTCTGCAAGCTTCTTTCCTTAAACCCAGGTATTTAGAGGGTGCTGAAACCTGAAGGGTTGGGTGATAGGAAGCTCAGTGGCAAGCAGAGAATGAAGTATGGTGGCTAAAGAGATTCTCCTGCTTTGGGCTCTGGGCATGGACCATGTGAGGTCTGTCCCTCTGGCTCCTGGACTTCCTTAAAGGCTTTGGGTGAGAGGAATTGGGTGGTAGGGTGGAATTGATACTGAAGATTTGTGTTTTGTGTCTAAAACTGAGAATATGATTCTATGTGTCATTTAGATTAAACAATCTGGGAATCAGATTTAGTGCTGTCTGCCTCCAACTCTGCCATTTAATGGTTGTATGACTTCAAGTAAGCCACCCTCTCTCAGATTCAACTCGTCAAATGGAGAAAACCTTCCCCAAGCTTCCATGATATCATAGTTTCTACACTCACCCCCTCAGTCCTCTCCCTGGGTCCCCCTTCTCCTGAGGATGCTGGAGTTCTCCAGGGCACCATCCTCGGCTCTGTTCATCTCACTCTTTCCATCCTTCCTGGATAGTCTTATCCACACCCACAGCCTCAGCTTCTGTCCCCACAGTGATGACTCAGAACTCTGTGTCACCAGCTGACACCTCCCTCCTGAGCTGCAGACCCGTGTGCCCAGCTGCTTGCTGGACATCTCAACTAGAAAGTCCCACTGGCACCTTCCACTCGATACACCCCAACCAGAGCTCATCTTTTTGCTCAAACTTTATCCTTCCAGTCATCCAAGCTATAAACCTGGAAAGTAGCTTGACTTCCCCCTCAATCCCCCCCCCCACCACCAACAAATTTCACCTTCTAATTCAGGGGTTCCCTGATCAGACATAGATAAGAATCACCGGGAACCATATCAGACTCTCAAGTTGGGGGATTGTATAATTTGTAAAAGCTCCTAGGTGATTTTGATATACACCCCACACATCCCCATCCCCCACCAACCTGAGAGGATTCATGATTGAATCCCCATCTCACCTTCCTCTCATGGGTGTTGTGGGGATCACATGAGATAATGGGGATGCAAAAGGTCTTTGTAAACTGCCAAAAGCTGGGTGCGTAGGATGTGAGGAATTATTGTTGGGGGGCAGACAGCTGAGCGCCGGGAGGAAAGAACAGCAGCCTTCCTCTTCGTGGAGGAAGGGGTACTGATGCTCATCTGGCCTGAGAAGGTGATGATCTGACCCCCTCCCCTCAGGAAATACACTGCTTCTGCACCAATCAGGGGCCACTCCATCCCCTACCAATATGCTCGTTGCCGAGACAACAGGCAGCTTCCTGTTACCATAGCCACAAGTGCTACCCGGTAACCATGGTAACGCCCTGGCAGTCACAGTTGAGCAATTTCCTTTGGATCAAATTTGGGGGTAGGGGAGTGGAGAAGGTTTATTTAAAATAAAAAAAAAAAGGAAAGGAAAACAGGCCAAGCCTGAACCAGCGCAATCCCCCTCCCGCCCAGGACTCAGATTCTTCTATGCTCTGACACACCCACTCGCTGGTGGTGGAGCACCTGCAGTGTACCAGGCTGTGGGTGGGGGCCAAGACACCAACAGGACTCAGGCTGCAGTCTAGAGGGGATGACAGATCAATCCAAGCAGATTAGGGCAAGCTGGACAGGTCTGGACTGGCCTGGACCAGGGACCATGAGGCAGGACCCATCCCTGGGCATGGCCACCTGTGATTGTGGAGGAGAGACCAAGAGATAGAGCCATGGAGAGCAGAGACACAGGGAGAGATGAAGAAACACAGGAAGACAGAAATGATGAGAGAGTAAGAGAGAGACCTAGAAAGGAGCAAGGAAAGAGAAATACTGGTGGAGATGGGAAGGAAACGAGGGGATATGGGATTAGGAAGGGGATTCAAGAAAGGTAGGGAGGAGTGTGGCAGGGAAGAAAGAGAGAGGGGTAGAAGTCTGGGGTGGGGGGCAGTGAGGGTGAGCAAGACCATCATTATTTTATTAGTTTTTAAATAGATCCTGAGAATTTTTCTCTGGAGCCTAGACACACGAGCACATGTGACAGCAGTGGTTTCCATGGCAGCTGCCTCCCTGGCTGGGTTCCTGGGGAGATAGAGCTCATCAGTGCTCTGAGGGATGCCCCTTTGCCCCCTCCCACACACTCTTCGATGGACAGTGGGCATTAGGTGGTAGGTATACATCCCGCATGGACCAGGCAGAGTCTAGGTCTTGGAAGCTAGGCTCCTAGGCTTTCTACCACTTGGGGATGTTGCTAGCATTTCATGAACTCTGTGAAGACCCTGGGCTGGGCCCTTCAGGGGAGACAGCGATGACCCTGGGGACCCTGTCCTCAAAGGCTCACAGAGGGAAGATAATGCCACCATTTCCTGAGAGCCCACTATTCACCAGACCCTTCCTGGGGCACTTTACATACATTGTCTCTAAATTCCTTCCAACATCTCTGCAAGGTAATTGTCCCCATAGTATGGATGAGAAAGCTGAGGCTGAAGGAAGTAAACCACTTGTCCAAGATCACATGGTGAGTAAGTGATTGAGCTGTAATATGCCCCCAGGTCTGTCTGAGGCTGAAGTCCATGATTTGTGCATTGTGCTGCTCAACTCTGTTCTTAAGACATGAACACAAATAATGAGGCACAGAGGGACCAGGGACTTAGGAGAAATGCAAGGTGAAATGCTTGGAGAGAGGCTGACTCAGGAAAAGTTTCATGGAGGAGGCAGAGTTTGACCTGGGCCTTGTGGAACTAGGGTCATCGGGCCACGTGGAGATCATGGGAGAGGTAGGGCTGGAGGCTGAATACTCCAAATGACTGGGGTATGGAGAGGGAGCTGCAAGTCTGAAGGAGCAAGGATTCTTCCACTGGACACCTGGAACAGAGGTAGCCAGGGCAGAGCAAATTGCTTCTGAGTCAGAGAGTCATGGATTTAAATTCTGGTTCCAGCAATGGCAACTTCTCTAAGATCTCTGAGCCTCAGTATCCACATTAGCAAAAGGGTGAATCATGATCCTAACTTGCAGAGTTGTAGTGAAAATGACAAAGGCTAGATGTTAGTAGGTGTACCAGATGTAATAATTTTTTAAATGGAAGGAAGTGAAACTGAAAGATGGGCAGGGACCAGATCAAGGCAGATTGTGAAAACCACGACAAAGAATTTTGACTTTGTTGTATTTCCAGGGCAACAAGGATCCAGGGAAGGATATTAATTAGGGGAATAATCCAGTTCTTTTTGTCTTATGAAGGATCCCATGAGCTGTCACCACGCAGAGAAATGACTGGAAAGGGAAAGATTAGAGGCAGGAAGATCAGTGATACAGGTAAGGGGTGAGGTGGACCTGGACCAGGGCAGAAGGAAATGGACAGATTCAAGAGATGTTTAAGAAGAATTTACTAGACTAAAATTCTGTTGGATGTGGGGTCTGAGGGAGAGGAGGGAATGCAGGCTGACTTTCAGGGTTACGGCTTAGAGGTTGGGGAAGTTGGCAGTTTGGGAGTTTGGAGGTGCAGGGAAGTCCCAGGGGGAGGAGCCCAAGAGGATGAAGACAGAATTGGGGAGAATAGTGCTTCTCACGGCTCTTGGCCTTCAGTCCCTACTGGGAAGCGGTTAGGGAGGACATCCAGGATTTAGGCATGCTCTGTGTGGCTGGAGGAAAAAAGAGAGCTGCCCACAAGAACTGCCTGGGCAACACTCCCCTGCCTTGTTTCTGCCACAGCCAGGGGAGGGACGTGGGAGTGGGGTGAGCTAACTATAGTTCCCCTTTGAGGAAAATAAGGCATCACCTCCTTGCCAAGAACTTGTCATGGGACTTCAGGTGAGCTCTTGCCCTTGGCTGAGCACCTATTCCCTTGAGATTTTCCCTGGTGTAGTCGAGGCCCATGTCTGCTTCAGGGCCCAGCCCTTGAGGGGAAATCAAGGGAGAGAGTGTCAGAAAGAGGTGAGAATGACATACTCCAGGCAACGGAGTGGGGAAGGTTGGAGGCAGCACAGACACACATGAGGCGCTGGTCCTTCTGCCCCCATGAACAGAAGTGAAGGCAAGACCATAACCCTTCTCCCTCCTTGACTTGCCTAAAATTCCTGCCTTGGGTTCAGCATTATGCTCTTCAGACTCTTCGGTCCTGATTCCAATTAGTTCCTTCACTCAGCACTCATGCCCTCAGCCCCTTGCCCCAACCATGGGAAGAGTGTTTATCAGAACCTCCCCCAGAAAAGGACCACTGGTGGGTCTAAGAGAGGTGTCATGGACGAAAGCAAGCGTGGATCAGAGAAAAAGCAAACTTCACCATTTTCAGCACTTTGTTCTACCTTACCCTCCTCCTCTAATTCAATCCACTACCAAATCCCATTGATTCTAGAATGTGTATGGATATCCTAAATAGCTCTCAAGCCCATCCTCTCCTCCCCATCCCTGCCCTATCCCAGCTTCAAGGCAGCAGCATCATCACCTGTGCTCAAGCAACAGTGTCCTAAATAGTCATCTGCCCTCAATGTTACTTCCTCTCCAACCCAACCTTCACACTGTTGCCAGAGCGATCTTTTAAAACCAGTCCCTCACTCTTTCCTGCTGAAAAGCTACCCACAGCTGTCCATTGCAAGCCTCCCAATAAAGCCCAAGATCAGCCAAAACTTGTAAGTCCTGTCTACCCTGCTGCCCACAGGCATAATACTCTCCATTCACGTGGAAACTTAGCTGTTTTTGCTAGACACTTTCCCTGCCATTTCTCACACTGTGCCCACAATTCCAGAAGTGGCTTTTGTCTTCTAGATTTCTAGACCCTCAAACATGGTGAAATATGATTATGATTCAGCTCAGATAGCATCTCCTCTGCAAAGCATCTCCTCCCTCCTCACTTGTGATGCCTCTTTTCCATGCCCAGAGGTCAACCCCATGAGATGCAAGGAGTTTTTTTCTGGGCTGGAAGCTCCTTGAGGGCAAAGGCTCCAACTCCTTCACTGGGCAGCTGCTAGCACATATAGTGCCTTCATGTGAGTTACAAAAACACACTCCCCCAACCTTGCAGATGAATTAGGGAAAAAATGTGTCCCTTCCCTGGGCTGACACAGCTCTGTGATAATGTTCACAGCTTGGTCAATCAAGCATGGCTGGATTTTAGCCCACATATGCCCCCCTTTTTTCTTTTGGTGATGAAGATTGGCCCTGAGCTAACATCTGTTGCTAATATTCCTCTTTTTGCTTGAGGAAGATTGTCACTGAACTAACATCTGTGCCAATATTCCTCTATTTTGTATGTGGGACGCTGCCACAACATGGTTTGATGAGCAGTGTGTAGGTCAGCATCCAGGATCCAAACCTGTGAACCCCGGGCCGCCAAAGCAGAGCGTGCCAGACTCAGCCACTACACCACCAGCTGCCCTCCCCAACATTTTCCCTTTTTACTCAAGCTGTTTTGTGCAGGGCACAAGCTGCAAAAGCAAATGTACTCAATTATGTCTGTCTCCTTCACAGTGTTTGAAAGAATGGATTCCCAAGGGAAGGGGGGGTCATGAGCAGGAAGGGAGAGAGACAAGTAGGAGGGCACCTTCTGAATCCCAGAAGGTGGGGCTGAGGTTGAACCTCACCTTCTTCAGGTGGATTTTGGAATCTAAAGTGAGGCTGAAATAAGTAGCTCCAGCTTCATAGGGAAGAAGCTACAGATGAGATGGACCACTGAGGTTTTAAGGAAGTCCTGAGAAGGGAGCCAAGCTTTGCTAGGTGACAGAAATTAGCAGGGGGCAGGTGGAGGGGACCTAAGAGGGAGTCCAGTCCAGCAGATATCATGAAATTTCCCCTTTGGATCCAGGCTTTCTCTTTGAGGTTGACCCAACCTTTCCTGGTCCCACAGTGACAGTTCTGACTGTTTCCAATAGGAGCCCAGATTGAAGTCTTGTCCCTGCTTGTCTGGCAGATTGCAGCTGTGCCCAGGACCCAGTGCCCACAGAGAGCTGGGCATCCTCCTCCCTCCATGCTGGTGGGCGTAAGGCCAGGTGACTAAACCTGCTGCTGGCCGTGGCAGGCTCAGAGGAAAGACTGATGGCACGGACATTGCTGGGGATGGCCAACAGAGCCATCGATTTTCGTTTAGGAGAATAATTAAATATTAATTTTCACTTTGTTAATCTGGGGAGGGTGATAGAGCCAATCCTGGCAGTACCAGAGGAAGCCAGGCCACGTTGGAAGCCTGCAGATGAAATAGTTGGAGGCAGCAGATGTACCCAGTCACCATCCCCTCCAGAACCTTACATCTCTGTCTGCCACCACTTTGGCTCAGGTAACAGTGCAGTGGGTAAGTGAATGAGTTCTGGAGCCAGACTACTTAGGCTCAAAGCCCAGATCTTTCCTTTAGCAGCTACATGAACTAGGGCAAGTCACTTCTTTTCTATGACTCAGTTTCCTCATCTGTAAAATGGGAATGCCAATAACAACACCTTCTCCATAGGGGATTAAATGACTTCGAACATGTAAAGTGCTAGGAACACTGTCTGGGATCAACAAATGTTCATTATTATTATTTTTCTTTTTTCCCCCAGAAATTATCCCAGTATTCTAGGGCTTCACAGCTCTTATCTTATGTGCCCTCAGCCTCATAGAGTCCCCCATGTCCCCGTTATCTTGTGGAGCCCTGTGGCTGGTTGAGGAAGGATTTTGTTCTCCCGAAGTTCATCCTAATTTTTTCAGTGCCTTGCATTTGCTTTTAGAATAAAGTCCAAAGCCCCCAGCCTGGAATCCAAAGTTTCCTCTTCAACCACTGTCCTCTGTGGATCTTCTTTCCAGCCTGCCCATGCCCACATGGGCCTTCCGCCACACTCCCATCCCCATTTCACACCCATCCTGTTCCTTCTGTCTCTGCACCTTTACCATGCTGTTTCCCACATGGAATGTTACAGTTAATCTCATTGATTCTCAATTCTAGCAGCAGAAGTCATTTACTCCCATAGTTGGATGAATAATGACTTCTACTCCTCCTCCTACTAATCCTGCTGTTACTATTACTACTACTACTACTACCACCAGCTAACTCACCAGCTAAGTATTGAGTGCTTACTCTCTGCCAAGAACTGTGCTCAGCACTTTACACGACTTAGTTCATTTAATTATTACAACAACCCTGTGAGTTCCATTTTACAAATGAGGAGGTTTAGGCTTAGAGAGGTAAAGATTTGCCCAAGGTCACAGAGTGAGTGAGTAGTAGATCCAAACCCAGGTCTGTCTGACCCCACAGCTTGCATACAGAAGGTTGGTAAGGGTGATAAGCTGGTGTTACTTGACACTGAGTCTTCAAGAGTAAGGCTTGAGTTGCTTCAATTACTGGGATTGGTTCTAGGATCTGACACCCCATTGCTGTACAGCTCCAATTCAGAGAAATGATTCCTTTATACTGATCTGAAATTAGTGTGTCTGTTCTTTATACCCACTGCTCCTGACTCTGCCCTCTGGGGCCGTCCATAAAAAGCCAAATCCCTCTTCAGACTCTGAAGGTAGTTACCTCCCTCCCACCCCCCGCCAACAGTAATATTTATTGTGATCTTACTCTGTGCCAAGCACTTGCTAAGCCTCAGTTTATCCTCACAATAGTCCAGTGAGCTAAGTGTTAGTATAACCCACTCCTAATAGATGAGGAAATTGAAACTCAAGGGTCTAAGAAATGTATCTGGAGACACAGAACTTCTAAATGGCAGAGCTGGGACTCAAATCCAGTCTATGAGACTTGAAAACTAGTATTCTTAATTATTATATTATGATGCCTCTCTATTAAAGCCCCCACCAAACCCTATCTTCTCAAGCTAAATATCTTCCAATTTCTTCAAACTGTCATCCCATGATATATTTTATGTCCCCATCCCATCTCGGTCTCTTTCTGGTAGGCTAATGACCCTCTTAAATCTGAGACCTAGAACTGGATATAATCTCAGGTTTGGCCTGCGCAGGCATTTGAATAGTGCTCTTGTTCTGGACACATCTCTCCTCCGACAAGAGAAAATGAGGCTTTATAGTATGACTTGCTCTTGGTGAACCCATGCTAGTTCCTAACAATCACTACTTTCCTCCTGCCATATAATCAGTAAATCCCACTTTGCCTTTTTTCCAGTGAGTTGCCATTAGCCAAGGCCATATCAGGTGTTATTGATACATAATGGCCTAGCTGCTCATAGAATCAGGTCTCTCTTAACTTTAGCTAAGTATTTGGGGTATGGAGGGAAGGCAATCTTGGTGAGCCAAGGTCCCTCCAAAAACCATTACAGGAAGAGGACCAGAGGGAAGTGCCATCAAGGACCCTAGGGCTGGTGAAAATGGGATACCAGCCCAGCAGAGCCTCTACACCATGTATCTACATACATGCTCACACCAGTGACAAACACCTGAAGCCATGATTTTAGCTGAGGTGGACAAATCCCAGCATAGCCCACAACACTGATACATGTCCTAAAAGATAGGGTGGAACACTTGGCCCCAAGGTCTTGACTCCATTTTATTGAACCAGAAGACTATTCAAAGAACTTGTAACAGTTCAGGGAATAGGTAAGCCCACTCCTAGAAAGATGACTCTGCTTCTAGTTTCTGGTCCCAACCCAGCCCCTACATGCTGCTTTGGCATGCACATAGGGCATGTCCCCAGCCTGAGGTGCTTCCCACCCCCCAGCCCTGTTGGACTTACCCCTGGCAGGGTCTTCTGCTCGTGCAGTGCACTCTGAGCCTTGAGAGCAGAGTCCCGGGCGCAGTAGGTGAGGAAGGCACAGCCTGGGGAGGAAGAGGCTGGCTCAGGGGGTTTCCTGAAACCCCCAAATACTTTTTCTTGGGAGACCCCATTAAGTTGACAAACTCAAGGCCACTCTCCTCTAAACAAGGACACTGCTTCTGAGATGCCTTCTCTGCCTCCCACCTTCTCTGAAGAGAGGGGTTTCATATGCCTGTTTCCCAGGCTCTGGCTCCCTCTCATTTGCTCCTGGCCTCTTGCCTAGGGAACATGTGTACTCATACCCAGTCACATGCTCATACAATCCTGCAGATCCCTGCCCCTCTCCAGCCATAAGTCCTGTTGGGGTTAAACCTCCCTAAGCGGCTTTGCCTTCGGCTTTAACCTCCCTTCATTTTTGGATGCATACTCACTGTCTCTCAGAATCAGCCTAAATTCCTTCTCAACTCAGTTTCAGATGGGAGGAGGCAGAAAATGAGGAAGAGGGATGGGAGCCAAGCCCAGGACCCCACAACTCCTTCCTAACACCTCCTTCCTCCAAATTTGAAGCTGAGGAATGGACTAATCTGAGGCTTGGAAGGTGGGACTGGTTTATGGGCTTCCTGTAAGTGGGAGTTTCCAGCGACCTCCAATCCTATCCAAGGAGCTTGATCTGTCAGCTCTCCCAGGGCTTCAAGATAGGGCCTTTTTAAGGGTTATTGTGCTCCAAATCTGACTTCTCTAAAAGAGCAAGTAGATACAGGGCCAAGAAGGAGTCTGGGTTGAGCCAAAGGGTCAGTCCTATCCCTCTTTGTTTAGCCTCAGAACCTGTAGCCTGCTAGGAAGCACTGGGGCAGGGATCTCTTCCTTTCCAACAGTCATTAAGCAATAACTCATTCAGAAAATATTTATTGAATACTTACTTATCATTGTGAGCATGAGGACAAAGTGGCAAGGAGACAGACACATCCCTGCCCTCATGGGGATTATGTAAAAGATTATGAGGGGCACAGAATTGAGTCCCAAGTGTTGAGGAATGTCTCAAAGAAGTCCTCAATAACAAATAGGGGTTAATCAGGTGACAAGAAGGGCGGTTATTATTTCAGGCAGAGGGAATAGCACATATGAAGACCGAGTCAAGAATTTGGCATGTTGGGGAAATGATTGGAAAGCTAGTATGGTTGGAGATTGGTGAATTGGCACAGAGTGGCCAGTGAGATGTGCAGGGATCAGGTCATCTATAACCTTGTATGCCTCAGTCTGGATTTTGAACTTTTTCCTAAGAGCAGTGGAGAGCCTCTAAAGGGTTTTAAGCATGGTTGTGACATAAGATCTGTGTTTTCAAAAAGAGCCTTCTGAGTGTAGGAAGGAGAAAGACCGAAAGACGAGAAAGTGGATGTGGGAAGTTATTAGGAGCTTGGTGCAGTTTTCCACTTAGACCTCAGCAGACTAGAAAGGCAAATGGGAAGATTTTCTCTCATATCTCCTATGTGGCTGCCCTGTTAAAGTGGGTGGATATCTGTCACTCATTGAGTTAAAGAGAACTTAGAGAACTCCTGGGACAAACTCTTTTCATACCAATAGGGAAACTGAAGCCCAGAGAGTGTGTCAGTGGCAGGATAGGGTTTTGAATCTCCTAACTCCTAAGTTGAGCTTGTTTTCAAAGTACTGTGGCTGCCTCCCTTGGTAGCCAGCCATCAAAAGGAAAATGAATCAGTCTGGCTTTTGGACATCACTGTTGCTGGGGAGAAGGTGGGGAAGATGTTGACTTGGAGACCCTCCCCAATCATCTTGCAAGGCAACCCTGCCTTAGAGAGTTGTGGGTTGTTTTGGGGATAAATCACCAAACACCTGATTCCACTTACATCTCTGCTTTATCTTCTGCCACCAAGCCTTATCATCTGACGTCAGAACTGGGCAGGGCTGGGGACTTGTCTGAAAGGCTCAAGGGTGCTGTTGCTGCCTAAAGGAGCCCTATGTGGACTTCCTGGGCTAGGGGGTGGAAGAATGGAGGATGGAAGGCAGAGAAGCATGGCTTGAGAGAAAGATGAATGAAAAAACAGAAATAATTGGAGCTTATGGAGAGAGAGAAAGAAAGGATGAGAGAACATTTCAGAGCTTCTGATAGTGTTCAAGTGGGAAGAGTGAGAATTAAAGGTAGTCTATACACTTCCCTTATTGTATGGATGTCCCAGAAAGATTAGCTTGTGCTTACATACTGAAATAAATGTCTAGAAAATAGGAGAATAAGTTGATATGGGGTGGATGAACAGCTGGGCAGCTGGACTGCATTAGAAAGAATCTGAACGGTATAGTCTTGTCCCTCCGTGCCCCCTTTAAAATAACCCCACCCCAAAGGGTGGAAAATTCAATGCTACCTAGCTGGTCCTGGACCTTCTATGCGTATTCTCCTGAAGTCCCTATATTAGTGTACCTGGGAACACTCCAAGGCCTCTCACTTTAAAAGAAGTGGCAGCCTGATTCTAGCTCTCAGCCCTTGGGAAAGTACCGTTAGCTGTTACTCAGGGCCCACCACTTCTCTCCTAGAAAGATCATGGAGGATAGTTGGTGGGCTCCCCCTACCCCAAATCCTGAGACTGCAGCATGGTGAAGCTGGAGAGAGATAAAAGTGTTTGTCCTCAACTCATTTCCTTTCCATACCCATGTGTGACATGTGACTCTGGCTCTCTCACTCCAGCCCAGCCTGGACAGACTTTTCTGCATGTAAACAAGCCTCCTCCCTCTCTCTACAGGAAGAAAGGGGTGTGGCTGGACAGGACTGTGGTGCCTCTATCTCTGTAGCAAGGACAGAGAGAAGACCCCTTTCTGCCTCTTCAACCTGACCCACCCTGAGGCTCTGGTCCCAGGACCAGCCTGTGAGGGAGGGAAAGCAGGAGGAGATAAAGAGGATTGGGGAGAGGCAAAGATGAGGCACAGAAGTGGGAAGATTAGAGAATGAAAGTGTGAGTCCAGCTGAAAGGAAACCTGAGATGATGGGCACAAGGTGGTAGGAGTTCCCAGCTGAGGTCAGGGTTCTGGACTCAAATCAGAAGATGCAGAGTGTTGGGATTCTGGGGGCGGGGGGAGAGGGGTAGGAGAGACTGGGGTTACTGTTAAACATGACAGTGGAATTTGGAGCTGAGAGCTTCCTGGGAGGGGAACTGGATTTTGTGAGTCAGCCAGGCCTAGGTTCTGAACAAGGGCAGAGTTTGGGTTTGTGGGGTTTTAGGTTGGCAGTGTAAGAGTCAAAAGAAGGCCCTGGGGGTTGGCTGGGCTTGGAGGCCAGAAGAGGGGTGCAAGACAAAGATATGTGTGTGAGTGGTTAGGCCTGAGTAGGGTGGCATCAGATGTGGGGATTTGGAAATGACTGGCTCCAGGGTTTGGGAGATTGAGGGTATTAGAGATCTAGAAGGTGGATAAGTTTCAAAAAATTCCAGGATTTGGGATGTCTGATGGGAGGGATGGAGGGTCCAACTGAAAGGCGGGGACTGTTGAGATGTGAAAGGTGAAGGGTAGGGAGTTGGAGGTTGGAGTGGAGAACACATTAGGGGACCAGAGTGATGATCAGAGGAAGATGTCAGACAGAAAATTCTGGGTTGAGGGCTCTGCGATCTGGGGAGGAGTCTGGGCTGAAGTGGGGTTGGTATTAGACTGGTGTTAGACTAGCTCTAGGTAGGGCTAAGGTTGGGGCTGCGGTTGAGGCTAGGATTTGGGCCGGGCCGCCCTCTAATCGGATTGGGGCTAGGCTGGGCTGGGCTGGGCTGGGCTGGGCTGACCCCGCGCACCTTTGTGGAGGCCGGTGAGCCGGTCCTTCAGCACCGTCAGCTCGTAGATGCGGCCGAACTCCTCGAACAGCGGCTTGAGGTCCTGCTCGTCCAAGCCCCGCGGGATCTGCCCCACGAAGAGCTTGATGGCGTCGTGGTCCTTCATGGGCACGGCAGGACCTGGGTTTAGCCCGCTCATGCCGACGCCGCTGTCCGCGGTGCTGAAACCCAGGCGCGGGCCGGGGCCGGCGGGCGGCGCAGACCCTCCGGGCGCCGCGGCCATACCCCCGCCCGGTCCGCCCTCCCGCCGGTCCCACCGGTCCCGCCTGTCCCACCGTCCCCTCCCTGGACCGGTGGCGAGGGCCAGGGGGGAGGGGGCGGGGCCCAGGCGGCGAGGGCGGGGGGGCTGCTCAGGGGGCGGGGTCCGGGTGGAGGGGCGTAGAGGGGGTGGGGCGGGCGGGAAAGGGGCGGGGCCGGGGGCGGGGCAGGCCCGGGCCGAGGCGGCGGGACGCTGGGGTCTAGCTTGAGGTCCCCGCGCGGCGCTCTCTGGGCTCCCGCCCGAGCTCTCCCGGAGCCGAGCCCCGAGCCCCAACCCCCGTGCTTGATGACGTCAGGGAGCTGGCCGCCGAGTCTACGCAAATGATTTGCATAATAAGGAAGCAGCGACCAATCAGAGCTGGAGTTGACCGGGTTCGGCCGGGGGCGGGAGGGGCTGCTGGGCTCACGCGCTCCTGCTCGCCATGGCAACCGGACCCTCGGTTGCCCTGTGTGTCGAGTGTGTGCGGGCGTGGTCGTGGATCGCGCGTGTGCGCCTTGGACCGCGTGAGTGGAAGTAGCTTCGTCATGAGTGGTGATGTCTGCGGGAGTCGGAGCTATCCCCCTCCTCACACACAGGCACACAGAGGCGCGCACCTCCAATCACTGGAGCGTTTCCTGCGGGGGCGGATGGGGATTCCTCTTCTCCATTCCCATTACCAAAGCCAGTTCCTCTGAGCCGATCCCACCCCGCCCCATCATCAGGCGTCTCTCTCTTCGGTGGCTTCAACCACTTCCTTACCCACGAGCCTCAAACATGTTCGTCTCCCCTGCATCCTCCCCCCCCAAAATAAAAACATTTTAAATGAATAAAACAAAACAAAAACTCCAAAACACTCCTTGAGCACAGATTCCTCCTCAGGAGAGTGAGGGAATTTATATTAGCCATATTTGTTCAGGTGCCTGGTTCATCCCAATTCCATGAGCTTAGGAGTGTTATCCTCCTTTTCCGGAAAAGGAAGCTGAGGGTCTGAGGGTCAAGGAGGTTAGGAGCAGGCCCGCCCCTATCGTCTGCTGGGCCCAAGGCAACAAATGAAAATAGACATATCGTGTGTCTAAATATTTTAAAGATATAAATCAAGTTACAATTTGTTAAATGAAATATGTTCGCCTCATTTTCACAAATGCACACATAAAAAAATGACAAATATCTGTAAAGCTGTTTTTTATATAACCGAAAGTTGGTAAAATAGAGCCGCTGGAATTTTATTACTCTTCCTCGTGTCTGAGTATTCTCTTGATGGGCCGGTGACGTTTGGACAGACGAGTAATATAATAAAGATAAATAATTGAAAAATTACATATTTATTTAATAAAAATTTTTTCTTGCCTTCTTTCAGTAAAATTGCTAATCTGTGTCCATTGACTACTCCAAGAAACTGCTGAAGAGCAGCAGTGGCAATTGGAATCAACAAAATATTCTTACAGCAATATACAAATTCAGAAATAAACCGATTTTTAAATTACTTTTTAACTTTTAATAAAAGTTACTCTTTGTAAGTACCTGATAATGAAACGGGTTACCAAAACATTTCACTTTCATTCAGTTCAACGTATTTTTTAATTTCCTTGAAACTTACTCTATGATCCATTGATTATTTATAAGTGTATTGTTTAGTTTTCCAAGTGTTTGGAGATTTTCCTGTTATTTTTCTATTATTGATTTCTAGTTTGAGTCCATTGTGGTTAGAGAACATACTCTGTACAATTTCAGTTCTTTTGCATTTGTTAGGTTTTGTAACCCTCAGAATATGACCTATTTTGGGAAATGTTTTGTTCGTGGTTGAAAAGAACATATATTCTGTTATTCTTGGGTGGAGTGCTCTATAAATCCTGTTGGTTGATGGTGGTGTTGAGTTCTTCTACATTCTTGTTGACTGTATGTCTGTTTTATTAATTTTTGAGAGGGAGTGTTGAAGTCTCCAACTGTAATTGTGAATTTATCTATTTCTCTCTTCTGTTCTATTAGTTTTTGCTTCACATATTTTGCAGCTCTGTTGATTGGTTCATACACACTTAGGATTGCTATGTCTTCTTGGTGGATTGACACTTTCCTCATTATGTAATGTCATTCTTTGTTCTTAACAAATTTTTTGCTTTGAGATTTACTTGGTCTGATATTAATATAGCCACTCTTGGTTTCTTTTGGTTAATGTTTGCATAGTATTTCTTTTTCCATCTTTTTACTTTCAACCTACCTATACTGTTATATTTGAAGTGAGTTTCCTATAGACAGAATATAGTTGGGTTATGTTTTAATTCAGGCCACCAATCTTTGTCTTTTCATTGCTATATTTAGACCATTTACATTTAATGTAATTATCAATATGTTAGGGCTTAAAGCTGCTGCTTAATTTTTTTGTCTTCTTTTTGTTCCTTCTGTTCGTCATTTCTCTGTTTTCTTTTTTCTGCCTTCCTATGGGTTACTTGTTCCTTATTCTAGGCATATTATACATACATATCACAGTTTGCTGGTGTTAACATTTTACCAGTTGGAGTGAATTGTAGAAAATGTATCTTCCTTTAAGTCCCTTTATCTTCCCTCCTTTACAATATAATTGTCTTAATTATGTCCTGTACATACTTTGAGAACCATATCAGAAATTCTTATTCAAAAACAGTCTGGAAAACTCAAGAGGAGCCATAAAGCCTATTGTATTTATCCATATTTTTCTTCTTTCCATTGTTCTTTCCTCTTTCCAGATAATCCAAGATTCCTTCTTTTATAATTTCCTTTACATTTTAAGAACTTCTTTAGCTATTCTTTTAAGGTAGTTCTGCTGGTGACACATTCTCTAAGTTTTCCTTCATCTGAAAATGTCTTGATTTCTCCTTCATTCCTGAAGGATATTTTTGTAGGATACAGAATTCTGGTTTGACAGTTCTTTTCTTTCAGCACCTAAAAAAATGTTGTGCCACTCCTTTATGACCTCCAAAGTTTCTGATGAGAAATCTGTTGTAATTCGAATTGTTTTTCCCTTATAGGTTAGGTGTCATTCCTTTCTACCTGCTTTTGTGATTCTGTCTTTGTCATTAGTTTTTGAAAGTTTGACTATGATGTGTCTTGATGTGGGTTTCTTTGGCTTTATCCTGTTTGGGGTTTGCTCTGCTTCTTTAATCTATAGATGTCTTTTGCTAAATTTGGATAGTTTTAAGCCATTATTTCTTCAAGTACTTTTTCAGCCCCTTCATCTTTCTCCTTTTTCTTCTAGGACTATGAGGACAGGAATGTTAGATCTCTTGTTGTAATCCCATAGGTCCCTGAGGCTCTGTTAAATTTTTTTAGAAGTCTATTTTCTCTCTGTTGTTCAGATTTGGTAAGCTCTAGTCTATCTTCAAGTTCACTGATTCTCTCCTCTGTTATTTACCTTCTGATGTTGAGCCCATCCAGTGTATTTTTCATTTTGATTGTTGTATTTTTCAGTTCTAAAATTTCCATTTGATTCTTATTTATGTCTTCTATTTCTTTGCTGAGACTTTCTATTTTTTCATTTGTTTTGAGTGTGTTTGTAATTGCTTGTTGAAGCATTTATAATGGCTGCTTTAAAATCTTTGACAGATAATTCCAACATCTGTATCATATCAAGGGTGGTGCCTCTGAATATTTAAATTTTCTATTTTGGCAAGTATCCTTTGACCCTACACAAGTAGAGACACTGCCTTGTTACTGACAGGTAAGGATTGAAGTTTAGGTTTCCTACTAGGTCTCTGCTAAAATCACCTGGAATGGGAGGGAAGGCAGTCTCATTACTACTGGATGGAGGTGGAAGCTTTCAACTAGGTCTGTTTGACACCATTCCAGCAAGGAGGGAGGAGAGTCCCATATGCTCTCCATTGTACCCACAGTAGAGGAGCTTATTAATGCTGCATGGGGATGAAAGTCCCAGCTCCTGATTTGACCTTCTTTGACACCATCTTGGTGGTGAGGAGGAGAAAGAATACCTTGTTACAACCACAGCCTAGACTAATTGAATCAGAATTGCTGAGGTGTGACCTAGGCATAAGTATGCTTTAAAGCTGCCCTGTTGATTCCAATGTGCTTACAAACAAGGTTGAGAGCTCCTGCTTTAGATGTTCCTTTAGTGAGGAGTTAATTGGTGGTAAACTCTGCTATGCTTATCTGGAAATTTTTTATTTTGGTGCACTTCTTGAATGATAGCTTAGTGAGTCTACAGTTATTTTCTCTCAACGTTTTGAAGATATTATTTCACCATGCTTTGGTCTCCATTTGGCTTCTCAGAAGTCAACTGGCTGCCAACTTCTCAACTCTCTGCAGGTAATCAGTTTTTCTCTATGGCTACTCTTAAGATCTTTTCATTTCTTTTGGTAATCTTTGCTTTCAAAATGATGTGTGTAAGTGTCTAATTCTTTTTATTTAAGTTGCTTGAAATTGCTTGTGCTTCCTAAATCTGCATATTTTAATTTTTCTTCAATTCTGGAGAGTCCTCATTCATTGTTTTGTCAACTAGTGTCTTTCTGCCATGTGGTGTAATGTGCTGCCGAGGCCTCCTTCCCTCCCCTTTGGTGAAGGATCTGTTTTTATAGTTGCTGGAAGTGCTGTGGGCAGACAGTCTTCAGCTGACAGCCCCTTTAGAGATTGCCTGTGGGTCGTGCCCCTTCCCAGGGTGGCCCACATCAAATGATTGATCAATATAGGATTATATATACCTACAAATCTCAGCTCAAATCAGAACAATTCTGAAGACCAGCAGAGCTCCTATGGAGTCAGCTGTAGTTTTGTCGGCCCTGAATCACAGCTCATCTTCTCCCTCGATCTCTTCTTGCTTCCCCTCACTCCCTTTTGTGGAAATTGATTCCAATGGCACTCTTCAATAATCATCCTAAATGCTAAATTTGGTCTAAGAAGCAGCTTCCTAGGGAACCAAACCCGCAATATCCCATTCTTTCTGGTCATTCCTTCAGAAACTCTGATTAAATATGTCAAGTTGTCTCACTCTATCTCCCTCTTTACCTCTTTCACAATTTCCATCACCTTGACTTTAGTTTGTGTGTGTGTATCAGGAAGATTGTCACTTTGCTAACATCTGTGCCAATCTTCTATTTTATGTGGAATGCCAGCACAGCATGGCTTTATGGGTGGTATTAGGTCCATGCCCAGGATCTGAACATGTGAACCCCAGGGCCGCTGAAGCAGAGTGTGTGAACTTAACCGCCAATCACTGGGCTGGCCACACACTTTGACTTTCTTTGATGCATTCTGGGCAATTTCCTAAGAGCTCTTACTTTAGATTAACTCACTAATTTTCTTTTCAGCTATTTTTGCTATGAATTTTTAAAAAGATATTGCTTTACAAAATTTTCTAGCACTACATTGTCTTGGAAAAATTTAATAAAACATGTTCTAGAAAAAAAGTATAAAACTTTTATTTTAAAAGATTTATGAAATCTTCCTTGGAAGTCTGATGCATCTCTTTCACACAAACATCTGGTACCGCACAAATATCCTCATCCTTCTTCATGAGCCAGTTTTGGTAATTAGTATGTTCCTTTAAAAACTAGTTGTGTTACAGTGTTAAATGTATTTGCACAATGTCTTACCTAATATTATTTTTCTCAATTTTTCGTCTCCTCTATTCCTGCAACTATATCTTGTTTTTCATTCTTAAAGATTTTTTCTTCTCTCTTTTTTTCTTCATCATGGTTGACTAAAGCTTGAATTTTCCAAACAATGATCTTTATGTATTATTGATTAACTCTGTTGCATTTTTTTGTTTCATTAATTTCTACATTCATCTTTATTGCATCTTTAACTACTTACTCCTTGGCACAGGTAGAAAGAGCTTCCCTGAAGCAACTAGTTGCAGCTACTCTGATTTCACTGGTGTATCTGATATTATGCATATTTTACCCTATATATCTACTCCTTCAGATACCCTAAAGCCTTTCTTACTTATTGCAATAATCTTTTTTGGATTGAGGCTTGATCTTTAATCCTAACCCATTTCATTTCTGTTTTAGAAAAATTACCCATAATTTTTTGTCCAATTCTCTTATCTACTGCAATTTTGGAATATATATAATAATATTTCTATGATTTGGGACAGGAGAAGGAAGCTGGAGCTTGTGATTGGTTTGCCAGCTAGCTGAAACATTGATTTTCTGTTTCTGGGATGTAAAGCTCTGCAGACATGTATTAATTCAGTTGTAATTTGCACATCCTTTGTGGCCTACACTCTTTACATGAAGTATCATTGTGAGAGAGGTGGATTATATTTTCCCAACAACTCTCCTAACTACTGTATGTCTTTCCTTTTGCCATATTTGCATACATATATTTTTTTCTACTAGTTTTTGTATTATATTGTTTGAGGCTAAGTTATGCTGAGTTTTAAGATTTAGAGAGGTTATATCTTCATTGAGAGTTTATACTTACAAGTTAAAATTATCTTCACAGTCAGGTCTCAAGTTACTTGCATTTAATTATGATTTGTATTGTTTCACCATCCATACTCTCTTTTCCTTTGAACTTGGCAGACATATCTTTGCCCACATTTTTATCACTTTTACAGATATAGAAAGGAGTGAAACACCAAGATTGACTAGAAAAGTAATAAGAGCACACTGTTCATAGATCAATGTGACTGTCCCCATGGGAACTTTGAACAGTGACAGTGAGAATCAACCCCTGACACAAGGAGAAGGATGTGACCAGGCACAAGGGCCCAAATTGAGCCAGGAGTTTTGTGCCTAATTTCCCCATCTATTTCTGTCATTGTAGTCATATCTGTACGCCACAATATACAGTAATATTCAATCTTGCCATTGGGTAATGTTTCGTGATGGTGAGGACAGCTTGTCTCCAAGGAGGTAGCCTGAGAATCAGGTGGAAACTCTGTAACCCAATTGGTGATGTCTCCAATCAAACGCTGGGAAATCTCGTGAGGTATCCGTAGGATCCAGCAAGCATAATAATCAGGGGTACTGGCCTGTATTGAGTTTGAAAGATTTCAGGGTTGATCAATGTAAAACATATGACCACAGGGTGGCAATAGCACACAATGAGTTTTATTTGGGTGGTGCTTTGACAGGTTTACATGGGGGTGAGGGGAGGTATCCCTCAAAGCAGGAGACCTTCTAGGGGCAACCGCACAGGGGCCACCACCCAGAAGGGGACTAAGGCAAGAGAACTCATGGGGAGAGGGAGATGAAAGAGGGGGTTTATGTGTCTAGATGATGTTGCTCAGCAGCATGGTGGAAAGTCTTTGGCTCAGAAAGCTCTGAAAAGCAGCAGTGGCTTCGGATCTTTATAGCCTGTGGTTTATCTTATCCATGGCTAGCAGATGTTGGGTTCAGTTTCACAGGGTATGCAAAGCAGGCAGGATGTAAGGAGCTAAAAATTTGCTTATTGGGGGTGGTTTCTGCAGTATCAGGTCTTAGAGGGGCCGAGCGGTCTGTTCCAGTGGTTCACAAAGTATGTTCCCCAAGCTAGTGGTCACCTGGGAACTTCTTAGAAATACAACACACCAGCTGAATCAGAAATGGGGGATGTGATCCAGCCATCTTTTATCAAGACCTACAGTTTAAGCATAGAGAGGAGTGACATCAGCATCATGGTGGAGTGAGTTTTTCCAGTAATCCTTCCCCTCCAACATACAATGAATAAACATCCATACTCCAACAGAGGACATCCAAACACAACACAAAAGATGTCAGAGAGACCCACACAGCCATACGATGGAGGGTGGAGAGGCTGGAGCCCCCCTTGGAAGAGGTGGAATGGGGTAAGAGAAAACTTCACTTTCCCACCAAAGACTGTGATCCTGGACCTCAGCAGGCCTTCGAGAGGGAAGGAACAGGGGAGGGGACATTCATTCATGGGAATGTCAAGGACTCCCAAGAGCCCTTTCAGTTTAGAGGGAAGCCCTCTACCAGGATGAAAGCTCTCATGGGGGGTGATCTTATCAAGCCCATACCCCAGGAGAGCAGACAGCAAGAGCAGAGGGAGAAAGTCCTGAGATCATGCAGAAGCACCTCTCCCCCAACCCACTCAGTGCAGCTCCAGCCCCTGGGATTTCGGCTGAAGGCAGAGGGCTTAGAATACCTGGCTCTTGACCCCCACCCAGTGGCAATAGGTTGTAAATGCGACCAAATAAGGCCAGGATGTGAAAAGACAGAGCCACTCCCTCTAGCAATATTAAACATTATATTAGATCTCTAGACCAGAGAGACAATGACAAGTATGCAGAAATCAGTCCTGAGGACGCAGAAATATGTAATCTAAATGAAAAAGAACTCAAGACAGCTATCATCAAAAAACTCAATGAGGTAAAAGAGAATGTAGAGGAAAAATTCAATGAGTTTAGGAGTTATTTCACAAAAGAGATTGAAACTATAAAGAAGAATCAATCAGAAATATTAGAGATGAAAGACATAATGGAAGAAATAAAACAAAATATGAATTCCCTGAATGCTCAAGCAGACACCATAGAGGAGTGTATCAGCATAATTGAAGATAGACATGTTGAAATGCTCCAGACGGAGGAGGAGAGAGAACTAAAACTAAAAAGAAATGAAGAAAGTCTCCAAGAAATATCCGACTCAATTGGGAACTGCAACATAAGAATTATCGGTATTCAAGAAGGAGAAGAGAAGGAGAATGGAATAGAAAGCTTGTTCAAAGAAATAATAGCAAAGAACTTGCCAAACCTAGGGAAGGAAATCCATGTGGAAGAGGCTGCCAGATCTCCTAAATATGTCAGTGTAAAAAGACCTATGGCAAGGCATATAGTAGTGAAACTGGCCAAACGGAATGACAAAGAAACAATACTAAGGGCAGCAAGGCAGAAGAAAATAACCTACAAAGGAACGCCCATCAGGCTTTTAGCGAATTTCCCTGCAGAAACCTTACAGGCTAGGAGAGACTGGAATGACATATTCAAATCTTTGAAGGACAAAAACTTTCAGCCAAGAATACTCTATGCAGCAAAAATATCCTTCAGATATGTCAGAGAAATAAAAACTTTCCCAGACAAACATAAGCTAAGGGAGTTCATAGCCACAAGACCCCCCCCACACACACACACACAAGAAATCCCTTATATCTGAGAAAAAAAAGGGAGAAAGGGGTTACAAAGCATGGAATAAGGAGATAAATATAGAGACAGAATAAGAGCAGGATAGCAAATACTCAAGTATAGCATTAAGGACAAAGGGAAGGAAAACACCAAAAACAAAGATAATCTTGTCATTTTAACAACAAACTCATAACAGAAGATTGAATAAGATGTGAGAAAAACAACTTAGGAGGGGAAGAGGAAAGGGACTGAATAGATTTGGTCTAAGGAAATTAGAAGCCATCAGAAAAGGGACTATGTTATCCTCGAGATTTTGAATAAAACCTCAGGGTAAATGCTAAACAAAAAAGCAGAACAGAGACATAAATAATAAATAAGGAGAAAACAAAGAAACACAGCATAAAAAACTACATAACTCGATTGGTAGACCAAATTACAGAGGATGAGAAACAAAGGAAATGCAGGTGAACTGGAAAACAAGTGACAAAATGGGAGCATTAAGCCCTCATATATCGATAATCACCCTAAATGTAAATGGATCGAATTCTCCAGTAAAAAGACACAGAGTGGCGAGAGTGATTAAAGAACAAAACCCAGCAATATGCTGCCTCCAGGAAACACATCTCAGCTCCAATGACAAACATAGGCTCAGGGTGAAGGGATGAAAGATGATACTCCAAGCTAATGGCAAGAAAAGAAAGCAGATGTTGCAATACTTATATCATACAAAGTAGATTTCAAGATAAGACAGGTAAAGAGAGACAAAGAGGGGCAATATATAATGATAAAGGGACACTCCATCAAGAAGAAATAATGCTTATAAATATCTATGCACCAAACACAGGAGCACCAAAGTTCATAAAGCAACCATTAACAAACCTAAAGGAAGACATTAATAATTACGCAATAACAGTAGGGCACCTTAACACTCCACTCACATCAATGGATAGATCATCCAGACAGAAAATCAGTAAGGAAACAGTGGAATTAAATGAAAAGCTAAAACAGTTGGACTTAATAGACATATATAGAACACTCCATCCAAAAACAGCAGAATACACGTTCTTCTCAAGTGTGCATGGAAAATTCTCAAGAATAGACCATATGTTTGGAAACAAAGCAAGCCTCAAGAAATTTAAGAAAATTGAAATAATAACAAGCATCTTTTCCAATCACAATGCTATAAAGCTAGAAATTAATTACAAGAAAAAAGCTGAGAAAAGGACAAAGATGTGGAGACTAAACAACATGCTATTGAACAAGCAATGGATCATTGAAGAAATTAAAGGAAAAATCAAAAAGTATCTGGAGACAAATGAAAATGAGAACATACCATACCAACTCATATGGGATGCAGCAAAAGCCATATTAAGAGGGAAGTTCATCACAATACAGGCTCACCTTAACACACAAGAAAAGCCCAAATAAGCAATCTCAAACTAAACTTAATTGAATTAGAAAAAGAAAAACAAACAAAGCCCAAAGTCAGCAGAAGGAGAAAAATAATAAAAATCAGAGCAGAAACAAAAAAGGCAGTAGAAAGGATCAATGAAACAAAGAGCTGGTTCTTTGAGAAGATAAATAAAATTGACAAACCCCCAGCCAGACTTACAAAGTGAAAAAGAGCGAAAGCTCAGATAAATAAAATTAGAAATGAAAGAGGAGTAATAACAATGGATACCACAGAAATACAATGGATTATAAGAGAATACTATGAAAAACTATGTGCCAACAAAATGGACAATCTAGAGGAAATGGAAAGATTCTTAGACTCTTACAACCTCCCAAAGCTGAATCAAGAAGAAATAGAGAATCTGAATAGACACATCACAAGTAATGAGATTGAAACAGTAATCAAAAGCATCCCAAAGAATAAAAGCCCAGGACCAGACGGCTTCCCTGGGGAATTCTACCAAACATTCAGAGAGGATTTAATACCTACCCTTCTCAAGCTATTCCAAAAGATTAGGGAAGATGGACCTCTTCCTAACACATTCTATGAGGGCAACATCACTCTGATATCAAAGCCTGACAAGGACAACACAAAAAAGGAAAACTACAGGCCAATATCGCTGATGAACATAGACGTAAAAATCCTCACCAAAATATTGGCAACCCAAATACAGCAATACATGAAAAGGATCATACATCATGATCAAGTGGGATTTATACCAGGGGCACAGGGATGGCTCAACATCCACAAATCAATCAATGTGATACACCACATCAAGAAAATAAGGAATAAAAACCACATGATCATCTCAATAGATGCAGAGAAAGCATTTGACAAGATCCAACGGCCCTTTATGACAAAAACTCTTAATAAAATGAGCAGAGAAGGAAATCACCTCAACATAATAAAGGCCATATATGACAAACTCACAGCCAACATCATACTCAATGGGGAAAAACTGAACGTCATCCCTCTGAGAACAGGAACAAGACAACGGTACCCACTCTCACCACTCTTATTCAACATAGTACTGGAGGTTTTGGCCAGAGCAATTAGGAAAGAGAAAGGCATAAAAGGAATCCAAATAGAGTGTGAAGAAGTGAAACTCTCATTGTTTGCAGACGACATGATCTTATATATAGAAAATCCTAAAGAATCCATCGTAAGGCTATTAGAAATAATTAACAACTACAGTAAAATTGCAGGGTACAAAATCAACTTACAAAAATCAGTTGCATTTCTGCACTCTAATGACAAACTTACAGAAAGAGAACTCAAAAATACAATTCCATTTACAATCACAACAAAAAGAATAAAGTACCTAGGAATAAATTTAACTAAGGAGGTGAAGGACTTATACAATGAAAACTATAAGACATTATTGAAAGAAATAGAAGACGACATACAGAGATGGAAAGAGATTCCACGCACACGGATTGGAAGAATAAACATAGTTAAAATGTCCATACTATCCAGAGCAATCTACAGATTCAGTGCAATCTCTATCAGAATCCCAATGACATTCTTCACGGAAATAGAGCCAAGAATACTAAATTCATATGGGGCAACCAAAGATCCCAAATTGCTAAAGCAATACTGAGAAAAAAGAACAGAGCTGGAGGCATTATAATCCCTGACTTCAAAATGTACTACAAAGCCATAGTGATCAAAAGGGCACGGTACTGGTTCAAAAACAGGCACACAGATCAATGGGACAGAACTGAAAGCCCAGAAATAAAACCACATATAGACGGACAGCTAATCTTCGACAAAGGTGCCAAGAACATACAATGGAGAAAAGACAGTCTCTTCAATACATGGTGTTGGGAAAACTGGACAGCTACATGCAAAAGAATGAAAGTAGACCATTATCTCACACCATACACAAAAATAAACTCAAAATGGATCAAAGACTTGAAGATAAGTCCTGAAACCATAAAACTCCTGGAAGATAAGATAGGTATTACATTCTTTGACATCAATCTTAAAAGGATCTTTTTGAATACCATGTCTTCTCAGACAAGGGAAACAAAAGAAAAAATATACAAGTGGGAGTTTATCAGACTAAAGAGCTTCTGCAAGGCAAAAGAAACTAGGACCAAACCAAAAGACAACCCACCAACTGGGAGAAAATTTCCGCAAATCATATATCTGATAAGGGGTTAATCTCCATAATATGTAAGGAACTCACACAACTGCACAACAAAAAAATGAACAGCGCAATCAAAAACTGGGCAGAGGATATGAACAGACATTTTTCCAAAGAAGATAGACAGATGGCCAATAAACACATGAAAAGATGTTCAACATCACTAATCATCAGGGAAATACAAATCAAAACTACACTAAGATACCACCTTATGCCTGTTAAAATGGCTGTAATCACTAAGACTAAAAACAACAAATGTTGGAGAGGGTGTGGAGAGGAGGGAACCCTTGTACACTGCTGGTGGGAATGCAAACTGGTACAACCACTGTGGAAAACAGTATGGAGATGCCTCAAAAAACTAATAATAGAACTACCATACGACCCAGCTATCCCACTACTGTGTCTACTCAAACAACTTGAACTCAACAATCCAAAGTAACACATGCACACCTATCTTCATTGCAGCATTATTCACAACAGCCAAGACATGGAAACAATCCAAGTGCCCGTCCACCGATGACTGGATAAAGATGTGGTATATATACAAAGCAATACTACTCAGCCAGAAAAAAAGACAAAATCATCCCATTTGCAACAACATGGATGGACCTGGAGGGAACTATGCTTGGTGAAATAAGCCAGACTGAGAAAGACAAACACCAGATGATTTCACTCAGATGTGGAATATAAACAAACACATGGACAAAGAGAGCAGTTCAGTGGTTACCAGGGGAGGGGAGGTGGGGGATGGGCACGGCGGTGAAGGGGAGCACTTATGTGGTGACAGACAGGAAATAATGTACACCTGAAACTTCATAGTGATGTAAACTATTATGAACTCAAATAAAAAAATTTTTTTAATTTGCTTATTTGAGCTATATTTAAAACAATTCAATGTGAAAAATGTTGCTAGTGGGCTTTTGAGCTAATGGGTTCCAGTCTGTCTGAAGAAGTAAACAACACAGGGCTAATATACAAAGAGCTTCTTTGGCTAATTTATAGAACAAAGCCCCAGCACTGGCACTGCAGATGTGTGTCACCATCTCTTCAGGTGTGGATCAATCTGGGTTCGTTCTCCCAGGTGCTTGTGTATCTCTTCAACCTGTAGTTTGAAGCCTTTTGATTTCAGAAAAAAAAATTTTTTTAAGATTGGTGCCTGAGCTAACAACTGCTGCCAATCATCTTCTTCTTCTTTATATTATTCTTCTCCCCAAAGCCCCCCAGTACATAGTTGTATATTCTAGTTGCAAGTCCTTCTAGTTGTGCTATGTGGGACACTGCCTCAGCATGGCCTGATGAGCGGTGCCACGTCTGCATCTAGGATCCGAACCAGCGAAACCCTGGGCCTTTGAAGCAGAGCGCGCAGACTTAACTACTTGGCCATGGGGCTGGCCCCCTCAAAAAATATTATTATATTTTTAGTACATGTTCTGTTCCATTGCTTTGGTTTTCCTCTTCAGTAAATTCTATCATACACACGTTAGATCTTCTTTGCCTACCTCCTTTTTCTATCACTTTCTCTCAAAGCCATTTTTATCTCTTTCTTCTATCCTTCAAAAATTGTCCTTCATTTAATCTTGTTTGTCTGAAGATACTATCCATTGCCATTTTCTCTTGTATTCATTCTAGTGTAGTTTTCATTTTAGAAACAACTTTTAGTTTATTCTCTTTCCTGAGTTCTGTAAGCTTACTTTTTAAAAATCTCAGTTTTTCTAATTATCACATTTCTGAATTTTTCTAATTCTTACTTATACTTGTTTTTTTTAACAGCTGCTTTCATTTTCTTGATGGTTTTCTTCTGTCTTTTTGCCCCCTGGGTAAATCGTTCTGTCATGCCTTCACTGTCAGCAGGGACATGACTGTATGCTTTGTTTTCTTCTTTTCTACAATGACTATGTATGGGATTCAATTGGACCAGTTTCAATTACTCATGCTTAAGTGCAATGAGTTTTTCTGTTTACAAGAAGCAATAGGAAGAATAGCATTTTCAGCTTTAAAGCTTTAGAGTTTTCTGCATTTTTCTTTAAAGAAGTGATAAAAATATCACCTCTGACTTCTGAGATCTGCAACCTCTACTGTACCACACACTTTTTTTTTAATTGAGTTAATGATAGGTTACAATCTTGTGAAATTTCAGTTGTTCATTAATGTTTGTCAGTCATGTTGTAGGTGCACCACTTCACCCTTTGTGCCCACCCCCCACCCCACCTTTCCCCTGGTATCCACTAAACTGTTCTTAGTCCATAATTTTAAATTCCTCATATGAGTGGAGTCATACACAGATTATCCTTCTCTCGCTGGCTTATTTCACTTAACATAATTCCCTCAAGGTCCATCCATGTTATTGCAAATGGAATGATTTTGTTCTGTTTTACAGCTGAGTAGTATTCCATCGTATATATGTACCACATCTTCTTTATCCAATTGTCTGTTGCTGGGCACTTAGGTTGCTTCCATGTCTTGGCTATTGTAAATAAAGCTGCAATAAACATTGGGGTGCATAGGACTTTTGGAATTGCTGACTTCAAGCTCTTTGGATAAATACCCAGTAGTGGGATAGCTGGATTGTATGGTAATTCTATTTTTAATTTTTTGAGGAATCTCCATACTGTTTTCCATAGTGGCTGCACCAGTTTGCATTCCCACCAGCAGTGTATGAGGGTTCCTTTTTCTCCGCAACCTCTCCAACATTTGTTACTATTAGTTTTAGATATTTTTGTCATTCTAACGGGTTGTACCACCCACTTTTATTGATGCTTTGTCTTTCTTTTGCCCTTAATGTCCCTGCCCAGCTATTTGGATTCTACTGCCATGAGTTTCTCCTCAGTTTGGGCTTTGTCCTGGAAGGAGGTTTTGATTTGTTAATATTCAAGAAATTATAGGGCTCAAACCACTTCAACATCTCCAGAAATTACTGCAGTTCCTTTGCATTCAGTTGTAAATCGAGTCTGCATTACTTCCTCCCAGTTTTGGTGCTATTCTCAGATTGTACTTACCATGTACTTCCTGTCGGTGACTTGGGGCCTCTTCTATTCTTGGGAATATTAGACCCCTCATTGCTTTCCCTTTGCTTTCTCCTGCACAGATGCTAAACAAATATTGGTTTTATAGGCATTGATGATTCATTCCCAAATGCGAGTATTTTGGGGTTTGTAAGGTGATGTCTTGTTTTAAAATAGCTTTATTGAGGTGTAGGGGAGGAAGACGATTCCTCTACCCATTCTAGGTCCTTCTGGCTGCTCTATGAATTAAGTTGACATGAGACAGAACAACAGGAGAAAATCAAACAAAGCTTTATAGCATGTACACATGAGAGAAACCCAGGAAAGCTGAGTAACTCTCCAGAAAGATCGAGATGCCAGCTTAAAGACAAAGGAGGGTGTTGGGAGTAGTGGCTTGGAGCTTCAAAGGGGAGGAAGGCAATTTCCCATGGAAATGGAAAAGCAAATGTTTGGCAGATAAGAATGGGCTTAGCAAGGGCCCTCATAGTCTATAGATACCCAGAGTTATCTATGGTGATGGCCTGTCCTGGAGACAAGCCCTTTATCTTAAAATTCAGGTAGTTGGGAGAGGGGGAGGTCAAAGTTTCTTTCAGAGTCTTTTGTTCTTGAAAATAATCAAGGCAAGGCAAAGAGACATATTTTGGGGTGGCCAATTCTGATCCCCCACAGAGGTATGATTGAATACAATAAATGCACATATTTAAAGTATATAATTTGATAAATTTTGACATATGAGCCCACAAGATCATCATCAAAATCAAGATAGTGAAAAGATTCATCACATTCAAAAGTTTAGTTGTGCTCCTATATAATCTCTCCCTTCTGCTCCTCCCTGCCTTTCCCATCCCCAACCAACCACTAATACATTTTTGCCACTATAGATTAGTCTGTACTTCCTATAGTTTTATATAGATGGAACCATACAACATGTACTCTTGTTTTCTGGCTTCTTTCGTGGAGAGAATTATTTTTAGATTCACCGATGTTGTTGTGTACACCAATAGCTCATTTCCTTTTATGGCTGAGTAGTATTCCATTATATGTATGTACCACCATTTGTTTATCCATTCACCTTTTGATGGACATTAGAGTTTCCAGTTTCTTGCTATTACAAACAAAGCTGCTATGAACGCTCCCATATAAGAGTTTTTATGGACATATGTCTTCTTTTCTCTTGGGTCAATGCCAAGGAGTGGAATGGCTGAATCATGTCATAGGTGTATGTTTAACCTTTCGAGAAACTGTCAAATTGTTTTCCAAAGTTGTTAAATTTTATGTTCTCACTAGTGGTGTATGAGAGTTCAAGTTCTTCCACATTCTTGTCAACATTTGTTCTAGTCATTCTTTTTAATGTTAGCTATTCTAACAGGTGTGTAGTGGTATCTCAGTGTGTTTTTAATTTCCATTTCCCTAATGATTAATGATGTTGAGAATTTTTTCATGTGCTTATTTACTATATGCTGAAATCTTTTCCCCATTAAAAAAAAAATGGGTGATTGTTTTCTTATTGTCATGTTTGGGAGTTCTTTAGATATTCTAGTTCCAAGTTCTTTGTCAAATTTATGCTTTGCAAAGATTTTTCTCCCAGGCTGTGGCTTATATTTTCAGTGACTTTTAAATAGCAGTTTTTAATTTTAATTTTTATCATGACCAATTTATCAATTTTGTTGTTTAATGGTTTATGCTTTTGGTAGCATATCTAAAAAATCTTTGCCTAAACCAAGGACACAAAGATTTCTCCATATGTTTTCTTCTGGAAGTTTCATAATATTAGGCTTTGCATTTAGTTCTGTGAATCATTTTTAGTTAATTTTTGTGTATAGTATGAGGTATGGATCAAGTTAATTAAAAATTTTTTTTTGCATGTGAATATCCACTTGCTCCAGCACCATTTGTTGAGAAAGGCTATCACTGAATTACCTTTGTCAAAAATCAATTGTATGTATATGCGTGTGTTTATTTATGGACCCTCTATTTAGTTCCATTGATCTATTTTTTTATTCTTTATGGCAATACCACACTGCCTTGATTACTGCAACTTTACTATAATTCTTGAACTCAGTTAGTTTTGGACCTCCAAGTTTGTTCTTTTTCAGAGTTGTTTTGGCTACCCTGTGACCTTTGCATTTCCATATAAATTTTAGAACCAGTTTGTAAATTTCTACAAAAACGTTGGTGAGATTTTGCCTGGGATTGCATTGAATCTATGATCAGTTTAGGGGAAAACTGAGGTCTTAACTAAACAGAGACTTCTGCCCCTTGAATGAAGTATGTCTTTCTATTTGTTTAGACTTTTAATTTCTCTCAAAAAGATTTTGTAGTTTTCAGTGTATAGGTCTTTCGTATCTTTTGTCAAATTTCAAGTTTTGATGCTATTGTAAATGATCTCTCTTTAAAAAATTGCAATTTGTAGTAGTTTGTTGCTTGTATAAAAAATATAATTGGTTTCTGTATATTGATCTTGTATACTGCCTTCTTACTAAACTCGGTTCTTAGTTCTGTGGCTATTTTAATAGATTCAATTGGGTTTTTTCCATAGACAACCATGTCATCTACAAATAAAGGCAGTTTTACTGCTTCCTATTTAATCTGTAGGTCTTTTATTTCTTTTTCTTGCCTGATTGCAGTGACTAGAACTTCTAGTACAATCTTTTTTTAAAAAGTGTTTTAGTATTTATTTCTCTTTTTAGTTATATTTAGAAATAAATAATCAGGGAAACAATCACAGAATTACAATGCCCAACAAAATTTAGCTATATCTAGTCCAATTTCCTCTTTTTATATATATAAAAAATAAGACATTGTTGGAATTTATATCTTTGGCCAGAGTTCTTTCCCCAAGTAGCAGCAACATTCATAACAGTCATGTATAATATTACCGTAGGCACTTTTATTTGTTTTCAGTATATGCTGTGTTATTATTTATTACAAAAACGTCTATAGCACGCATCTTCATTAAGGGGTACCAAAGTTAAATTCATAAAACTCAGAAAACTGGAACATATAATTTTATTAGAGTACAATCTTGAATACAAGAGGTAAGAATGGAAGGCATTGCTTTGTTCCCAACATTAGGGGGAAAAATTTACTCTTTCACTGTTAAATATCATGTCAACTGTAGATTATTTTGTAGATAAGCTTTATCTGGTTATGAATATTCCTTTCTATTCCTACATTGTTGAGAGCTTTTATCATGAATGGGTTTTCTATTTTGTCAAATACTTTTTCTGTGACTATTAAGAGGAGAATGTGGATTTTGTCCTTTATTCTATTAATATGTTGTTATATTAAGTGATTTTGGATGTTCTTATTTTATTTTATTTGTTTGCATGTAGGTGTCCAGTTATTCCAGCACCATTTGTTGAATAGAATATTCTTTCTCGATAAAGTTGCCTTTGTTCCTTTGTTAAACATCACTTGGCTAAATTGTGTTGGTCTATTTCTAGGTTCTCTATTCTGTTCCATTGATCTATTTGTCTATTCTTTCACCAAATACCAAACTTTCTTGATTACAGTAAGTCTTGAAGTTGGATGTTGTCAGTTCTTCAACTTTGTTCTTCTCTTTCAAAATTGTGCTGACTATTCTGGGTCTTTTGCCTTTCCATGTAAACCTTAGAACAAATTTGTTGATATACATAAAATAACTTGCTTGGATTTTGGCTAGGATTGCATAGAATCTATGGATCATGTTGAGAAGAACAGATAACAATATTGAACCTTCCTATCCATGAACATGGAATATCTCTTAATTTATTTAGATCTTTTTTGATTTGTTCACCAGAGTTTTGTAGTTTTCTTCAAATAAATTTTGCACAATTTATTCCTAAATATTTAATTGTTTGGTGCTAATGGAAATAGTGTTGTTTTTAATGTCAAATTCAGTTGTTCATTGATATATAGGATAGCAGTTGACATTTGTATATTAGTCTTGTATCCTGCAAACTTACTATAATTGCTTATTAGTTCCATTTTTTTCCTGTCAATTCTTTGTAGTTTTCTTTATAAACAATCATGTCATCTGTGAAAAAAAGACAGTTTTATTCCTTCCTTCTCAATCTGTACACCTCTTATTTTTTTTCTTGTCTTATTGCATTAGCAAGGACTTCTAGTATGATGTTAAATAAAGTGGTGACAAGGGACATCCTTGCCTTGTTCCTGATCTTAGGGTTAAAGCATCTCACCATTAAGCATGATGGTAGCTGTAGGTTTTTTCTATAAGTTCTTTATCAAGTTGAGGAAGTTCCCCTCTATTCCTAGTTTGCTAAGAGTTTTTATCACAAATGGGTGTTGGATTTTGTCAAATGCTTTTTCTGTATCTGTTGATATGATCATATGTCTTTCTTCTTTAGCATGTTGATGTAATGAATTGCATTAATTGATTTTCAAATGTTGAACTAGCTTTGTATCCTGGAGTAAATCTCATTTGGTTATGGATATAATTCTTTGTATACATTGTTGGATTTGATTTGCTAGAATTTTGTTGAGTATTTTTGCATCTGTGAGAGATATTGGTCTGTAGTTTTCCTTTCTTGTAATGTCTGTGTCTGGTTTTGGTATTAGGATAATGCTGGCCTCTATTTTCAGGAAGAGATTGTAGAGAATTTCAATTTTGGAACAATATTAATTATTGATTCAATTTCTTAGATATAGGCCTTTTCAGATTACCTACTTGTGCTTGTGTGAGTTTTGGTAGATTGTGTCTTTAAGGAACTGGTTCATTTCATCTAGATTATCAAATTTGTGGGCATATAGTTGTTCATAATATTATTTTCTTATCCATTTAATGTCTACAGAATCAGTAGTGATGGTTCCTTTTTCATTTCTGATAAAAATAATTCGTATTTTCTCTTTTTTCTCTTGGTTAGCTTGGTTAGAGATTTATTGATTTTATTGATCTTTTGAAAGAACCAGCTTTTAGTTTTGTTGATTTTCTTTACTTTTATTTCTTCTATTTCATTGATTTTTTCTTTTTCTTTTTTTTCTTTCCTTCATTTTTTTTTTCCTGAGGAAGATTGGCCCTGAGCTAACACTGTGCCAATCTTCCTCTATTTTGTATGTGGGACCATGCCAAAGCATGGCTTGATGAGCAGTGTGTAGGTCTGTGCCTGGGATCCAAACCCACAAACCCTGGGCCACTGAAGCAAAGCACGCAAACCCAACCACTACACAGCTGGGCCAGCCCCTCTATTTCATTGATTTTAGCTGTAATTTCTTTTTTCTTTTTTTAAGATTAGCACCTGAGTTAACATCTGCTGTCAATCTTTTTCTTTTTCTTTTTTTCTTTACTTTCTTTCTTCTTCTTCTCCCCAAAGCCCCCCAGTACATAGCTGTACATTCTAGTTGTGGGTCCTTCTAGTTGTGTCGTGTGGGACACTACCTCAGCATGGCCTGACAAGTGGTGCCATGTCTGCACCCAGGATCTGAACCAGCAAAACCCTGGTCACAGAAGCAGAGCACATGAACTTAACCACTCAGCCACAGGGCTGGCCCCCTCTAATTTTTATTATTTCTTTTCTCTGCTTACTTTGGATTTTTTCTTTTTCTAGTTTTCTAAGGTGAAAGCTTAGATTATTGATTTTAGATCTTTCTTCTTTTCTAATATATACATTCAATGCTATAAATTTCTAAGCACTGCTTTTGCTGTATCTCACAAAATTTGATAAAGCATATGCATTAAAGAATCTATTTTCTTAGAGAATTACCTCCTTTATCATTATATAATACCCCCTTTTTTCCCTGATAATTTTCCTTTCTCTGAAGTTGGCTCTGTCTGAAATTAATATAGCTGTTCCAGCTTTCTTTTGATTAGTGTTAGTATGAAACATCTTTCTCCCTCCCTTTACTTGTAATCCATCTATGTCTTTATAAAGTGAGTTTCTTGTAGACAACATGTAGTTGAGTCTTGTTTTTTAATCCATTCTGAAAATCTGTGTCTTTCAATTGGTGTATTTCGACCATTCATGTTTAAAGTGATTATTGACAAAGTTAAATTACTATCAAACATATTTGTTACTGTTTTCTATTTGTTGCTCCTGTCCATTGTTTCTATTTTTATCTTCTATTCTTTTTCTGCCTTTTATGGTTTTAATTGAGCATTTTATATTATTCTGTTTTTCTCTCCTTTCTCAGCATATCAGTTATACTTCCTTTTTTACCTTTTTAGTGGTTGCTCTAAGGTTTGTAAAACACATTTACAACTAATCCAAGTCCATTTTCAAATAACACTATACTGCTTCATGAGTAGTAGAAGAGCCTTCTAACAGAGTATTCCCAATTCTTTACTCCCATCCTTTATAACATTGCTGTCATTTATTTCACTTATCCATAAGGTCTAATAACCAAATACATTGTTAGTATTATTATTTTGGAAAAACTGTTATTTGTTAGGTCAATTAAGAATAAAAAATAAAATTTGGATTTTAATTGGACTCACATTGACTCTACAGATCATTTTTAAATCCTTACAATGTTGTCTTCTCAGTCATGAACATGTTACATATCTACATCTGAGTCTTCTCGTGTCTTTCAAAAATTTAATAATTTTCTCTGTTAAGTTCTTATTATGTCTTTATTAGATTCACTCAAAGGATCATATAATTGTTGGCCTCTGTTACATGAAACAGTGTTATCTTTTTTGCTTAAGCCAATTTGAGTTGTTTCCTTGCAGCTAAAGGAGTCCTAATACAGGTAGAGTGTCGGGAAATGATAGAGAGCTCAAGAGACACATCTTCTTGAATGGAAGACTAATGCTAATACCCTGCTAAGTGAATTGGACAATGGGGCAACTTTGAAAAATTAGAAACGGGAAATTGAGGGGCTGGCTCCATGGCATAGTGGTTAAGTTTGGTGCGCTCCACATCGGTGGCCTGGGTTTGTGGGTTGGATCCCAGGAATGGACCTACACTGCTCGTCAGCCATGCTGTGGCAGCAACCCAAATATAAAGTGGAGGAAGATTGACACACATGTTAGCTCAGGACTAATCTTCCTCAAGCAAAAAAGGAGGGGGATTGGCAACAGATGTTAGCTCAGGGCTAATCTTCCTCAGCAAAATCAAAAAGCAAAACAAAATAAAAAACAGGAAATTGACATAATCTGACTTGCAGTTTAAAAAGATGACTCTAGAAGACTTGAGGCATGTGTGTCAGGATCCCATTCTAAGTTGAAGGGAGATGTGACAGGTCTGTACAAAGATAGTGGCAGTGCAGATGGTGAGGAGTAAATGGATCTAAGAGTTATTGATATAGAGTGGGCATGACTTGGTGACAGATTAGAAGGCAATTATGACAGGAAGGAATTAAAGATGATTCCCAAATGACTAGCAGAATAGTGGTATAGGAGTAGAATGGGGAGCTATGAAGAACGAAGATGAATTCTGCCTGGCATATGAACTTCAGGTATGTGACGGACATTCAGGTGATATGAAGTAGACGAGTTTGGAGCTCAGAGGATGTCGATTAGATAGATGACGACAGATAGATAGCTGAAGATTTGTTTGCATGTAAATGAGATCACTGAGAAGAAAGTATAAAAGAAGAAAGAGGACAAACCCTTAAAAATATGATTGGTTGTGGAATGGGAGTTTGCTGGAAAAATCAGTGATGCAGGGAAGAATGGTGTCACAGAAGTCTGGGAAGAAAGAATTTCAGAGGAGGAGTGATCCAAATCTCAAAATACAAGGAAATGTCAAATCATGATTTACTTATTGTTGACAAGTGTCCCTTGATTTGGCAATATGTAGGTTACTGTTGGCCTCAGTGAAAGCAGCCTTCATGAGGACTACAGCCAAATTGCAGAATCCTGCAAACTGAATGGGAAGTAAAGAAATGAGACAAAACTCGCAGTTGTTTCAGCAACTTGACTGAGAAAAAGCAGCACTGAGCTTTGAATTTGTGTGAAGACAGGGGAGACGTGCCTATTTGTGTGCTGAGAGAAAGGAGGCATCCATAAGGAAGAACAAGGTGGGAGGAAATGGACTTGAGCCCAGATACAGCTGAGTACCCAGCTTTGTCTGTGTGTCCGTGTGTGGTGTCCAAGAGCAGAAAGATGTCTGGTGCAGTGCGGGGCGGGGCAGTGGCCGACGGCCAGGTGCAGTACAGGGTAGAACTGACTAGGTGAGCTTGGATCCAAATTCCCTGAGGACAAAGCCCGGCTCAGCCTAGCAGTGCAGCCATGAGCAAGTCATTTAACCTTTCTACGCCTGTTTCCTGACCTCTCAGAAGAGGATAATATTGATACCTACCTCACTGGTTGGGATGAGGATTAAATAAATTAACATGCAACAAAGGGCTTATACCAGCGCCTGACACAGCAGGCACATACAAATGACGAAGTGCTTTTGTTCCCCTAGATGGATCCCCACAGATGTCTTCATTCAAATTTCTGATTTATCTGACTCTAGATAAACCTCCACATAGTTTTCTCTGAATTTCTACGTTCAAATATATTCTCTTTTATAATACATAGATTATCCAGATACCCCCAACATGCGCTCTCTCACATTCAGCTGCACAGCAGCACAGCACAGACACGCCCCCTTCCCAGCCATGTCTGCCTGCCAGCTGGTCTGTCCCCTCTCACACACACTCCCTTTTTTTTGATTGGTTTCCAAAACGTCGCTTTCTAATTTGCTATAAAGTGAGCCATGAAGAATTTACTAACAATGAAGAGAAATCACAGCTTAGTATCAGCTATTTCAGAGGAAATGAGATTTAAAATAAATTCTAGAAAGTGGTTATTTTGGAAAGGAAGGGACTGGGACTGGAAGGGGGACAGATATAATCTTTCATCTCTTAAAAAGCAAATCGGAAACAAATACAACTACTGAGATGTGATAAAGCTGGGTGGTGGTTATACTGTGTTTATTATTTTATTCTTTACAATTTACTGTTTGAAAGACTTGAAATCATTAAAAAATAAAATAAGCAAGTTTCCTGGATATTTTCATTTTAAAAATCTCATTGAAAAATGCAGGAAAATACACACACACACACACACACACACAAAGAACTGCTTCAAAAAGTATTTTTAAAAACAACGGTGAGGACTATAAGATTTATGTATATAGTTAGAGTGAATAGTAATGAAAAAATTCAAGTAAATATTTCACTGAAATTACTTATTATGTATTTATATGTTATACATATATTTATTAACAGTTGGTATAAAAGGATACGAATTTTCAAACTTTCAGAATTTATTTATTTGTAAAGGAAAAAATACAGAATGAGTTTAACAGACAAAGCACCCAATTCCTATTTATTTTCTTAGTGGAAAAAAAAGTACATGATACCATACATTGTCATGGCCTGTATTGATTAATCTTACAAGTGATACTGACAAAAACTATAAAATCCAAACTTTAGAGGGCTGTAATGTTGCCACCAGGCATGTATATCTACACTAATATAAATTCAGTCTGTATCCAAACAATCCTTTTTCACCCTTTCCCAGTATCACTTGGCTTTCCTCACCCCTTTGCTGTCATCAGTAGCGCTGTGGAGCACCTGTGCTCCCAAGTCCTCTGCTGTCCTATCCTTATGTTAATCCACTGACGTGCACCTGAAAACACCAGATTCTAAGAAGGGAGGGGTACCTGGCACATGGCCTCAACTCCTACCAACAGGGGGCGCTGACTGTCTTCCCAGCCTCCATTCACTCCTTTACTTTTACTCCCATTAGGCCTGCTTTGCATCCTTAGCAGATTCATAGGAGAGCACAGGCGGACCCTTTGTGCCCTAAGACGACTGGAGCTAGCACATCGGTCCAGGCACTGCCCCGCCCCCTGGTGGTGCACAGAGAACACAACCAGGCCCTGTGCAAGGTGGGGCACTAAACCTACAGCCCGGGTAAAGGGAGACGAGGTGGGGAGGCAGTGATTCTGTGCATCGCAACAGACTGAGTGGTCGCTGCGGGGACCGCCTCTGACCCATCAGCAGGTCAAGGTCTGCTGATGATCTTCAGGTAAATGCCCTCATGATCAGAGGAACGGTGCTGGAGGTTGGGGAACAGCACATCCCATCACTGACAGTCTAGATCGGGCCACATTGATTTTTTTTTAATTGTAAAAATAATAACATTAAAGAAAATGTTTATAACAGGAATAAGAAATCGTAGAAACTTATTGCTCTAACACAAGTGTTTTCATGGTCTCTTCCTTCATTGACTTGAGACTTCCAATTTAGGTCTACTCTTTTTATTTAACATTATCCCAAACAATAGCAATGTTACAGTTATGATCACGAAGGAAGCAGGGGCATTTGAAGTGTAGCAGCATTTCTGCAGGGCCCTTGCCTGGGAATGCCCCACGGGCTTCTCTGGGTCACAGAAGTAGGCTCCTTTGGTGGGTGCAGATGGTAGACCTTAGCTTGTGTTTCTCTAGGCCTGAGCCTTGGGCTTGGCTAATCTGGGCTGTGTGAAAACCTGTCCCCAAGAGGACTCTGCAGGTAGAAGGTGCCCACCCTGTTCCTACAGAAATAGCACAAGAAGGCAGGGCTGGCATAATTCCAACCAAGTCCCCAAAGGAGTATGATCGAGGGACTGGTGGATGCTCTTTAAAGACCAAATTTTACTGGGATCCCTCTCCAGCCTGCTTTCCCCAAGATTCTGTACCCACCAGGCTGGAAATTTTCTGAAAGAAACATCTGGGACCTCCCCATCGTCCCTGCAGCCCAGGACCAGGTAAAAGAACTCCATAATGATCAAAGGACTCCTCATCTAAAACAATTGCTGTCCACTACTGCCCCAGCCTTGGGGCTGCGCTGTCACTTCTGAACATGAAACCATCAGGAGGCAGCCTGAGCCCACAATGAGCCATTTCCTCCTAGAGAAAACGGGTCACTTGTGCAAAGACCCCCTTCCAGAGCCACATGCCCACCTCCTGGCCCCGCAGACTTTCCTCTCACGGTCTCAACTATGCCATCGATTCTCTGAAGACATGCTATAGGGCTGAAAATGGGTGGGAGGAGGGGGGTGGAAGTTTCAGGCATTTGGGGGAGTCGACTGGGGCCTAGGTACCAAGTCCTTCAAATTTAACACCTACCATGGTGCCAAGACCACAATATGTGTTCAATAATATTTAAGTAATGGTTGCATGAAATTGAAGTAACAGGAAACCCAAAGCTGAAGAAAAGCCCTAGGGAAGGAAAGTGTGTGAGTATGCACGGGGGAGGGCCATTCTGTGACCAGGTTGGGTCTGGAGCCCCTGCCGCTGCCCAGAACTGGGGCCCCTATAATGTCTTATTCTGCATACAGAAGTCTTGGAAGTCTAAGTGACCTCCCCACTTGGAGGGAAGTGATGAGGCTGAGGATGGGGATATGTGTCTGGACTATGAGGGCGGTAGGAGAGACATCACATAATTCACAGGCTGAGCAGGACAGCACAAAGGCTACAGGTTCCATTCCCAGCCCTCGGCTTATAAAATCCCTCCAGAGGCAGATACTGAGCCCAACCTGGCGGGACCCTGCTGAGCCCTATTACTCTCAGTGAAGGCCAGTCCTGGGAGCTCCCCGACCCCAGGGCCACTCATGTTTTTTTACACAGGTAATCCATGTTCATTATAGAAAAATGCTACATCACTCTTTATTGGACACCAGCACCAGCAACAGACCCCTTCTCTCCAGGTACAGGGGCATGTGGGCAAGGGGCTCCGTCCCCCGGCCAGGATGCAGTGGAACCCCACTACCACTCTCCTAGGGCCAGCACCCTCCTCGGTGCCTGGGGCTGCTTGCTCAGGTCTCTTCAAACTCCTGTTCACAGTAGCCTACATTGAGGGGCTGGGCCTGGATGCCTCGCCTGCAGGAAGACGTGAAGAAACCGGCCAAAATAAGCCACTCAGAGGGGGCAAGGCTTAGGCAACACCTTCCCCACCGCAAACAACAGTCTCCCCTTCCCCCATTTCAGTGGATCTCACACTGCTGCTCTACACCAAAATTACTTGGGATCTCACTTCCAGAGATGCTTGCTTGGGGTCGGGCCACATCTTGGCAAGAATCTGCATTCTGAACAAATGGCCTGGGTGATTTTGATACAGGGACAACCAGGAACTTTGGGGAGCACCTCCCTTTTTCTAATCTGCCTGTCTCTGTACCCCAGCTCCAAGTAACTCAGTCCCTTTAGAAAAGAGGTGGATGCCTGAGGGGTGCCCAGTGTTCTTGGCCCACTGAGCCACCCTTTAATGGCTCTAAAATGCTGTAAAATGCAGTGGCAGTGGGGGACTGAGGCACTGTCCAGTCCATGCCCAGGGTGTGGGCATGAATTCTGTCCTTCGGTCTCAGCCTAGGTTCCGAGACTGGACCAGTCTCCTTAGGGCACCTCTAGGCACACCGCCTTTATTATCCAAACAAACAGCGTGCTTAGAGATGGTGAGGAACCAGCTCAAAATCCCCCAGTGAATTATAGACAGTTGAGGCCTAGACTCCACCAAGCTAGGCTCCCAACCTAGGACTCTGCCCTGCACGAGGCTGTGTCCGCCAGGTCCTCAAGACCTAGTCAATGAGTGAATGAGGGAAATGACCATCTTACGCAGGCCCAGCCCCAAGAGGGGCGCAGGTGTCATGAAAGCCCATAAAAGCATGGCCTTGGCTAAGAGCACTGACTTTCAAGTCAGCCTGGTTCAAATCCTTGTTCTGAGCGACTTTGGACAAGTTACTTAACTTCTCTGTGCCTCAGTTGCCTATCTCTAAAATGGGGATAAAACTGTATCTACCTTATAAGGTTGTGGTGAAGATTCAATGAAATGATGTCTGTAAAGGGCTGGGCGCAGTGCCTGCCACACAGTAAGACTTTGTAAGTTTTAGCTATTATTAGTATTCTTTTCCTGTCAGTAAGGGGTCTCAAGCCCCCGACCTGCCCACCCACCTTGGGAAGGCCCCACGGCCTCTTACCTCAGCAGCTCACAGCGGAAGTCTGCCAAACGTTTAGAGGCAAAGTCCAGATTTGTCACCAACTTGCTGCTCCACAGCCTCTCGGCAACAGCCCCTGCTCTGGGCCTGGAAGAAAGGGGGCACACACCAGGTCGGGCCCTGTGTTCCCTGCAGGGGTGCCGGACACCCACAGGCTACTGTCTCTTGTTTAGGCGCCCGGGACTAGCTCAGGGCTAAGGGATGGGATCAACACCTTACTCAGAGTGGCAGCCTGATTGGAGGCTCCCAGGGACTTCTAGGGCTCAGCTCCATCTTCATTAAAATGTGGAGTGATTCCACTTTCCTCCTCTCTCAAAGACATGGGGACCAGAGTAAGTCTTACAGGTGACCTGAACTGTTACTGGCAGCAGCAGGTGTTCTCAGAATGTCAACTCCACACCCCCACCGGGCTGCTAAGGAAACTGCACAGGGAAGTCTTATTACAGGAGTCAGGGACTTTCATCATCCACGCTCTCCAGGCCTCGTTATCTTTATCTGTGGGGATAACAGTCTCTATCCTCCATACTTAATGGGTTATTGGAGGAGCATATGGAAGTCGGGTGGGAAGTGAACACTCCACACAAACAGATGGATCACAGCAACGCCCCTTCCTCAGGCCTGACAGGAGAATACTAGTCTGAGGGTGGCTGAACCGAATTGAGTCTGTAAGGGAGAACCCATGCCCTCCATTCCGCAGAAAACCCTTACCAGAGCCTGGGGACCAGGTTTGTGCTGTCCACATACTCCCCCCACATACAGGCCTCTCCACCAATCACCAGAGCCTTCTGCTCAGGGGTACCTGAGGGAAAACAAGCAAAAAGAGTGTGCAGGTGGTGGTGGGGTACCTCTAGGGGGTAATCCTCAAACACCTTCCCAATGTGGCCCTCTCCTCAGATAGGTCGTTTCATCTCCTAACCTGAAATGTCTAGCCCAGACCCTCCTGCCTCCTGCCCTGTGTCCCAGCCCAACCCTTCTGGTCAGCAAGGAGAGCCCCCTGCTGTTACCGTCAAATGCCAGAGGCTCCACCATGTAGACCTTCTCCCAGTCAGGGCCATAAGTGATGTGGTTCAGGTACCAGGGGGCAGAGAGCAGGGCCCGGAAGCTGGCATTGGTGACCAGTTCCAGCTCCTTCATATAGCTTACTGGTGCCTCTTCTCGCCATACCTGGATGATTGTGTCTGGACGAACCTGTTACAAAAGGTCAAATGGCAGTAATGGCATGTAGCTGAGGAGATTCCTGGGCCACATTCTTATGCAGGCAACCCAGGCCAAGGGGTGTGTGCCCCCTCTGCTCCCCAGCCACAAAGTATTTCTCTGTGACTCCTAACCATTGAGCTCCTAGCCCAGTGCAGAGGCCAAGGATTGCATGGGCCCTAGGAGAGCTCCCTGCTGCTTCCTCTCCCAGTCCTTCCACAGCCTCTCTGTCCACACTGAGATACTAATACTAGCTGTGACATAAGACAGGCAAGCAGTGGGACCCAGGAGACTCATCAGGAGCTACCATGTCCAAGAATCTCCAGATGTTTCTGAGGATGGGACAAGGTTCCTGAAGAGCCCCTGCATGTGGCAGGAGCCTGAGATCTTACTGATCAACAATGGAGAAGGTAGCCCTGCTCCCACAGACCTGGAAGACTCTAGTCTAAGACTCAAGAAGGAAAACCCAACCCATCATGCCAGTCTCAGGAATCCCAAGTAACCTAACAACAGAAAGAATTCTTGATTAGTTTGTAGTGAGGGAAGATAGACAGAGGCTCTAACACCCACATCCAGGGCTGGGACCTCTGCAACCTTTCTAGAAGGGAAAGGAGAGATGGGCCCTCAGTGCTCTGAACATTAAAGGCTAATTGAAACCAGGAGTATCAGTCTGTGTAGAGGTGGGGAAGGGCTGGGAGACCAGAGGGAGGCACCACGGGTGGCACCTTCTCTCTCTGCCCCTGGCTCACCTTTACTTTATTATCAAACACCTCCTGCCACACCACATAGCCCTTGCCATAGGCAGAGACAATGTCCAGCAGCCTGGTGAGGAAAGAAAATGTCTGTTCAGTTCAGATAGGCTCTGGGCTGTCAGTGCCAGTGATTTAGGGTTGAACCTGGCTGGAAGCCCATTCCTGATCGAGCAGTGTCTTCCCCAGGTTGGAACGGACCACTCCCAACTTGAGAGGACCAAGGACCCTTTCAGGTGCCCAGAGAGTGGTCACGCAGGGCCTGGCCCTGGTATGCAAAGTGAGGACCCCACAGGAGGTGACCTCGAGGGACCCTGCCCACCCTCCTTCCTTCCTCACGTCTGGATGTAGAAGGATTCCAGCTTCTTGAAGTCATTACCAAAGCCCTTCTTCTTCATAAAGTCCTGGATGTCTGGGTTCGACTTCCTGAATCCCAAGAGAAAAAGAAGATTAATTCTTTCAACAGCCTCAAAGCCCAAAACTTGAGGATTAGCCACTTGGCCTCCCACAATTTCCTTTTTCACCTGAAAAACCAATCAACCAAGGATCTCAGAAGCCCAAAATATGGAAGGTGTGGCTGAACAAAGCTATATGAAGGGGACCACTGACATAGGGTGAGAATAGATGGGCCTGCAATGAAGAGCTTAAGTTCAAACTGTCAAGGAGAATACATATTAGTCTCTCCAGACTAGACATGCAGTTCTGAGGTCTTGGCCTGGGGCTCTGGCACACTGGATTCTGGCTTCCCTCTCTAGCCCTCCACCCTAGGCGCACATTCTGCTTTTCCCTTAGTATTTATTCTTTATTCCACCTAGATACAAGCACTCCTGTACGTCACCCGCTGCAGCTCCCCTGGCCCACAACGTCTACATCTTGCTCACATTTCCTCTTGGAATGTTTTTCCCTTCCTCTATGTCTCGAAATAGCCAAAGCATTTCCCTAGATCCAGCTCTAGTGCCCACTTCTCTAAAAAGCCCCTCGACCTCTTTTGAGCTAACGAGATCTGAGGGTTTGGACTTTACAACTTAATATTAACTAGACACTGTCATATATTAGTCTCAAACTCATCTGTCTCTTGACTCTTCAATGAGACTATTTTAAGCCTTCAAAAGCAGGGATCATTTTTCCTTATCCTGGATTTTTCCAAGACAATTCTGTGCCCAGAGCTGGTTTTTCCATAAATTTCTCAAGGATATGACAGGGGGGAGATAGAGTTTCACATTTACAGTCTGGCCAAAATCAGGGCGGGCCTCTCTGTAGGTGGGCAGAGGGAAGGCCCAAGTGCCTGAGGAGCCCCTGACACAGATAGCCTCCAGGGGCCACCCTCTACTCTGAGTAAGAAATTCGTCAGGCTGGGTTGGGAAGATCAAGGGGCTCATACCAGCAGGAGAAATCAACCTCATCTCCTCCAAGATGAAGATAAAAATCTGGGAAGACAGAGCTGACCTCCAAGAAGAACGTGCTCATGAACTCATAGGTACTGTTGAGAATGGGATTCACTGGTCCAAAGGTGCCAGAGGGCTGAGACCCAGAGTAGCAAGGAGTCAACAATCCGGGGGCACCTAAGCCAACAGACAATCCCACACAAGTGTCACAAATACACAGAGCCCCACGCACAGTCACATACTTAAGGACATTAAGTCACCAAAAGTAAGACAATTGTGTTCATAAACATTACACGCACACATGTAGGAACACACAGGCACTCACAGACACTGGCAATCATGAGCGTTTAGTCACAATCAAAGAGATACAAACATATCCACAATCACAAACAGTCCAAGGCTGGATTACAAGCCAGACAACTGTCAGCACACACACACTCTTGCCTTGACACACTGCTTCCAGCAGGGGTCACCCTTGCTCCCAAAGGCTGCTTTTTTCATGCCACCTTTTGGCAGAAAAGCAGAGAGCCCGATCCAGCCAAATTGGCCAAATCTTTCTTCCACTGCAAAGGCATCATTAAGACAAGGACGTCTGTGAAGAATTTGCTCATATTTTAATAGTTAAGAAGTGGCCTTCTTTGCCCAAAGTAGGTTCTGCCTACTAAATTCCCAGGTGGAAGAAGTTGATGGAAAACATTCTTCTAGGGACCAAGGCCGGGACATGCCATATCCATGAGCCAACGCCCTGAAGCCCCACTGAGGGGGATCAGTAGACTCCCTCTATCCCCAGAAGTTATTCTTACCTGGTCCCCAGGACTGAGTGTGGCCAGGAGTGTCAAACTCTACCAACACACGGATACCCCGAAGCCGTGCATATTCAATCACCTCCTTCACATCCTGTGCTGTGTAGATGTGGGTGGCAGGGTTGTAGGACCCCTGAAAGGCAAAGACACACTTCGGGGTCTCATTTCCTGCAGGCTAGCAGAGTAGAGGGTACTCAAACTGCCTCTAGAACTCCCCAGATGTCAGAAAACCTACCCACAGCTGTTTGGTGTCAGAAACTATCTTCAAGGAACTTTATCACAATTTCCTACAAGCTATCACATCTATTATTTTAGCTGAGTGTCATAATGCCACTGAGATGAACAAGGTAGGTATTATGCCCATCTAACAGAAGAGAAATAAATAAAAAGGGAATGAGAGCAGGAGAGAGCATCTCCTGAAGGTCACAAGGCAAATTAATGGCAAAGTTTGGACTTGACTCAGGTCTCCTAAATCCAAATCCAGAGCCTTCCCCCATGTTAGTGTGTCCTAAAACTGGCTGGTTAGGATGAGAGCCAGTGTCCTTGCCAGCAGGGCCATGGCCAGGCTCAGACACTGACCTATAAACTTGGTCTGGGAAAAATTGAGACATACCTTTCTGGTGAGCTCTGGAAAAGTGAAGCTTTCATATGGGAAGGAAGGGTCATCGACCATATGCCAGTGGAAAACGTTGAATTTACTGTATGCCATGACATCCTGTAGGTCAGAGCACACACTGTGAACCCATCTCAGCCTCTCCAGTTTCAGTGTCAAACTTGGGAAGCTGGGCACACTGGCAGGTTGCTCCACACACCCCCATAGGCTCAACCTGCCCCAGCTTACTGTTAAGTGTTTATAGGGTGTCTCTATCACACTCTCCTGTCAGCGAGTGCCTGGCATGGAGAAAAGAAAGACCCAGAACATTTTTTTCTTTTCCTGGGGCACATCCAAAGATGGCTGACAGAAGCGGTGTCTCCCTTTTGAGATGAGTTCTAGCCACACTGAGAAGAGGGATGGTATGTGTACCCTGGAGTCTTCCAAAAGCCCCCAAATGCTCTGAAGACTAATTCTTCCTCCTGCCATTTGTTTTGGGTTGCCTGACTAGTGTTTAACCAAAGTATGAGTTCTTTTGGGAGTTTAGTAGTCCCATAACTCATAAATCTCAGAAGCCAAGACTGATGGATGTGTCCACTCCTTTGGTTCCAGCAGAGAGGCAAAGGAAAAGGTAGACACGTGAGAAGGATCAGCAACAGTCAGATAAGACCACCCATCCAACCTGAGATAGTTAGGAAGGTCCCCAGCTGAGGCTTTGAACATCTCTTTCCTATGACCTTGTCCTAACTAAATGAAAGTTACCCCGGTTTGGTCAAAGAAGCCAATTCCCCAAACCACCTTCTGCTAGCCTGGACATTGGTCCATAGTAGCCAGTGGGGTAGATTTAAATAACTCTTGTGATTTTTTTGAGTCCTAGAGCAGGTCATCTTCCACATTTTCCCCAGGAACTCATAAAGTTACATAAATTCTCTGTAACTCTTTAGGAATATGGTACCTGGTTTATCCCTTGCCCCATCACCCCAGAACCCTAAAGGCAAAGAAGGCCTTAAGGCCTGGGTACCAGAGTGTTCAGGATGCTAGACAGTGGCAGGTAGTGGCGAGATGTATCCAACAACAAGCCCCGGTGAGGGAAGCGGGGAAAGTCCTCAATCTCCGTCTTGTTGATAAAGAACTGTGCCGAATAAACATTGAATGTGTCAGAATTCAAAGGGAACTCACTGTGGGGGTGGAAGAGAATGAGGAAAATCTCCCAGGATGCCCAAAAAGCTAATCTGTCACCGTTCTGCAGGGTAAGTATCTCCCCAAATGCCCCACACCTCTACCTCAATGACCACAAGCGGGCAGTCTAGACAGCAACTGCCTCACGCTAGCCAAACACGGCTGTCCCACACACCACTCAGCCTACAAATTCTGGATTTTCACTGACTGTTAATATGTTTGCTTTTTTCAAAGAAGGTGGTCTAAGGTCATTAATAAGTAATGACTCAGGGGAACGAACTTAGTAATTCCAAACAGGCCAAATCTCCCAAACCAGTTTCCACCCATATCTCCTTGTATACTCTTGTTGGGGCCATCTCAAGCCACCGGGACTCTGTCTAAGGCAAAAAAAAGATTTTTCCAGGACTCTCAACATTGGGAGCAAACCCCAGAGATTGAAAAGGAGCCCTTTTTGAGAGCCCACACTCACCGTGCCCTCAGGAGATCTCCATACGAGCTGGCTGAAAGTCTCCAGGCCTACAGGGAAGCAGGCAGAGCAAAAACTCAGGGAGGTGGGAAAAGAGATGCACCTGTTTGGAAGGTTCTCAGTGTGGCAGAGGATAATGCCTGGGCACACAGGAAAGTGGATGTGGTGTAGCCTGAAGATTCTCAACACTTATGAAAAGAGGAACTAGGAAGCCAGTATCTATTTTCACTCTGTATTGTATTTTGGGAGGTGGCAATGTAAGGGGTTTTAGTGCTCCCCCTAGCAACACACTAACCCTCAAAACCCACATAACTCTTATCCATATTTCCTAAGCCTTGAATTCCCACGAATATTATGAAGGAAGGCCAAGATGTGTGCTTGTGAGGAGAGATGCAGGGACATGCCAGCTCGCAAGGGGTTAAGGCTTTCCATGGACAATACCATTCAGGAGCTAAGGGAGCTGAAGAAAAGGGTCCCCGATCTGCTGCCCCTTCACTTCTCCCAGACTGAATGGTGAGAAAGTGATCATAAGCTTGAGTTTCTAAGAAGCCTGGGTCCACGGCTGGACCTAGAAGACAAAGAATCAACCACTTTTCCTCTTCAGAGCTTGAGAGGAGAACCAGCTAGATGGAGCTGAGGTATGACAGGCAGCAGTTGCCCCAGAGGACTGCTCAGTTTGCTGGATGCAGACTCCTAGATTCCAGCAAGGCCCGAGGGCAGGCATGTTGAGTCCAGAGCATTATATATTCCCAACTGCTGGGGCCCCACTACTGAAAACCCAGCAGAAGCCCTGTGAAGGACTCCCAGAGTCCCAAATTTTCAGAATGAAAGGATCTGTGAGACCTTCGTGGTCACTCAGCGCCTAATTTGAGGCAGGCTGCTAGAATACTGTTTCGGCTTCTCTCTCTCATCATTCACCAGCACAGGTTTTACCAAAAGTAGTGGAGATATTGGGCTAACTCTGTATATGGGGACCAAATACCTTTCCAGTAAACCAAGAAGAAGGTTGTGGGCCTATCACTTATTAAGTAATAAAGTCCTAATTTTCTCCTGAAATATAGTTCTACGTATTTTTCTACTATTTACCTCTTTTTTGACATTTACCTATTTCTTTTGATATAATTTTCCTTTTTAAAGATCTTTTCCAATTACGTGGCTTTAGTGAGAGCTGAATAGGCAGTGTTTGTGGCAAAGCCAGCCCTCTTCGCCACTGGCACCCTCAGCGTCAGCCTGCAGCGGGAGCTACTGCCACTGCACAGGCTGACGCCTGTCAACTTCTAGGACAGCTGTAAGGAGAACACTCCTGTCAGGGAGATGGGGGAATACTCCAATGGTCTCCATAAAGGAAGCTTCCTAAAGTGGGGGCATTCACTGGGCCCCCAGTCCCGGGCCCCCACCCCTCCAGTGCCAACCTTCCCACATCACCCTTTTCTCTACCTCCCCACATCAGCCCCACCTTGTTACCTCGGAGAGCTCCCCAGACAGTCTCAGAGAAGAGGAAATTCTGCTCATCGTTTATGGTTAGAGTGTCTGAAATGACAGAAATGACCCCATTTGGTTAAGGATTTCTACTCTCAGATTACAGATCACATGTTCTGTGTAAATCCTTGGATTAAAAACCAACAGCAAGATCACTGTTTTTTTAAATCTTTCAAAGAAGAGACGTCCCCAGAGCAGGGGCAGCTGCAGGGCAAGCAGGACTAAAGCCAGAGTGGGAGGGTGGTCACCCAGGGGCTCTGTAGAGATGACATGAGACAAGGGTCAGGCTGGAGCAGAGTCCTCGGCAAAGCACCACCTGCTTTGTGGGTCAGTTTCCCCCACCAGAAACGTGACTTCCTGCCAGCTCTTAGCTGAAAGGAAGAAGGGGACAGGGACATGTGGAGGGGTTAGTCCAGGTTACGATGCTCTCAAAGCCTTCATAATCACCCTCCTTTCCCTTTGTCTCCAGGCTGTGGCTGCTTCATCCAGGAGTGCGAGGGAGAAGCTGAGACTTGAATGTTCGCTTTGGAGACTGAGAAGTCCCCAAATGCTGCTGTTCATGGAAGACAGGAGGCAGTCACAGGACAAGGACTTGACTTCATCTCAGTACAAATGACTAAAAACGACTTCTCCTCCCAGTGTAGAGTCTCTTAGAGAAAAATCAGCAAAGTGTACAAATTCCTAAAATGGCAGTGGAATTATACTCAGTCCAGAAGACGAGCGTCCTGTGGGATTCAGTGAGCAGCCAGTGTGATGTTCCACAGTCAGCCTTCAGACACTGGTTAGAATGCACAAGAAAGACTCACCTTCTAGGGCTCTCAGCACGTGGTGACCATTGGTCCCCACAGTCTAGGAGGCTCCAGGCCTAGCATCAGCAACTTAGGCCAGGCCATCCAGAGTCAGAGCTCCAGACAAGTGCTTGCTTTTCTAGAATAGGGAACAGGGTGGTACTTACAATTCTCTGCTGACTCCAAAGAAGGAAGTTGGTCACACCCAGGAGTGGCCACATGGATAACCAACGAATTAATCTCCAATGTATGCTGTTTTTCTGTAAGGACAGGGTAAACTTAGTGTGGCTGACCTGCCAGCAGAAGCAAGAGGCAAAAACAAAGTCCTACAGGAGGGTCCCTAGCTCTAGCCCCTTTGGCTCACATGCTTGTGGTAAGAGGGAAGGGAGGACATTACCAAGGCATTACCCTTGGCACAGGCACTGCCTAGTCATCCGCCCAACTTTTTCATTTTGGCTGTGCTCCCCTCTTTCCCCAGTAACCAGCCCTGACCCATGTATACAGGGTCCAGCAGCAGCTCTTTGTAACCAGGGCTCTATATTTCTGGCTTGGTACCATCCAAGCACACGATTTTAGGACCTCAACAACTGCTTCTCAACTCGAGGCAGCTCCTCAAAGTGTGGTCTGCACATTAGCTGCTGATTTACAGACCGTGTTACTGGTTGGTCACTAGATAGGAAGCTTCTATGACGCCAGAATGTAAATCAATTATGTCAAAGTAAACACTCTGTTTAGTTCTAATATTTTTTCCTAACAAGGTTTTCTTGATGAAGGGAACAGTTTTACACTGTGGTGTGTATGCTTCTCATCTCACTGCAGACTGGCGCATGACGAAGCACTGCTCTTGAGGGCTCTGGATGAAGAGTTTCTAATTTTGTTAATTAGATGTGAGCAGATAATAGGAGGTTGTCTTATGCAAGGGGGCCTGAGATGATCCAGCTGGTGCTCCAGTCACCGGTCCATCCTGCTTCCTTCCCTCCTCTTCCTAAACAGGTTGTCTGTCTAAGGTAGACTTCTGCCCAACAGTGGAAAGCCACCCAGTATGAGCCAACCCCCTATCTAATATAGTCCTACAGATCCCAGTCTATGCAAAAAAAAAAAGCCAAAATACAAATGCACTGTCTCTTCCCACCCTCCTACCGGTTCTTCTCCATGACCTTCAGGGGGGTTATAATTGTACCACCCCAAGCCTGAACCTCAATGAACTCATTCTATTTTTCTATGGAGCCACATGCAACCCCACTGGCACCACAACATCTATGACTTCCTACGGAACTACAAAGTCAGGAATAGGATGGCCTGGCAGAAAGCACAGAGAGAGGATTCAAAACCAAACTGGAATCCCAAATGTTATCCGTATCTAGGCAGAAGGAACCCAAGAGCCTTGAACCATCCCAAACAAGCCTGCTCAAACCTCCTGAGCACCACCACATGGCTGCATCTCAGCTCTCAGCTCCGCCACGAAGCAAGCCAATCAGAGGCCCTTTCCTACCATCACATGCTCTCCCCTCCCAGTAAAGACCCTGTAGCCCCACTCTAATATTTGCCTAAACTCTGCAGGGAGAAGGGAACTTGAGGCTACTCTGGGCCAGGCCAACTCATAACTCTATTCCAAACCCTAAAAAATCACCCTCACAACAGAGAAAGACAACCAGGCTTTCAGGGCAGAGACCACTCTCAAAGCAGACTCTGTAGGGTCATTCCAAGCTCCCCAGGCAGACAGGCTGCGTGTGCAAACCCAAGACCAAGGAGGGCTTAGCTGAGGGGCAGGGCTGAAGAACTACAGAAGAACATTCCTCCCGAGACTGTGTCTTCATCCCCTGCCTCCTTGTCCCCCTTCCACCCTACACATCACAGAGCTCCAATGTCATCGTGTAGAGTCCACCTGCGTGTCTACCCGAGCGGCCACTCAAAAGAGGGCAAAAGTCCTGAGCTTTAGTGTTTATCCTCTGGACTTCAGTCCACAAATTGAGGAGAAATCACAACTAATCCATATGCAACTGCCACGGTAACTGCCCTGATGACAAGAGAGGTGCATAAATACCAGGTTTATCTGAACTATTACTTGCAAGAAAAAAAAATATCTAATTGTTTTTATTGTTACTATTATATTTTTATTTTCTAAAACACACCTGCACTCCCTTCTATAAATCCATAGTCTTTTAGAGGGGAGGGCCACAGACTCCTTTGAAGATCTGATGAAAAGAAAGGATTTTTTTTACCTAAAACAATGTCCCTAATTTAAGGGCTCACCCTTCCACCTCCTGCTACCAATCTTACAGTGAAGGGTCCCTGTCCTGAGTGCTCTCAGTGACTCATCTGGGTTTGAGCTGATAAGAAGAGACAGAGCCATGGTTGCTGTTTGAACAAGCAATGAGGGGGAGGGTTTGAGGGAGGCAGCGATGTGAGAGCTGGCAAAACAGGAGGGACACTGGGTCATTTAAAAGGATGTAAATAGAGTGTCATCATTGGAGTTTTCCGCCTCCAAGTTGCTACTCTGAAGAGAGCAGGAAACAGGCAGGGGACAGGCCAGCCGCCTCTGCACACACCCACACCCTGCACTGAGAAGGACAGAGGTGTGGGAAGCACGGCATGGCAAACAGCCCGATCAGCCAGCAGTCTCATGGGCACGCTCACAATGAGCCCAGGTGGGACGGCAGGAAATTCTGAAGCCTCAAGTGCTCAGGAAGCAGCATGGAAAACAGCAGCGAGCTGGAGAATCAGGAAAGGTTGGTTCTGGTTCTGGTTCTGCACTGCCAAGCTGCATGAGTCTCGGGCTCCTACTTCCTTGCCTGTAAACAAGGGCAGGGTGGGTCCAGACTCCAGCCCCTCCTCTTCAGAGCCAATACTTCTGGTTCCACAGACAGATCATATACTCTAGGGTCCCATTCCTCAACCACTGCCTCCTATCTCCGCAGCTCCCTCATCCCCCTGCTTTCACACAAACCTGCTCTTTTCTTTGGGTTCACTGAAAAGCTTGTATTTTTTTAAATTTAAGAACTGAAAAAATTCAAACAGTACAGAAGTGTTCACAACAAAAAAATAAAAGCTATCTTTTGCTCCCCTCCTCAGTGCCCTCTCTGAAGAGATAAGCGCTGTTAGTTTTCTACCCTTGTATCCCTTTTTTAGCAGAATTTAACCTTGTTCATGACAGACAGGTCCGCTCTGGATGTGGAACTCTGAGAACAAGGGAACTCTGAGGCCCTTTTACTACCCAAGTCCCACTGTTGAACTTTCTCCAGAAGCCAGTACAATGACCCTTCCATCACCTTTCTGTGCTCAGTCCTCTCCCATCTTCACTTCCTTCCCTGCTGGCATAGATGTGGTGATCCACCATCTCAAACACAGTCTACCAATACTCTCAACAACCTGTTTTTTTTTTTTTCTTGCACCCAGTGGACAGAACCCTCAACCCTGGATCAATCTAACATCTGCCTTCTGTGCACCTAATCCTGGCTACTGTGCCCCATGGGAGGGAAGGGAGAAAAATCCCGTAACAGCGTGGTTGGGCCACTGTAAAGTCAGGATCTCTCATCTTCACTGGGACCTCAATGCTGCCCTGAAAATCCATCTCTACCACTGCTTTTTTCTATTTTCTGCAACAGCTGTTTCAAACTTGTACCACTTTCTTCAAGTCTATGACTTGATCACTGCCTCCCTTACTTTCAGCAGACAATCAGGAGAGAATGCCCGTCTTCCCCTGCTCTCCCCTCTTCTGACAAAAATATCTGCAGCACACACTAGGGCTTTACCTTCGCCTCCTGCTACCTGGACGGAAGGGGTTCCCTTTCACCTGTGCTCTGGATCTCTCCTCAGGCTCCTTTGGTATAAATTGTTTCTCTTTTCTCCAACATCTTCAAATTATTTTTTCTGCTGATTCTTTCCCATCAGCATTAAAATATTTGCAAGTATTCCTGGTCTCAACTCCACATCATCTCAGTCACTCCTTCTCTCACCTTGCAGTCACAAACAAACTCTAGAGGAAATGTAGCCTGAGCAGTTAGGTTCTGAACTTCAAAGTCAGACAGATCTGGGTTTGAATTTTGGTTCTAATACTTTCTAGCTGTGGGACCCTGGGCAAGTTATGTTCCCTCTCTGGGCTGCAGTTTCCTCATCTGTAAAATGGGGATCATAACAGCACCTGTCTTATTGAGCTGTTGGGAAGATTAAATGAGTTAATGCATGTGAAGTGCTTGGCTCAGTGCTCAGCACATGACAGTGCTCATGGAGTTGGTCATCCTTAGTCCTCTTTTTGTACCCACTTCCTGACATCCTATCTACTCCTCAGTCCACTATAATCTGGCTTCCTTCTCCACCACTCCTCTGAAAATGCCTTTCCCAAGGTCCTGTATTTCTGTAACTAAGTTCAAGGGATCCTTTTCAATTCATTCATTCATTCGACAGCTATTTACTGAGCACTTACTATGTGCCAGGCTGTTCTAAATGCTGGGTATACAACAGTGATCAAAACAACAAAAATCCCTGCTCTCATAGAGGTAATATTATAGCGACGACTCACTTCTTCAAGGACCTCTTGGCAGCATCAGACACCCCTGACCTTCTTGAAACTAAACTCCTTGAGCTTGGAGGGCACTGCTCTCTCTTGGTTTTCCTTCTAACTCTTTGAATATGTTTGCTCATTCTCCTTTTCCTTCAAAAACCCTCACATGCTGGTTTTCCCCAGGGTCTCCAGGGTCCAGACTTCTTTTTTTCTCCTTGCTTACACTCTCCCTGGACAATGCCATCCATTCCCACAGAAGCCTGATGATTCTCAAATCTGCCTTTCCATGCTACTCTTCTTCTGGAGCTCTAGACTCATGCACCTCCACTCAAATGTCTCAAAAGCACATCAAATGTGAAATACAAAATTGAACTAATTCTTCATTCCTCTTCCTGGCTGATCTTCTCTCTCAGTTTGATAACGGCACCATCAATTGATTTACCCAGACCAGAAACCTCCTCCTTCTCCCATCTTTATGAGTAGATCGCAAGTTCATTCACTCATAACATTAACTGTCTACTATGTGTCAAACACTGCTAAGCACTGAGATTACAACAGTAAAAAAGAAAGACCCAATTAAGTCTTATAACTACAAAATCCTTATTATCTCTTAACACCATCACCACTTTTCCACTCCCATTGGGTCAAAAGCCTTAATCCAGCCTCTCACAAATTCCCACCTGGATAACTGTAAAAATCTCCCAGTTCTCTCCCTGCTTCCATATATGCCCCATTTCAATCTACTATCCTCTGTGATCTTTTAATATGAAAATCAGATTATGATAATCTCTGCTCAAAATCCTACAAAGGTTCCCCATAGCTTTCAGGATAAAGTCCAGAATCCACTGGATGATTATAAGAACTCCAGCCTTGTATTTCTCTGTTCGTGAGCAGGAACTCTCACAGTTAACACAATGAACTCTTTATAGAACCATGAAAATGCCACATTTTCTCCATACTTTTCTTTACATATATTGCTTCCGTCAGTTGAAACAACTTTACATTGCCTCCACATCTCACCTGATTAAGAACCAGTTCTAGTTTTCCTTTTATAAAAATTTTCTATCATTCTCCCACCCTTTCCTAAGAGACTTTCCTATGTGATCATGAAGCAACGTATACACACATTTTCACAACACTTATCTTAATATATGTTGCTTATTGGTCTATCTCCTCACCAAGCCTGTAAGTTCCTCAACAGTGGGGACCAATCCCAGTGCCTCTGTATTCCCAGTGCCTGACATATGGTAGTCATTCAATAAATGTTTGCTGAAGAAATGAATGAGGCTAGAATTTAAAAAATGCATATTTAATGCTATGTATGCAAAATGATTATCCACATGATAATTACGCATAAATGGCAAACAGTTAAGATAGAGATTACTTTTATACACCCGAACTTAGTATTTCTGAAGTCCTGGGATTGAAGTGGGGAATGGTAAGAAGACACCCTGGCACCCAGAAAGTGCCTTTCAAGACACTGCTCTGAAGACCCTTGGGTCCATAAATCCAAAGACAGCTCTTTGTACTTCTCTGGGAGGGAGAACTCATTCCTGTATTAGGGGATCTGGAAACTGTGCCCAATAGCCTCTCCCTCTACCTGCCCTGCTCCTCCCTGAATCCAAACGTTTAATTCACAGAATCTCAGCAGCATGGAGAAAACACATTCGTTTGGGTTATAAAGTGGCATTTGATTTGGCTTCTGGAGTGAGAACTGGGAAAGTCAACTCAGCTTTTGTCAACCTTCCCACTCTTTCAGGTCTACCCTGCCCCCATATGTCCTGGCTCTCTCCTAGGCTGATGCCAATATTGGTCTCCACATCCATTTTGTCCCCCCTCCTCTTTATATACATCACATCTAGGCTTCCTCTCCCGATACTCAGCCTAATGAAAGCCCTTGAAATCATTCATTTCCCACTCATTTCTTCATTCCAACCAAGATATATTGAGCACTTACTGCGCATCAGGAACTGTGCTAGGTGCTGGGGCAGTTAAAAAGAAAAACAAGCCCTGGGCCCTGCCCTTGAGGAGCTCACAGTCTAGTGGGAGAGACAAATACAAACAACAATTACAAAACAGTGTGATAAGGGCTTCGGTAGATATTATAGCTACCTCCAGAAAGGGAGGAAGGCTGAACCTTGGAGGGCACCTCTGAGCAGGACCTTGAACCCTGAGTTGGCATTTGCCAGGCTACCAAGAAGGTGGTAGGTATCCCAAGCCTGGGAAACAGTCGAAGCAAAAAAACATTGGTGTGGCTAGGGGAAGAGGCAAGGCCAGCCCTGTCAAATTTCTCATCCCAGCAAAGCGGGCATCTGAGAACCCAACTGCCCTGAGCCTGGAGCCTCTGCATAGTGCTGAACTCAGCCTGGACCATGGTGCCTCCTCCCAGGGGTCTCAAGATTTTCCACCCTCCAGAGACTACTAATGCCTACTCAGAAGTGCAACCTCCCCAGCCCAGAGACGAATCCTGAATGTTCTCCCTTCCATCTTCTTTTGTAAAAGTTGTAGTTAAAAGTTTTCATTTTCCTCCTACTTTTGAAACTTAATCCATTCTCCTCCTCTCCCCCGACCCTCCCACTAGAAAGAGAACATCTCCCTATAATTCTAGATCCCAAGAGATAACTTTGGTTGACATTTTGCACAGTCTTTCCATTTTTTTGTAGATACACAGATTTACTATTTATTTTTAAAACAAAAATGAGATCCAAATGCATAGTAGTTTGTAACTTTTTTCCACTTACCAAAATGATCTGCAGATCTTTTAATGTCAATATACATAGATTTATGTCATTATTTTAGGTGCTGAGTAGAACTCCATTTTTGGTATATACTTCAACTTAAAAAAGTTGGGGGCTGACCCCGTGGCTGAGCGGTTAAGTTCGTGCACTCCTGCTTCAACGGCCCAGGGTTTCGCTGGTTTGGATCCTGGGCACGGACATGGCACCTCTCATCAGGCCATGCTGAGGCAGCATCCCACACGCCACAACTAGAAGGACCCACAACTAAAATATATACAACTACGTACCAGGGGGCTTTGGGGAGAAAAAGGAAAAATAAAATAAAATCTTTAAAAAAGTTGAAAGTCCTAACTTCTCTCCTCTTTGTAGGCATTCGGGAATGCTTCTAAGTTTCTGATATTATAAACAATGCTCTAGTAAATATTGTCATATATATTCTTTTTTTAAACAGTTGTGAGAGTGCTGTAGGAAAATTCCTAGAGGTGGAAATGCTAGGCCAAAGATATGAAAATTTTTTATTTTGACACTGCCAAATTACTCCTCCAAATTACTGTAATGATCTATACCTAAACCAACATACAGGGGCCCATCTCTCCAAATCTTTCCAAAACTAGATCGTCTCAATTCTTTTTCACTTGTGCCAGTCTGATAGATAAAGAAAGACCATTGTTTTAATTTGTATTTCTTTAATGTATTAATTAATGTATTTAATGTATTTAATGACTGAACTTGAGCATCACTCTGCATTTACTTTATTTGCTTGTTTAGAAAGGCCTCTTCTACTCCCTGGGACTATATGAACAGTTTCCTTTATCCTTCTACAGTTTTATGGCATATCTTTTATCTTTAGATCTTTAATCCACCTGGAATTTACTATTGTGCTTGACATGAGGTGAAGATTTGAATTTTTTCCAAATGGATAACCAGTCATCCCTACATATTTATTGGCTAATACAGCTTTTCACTGGAAATGTTTCTTTTATCATATATTAAATTCTCACATGTATATGAACTCTTGCTTGTCTCTCAAACTTGTTTTCTTGGCAATCTTACAGTCAGGGAAATCTACCGTGTCACATTGCTATTATCTTTTGTCATTCTGCCCAATATATAATTGTCCCTGCTCATTTTTGGACCCACACTCTCATTCCCATAACTGTTGCTTCCTCTCCTCTGCCAAACCACCTGTATGTCACCCACCCCCGGCAAACCCTCTCGAATCTCGTTCCATGGTTTTTTAACTAGTCTCTTCCACTTCCTCCTTAACCAAAGCCTGGTTCTGCCCAGCAATACTACTTCACCTAAGACTTGCTCTGAGAGGCATCTCCTTCTCACTTCCTAGGGTTGAGATATGGGGCTGCTTCCAGGCCACCCATCCTCTACCATCAAGTGAAAAAAACACCTCTCATCTGTGGCCCATGACATTTGGCTGTAAAATCTTGAGCCTCTCCTTGTCACAACACTGCAACTGCCTGGTCACTTCTTTATTTACCCAAGACTTTGGATGCTGATCCTCAGTCTTCCTCTCCTTCAAGGCTGGCTATCACCCTAGGTGATTTCAACACTCAGGAGAAAGAAGTAACCCACGTTCTGGCTTAGCAGTTATCCAGCAACATCCTCCTCGTCCTCCTCAACACCCTCCCATGGTCACATTTTGGACTTTCTTGTCCCCTAGAAGTGTTCCAATTCATTCTCTCAAGCTTCAGCACCATATAGCTAACTGCTAGATACTAGATACCTTACGCTCAACAGGTCCAAAATCCAACTTACTTTTTATAATTCTTACCCTACCTTTAACCTCTTAGTCAATCTCTCCCTCTGTCTCTCTTCCTCTTTTTACTCCTTTCTTCCAACCCTTCTCTTCCTCTCCTACCATTCTCCCTATCTTTGTGAGAAGCAGCAGAATGCATTCAAATTGCTAAGCCATAAATCTGGAGTCAAATTATAGTTGCTTAATAAACACTAGTTGTACTAAGAATGGATGGATGGAAGGAAGGAAGTCAGTCAGAAATGCTACTGGAATCTGATAATGATGGGTCGGGGATCAAAATATTCATAATTTGAGTGCTAAAGATTAAGTAATTAGATGTTAGAAGTTACTACTTGAACTAATTAACCCTAAAGTACGATCAGGGTTTAGTGTATCGGAGGCCAGCAGTTTTCCAAATTGCTAACAGGTATAGTGTTCAGTGAAGGTATTTATGAATAGATTGCCTCAAGATTGCACAGTGAAAAAAGCAAAATCTCTGTGGACAAACAGGCCCGACTGGAATTTCTGCTCCATCACTACTAGCTGTGTGACCCTGGACATGTTACTTAGCCTCAATGAGTCTCAGTTCTGAAACACGGGGAAACACCAATCTCACAGAGCTGTTGTGAGGATTAAAGGGCAAAACATACAACAAGTGCCAGACACTCAATAAATGCTCGTTTCCTTCCATTTTCTACTTCCCTTTTCCTAAAAAGTCCTTTTTGCCACTTGGCTGGAGGAGCCCAGGGACAGGGTGCCTTATGGGACAACCATACCATAGGAGCAGCTTCCCTGAGGGCTTTTCATGAGTCTCCTAGAGGAGCCTGAAGGATCCACTACTGTGTGGTGCCACCCTGTATGGCAAACAGGCTGACACTCCCACATACAAAAGGGACATGAGCTTAGAACTCTGAATCCGCTGCAAACTAGGACTGCGGCCCCAGTCAAAAGACTAAAGCCACCACCGGGGGATCCTAGTACTAGCTACCACCAGGACAAGGTCGACTAAGACAGTAGCTAACCTTTTCATCTAGGACACAGTGTACCTAGTAAGGCTTCTCCCTCGCTCCCATTCCAAAGCTGTACAAAAGAAGGGGAGGCTGCTTACTGACACCCGAGCTGACAAATGCCCAGACTTCCTGCATCTGAGCGTACAGTTCCAGAGGAAAGAGCTCTACATCAGACCCAACCAACCTCAAGATGTGGACACAACAACAGCACACCACTGCTGGCTAGGGATCAGGGTTGAGTGCACGGCCAGGAAGCTTAAGCAATAACGGAAGCTTAAAACAGAAGCAAAGGAAATGAAAGCGAGAAGTTCCTGACCTAATAAGGGGTCTTACTCACTATAGCCAGGAATAGAGGAGAACAGCAAATCCATTTCTCTATTATAATGAATTAAAGCGCCATAAACCTTGAGCTAGATCACAGAAAATCCTCCCCATATACACCTGTCTCACCTCAACAGATCCCATCTCCTCTCTTCAGCTGACCTTGATGTCAGCGGGCCCACAAAGGCAGGAGAAAGCTCCTATTCCAATTGGTTAAACCTCTTGATGATGCAGACTGACTCTATTCTCATCATTTATTTCCAAGGCCAGCAGAGGAAATTTAGGAAAATGCAGAAAAATAACAGTAACCTCTTTCATTTCTAAAAAAAGTATTGGTTGGGCAGTAAAACTCCTTACCTTCTGTATAATCCACAGGAAAAGGATTGAGGTTTATGCCATTAACAGGCTAAGAAATCGACAACGTGCCCCAGCAAGAGGTTGTGCAGCTCTAAGGAAAAAAAGCCCACACCTGCTATTAGATACAAAACAAACCAAAAGAGAAGGTATCAACTGGCAAAAACCCTGCAATGCCCTACTTCATTCTCCTGTTTGGAGATGAGGAAGTGGGGTGGAAGGAGAAGGGAGGAAGGCAGCTCTGGGGCTCATATTGTTTATTTTTAATTTGTTTTACTTTTAAAATCACGAAGTTCTTCCTTGTATTGTACCCTCCTTCAAAGATTGTAAGGATATTCATCACTATCTCCTTATCTTCAGAAATGCTTGGAACGCAGGCAGTGGAGGAAAAAAAAGCAACAGCAGCTGCGTGGAAATTAGACGATTTGCCTGAAGGCAGACAGTTAAGCAAGAGGTTAATAAACATTTTCTGGCTGACTCCTGAATAAAATATGTTTGAGACCCTGAGTCCTCCACTGTATGTGGTCTTCAAGCAGAATATCCAAGGCAGGCGGAGCGATATCTACCACGTTCCAGCCATAGTTATAGAAGGAATGGCTTAAGAAGGTATTTTAGGAGATTCAGATTCTAATGCACCATGCCTGTTATTAACTTAGTCACTCATTTAATATCTGAGGATGAGCAAATCAAATATTGATAATGGCTGCAGAAGGATCTAGATACTCATATAATAATCTTCCTTCCATTCTAGAATAAAAGGACTGAGGAAGCGGCTGAGGATTACTCTGTTCAGTGACAAGACATTCTAAGTAACTCACAGGGATGTGCATGTGAACCTCAGAACAGGATGGGAACTTTATAATAGCCATTAAGTACTATGGCTTAATCAACTGGTTTCAGGAAAAGCAAAGAAGAATGCAGTCAAATGAAAGAATCAGATTTAGCCACTTGACCTGAAAAATTCAGGCTTTATCAACTCCATCAAGCACCCAAAAAAGTATTTGGAGCAACATTAGATGGGTGCCCTCCCAAATGATCACACCTTTGATTTGCAAACAGGATGTGGCTTAATAATCAAAACAGAGAACTAGGTTCATCCAAGTATCTAGAGCCTAAAATAATTCCATTTAACAGGTTGGACAACATGCAACACACACCCTCCAGTAGGCAGAAATGACATTTGTCACTTGTCAATGACAAAGACAATTAGCAAACACTAAACACCTCCATAGGTGTTTAGCAATTGGTGGGACCACAGCCAACCCTTGAAGGCAAATTCAGAACAGAACCAAACCTCAGTACCAGACTTGTTTTTCAGAAAAGAGAAATACGAATTTCACTGAGTTCCAAGTTCATATTAAAATCAGAAGTTGTGCTGCATTACAAAAAACACTGACCCACAGCCTACAAGGAAGTTATTTGCAGGAAGGGGGTGGAAAGTTGTTAGCTAAGATTTAACTTGCATATGTTGTTTTCTTTACTAAAATCAGCACCACAGAGAAATATACTCTGGTTCGGGTTCTGCGGATGTTGTTTTTCTCTCCATCAATTCATCCTTGTTTTTGCAGAAATAGGATTATAGCTCAAGTTACCTGAAAGGCTCCCCGGAAAACTATGTTCCAAAGGGAAGGTGCTCCATGGGAAGAACCATAGAGAAGGAAGTTACCTGAATGTCTTTGGTCAGCTTCATCCAAACCAGTTTTCATTATCTCTCAGTGGACAAGGACCCTCAACTAATAGAGCAAATTCATTCATAGGAAGGTAATAAATGGAAATAAACATCTTATTGAGTTTCTTATCTGTCTCAAAGTCTTTTTCATTAGGGAATTTACGGCACCCATTGTCACATAACCTCCTCATTTCTACTGTAGTGCTGGAGCAATGGAGATAAAGGTTTAATTTAGAAGTACAGAAATTATCCTAATTTATATAATAGCAGTAAACATTCTAATTATCTCTTGAGCATTTTATAATACATTGCATACTTTTGCTTCATATTTCCCCAAGTGGACTGCAAAACTTGGGCCTACATCTTATAATTTCCTTGTAACCTCCAGAGTGCCCCGCACTAGGATAGCCACATACCAATTCGATGACAGATCTATTTTTTTTGCACAAGCCAGATCCTAACTGTTCTATCCAAAATAAACATATTCTGAGTGCCAATCTTGTATAAGGCATTCTATTAATTGGTCATGAAGGATTCAGAGAAAAACGTGATCTACCACACCTACAGGGGCAGGCCTTTTATCCTCCCCACCCTAATGCATCTTTCCAGTTAAGGACTACCTTGATGCAGAGACTCTGTTTCTTTCCCTAAATCATCTGTCACTCTCTAAGTGCCATCTGTTTAATTAAATGCTCTTAATTCTGTACATCAAATGAGAACATTTGTCAAAGTAATTTAAGCACACTTGAAACATCATACAAAATGATGGCCCACACATAAGTATGGCTCCCCGCCATAAACACCTATACATCATAACCAGAGAACTAGATTCCAGGAGAGTTTCAAGAAAACTCCAAATTTTAAGCCCATTAAGTAATTTTATTCCTTTAAGTTGCTGACTCTACTTATGACGCTACTCATCAATTTTCTGTGAAATAATAACCCTTAAACACAATTTTCAGCAGCTGCCTTAGAGAAAATTGTCAGCCCTTGCTATTTTAGATGAATCCAATATTCAAAGCACTCCTGACTTCATTGCAATCCCACGCTTTCCCAGACCTCATCCCTCCCCACTACCCAGCCCCCACTCTCATCACACACATTAGCCCAGCACTTTGAGCTCAATCATAATCCTTTGTGCTTCTGCTCAAGCCTTTCTTCCTTCCTGGAACACCCTCCTTTCAGTCCTGGCCAATTATATCCACCACCTCACTTAAGTGGCTGTTCAAAACTCATTGCCCTGTGGAAGTGTTTAAAGATTTACTGCACAGCTATGTAATTTTGCACAGGTCAATACATTTCTCATGGTTTGTCTCATCAATTTTGGTTGTCAGCTCTGGTCTCCTCTACCCAGCCCTGGTCACAGCCTCACTAGGACCCTGTGACACTTGAACAGGGTCAGAGGGATCACCTTAGATCTCTACTGGCACTGTATTTTCAGTAATTTGATATCCTGATTGAACAGGAGTTCGACAGCAGGCATTTTTGGCGAAACACAGCCTAGCGGCAGGACTTTGGACAAATCCTGGCCCCGGAAGTCAGCTCAGTGAAGAAGTGAGTGGAGGTGGGGAACTAAACGTTGGGGAGGCTGAGAGTACAGCTGGAGAAAAGGGGCACAAAGAAGCGGAGACTAGAGGGTGTGACTAGACTAGAGGGTTGGGCAAGAGAAGGGCGTCTCAGGCGCTTTTGGGGAGTTGTCCCGAGGCGGGCTCTCCCAGAGCGCGGGAACGAGGCGGGGCAGAGCCGACTCACCTGCGGGGTCAGGACGGTGCCAAAAATCCGACCCGAAGAGCAGGTCACGGTAGCGCTGGAAGGCCTCATCCAGGACGGAGCAGCCCGGCTGCGCGGCCGAACTGACGTGGTACTGGAATTGGAAGTTGTGCGGGAAGATGGGGTAGCGCAGGTCGGACGTTTGGATGTACTGGGGCCAAGGCCATAGGGCTGTCGCCCGCCCAGCGAGCGCTGTCGCCAGCAGCAGAAAAAACCAGAGCGCGGAGCCTGCCATGGCTCGCCGGTCTCCTTCCTCCCAGCTGGCCGGGCCACGTGAGACCCTGGTCAGGTGAGCGGCGGCCGCGTGACAAGCGGCGTGTCACGTGACCGGAGGCGACTCCGCGCCAGCGACCCCGGACCTCGGCTCCGGGCGTGACCAGGAGTTCCTGCTGCGTGCCTCTGACTCTGCTGGGCGTCGGCACGGCTCTGGTGTAGGCGGCTAACGGGCCTGGGGGAGCAGTGGCTAAGGTGCCACCAAAGATGCCAGGCCTGCGGACCATGGAACTATAAACCCACCAGATTGTAGAAGCGCCAGGTGGAGAGGGGAGTGGGTGAGCGGGAAAGGAAAGTTTCCCAGACAAGAGACTTCTAAGACGAATCTTGAACCAGGAATGAGAATTCACCAGGCCTGCTGGGAGTTAAAGGGCGTCCCAGACCACGGGAACTTCGGAAGCAGAAGAGTGGAGAATTAAAACCACAGGTCATTGTGATGTGAAATGCTGTAAGGTGGAAAGACTAGTCTGGGTGGCTCTGCCAGAGAGGGAGTCACAAGACCGCAAAAATGTGATCTACTTATGACTGGGGAAAAAAACATCTACTTTCAGAGCAAGCTTGCCGGCATTCCATTTCCTGCCTCTGGTGTGGGCTCTTCCCTTGATGGTTGATAATAAATCTCCTAGTAACTGCCCCCAAATCCCCTCCCTCACACAAAGCCCCACAAACCAGAATCTGAACTTATTGCAAGCAGTAAATTATTGCTTGGACTTTGGGTGCAAGATGGAGAATGCCCAGAAATAAGACAGGGGCCTGGTCCCACAGGGGCTTACCTGGAAAGTCCAAGAGTCAGGACTTTATTCTGTGGGCCATGGAAAATCACCCCAAATATTTGCGTTTTAGAAATCTTATGGTGAATAGTTGCATGGATAAGAAACCAGTTAAAAGGCCCTCTTTTGTTGGAGGTGGAAGATGATGAGAGCTGGAACTACAGCAGTGGGGAAGGAAGAAAGCTGTCAATCCAGGAAATAGTGGGTAACGGCAAGCAGAGAATTAATACAAGAGAGGCCAGAGGGCTGATCAGTGAGAGCTTCACAGACACTTATTGAGTCAGGGACCCTGTCTTCCTGGTTCACCACTGTATCATCAGAGCATCCCTGACTACAAAAGGAGGAGAAAATAATGCTATTGTGGCATTATTTGGCTCGTAGGTAATTTTTTTATCTTAAAATTACACTTTAGTATTAGTATTGTAATTCCCTGTCCGTTTGTCTGTCTTCTTCACTAACGTAAAAGCTCCTGCAGGGCAGATTCTGTGTTCACTGTTGTATTCCTAGTTCCTGGCACAGTGTCTAGCACACAGGAGATGTTCAGTAAAGACTTGTTAAATGAACGACTGAAGGGTCCTAATATCTCTTGTCCTATGTAGCATCTACTTATCCTTCAGGTCTTAGCCGAGACCAGACCAACAGGTGTGCTGTGGATGGAGTACAGGTGTGCTGAGACAGTGATCTCCTCAATCCTTAGGGTGGCCAGGCAGAGCCTGGGGCAGCTGGACATCCTGGCCAGTCACCTCTAGCCAAGACCAATCTCCTGTACGTGCTGTGACGTGAGAAACTTTGAGAAGCACTTGGACATCACCTCCTTTGGGGTGCTTCTTTATAGCACCCTCATTTTAGCATCTTGTCCGTGTCCCCCACAGACCACATGCTGAATGAGAGGGAGGTATACAGTAAGTGTTCAACAAGTATTGCTGGGGCTGGCACGGTGACACTGCAGTTAAGTGCACACGTTTTGCTTTGGTGGCCCAGGGTTCGCGGGTCCGGATCCCGGGTGTGGACCTATGTACCGCTTGCACGCCATGCCGTGGCAGGCGTCCCACATATAAAGTGGAAGAAGACGGGCATGAATGTTAGCTCAGGGCCAATCTTCCTCAAAAAAGCCCCCAAAAGACAAAAAAAACCCAAGTATTTGTTGAAAGAATGCATGAATGAGGAAACGTTTGTATTAAAAATTGCAAGACGGTCAGAATTTCCATGTGTAGATGAAAAGAGCAGTCCAGGAAGAAGGACTACAAGTCAGAAGGAAAACTCCGTCTAACTTGTTCACTTTAGGATCCACAGGTCCTGGAGCAGGGTCTGGCACACAGACGTTTAACGAATATTTTTGAATGAATAGAATGAAATGGCAAATGAACCTAGGCAGAGATCTTTGAAGAACCTGGAGTGATACCACGGAAGTGACCATTCTGTTTGTCAAGAACCAAGAGTGCATGAAGAGAAATACTGATAGAAACAATGTTAGTTCCCCTCTCCCGTAGGAGCTGTTTGATTAAAGCTCTTGCCCACTTTAAGCTTATATCTAAGTCAGATAAACTCATGGAAAAACATCAGAAATCCTATCCAGGGTTAGATCAACAGTCCAGGGCCTCTGATGTTGGGATTTTTAGACCAAAAAGGGGCAAATTTATATAGTTAGGGCAGTTATGTGGTGTTTAAGGCCCTTTCAATAGGGACTCCTTTCGCTTAAACTACATCCTGCTCCCCGCATCCTGATGGCTGCTCTGGACTAGGATTATCTTGTCTCTAGTCTGGTCTCTTAGGCCTTCATGCCTAGAGCCTCAGTGTTTATAAATGCTCATGCTGGTGTGGGGACCTGAAATTGGCCACCCCAAGATATGTCTCTTTGGCATCAGGATTATTTGAGGCTGATTGCTTTCGATAAACTGGGACAGGGAAGGAGGCTCTGAGGAATGGAGCTTACCCTTTGTTGGGACACATTTACATTTGTAAGGTAAATCTCTGTCTGTAAAAGGTGCCTCCCTCTCTGTACCAGGAAGAAGAAAGAAGATGACCTTCTCTCTAGAAACTCTTAATCAATACCAAAGGCAAGGACTTAAAATCTGCATTTTATTGTGCTAGTCTGGTAACCTCCTGTAACTGACTTCCCTCCCCCTCCCAATGTTGGCGTTTCTTTAAGGATTAAGCATCTTTCCTTAGGCTAGGAACTGATTGCTGTGCTCACCTGTGACCGCCCAGCTCCCGACAATCGACTTGCTTCCTGCTACGCCCACCACCGAGCTAGCAGACCACTACCTGCTGTGTCCATCAAGTCCTGTGCTGACGGGGCAATCTTGTGACTATTGTGGGAGGGACATTTCAATCACATGTGAAACACCCTGTTTGGGGGTATATAACCACTATGTGCACCCCACTTCTTCAGTGCCCTTTCTTCCTTCGGGAAGAAAGGCCCCGGGCCATGGTTCCTCATAAAGCTTTGTTTAATTTTCTCCTGCTGTTCTGTCTCATGTGAATTTAATTCGTTCTCTGGCCAGACAAACCCGCATTTGGGAAGAGGAAATGTCTTCCTCCCCTACACTGGCCAAATCCACAGAAATAATCTGAAACTTCCTTGAGGGAGGTGGGATAGTGATGAAACCTTAAACTGGGTATATAAGTCCTTTACAGAAAATCATTCAGACCCTACATTATTGCCCACTGGAATTCCCCAGGTGGCCCTAAAGATTTATCATTCCCTCCATGGTTTCCTCCCATTCTCCCCCTGCATGGGTCCGCCATATCTTATTTTCCTCCCTTGACTAATAGGAAGGCTACAGCCTCGAAAAACCCTAGAACACAGATCCTTTCAACTTTTCTGTCCTTTGGCTATCTGCTAACATTTGGCTTCAGAAAACATCAGTGGGAGGCCAGCCCAGTGACACAGCAGTTAAGTTCGCACATTCCACTGGTTCTCGCCTGGGGTTCACTGGTTCAGATCCCAGGTGTAGACCTACGCACCACTTGTCAAGCCATGCTGTGGCTGGCATCCCGCATATAAAGTAGAGGAAGATGGGCATGGAGGTTAGCTCAGGGCCAGTCTTCCTCAGCAAAAAGAGGAGGATTGGCGGCAGATGTTAGTTCAGGGCTAATCTTCCTCAAAAAAAAAGAAAAAGAAAAAGAAAAAGAAAATACCAGTGGCACATTACTGTGATATAGGTTTTCAAAATGTCTAATTTCACTGATGCTACAGGCAGACCTCTTGGTGTTAAGAGCACAGTTAAAATGTCTTCTGTTGAGAGTGCCTTTTGGATCTTTCTCTTGGATTCTTTTTTTTCATGTTGGGGTTGATTATCTCTCTTAGAATTTGTCTCCCATGTGGGTGGCACAGAAAATGCCCTGGGGCTTCCTCCCACTTAGGAGAGAACTGGAGAGAGGAGGCAGGAGGTGTCCAGAAGAAGGTGGCCTGGAGCAGGATGTAGTCTAGGCAGAAGAACTCCCTGTAATACCACGATGGGGATGCCTAGCTTGCCCATTTAGAGTATTCATTAGAGATGTGGGTCAAGGCCCCAGCTAGAGTGCTTCTTGCCCTGGAGTGTCCTCAGTGTGTCTCTTCCAATGGGACCTGGCAGGGTTATAGCCATATTAGGTAGTTGGTCAGAATTCAGTGATTTGAAGATTCTGCTCTCAGCCTCATACTATCTTGAATAAAGATCAAGCATCCATAAAATTCCATAGAGAAAGAATCAAGCTCTAACAAAGATTTAGGGAGAAGCATTATGCTATTGAACTCAAGTCAATATATGATGTTTGTAATGCAGGTTTGAAAACTTTGTTTAATGCCCTATTTTAAACTTCTGTTTGAACTGAAACAACAACAAAACATTCCCCTCCCCCCCCCAAAAGGAGTACATGATAGAGATCTAGGGGAAGTCGTTGAGGACCATAAAAGTTTAGACCTAGAGGTGATCCTAGAAATGATCTAGTTTCCTTCTCTCAGTTAAGATAAGAGAACTGAACCCCAGAGGTGAAGTGCTGTTCCTCAAGAGCAAGAATAGGGTATTATTCAAAGTGATACTTCCAGCACCTAGCACGGTGCCAAGTACATAGTGGGTGCTGAATAAATGTTTGTCAAATGACTAAATTCATTCCCCGCTATGCATAGTACAGCACTTTGCATGCAGTAGGCACGCCAACAAATTTTTACATTGAAATTGTTCAACCAAGTGCAAATATAGCCAGAGAGTGGTAAGGCTGGAAATAGACCACTGATGTGTGGCTTTTGCCACCAAGACTCTCTCTATTGCACAGGATTGTGCTTCTGGAAGTGCCTGCAGTCATCTAGTCTCCTTGAGATTGAATGCAGTTTGGTCCTGGAGCCCACTGTGCATACATCCTATTCTTAGCCCACTGCCTTATTCTAGAAAGGAATAATCATTAGATTTGAATGTGCATGCCAACTTTCAATTAAGTTTAGAACTAGGAAGAAGCAATCATGCAGATAACTTAAAAGTCACTGTGTGTGGCCAATGCTTTTCTCCCTTGGCAGTAACTGATTTATCTTCCTAAAGAAAGTTTGCTTAAGAAAATATTAAAATCCATTAACCTTCCTTGAGTTTCCAGGAGATCAGTGGAAGGATAAAGAATTGTTCAGAGCCAACAGGTGAACACAGGGCTAATTAGTTGTTATGAGTTAATTAGAGCTCTAACTATGGAGACAAAGGTAAAAAAAACAGCGATCCTTCCCATTACTATGAGTGATGATATGTAATACAAGAATGCTTCAGTAATTAAAAAGATTCATATTCTAGGTGCAAAAGATTAAAGACTTGATATTCTTGTTAGAGATCTTTAAGTTGCAAGGAAGAGAACCCTAACCAGCTCAACAGTGAGGAGATTATCATCTTCACAAGCATCTAGACATAAGAAGCTAATTATAGCCAGGGTCAGGTGGGATAGAATATGTATTAGGAATCAGGAACTACCCTTGGTCTCTCAGGACCCATCTTGTCTCTCATCCCCACCCCTGCAGCTGCTTCATTCTCCTGCTATTCCTAATTTATTCCCTTAGTTTTCCAGTTTCAAATTTTCCAGAGAGAGAATGTGATTGGCCCAGCTAGGAAGAGATATCATCCTTGATCCAAACAGCTGTGACTATAGGTAAGGCATGGCAGGGTCATATAATCTCTAGATGGTCAAAGCTCCATCCTTGAACAAGTGCTAGTGTGGGAATAGATTCACTTAGAAAGGAATATGTGGGGAAGCAATGACTGTCATTTCTTTATTATAAAAGCAATACATATTTATTTTTGAAAATTCAAACAACACAATATTGTGCATAGAAGGTATGGCTCTCAGTTCACAAACTTGGCTATATAGGGATTAAAAGTTTGTTTTCCAGAATAATTTATTTTTTCACTTCATGACCCAAACCCCTGATCTGCTGCATTTACAAGGAAGTGTCATGTAGGGGAGGAAGAAATCCCTCTGCCTTCTAGGTCCTGCTGGCTGGCCTAAGAATTAAATTGACATGAGACAGAATAACAGGAGAAAATCAAACAAAGCTTTATAACGTGTATACGTGGAGAAACCCAGGAAAGCTGAGTAACTTGCCAGAATGGCCAACATCACCACCATAAATACCATCTTCAGCTAAAGACAAAGGAGGATATTGGGGTAGTGGTTTGGGGCTTCAAAGGTGAGGAAGGCAATTCACATGGAGATGGGAAAGCAAATGTTTGGTAGACAGAACTTTGGTAAGAATGGGCTTAGCAAGGACTCTCACAGTCTACTGATACCCAGAGTTATCTATGGGGATGGCCTGTCCTAGGAACAGGCCTTCTATCTTAAATTCTTTTAGGCAGTTAGGGGGAAGGCCAAAGTTTCTTTCTGAGTCTTTTGTTCTTAAAATAATCAAGCCAAAGATATGCATTTTGAGGTGGCCAATTCTGATCCCCCACAGCTACCTCAGTTCTTCCTGATGTTTACACCCTTCTCTGGGATTATTTCACACTTTTGAGCCATTTACAGTGCCAAGGGACCACATAAAAGCCAGAAAGATAAAGACTACTGGCACTTTAGCACGTATTTCTGTGTATGTATATGTATGACATAGTATGTATGGTCATTTCTGTGTATGACCATTTTCTATATACACACATCTATAATTTTTAACAACAAAAATTAGAGCATGATATAGCCACTATTCTACAAATTTTTCAGTTAACAATATATTGTATCATGTAAAAGAGCTAATATTCTGGGGCTTTTTCCCAGTTTTATAGAGACACAATTGATATATCGCACTGCATAAGTTTAGGTTGTAGAGCATAATGATTTGACTTACATATATTATGCAATGATTACCACAATAAGTTTAGTTAACATCCATCAGCTCATATAGATACAAAAATATAAACATATATATTTTTCCCCTTGTGTAGCTCTTACAATCTACTCTTTTAAGAACTTTCACATATATTGTTTGTTACTGTTAGTGCCATTGAGTCGATTCTGACTCCTAGCAACCTGTATATAGGAGAGGTCATTGCTACTGTTGACGCCTTGAAATTAATTTTTAAAAAGATGTCTCTAATAATATTGATAAGCTCTAGCAATAAAGGAACAGTATACATGACTTCCACATCATTATAGAAAAAGAAAAGGACCAAAGAAAATTATGGATCATTCTGGAAAAATAAAAGAGAGAGGGGAGGAATCAACAAAAATGTGTAATTAACAGAAAATATAAAGAATAAGCGGATAGGAATAAATCCAGTCTATCTAAACTATCACACTACAATCATGCATGGCATAAAAACATTTCAGTCGATAACAGACTGCATATATGATGGTGGTCCCATAGGATTAGTAGCATATAGCCTAGGTGTGTAGCAGGTTGTACCATCTAGGTTTGTGTAAGTACCAGAGGGGAGGAAGAAGTTTTCCTCTACCCTTCTAGGTTCTTCTGACTGGTCTAAGAATTAAATTGACATTAGACAGATTAATAGAAGAAAAAGAAACAAAAGTTGAATAACATGTACACGTGGGAGAAACCCAGGAACAACAAGTAACTCACCAAAGTGGCCAAAGCCCTTACCTTAAATACCATCCTCAGCGAAACACAAAAGACGGTGTTGAGGGCGGGGAGAGTCAGGGACTCCAAAGGGAAGGAATGCAATTCACAGGGAGGTGAAAAGGAGCAAACATTTGGAAACAAGCATTGTTTGGCCACACAGAAACAGAAGATCACAGAAGGAGCCCAACAAACAGGCTTTTCTAGGTTCCTCCCTGTCTGCCACCAAGTTCATATTATGCTAACAAGACAGCTCACTTCCTGAGACAGGTTTTTTAAGTCAGAATTCTTTTAGGCAGTTAAGGGGGAGGTAATAAGAAAAACTTTCTGAGTCTTTGGTTTCTTAAAAATAATCAGCCTAAAGTAATAAAGCCTCATATTAAAAAGACACATTTTGGGGTGGCAAATTTTGTTCCCCTTCAGTACATTCTGTGATAGTCACACAACCATGATTAATGACACATTTCTCATAATATATCTCCATTGTTAAGTGACACATAACTGTAAATGTAAATAGATTAAGCTCCCCCATTAGAAGACAGACTCTCAGTTGGAGCAAAGAATAGTCTAAATATTCTTGATGAGAGACATTTAAAATGATACCAAAGTGATGACAGTAAAAGAATGGTATATCAAAGATACACCAGGAGAATGTTGTAGGGGAGGAAGACATTTCCTCTACCCTCTCTGGTTCCTTCTGGCCAGACAACGAGTTAAATTCACATGAGACAGAATAACAGGAGAAAATTAAACAAAGCTTTATAACATGTATACATGGGAGAGGCTCAGGAAAACTGAGCAACTCAGCCAACTGGCCGAGGCTGCCTGTTTAAGTATCTTCAGCTACAGACAAAGAGGACATTTAGGGTAGTGGTTTAGGGCTTCAAAGGGGAAGAAGGCAACCCACATGGAAATGGAAAAGCAAGTGTTTGGTGAATAGAACTTTGATAAGAGTGGGCATAGCAAGGACCCTCCCAGTCTACCGGAACCTGGTATCTATGGGGATGATCTGCCCTGGGGACAGGCCTTTATTTTAAATTTGTTTTAGGCAGTTAGAGGGGAAAGGTCAAATGTTCCTCCTGAGTCTGAGCCTTTATTGTCTTCAGATCGAAATAATCTGCATACCAGAGTGGTGCATCTTGGGGTGGCCTGCCCTGAACCCTATCAATGTAAACAAAAAAGACAGCAAAGGGAGGCATTTATTAACATCTGACAGAACCCAAGGTAAAAAATTCATGGAACAAAGGTGAATATTGTTAATGATAAAAGGTATAATTCACAAAGAAGATAGATATCATGAACCATTACACACCTAACAATGAAGAAACAAACATATATAAAGCAAAAACCAGAAGAAATATAAGGGAAAAGAAAAAATTATAATCATGGTGAGAAATATTAACATTTCTCAGAGAATATTTTATCAAGTGCAGAAAAAATAATACAAACATCTCTAATAAAGATCATTAGTGATTTAAATGTTATAGATTTAGAATCTTATATCCTACACAAATATGTTTAAAACTTTGTGTCTTATACATTGTTTTTAAATGCCTATAGGACATTTGGAAAAACTGGCAAAAACACAAATAGTACTAAATTCCGAAAAGTAGAATTCTCTTTTTTTAAAATTATTTTTGTTTTTATTTTTTTAGGAAGATTAGCCCTGAGCTAACATCTGCTGCCAATCCTCCTCTTTTTGCTGAGGAAGACTGGCCCTGAGCTAACATCCGTGCCCATCTTCCTCTACTTTATATGTGGGACGCCTATCACAGCATGGCTTTTGCCAAGTGGTGCCATGTCTGCACTCGGGATCTGAACCGGCAAACCCCAGGCTGCTGAAGCGGAACCTGCGAACTTAACCACTGCACCACTGGGCCAGTCCCTAAAAAGTAGAATTCTTATAGGACATGATTTTTGACCATGATATATTAAAACTGGAAAAATCTAAATATGTGTATTTTTTTAAATTTTAAATAATTCTTGGGTCAACTATGAAAATAAATATTCCCAATAGTATACCAGAATAATAATGTATCCTGTCTAAACATATTTTATTACAGGAATGCAAAATTAGATAATATTAGGAAACACATTCAGAGATGTTTATATTAAATAGATTAAAGGAGAAAGACCATATTCTAGAGGTTAAGAAGGAATTTGATACAGCCATTCTAAATTTAAAATCTTGATAAAATACAAATAGAATGAAACTTCTTTAACCTGAAAATGAGCATACATATGAAACAAAAAGCAATAGAGTCAGTTCCATTAAGTCAAGAGTAAGATAAGGACACCTACTGCCCTCAACAAGAACTATTTTGTGGGGGCTGGCCCCGTAGCTGAGTGGCTAAGTTCCTGCACTTTGCTGCAGTGGCTCAGTGTTTTGTTGGTTCGAATCGGGGGCGTGGACATGGCACTGCTCATCAAGCCATGCTGAGGCGGCATCCCACATGCCACAACTAGAAGGACCCATAACTAAGCATACACAACTATGTACCAAGGGGCTTTGGGGAGAAAAGGGAAAAATAAAAAAATCTTAAAAAAACTATTTTGGAAGGTCCAATCAATGCAGTAGGACAAATTTTGTAAAAGAAGAGACAGATTACCATTATTTGTACATGATATGCTGTTTACTTAGAAAATCCAAGAGAATTATCCAAAGGAACTATTAGAATAAAAATAATTCAGTCAAGTGGCCTGATAAAAAAAAGTAGAAAAAATAACTTCTTTATATTTTGCAATAACAAATTAGAAAATGAAATGGAAAACTTTGAGTCACAAAAGCAAAAGGGCTAATGTATATGAAGTACCTGGCACAATTCCTAGTAGATAGGCTATATAAATAAACTGTAATAATAATAATATTTATTTTATAAACTCCTGGAGGTGAAATTACCAAGACAAAAGAGACATTTTTAAGATTCTTGATTTATATGCCCAAATTATTCTTTTAACTTTTTTGCTGTTGTTGTTGAAGAAGATTGGCCCTGAACTAACATCTGTTGCCAATCTTCCTGTTTTTGCTTGAGGAAGATTGCTGCTGAGCTAACATCTGTGCCAGTCTTCCTCTATTTTGTATGTGGGGTGCCGCCACAGCATGGCTTGAAGGTCTGCCCCGGGAACCTGAACCTGCAAACCCCGGGCTGCTGAAGTAGAGCATGTGAACCTAACCACTATGCCAACAGGCTGGCCCTCTTTTAACTTTTTATTACAGAATAAAATACATATAAATCTCTGATAATCAGTGCCCAGATCAAGAAATAGGGCATTTCCTCACCCCCAAACCCCCTTGCATGTCCCCTCCTAGTCCGTAGTCATCTTCCTCCAGAGGGTTTCCCTGACCGCTGACAACACAGACTAGTTTTGCCTGTTTTGTACTGCATATGAATGGAATCACACGTATGTACTCTTTTGTGTCTGGCTTCTTTTGCTCAGCTTTATGTTTACGAGACGCGTTCATATTGCTTGCATGCTGTAGATTACTCATCTAGCTGTATGGTCTTTCACTGTGAGAACGTGCCATGATTTCCTATTCTGTTGATGGGCAGTTGGGTAGCTTCCAATTTGGGGCTATAATGAAGAGTGCTGCTGTGAGCACTGTAATGCATGTCTTCTGGTGGACAGATGGACACTCCTCTGTGGCACACCTACCTAGAGTAAAAAGGGCATGTGTTTGTTCAGCTCCAGCAGATACTGCCAAGCAGTTTTTCAAAGTGATTATACCACTTTACACTCCCAACAGAAGTGTCTGAGGTTTCAGTGGCTCCACATACTTGGCAATACTTTTCATTGGAGCCATTCCAGTGATGTGTAGTGATTTTGCATTTTGGTTCTAATTTGTATTTCCCTGATGACTAATGAAGCTGAGCACATTTTTATATGTTTATTGGCCTTTTTGATGTCTTGCAAAGTGTCAGTTAAGGACTTTGCTCATTTTTATATTAGGTTGTCTCTCTTTCCTATTGGTTTGTGAGAGTTCTTTATATATTCTTGCTACAGGTCCTTTGTTAGATATATGTATTGCAAAGATCTTACCCTACTCCATGGATTGTCTTTTTACTCTCTCAGTGGTATCTTCTGGTGAACAGAAGTCCTGTTAAAAAAATACTCTTGGCCTACTTCAATGTCACAAAGATGTTTATGTTTTCTTCTAATCAAATTGCTTTTTCCTTCAGTGCCATGAAACTTCTTCTTCCTTTTTATTTTTTTTTTGGGTGATGAAGATTGGCCCTGAGCCAGCATCCATTTCCAATCTTCCTCTTTTTGCTTGAGGAAGATTGTCACTGACCTAACATCTGTGCCAATCTTCCTCTATTTTCTATATGGGTCACCGCCACAGCATGGCTTGATGAGCAGTGAGTAGGTCTGTGCCCAGGATCTGAACCTGTGAACCCCAGGCTACCAAAACAGAGAGTGCAAAATTAACCATTATGCCACCAAGCTGGCCCCACCATGAAACTATTCTAATATCTTTTTTTCTATGACTGAACATACAAAGATAATGGAAGCAATGTATTCTTCTCCTGTAAAGATGGGTGGAATATATTAAAATCCACTTATTGAATTTTCTCTAAATAGTCTTCCAGAAGAACCAGAAGAAAAATAGGAAATGCTTTCACAAGAACACTTTGTATGGAAGGACCTAGCCTGCTGTCAGTGCAAGTGGGCCTGGCTAGAAATGACATATATTGCATCCCTCACATTTTTACCTCGGTTCTTCATAGAAAATCCTCTTGTGAAACCCCATGTGTTGTATTGGTCAAAGATATAAATATTCAAGGGAGGGCACACCCTTCTTCTGCTACCACTATAGGACGTTGCTCTCAAGCATGTGACAATGCCTTGTGCTTTTCCAGTGTGGCTTGTGACATGATCTTCATGAAGGTCATTATACCCAATATTTCTGGTGTCAAATAAAGAAGAGAGTTCTGTGTGTTTTCAGCATGATTTTCCAGTCCCTGGATATTGCAATATGCTTTGTCATCCAATTTTTTTCTCCTTCATCAATGACTCTCATAAGCCATCTTTTAGTCAAATTATGTTTCTTGACAGCAGCTTTCCATCCACTTTTTTTCTCAGTCCTCTATGTGGGAGACCTGGTTTTCCATCCTTCCTGGGTCTCTGTGAAGTCAATCTGGGGCCCAGAAACGGGGCCTGCCTCTGCTGGTGCACAAACTTTCCATAGTTCAGTGGCCACAGGCTGATGTGTGTATTGTTACAGTACATATTGTCCACATTTTTTTCCAAATCTGCCTTCTCATCAGTCCAATTGTTTTGTCAGAGACCGAGTCCTTAACCAGCCTGAGCCAGTCCACACTGAAGGGCCTCAACGCAGAAGCACAGCTCCGGGATTCTGCAGGGAGCAGCAGGAGCAGAAATAGCCTTCATAATCTCGTTTCCACAGCAGCCCGTGTGGTGTTGGGTCAGTGCCCAAGGCGCTTGCTCCGCTGGCCTCAACCACTCTCTGCCTGGACCCTGCCGGCTCCAGGAATCGCTGTGCTTGCCCACTAGCTCCAGGGCAGCTGGCTGCAGCACACGGTGGGGACCCCAAATTGCTTTTTAAAGTAAGTGAAAGGCAATATACACAGCCACCAGATATGAATAAATGCTTGTTTTGTCATATGCATCCAGGCCCCAGCAAGTTCCCAGCTGGCCAGAACCTCCTACCTTTTGGTAGGCCTGAGGTGGGCCTTGAAGTAGGCCTGGGAATTGAATGATCTTGACCTATTCCTTCAATAGCTAGAGAGTTGCATCATTTACTAAATCAAACACTGCTCACAAGACGACCTGTTACCCCACATTACATCAATATCATCTCTTTGGTAATGTGCTTATTTAGTGCTACTAGTGACAAGGTGAAGAGTGACACATCCTTTCCATTAACATGAGTATTTCATCTGTCTCAGGGCGGCCTGTGCCAAGATCATGCTCAAGCAAACTTGGAAAGACATTTAAAAAAATAATAATAGATAGTATTTACCGAGCACTTATTAATTACTTAATAAAGATAATATATATATCAATAATATCAATTTTCATCAATAATAAATAGTATTTATTGAGCACATATTAACATGCTAAGAGCTGTATGTGTATTATCTCATTTCATCTTCACAATAATTCTATGAGGCGGGAAGGATTATTATCCCAGTTTTAGAGATGAGGAAACCGAGGTTCAGTGAGGTTAAGGAAATTTCCCAAAGGAAGCTTGCCAGTAGGTGTTGGAACTAAGTGCTACAACCAGGATAGAAAGGCAGGCCTGCCTATTCAAAGCATACAGCTAGCTCTCTAGCCATACATGTCTATCTAACAACCATGCTGTAAGAGTCAGTTTGCTGCTGATGGGAAAGTCTTTCCTATAATCATGCCAGTAGGGTTAGAGTATTCCAGCAATTGAAGCTTTTCAATATAATTGCACAGCATGGCATAAAAGACTAAGACGCTTTGTGATCCAGCACTTGCCTAGATCTGCAACCCTCAACTCTTACCCTTGATTTTGTGCCTAGTAGAACCATACTTCTTCTGGTACCCTGAGAACTTCATGCTGTTCATGGCTTCTGACCTTGAGACACACTATTCTCTTTGCTTCATACGCCCTTACACCTCGATTAATTGGCAAATTCCTTTAAAATCCAGCTAAAACATCCTGTCTTCCAGTAAACCTTCCTTAATTTTCCTCTGATAGTGTTAACTATTCTGTCCTCTTTCTCCCCCTCTGTACTTTGTATAAAAATGTATTGCTCACTCATTCTCTCAACATTAAATACTGTTTTTTCCAGGTACTAAGCTAAGTACTGAGAGGCAGAGAGTCAAATAACACATTTTCAGAAGGAGGACTGCTTGCTAAGGCATGGACATAAACCCGCTACTGCCGATAGCTCCTGCCAGCTGGCAGAAAGCATAGGCCTCAACAGGCTGGGGTGGGTGAGGAGAGGGCATGCTAGGAGAAAAGGGTGATAGGACATTCTGATTCAGCCCAAACTTAAGAATCAAAGTTTATCTTGTTTGTGGTAAACAAGAGCTGGCAATCCCGCTGGGTATTTATTTGAAGCATGTTCATGCTGTGGAATAGGATGGCATCTGTTCAACATCTTGGATTGATTTTGAGTGCTTGTGGGGAAAGGAGTTAGGACCAATGCTGACAGAGTGGTTTGAAAAGGAGACTTTGAGATACTCTGGGCACAAGTTGTGCTGGCTGTAGAACTAGGAAAAGGCCATTCTCCTCACTTCCGCGTAGAACCCAACACTGCTGCAGTAGCTTGAGTTGTAGCTTTCCATACATTGGCTGGTAGACCCCGGGCTAGGGATTCTGGCATTTTCACAGTGGGTCCTTTCAGCAGTGGCAGTGGCCAGGGTGTAGCACCCTTAAACGCCTTCATGAGTAGACAGCATTGAAGAGTGAGAACCAAAGCAAGAAAAGAAGAAAAAAGTGGATGCTGCAAGGACTATGGTTGACAGACTGGTTCATGAGCCTAGTGAGACACATCTGGGCCTTCCAGTTAGAGCTGGGGCAAGAACATAAATTCTGGCCTACTGATGTATATATACATATCAGTAGATTAAGATCATATATATAATCTTAAATTATAACCACAAGCTATTGAGTTCTGGAGACATCTGAGTTAAATGTTTTTATTTGCTTTTAGGGAACTGTGTCTTATTCATCTTTATGTCCCAGGACTTAGTACAAACCCTGACACACAGCAACTGCTGTCAAATTATTTGTGGATTTATTTAATAAAGGAGTTGGGAGGAGTCCGAGAAGGGAGGGTGAACATCACACCTTAAAATGTAATGATTTCTTCCTGATCTAACTAGACCTGGAATATGAAACAGAAATGGGATCTGTGCCATGGGTTCTGGCCCCTTTTGGTTCTGCCAGCATGTGAGAGGAGGTGCTGAGACAAATTCCGTGGCAGTTAGGAAGTGAACTGCCTGCCAAGATGGAGAGGAGGAAAGAATTAGTCTTGACCTTCCACAGTCCTAAGGTTCCCAAAATTAAGGGGAACCGGAAATACCAAAGGGTAAGGAGGTACCTAATTATAGGTCAGATGGGAGGAAGAGGATTTCCTTAAAGGCAGGCCTAGACAGAGTGTCCTAAAGATAGAGAAAAGACCCCCCTGACGGTCTTGGTTTTTACAGAAGGGGTAGGAAAAGATATTCACAAATCACACCCACATGGGGATACTTGAAGTAGAGAAGACTAGGAGACCCGGGGGATCAAAGGTTATCTGTGTGGGTAGGCAATATTTCCCTCATCCTTGTAGCCTACCCTCCCCACCAACAAACATCCGAGTGCCTCGATGCCACCCCAGAGGCGGCAGCAGCATGTGGATCAAACACACACCTACATCCGAATGTTCTGTGGCAGCCTCTGTGGTTTTAGCCTCCTGATGCTGATCTGCGTGTCCCCACTGAATTGGGTGCAGTTCCTGGTGATCAAGAATGGCCTTGAGCTCTACGCAGGACTCTGGATCACATGCAACCATGAGCTGTGCTGGAGCCACACACCCAAGCCACCCTGTGAGTGCCACTAAATTAAATGCCACAGGCCCCACAGTTCAAGAGCTTTCTGCCACATTGGCCCTTCGTCTTTCTTCCTCCAAGATCTTTTGGCCCTCACCTCTCCAAGTCCAGGATGGATCTCAGCCAGGTGGTGAATATAGCCATCCTTTTCTTTGGTGTCTTCACAGTATACCCTTTCTCCTTCATACCCCAGATTGTTTCCTCTCCCAAATTATGAGTTGATACCCTCTTCACTCTCTGGAAAGAACTCTTTTGTTATTTACGAGCTGTTACTGTGAAGCAAGGTGATTGGTATTCTAATATGGTTTGCAGAAAGAGAAGAGAAGTGATTGATCATAGCTGGGAGATAAAGCAAAGTGTCTCTGCCTCCATGAGATTGAATTTTCAAGGTCAGATTGTTCTTCTGCTAGCAGTAGAAAAGAAGTTAAATGCGTGTCAGAGGTGTAATATAACAAATGCCAGCTATTTAGAGTAAATTACTAATGTCTAATTTTATGTTAATTTAAGTAAATCCGAAAATCCAACACAAAATATTTAGAAATAAGCTTCTAGGTCTAGAAGATACCATATGCATGAGATTTTCAACCAGAACCAAGACTTAAAGGAAAGACATAATTGGGGCCGGCCCCGTGGCGCAGCGGTTAAGTTCGCACCTTTCTCTTCAGCAGCCCAGGGTTCGCTGGTCCGGATCCTGGGTGTGCACATGTGGTAGGCGTCCCACGTATAAAGTAGAGGAAGATGGGAGCGGATGTTAGCTCAGGGCTAGTCTTCCTCAACAAAAAGAGGAGGATTGGCAACAGTTAGCTCAGGGCTAATCTTCCTCAAAAAAAAAAAAAAAAAGAGAGAGAAAAGGAAAGAGATAATTATGCTCAACAGTTTCCCCATCATTCACGAGAGATACATTTACACAAAGAAGCGGTTACTGTGAAAGAAAACATACATGAGTAAAGTGTTTATTTCTCGTTCTCAAATAAGCAGGAGTCCCAGATCCTGAGGTGAGGGGGCACCTGGTCCTAATCCTGAGGTAGAGAGTCAGTTACTTGGCCATGGGCTGCGGCTTTTGGAACCAAGGGGCAGGATCCTAAAGCAAGATCTTGGGAAGAAATTAAAATCAAAGGCAGGCAGACAATTGAACTGCATCTTCAGCTCAAAAGAAAAACTACAGAAAATACTTGCAACAAATATGAAAGATAAAAGGTTAATGGCCTTAATACATAAAAAAGTACAAATTATTCTTAAGAAAAAAATACCCAAATACTTAAATTCTTTGTGAACAGACAATTCACAAAACAGAAACTACAAATGTCTAATAAACATAGGAAAACTATTTTAACCTCAATCAATCATTAAAGAAAGGCAAATGAAATGAACAATAGGATAGAAATTTTCAACCATGCCATTAACAGAGATTTTTAAATGGCAATACACAATGCTGCAGACTCCTGTACGCACTGGGGACCACATAAATGGGTATAACCAAAGCTACATGATTTATGTGTATCCAGAGATTTACATTCACTCATTCCATTTCTAGAGGAGTGGAGTATAAGATGTAGGCATAAAAATTAAGTTGCAATTATGCTTATGTAACTGGCTGCCCAGGCTAAAACTCAGGCCTTGAGATTATTATTTAAATCTTTAATGAGTCAAAATCTTGAAGTTTTTCACTTAAAGCAGTAAATAGTTTATTTCTTTGGGTCTTGAATTCATCTATGAGGTCAGCTGTTAATTGTTTACAGAAAGTCAACAGAGTCCTTTAAGTATACAATTATAACTCAAGTCTCCACCCTATTTCCACTGTTAACTAGCCCTAACTCTAGGGCCAGTAACTAGTCTGCAGTACAGATTTCACAAGGAATTCCCAAAATGTAATCAGTATGTCCAGGCCTCGTCAGCCTATGACATACATTATTATATAATATATATATAATATGTTATTATTCCCCAAATACATTATTATCCAAATTCAAGAACTTTGAACTTTTAGCTATTGAATTGCAAGAATTTAGCCCCCTCTCCCATGATATTCCGAGTCATTTCTGAGAGTTCCACAGAGCTGTCTCAGGTGGACTAAAAAATGTGTGTGCTCGTGTTCCTCTGTCCTGGACTCAATTCAGGCTGTTTTACCCCTGCCTCTGACTTCACCTGGTTCTAGATGACTGACAGCCTCTGTGCCATAGCTATTGCTAATGCCATGAAGAAGAGGTGGGGAGTAAAAGACATCATTCTTTCCTTTTACTACTAGATCTCAAATGTGGAACACATCCTTCTGCTAATTCCCTCACAGCATAGGTGAGATCAGACTGTAACGTTCAGGAATGCGTTGCCACAGAGAGTAAATTGAACTGTTTTGCAGAGGGTAGGGAAGAAAGGGTAGGTCTTTTGCTCAAGGCACTGGGCACTCCAGAGCCAGGACCCTGGGAACCATCATACAGTAAACGTCGTCAAGTTGTCTGGGGATCCTTTATTCTGGCACTCCAACCGAGTTACAAGGGAATCTAAATACTAAGCAGGTTTCACAGCTTCGTCTCCAGGGTGCTAGGTCTCCATCCAGGATCTTTTCCATTTCAAAGCTACCCACTTTGGGCACTTCACTGAGTCTGGGGAAGCTCTGTCTTGGCCTTATGCGCCTGGAATGAAGGCACAATAGCAGCAGCGTAGAGATTTAGATTTGGATAAATAAGTAGGCTGATTGCCCAGCTTGTCTCCAGCAGCACCTTCTTCATCCTCAAAATCACTATCTACACTTTACCTCCACCCACTCAGTCTGGCTCCTTCACAGTTAAAAGGGGCTGGATCCTTTTGGGCCACTGCCCCCCTCTCCTGGCTTTGATTTTTGCTGAAGGACATGGGGTGCGGTGAGGGGAGTCCCATGGCCAAATCTCTTTGGAACAGCTGAATACCGGGTGCTTAGCTTTACTATAGCTGGCTTCTCTCCTCTGCTTCTTCCTTCTTGTGTCATCTTGTCTTCTCATGGCTTCCTTCCAGTGTGTTAATATCCCTAAAGTGGAAGAGCATCTAGTGTTAACTAAGCCTATTCGTTTACAAGAGTTGGGTGGCATATAGCCCTGCCTCTCTCACTTTTCAAACCCCACCCCCATCCCCAGCACTGGGCAAAGTTTTATTTTCATCACAGTAGAAGGAGATCCTGCCCATCAGTTACAAACTGCCAAATGGTTTCTCAATTCACTGAGAAACACTACTGCTTTCTGGTTTGGTGGTGCCCCTTCCAGTCTTGGTAGCTTTTACTTCCTATCTGATGGTGCTCTGAAGTCTGGAATCACTGTTTGGGGTGATCCTGAGAGCACCAGCAAGTATCCTCCCAAGGTTTTCAAATGATTTGGCCTTCTTCATCTCTTTCCAAATTGAAAGTGGTATGCCCGCTCTTCCCAGGGCATTAGCTTCACTGCCTTCAGCAAACTGGGACGCTTGCCTGGCTATTCCTACAACCCAAGTCCACATCAAAGTATTTCACTTAAGGAAAGCTTCAGAGATGTTTAGATACTGATGATCCACATGGGTGTTCCTTGTATCTAGGGCACTCTTCTCTCCCTGGACCAAGGCTTCTTACTGACACATACAAGTAGGGTCTTTTGTAACTTAGGTCCTAAGATTTCTGAAACTTTAATGGGTAAGCTGCTGTAAAAACTGTTGTTTAAAGCTGAAATAGGTTTTGATCTTATGGGAGATAGAGGTTCAAATTCAGCTTTCAGACCTTTGTTTTGCTTTGTTACACGAATAAAAAATCTATGAAGTTAACCAAAGGCAGCTGTTTTAGACTCTGAAGCTAAGTGTTTGGTTTGCTTAAATAATTTGTTTATGTGATTGTGACTGACAGACTGGGTTCCTTTGCCCTATAAGGACTGTGAGACTGTTCTACACCTCAGATCTTTAGCTGTTCCTATGGAGTGGTGAGTGGTCTTGTCCATGTAGTTTTCAGGAGATGAGGAGCTAAAGACAGAGAAGATTGTAAGCAGAACATAAAAGTACAGTCTTCTCCTCGTGGTAGAAGAAAGACTGGATGGTAACACACCTTAGACAGGAGTTGGACTGGATATCTTAGACAGTACTCTTGTGTTTTAAATATCAGAACCCATCTGAACTAGCATAAACTAAAGGGTGAACTTATTTAAAAAGATTCAGAAGAATCTCACAGACTCCCAAGGGCAGGAAGTTTTTTGGACCTTAGGGGATTCTGGAGGAGGCTGTGATGTCAGACGAAGAAAATCAAGCCAGCTAGTCACCCAGTCTCTCTAGAGTTGCTTTGTCACTCATCTTTGTTTATACTTTGTTTTATCTCTACAGCTCAATTTTTCCTGTTTATTAGTGTGTAAGTGCCTGAAAATTAATAGTCTAGTCTAACTTTACATCTTCTTGGTTCAAGCAAGCAAAAGAGGAAATAGGCATCAGTTAGTCTCAAATCCAAATTTCCGAGCATAAGAATCAAATTTGTCCAACATAGGTCACATACCCTTCCTTACGTCCTGTTAGCCATAGTCAGGGACCTGTAGGCAAGGGTCCAGGGCTATAAACAGAGACTGCTGGGGCCCGTGGGGATTGTGGGCTAAATACTGAAAAAGATGCCTATCCTACTGGGCTTCATGCGGCTCAATCTGGGCAGATGGTTCTGACTGGCTACATATACTGCTAATTCTGAATGACTCAGTTTTCAGAAAATGTGCTGCTCTTGGGTTATCGTGTTTTAACATAGCTAACTTTTTGGGGCCGCAGAGTAACTCACTTCTGTGGGTAGGAGTGTGGTTTTTTTCTTAATGGAAATTACTGTTTTTATCATGTTAGTAAGTAGTATGTTCTAGAGAACAAAATAAGACTTAAGAGGCAGATCTTAGACTGGAACAAGCTTGATACATAATTTCTTCTTTCTGGGTTACTTGGAAGCTGGACTTGGATTAGGCATAGAAGTGCTTAGAGAACTTTCAGTGGTAGGGATGAGCTGGCCCCTGCTACATCGAGACAGAAAAGAAGCTAGACAAGGAGGCACCCTAGAAAGGATATTGAAGATATTGCAGGATCTGTGGTATCTCAGAAAAGCTATATCTACTTGCAATTGTAAGTTACTTTATTTATTAAACCTTCAGTAGAACATTGCTGGGGAAGTCAAGCGAAGGGTCTGTTCTGTGTTAGGAATGTGGTAGCAAAAAGTAAGGGTTAGTATGCCCCCTCTTCTCTCTTACCAACAAAGAGAGCAGAGATCTGGAGCCAACAGATGAGAAAAGAAGGAGTGTTCCGGGACTTAGCAAAGGCTACTGGAGCACGAGAACTTTAGCAGAACTCTCCTTGAACAAACACGAGATAGGAACTTGGGATCTCTCAGAAAAAAAAATGAGAGATATTTTTGGGGTGTTAAATTCCTGCAATCCAGTAAATTGGGACTTGAGATCATTACAACATAGGAGTTAAAGTAAATGTGACTTCATTTTGCAGTCACAGGCTGACAAGGCCTATACATACCAGATACATTTAAAAGAGAAAAAGACAAATAAAAACAAACTCCAAGTTCAACGATAGCTAAATCATTAAGCAAAGCATGTTAATTTGATGGACTATTTTGTAGCCACTAAAAATGATGTTTACGACAAGTGAGCTGGGAAAGATCTTGTTATATAATCTTAAGAAAAACGAATCACATGATATTCATTATTATATCCATTATGTACAGAGGATAGAAAAATACTAGAAATAAATAAAATAAAATGCTAACAATGGTTGCCTCTGGGTGGTGAGATTGTGGCTGATTTTCTTCCTGTTTCCTGGTACTTTTGTAGTCTTTCCAATGCTTATATTGAACATGTGTTACTTTTAGCATTAGAATTAGGAACGAGAAAAAGTTTTAATGTGTGTTGTTATGTTAGTATCACATCTCTTATAAGCTAGTTATATTTAAGTTAATGTGTTAATGCACCCTGAACTATTTGTATAATATTATCTTTAGTTTTACAATGAAGGCTTGCCTTCATAGTAAAGAAATTCCAAGCACCAATGAAGACCTGGGAAAGAAGATCCTTATTTGTGCCCTGGATGCCACACAGCAAGCTCAGCTTCATCCTCTTTAGCCCTCACTCCCTTCTCTCAGACCCTATCTGATTTTCTTAAGGTGGTGGGGGCCCACACTAGACTAACCAAGCCTTTCCTTTCTCCTCCTCGGCAGATTACCTCCAGTATTCCAGGGCCTTATTCCTCATCTCTGTCCTAATCATACTCATTGACCTTGGCTGGCTCTTCAGCTCTTGCCTACCTAGAAGAGGAAGCATGACCACCAACTTGGATCTGAAGGTATCCATGCTCAGCTTCATCTCAGGTACAGACCTAGACGAGCAGGTTTATGTCATGGTAAAATTGTCAAGGGAACGAAGTTTCTCCGTGGGGCTTTCATCCTCTTTTTCTTGTCCCTTTTCTTTTCTTCAGTATCACATCAAGTTGCCAGCTATCTGCCCTGTCTTATTGTATAAAACACGCTTTAGCTGACTTATGCTTGGGGAGAGGTAGAGGCCCTTTTCTCCCTGCCATCTTGGTCAATCCCCAAATTTTTATCCTTTTGGTCCTTTCCATACGTATAGTGCCTGAAAGCAGAAGAAGAGTTGGGGGTGGTGGGTCAAGGCAGACTGAAGACACTGATAGGTTGTAACATCTTTTCTTCTGGTCCTAGCCACCTGCTTGCTCTTCTGCCTCATCCTATTTCTGGCACAGGTTCATTGGTATACTAGAGATGCCATGGAGTCAAATCTCCTATGGGCCTATCATCTTAATTGGTGGAGTGACTTCTTATACATGTTTGCTGGTGAGTTAGTACCTTGCCTTATGCTAGAAGGATGGAAGGGGAAACTATTTCTTGAAAGGGAAGTAGAATCTAGGAGAAATAGAAGCACAAACTGTTCTTTTTTTTTTTTTTTAAGATTTTATTTTTCCTTTTTCTTCCCAAGAGCCCTGGTACATAGTTGTGTATTTTTAGTTGTGGGTCCTTCTAGTTGTGGCATGTGGGATGCCTCCTCAGCATGGCTTGATGAGCGGTGCCATGTCCACGCCCAGGATCCGAACTGGTGAAACCCTGGGCCGCCGCAGCAGAGTGCACGAACTTAACCACTCTGCCATGGGACTGAGCCCCAGCACAAACTGTTCTTATTCAGAGCAACTATACATTGAGAGGTAGTGTGGTATAGTGAAGAAAGCATGGATTTTGGAGTCTGAAAATCTAGAATTAGTAACCTGTTCTACCACTAGCTGAAGCATTGACAGCTGAGTAACTTGCTGAAGACCACACAGAAAGTAGTGGAAATATGATTTGCATCCAAGAGTTTCAAGCTTTGTCCTAATCATGTGAGAAATACTATAATGAAATGGGAGCACAGGAGGGTAAAGTAAGTCTTCTGGGGGAGAGGAGGGCTGGCTTCACTGAAAAGAGGGCTTTGGAACTGAGTGTTTAAAGAATGAATAAGAATTTTAAAAGCAGAAAGACCATCTGTCTATTGAAACTCAGCTCTAATTCTTCTCTTCCCCTAGGAATCATCTCCTTCCTCAACTACATAACTTCCAGATCTCCTCCCCTTGATCAAAATGTCTCTGCAAGTCCCATAGAGACATCAAGGTTGGGGGTTGGTCCAGTGACTACAATATCACCTGCTGAAGATGAAGTGGCAAGGTCTGAGATGGAATCTCCAAGTGAGGAGAAGAATAAGTTACCAAATGCAGAACTGTGATGGTGATAGGAAAACCCAACTACTGCTTGTCGTAAAAATGGAGGAGAAGCTAAATGAGTTGGAAATGATTGTACAGATTCTGGGAAACTCTCCTAATATCATGTCCATATAACTGAAAGAGACAGCATTAAAGCCAATGAAATGTCTTTTGTGTGCACTGGATCCAAAATATGTATTATAGTCATAAAGAAAGTAATGAAAACTCACTTATGAAAAATTTCCTAAAAGAAAACATCAGTGTTTAGGGTCATGAATGAAAGAAACTGGCAGTAGATGCAGTGTGTGGATCAGAGATCTCTTTGGGCATCAGGGATCTCAGGGACCAGAATGGTCCATGGAGAAAATGTCAACTAATTCTGTTTGCAATTTTTTTTATTATATGGCTTCAGGCACATTCAAGATGGAAGGCATTTGGACAATATTATTGAGTTCGAATTGGAGATAATTACTAGAAATGGAATGAACACCAGTGGAGATAATACCTACTACCCAGAGGAGCTGAGAGGTTCTAGGTGGATTCCAGGGAATCCACGAGGTCCCACAGGCCTGTGACTCTTTTGATTATTTTAGACATCAATTATGTTTTACTGAGGCAAATGAGGCTAAAAGGCTTTCTTCAGTCTAAGTATACATGTGGACCAAGTTGTAAGATTTTCCATGTTTTCTATACCCTATAAGACTAAGGAAAGAGGGGGGAGATTTCAGGCAATCACATAGATCTCTTTATGGCTAAAGATCCCTTTCAAGCCCAGACCAGATTCCATGCAGAAGGTCCCTGACACTCATTTTGTCCTTTTTCCTTTAGTAGCTGCCACTACTACTCCACTGGTGGAAGACCATTCTTCTCCACTCCAAGCCTGGCTGTGGAATGGACTATAGTGTCCAGCTCCACCCCTTGCTGCTCTTAAAGATAAGCCCTTGGGTCCTTTTGGTTTAATTTAGAGATTCACTGGTATCCTTTGCAGAAAACAAACATAATACCCATGAAACAATTATGTAGTTCTTATAATCCTGGTTCCTGATCAGTAATTCCCAAACATTTCCAGATGGTAACTGGAAGCCCCTTAGGTTAATACTTTTGCTTTTATTCCTGTGGGTAGGAGGTTAGCAGCGCACGCATGTGTGTACTCATACATAGAGATGCACATACAAACACACATATACACACACACCTTGTTTTGACCCTGCCTTAGAAAATCCTTTTCTCCATGTTGGCGCCTCTTCTTAGCAGGTGGTCTTAGTTACGGCAGAATTACTGGTGCCACCTTACTTCAAGTGCCCTCATTTCAGAGTCTCTTCAGGTTGTTCCTGGGCCTCTGTGTGGTTGTAAGAATAGACATGTAGTCAAGTCCAATTCCCCCTCCTCCTGTCACCACTCACAAACTAAGTGTAGCCCACACATTGACTAATTAAGGACTCATGGGCTCACAAGCTTTACTTACAATTCAGTTTGAATACTTTAATTATATGACTAGTTGACAGGGAGCTGGTACTGGCGACTTTTCAGGGAATGGAAGTTTTTGTTTTTGTTTTGTTTTGTTTTTTGAGGAAATCACCCCTGAGCTAACATCTGCCGCCAATCCTCCTCTTTTTGCTGAGGAAGATTGGCCTTGAGCTAGCATCTGTGCCCATCTTCCTCTATTTTACATATGGCATGCCTGCCACAACACGGCTTGATGAGCGGTGTGTAGGTCCATGCCCAGATCTGAACTGGCGAACCCGCGCCGCCAAAGTGCAGCTCACAAACTTAACCGCTGCGCCACCAAGCCGGCTGCTTGGAATGGAAGTGTTAAGTGGGGTGAAGAAAAGGAAGGTCTGAGTGAGAGTGGAAGATGCTAAATAATAAGAAAGTAATGATAAAGGCCCTAGCTATTAGGGGAGAATAGGTAGGAATTATAAAAACAGTTTTCTACTTTCCCGGTAGGTTAAAGCAGAGACAATCTTTCATGGCTCCTTTAGAAATTGAATACTCTATTTTCTCTTTCTCTCTTTCTTTGCTTGTAGAGAATTCCTTAAAAAGCTTAAGTGATTTTCCAATAAGATAGTTCACTAAATCACCCTTTGATAACATCTCTGCTGCTCCAAATACATTGTATGATAGATGAAGTGGACAGAGAGAGAATAGAGCCAAAACAAGACCAGAGAAATAACAAAAACACAAAGTTATGATTTAAGTTAAGCTATAGATTTAATAGGCTCTAAGTCCAAAAGTAAGCAGAGGCGAACAGGAAGCCAGAGCCTGCGGCGTGAAAAGAACTAACAGTGCTTCTCAAGACATGGGCTAGAGCCAAGTCCACAGCAGGGCTCATGAGTACCCCACAGGGACTCATGAAAAGAAGCTAAACAGAAACTGCTGCCAATCACTGACTGGGGCTGGAGCTTATTTGGAACTACAGACCCGGAGAGGTCAAAGGACGCATACACAAGCTTGCCTAACCAAGCAGCCCATTGATTCATTAACTGGGTCTATGATATTTCCTGATAGCATAACAGAACAGGAGATCTTAAACACCATATTACGAGAACTGACTTTGGACTGGGACCTTTGGCCAAGATAAGGAAACCCCACCCCCCCCCCCCCCAAAAAAAGGATGAAATGAGTATATAGGGAGAGAAAGAAACAAAAAAGCCAACAAAATTGTTTTGTGCCTGCATATAGGAATTCCTACGTAACTGCAGGTAAGCATTCCAAATATGTAAAGAAATGTTCAGAAAAAAACTCAAAGTCAACAATCAAAATATGAATTCATTTCAGATTAATTTGGGTAGTATTCTTAGGCTGCACAAAAAGATACATGACAGACCAAAAACTATGAAGCAAAAATAGATATAAATAAAACAAGGACAAATTTAAATGAAAAAGAACCAATTGGAAATCATGGAAATGAAAAATATAGTCACTGAAATAAAAAATTCAATAGATAGGATAAAAATCTAGATAGTACACAGCAAAAAGGGAAAATATTTTATTTTCAGATATATTTAGAATATTTGCAAATTTGAACAAATACTATGTCTGAAAAAAGCTTCAATAAATTTCAAAGGCTGTCAATCAGTCCACGTTTCCTGAATATGAGGTGATTAGGCACATGTGTGTGGTGATGGATGGTAATTAGTCTTTGGGTGGTGAACATGATGTAATCTATACATGAATCAAAATATAATGATGTACACCCGAAATTTATATAATGTTATAAACCAAAATTACTGCAAGAAAAATAATTAAATTAGAATTCAATAAAAAGAGAATGATAAAATTTTTTTTATATATTTTTGAGAACTAAAATATACTCCCTGAAAAAATCATGAGTAAAAAGGAAGTCACAATGGAAATGGGAAAATATTTAGAACTGAACAACAATGAAAGAATTACTACAATCAAAAGCTGTAGATGCATCTATTTAAAAAAAAACAAGCAACAAAAAATAGTTTAAAATAAGTTATTATGAATTCAGCTTATGAACTTGAAAAAGAATAGCTCGAAAACCAAAAGGAGAAGAAAGAAAAACTTTAAAGTAAACGAGTAAAATATGAAAAAGTCTTTAGGTTCCAACAAAAACCTAAAATCTAGTTCTTTGGGAAAAAATGGAATAAAAGGCAAACTACAAGCAAATGTAATTAAGAGAAAAAAGAAAAGCATAAATAAATAATATTAGGAATAAAAAAGGACTTCATAACATTAATATATTATATATATGTTACTCAAGCACATTTTGTTGTTTAAAATTTCTGTCTCTCTATTCCTCTTCATTTGTGTTATGTTCCTCTGTGTTAAAACCTCCCATGATGGCTTTAGATTTTCTCATTTTTTTCCTTGTAATCCTATCAGTGTCTGCTTAATATTTTGAACCAATAAGCTATAACATACCCAAATTTATCTGCAGATTTGATGCAATTCCAAACAAAATCTGACAGAGTTTTTTTGTGAAGAATAACAAGCAGGTCCTAAAATTTAGGACAGTGCCTTCTTTTCTCCTTGCAAAGGGACAAGAAAAGCCAAGAAAATTTTGAAAAATAAGAAAATAGAGGGGCTGCCCCCGTGGCCGAGTGGTTGGGTTCGCGCGCTCCGCTGCAGGCGGCCCAGTGTTTCGTTGGTTCGAATCCTGGGTGCGGACATGGCACTGCTCATCAGGCCACGCTGAGGCAGCGTCCCACATGCCACAACTAGAAGGACCCACAACGAGGAGTATACAACTATGTACCGAGGGGCTTTGGGGAGAAAAAGGAAAAAAATAAAATCTTAAAAAAAAATAAGAAGAAAATAGAGACATTTACCCTAAGTGATATGGAGATGACTTATCAAGCTATTAGAATCAAGACAGTGTGGTATTGGCAGAGGTTTAAACAAAGAAGTGGACAAGAATAGAAAACCTAGACACACACACATGTGGAAATTTGACACCTGATAGTGGTAGTATTAAAAAAAATGAGTGAGTAAACTATAGACTGTCCAACTAGTGGGGCTGGTACAACTGGTTAAATAGGGGGAAAAAACATAAAACTAGATCCTTGCTTCATCATCATGTTTTTAAAAAGAAGACGTCTAGATAGATTGAAGACCTAAATGTAAAAAGTAAATTTTAGAGACCTCCACTGGCCAATCTGGAGGAAATTTGAGCATCAAAAAGAATAATGAGAGTAATAGATTATAACACTTGGAATGAAAAAATTAATCCATGAGTTCGTAGTGACACTCAACAAGGCAGAAACAGTCAAAGGGCAAGAAAAGAGGAGGCAGATTTTCTTTATAGAAGAAGTCAGCTAATAAATATGGAAGGAATGGTAGAAATTGAGAATCATTATTTTATAAATCCCAATATAATTGAGCTGAAGGAGACTAAAGACGTAAAACAGTTAGTTGAAATGCACTGATTCTGGATTTAAAAAAAAAAAACATTTTTAACACTTGGGAAAATTTGAGTACAGAGAGTCTGTTGAGGGTTGTATTGAATTCACGCAGTTTTTCTCTGGTATAGTAATGATGCTGTGGCTATGTAGGAGAATACGTTTGGTTTTTTTAGGAGATATGCTGAAATATTTAGAGGTGAAGTGGCATGATTTCTATACTCTACTCCCAGAAGATTTGACCAAAAGGAAAAAATCCATATGAAGACAGAGAGAGAAATATAAAGCGAATGTGTCAAGATGTTAATAGTTGATAAATATAGGTGAGGGGTATAAATGTATTCATTTTACTGTTCCTCAGCTTTTCTATGTGTTTTAGATTTAGCAAAATAAAAAAGATTAATATTTTTCAAATCAAAAATTTTAAAGAAAAATGCGAAAACAATTTTTATGACTTTGGGAGTTTTTAAGATGGAAAAAATTTATAAGCCATGAAGAAAAATCTTGTTAAATCTGACTATTTTAAAATTACCACTTCTGTACTACAAGCTAGAACGGAAAGCAAAGAGCTAAGCTCACCTGTAGGAAAATATTTACTATATATATTACTGACAAAGGATTAGTAACCAGAATACATAAAGAATTTCTATGTAAAAAAAAAAAAGGAGAAATGAGGTCAAATAATCCAATAGAGAAATTGACAAAGGAGCTACATAAGCAGTTTACAAAAGGAAACCCAAGTGGCAATAACGTAAAAAACATATTCAACTTCACCAGTAATTATGGAAATATAAAATAAAGCAGCAAGGATAAAATGTTATTATAATAGTTACAACACACATTATGATAGTATTAATATAATATTAGAGTAAAACATATAGCTAAATATCATAATAAAACTATTGTTATATTTAAAAGTCTGACATTGTCCAGTGCAAATTGGAGTTTTATATACTGCAGGTGGGAGTGTAAATTGGTTTAAAAATGCTTTGGAAAGGACTTTTTCATACTTAGTAAACTGGAGATTTGTACATCCAGTAATTATATCTCTAGATGTTAACCCCAAAGAAAGATTTTATCATATGAATAAGAGATACATATAAGGATAGTCAGAATAGCACTTTTGTTGCAGTGAAAAATTAGAAAAACTTAAATATCCATCAACAGAACCATGGGTTTCATTTTGTACTGCTTTCCCTCTTGCTCATTCAACTCCAGCCACACTGGCTTCCTCACAGTTCCTTGATCCCTTCAAGCAAGCTCCCACTCCGTGGGCCTTTCGTTCCCTGCTCTCTCCTCCCACCATGTTCTTACCCCAGAAATCCACTGATCTTGAATCTTCACTTTCTTCAGGACTCTGCTCAAGTATCACCTTTTCAGAAAACCCTCCCCTGACCATCTGTCTAGAAGATTACTCCTTCCCCTCCTTCTCTGTGCCCTTAACTTCCTTTATATATTTGATATATGTTTACTTTCTGTCTGCCACTCTTCCTCATGGTAGATTGGATCATTGTTTTCAATTAGAACATAAACTTCAGCACAGTGGGGATTTTATGTTTTGTTTACTGCTATATTCTCAGTGACTGGAACAGTGCCTAGCATGCATAGATGCTTAATAAATATTTGTTGAATGAATTAATTAATGCATTTGTTCCAAAGCCATAAAACTATTGGTGATCCCAAATGACAAGTGTTCAAGTGTGCAAAGAAATAATTATAAGGGGCTCTGTTATAAATGTAGTCAGTCAGAAACTGACACAAAGGCATAGTGAGTGCTACCCCCAATCAAATAAACAAGCAGCCTCTTACATTGGCAATAGGTCCATACGAAACTGAGGGATAGTTGATGAAAGAATCGGAAGTAGAAGGTTCTGACAGGACTTCAATATAAGAAATATCTACTCAAATATTAGCAACACCTCTGAACTAGAGGCTGTTTTCAGGACCAGAAGGGGCACCAGCTCAGTGTCCCACAGAAAGTGAAATGGGCTGTCGTCATTTATGAACTGACTGGGAGCAAAAAGAGAAGTCAAAGAGGCCTTATGAAAGAGCCCTGTGTATATAGATAGATAAAGGAACAAATATTAAAGAGAATGGGGCAAAATGTTAATAAGTGAATTTAGGTAAAGGGTATTCTTTTACTATTCTTGCAACTTTTCTCTTTTTGAAATTATTTCCAAATTTTTAAAAAGAAGGAAACTACTTATTCCACTATATCCAGTAAGAAACAGAATGTGACTAATCCTGAATATGACAACTTTTGTGGTCTTGAATGACTTAGGTAGCAATTGTCTAGTTTTTTATATGGAGCAATGGAACATATGTTGTCAAACTGGCCAGATGCGTGTTGCCTCTTACTGGAATGACCTTCTGCGTCTGCTTTTCATATGTTCCTTAGACTGCCTTTTGCTGTGCCTGGAGGTTTCTTGAGGATACCTCTTACTATTTCACTTTGTCATCTCCCTCAGGTGTGTTCAGATTGAGAACCATTACAGTTAGGTTTTTGTGTGTGTGTATGAGGAAGATGGGCCCTGAGCTAACATCATTTGCAAATCTTCCTCTTTTTGCTTGAGGAAAATTGTCACTGAACTAACATCTGTGGCAATCTTCCTCTATTTTGTATATGGGATGCTGCCACAGTGTGGCTTGACAAGTGATGCCAGGTCCACGCCTGGGATCTGAACCTGCAAACCCTGGAGTGCTGTGCAGAGTGTGCGAACTTAACCACTATGCCACCGGGCTGGCCCCATAGAACCGTTACAGTTTTGAGCAAGTAGTAGATTCTGCCTCTTGAGCTGGGTGCCCAGTAGCCACCTGTCTTAGTTTGAGTTCCTCCAGAAGTGAATCTCAGTCAAAGATTCAAATATAAGTAGGTTATTTGGAAGGTGCAAATGGAATGTGGAGAGGAGCTGATGCTCCAACTGGTGTCAGTGCTTTTTCCCTTTCATACTTTGGTCTCCATCTTGGGATGTTAGGCTACAAACACTACTCTTTCCCATCTTATGTTCAGTCATGTAAGGTGGGAAAGAGAGGAGAACAGGGGAAGTAAGAAAAGGGAAAGAAGGCAGCCAGTAAAAGATGTGTTTTCAAGCTAACTATCACTATCATCAACTGAAGTTGAATCCTGCGGAGAAAACGGGAAACAGTATGAAACTCATACTTCAGAGTTATATCTCCCACACAGAAGCGAAGGGAGCTGCTTGAGGGCTACTCACAACTGGTTGTTAATTCCCCAGAACATCTGGGCCTGTTTAGGAGAGAAGGCTTTAGGCAAAGAGATGCAGATGGAAGTCTGCTAGAAAACACTTAAGTGTTAAAGCCCAAGGGAAAAAGGCAGGGCACTAACAGCATCTGTCACTGGACCTAAGGACGTCTATAGAACACCCACTAGTGAGCCAAGGAACTGACTAGCACTAGGGCCCAGAAGGGCAGCCCAAATTAAAGATGCTGTGTAGTTTTCCTCTTGACAGGCAAACACCATCTACCTTAGTTGAAACTAGAATACTCCTACTTAGGGCATTGACATTCCATCTGCAATCACTCTATACGTAAAGATTCACTCTGTTTTCTACCACATTATACAATATCTTACCCCAAACACTTCTTTCCCATCTTATGTTCAGTCCTAACATCCTAAGATGAAAAGAATGTAAAATGTAAGTTATGATGCCATTTGGGGCATTAAGTTCAGCTGCTATCAATGATAATGGGAAGAGGATGAGCCAGAAAAATAAGAACCTGCTTCCTACCTCAAGAACCATTGAGAAAATTCTCCCAGGCAAAGCCAAGGAAGCTTCGCTATTTCATACAGTGAGGAGGGAGCCTGCCTCATCCTTCACCACTGAGACAGATCTATTCCTCTGTACACTATGTCCACATCTGGTTTACCACTCAGATGTTGGGCCTGGCTTGTTCTTCTTTGAATTCTTTTCCCTTTCGTTCATTCAATCAACAAATATTTATTGAGTGCATACAATTAGTCTGGCAGATAAACAAGATAGGTACATACCTTATTCTCTGAAGCTTATAAGTTAGTGGAGGAGGCATATTATACAACAAATAATTACTTAATTACAATTGTGTTATATGCTAAGGAAGAAAAATATAGAATAGTGTGAGTGTGGAACTGAGGAATTACTCAATCCAGGCTGAAGTGGAGTGTCGGGGAAGCCTTCACTGAGGAAGTAACATTTCATCTAAGACTTGAAGAGCAGAATTTGGCCAGAAGAAAGATCATCTGAAGAAATGCATTTACAAGAAGAAGTTTAGGACATTCCTGAGACTGAAAGAAAGCCAACGTAGCTGGAAAGCAGTAGTCACAGAGAAACACAGCATAGGATGAGGCCAGAGAGGTAGGAAGAGCCGGTTTATGAAGACAAGGAGATTTTGGAAGGTTGGGGTGGAGGAAGATCAAGATAAATTTTTCCTGTTCTAAAAATTTATGTAAGGGGAAATATACATTCTATTGTGTTCAGTCTCTTTCACTCAATATAACATCTATGAGAGTCATTCATACTGTGTGGACAACAGTTTACTCCTTTTTATTGCTGAGTAGTTATTCAATTATATGAATATGCCACAGGTTCTTTATCCATTTTCCTATTGATGAACAATTGGGTTGTTTCCAGTTTTGGCTATTGTGAATGAAGCTACTATGAATATTCTTGTAAAGCCCTTTTGCATACCTAAGTTTACAGTTCTCTTGGGTAAATACCTAACAGAGGAATTACAGGTCATGGGGTATAGATTTATGTTTAACTCTAAAAGAAATTGCCAAATTGTTCTCCAGAGTTGTACCATTTTACACCCCCACCAGCAATGTATGAGAGTCTCAGTCCCTCCACATGTTTGCCCACGTTTGTTGTCAATCCTTTTAAATTTTGTCATTCTAGTGAGAATAAAATAGTATCTCATTGTTTTAATTTACATTTCCCTGATGTCTAATGATTTCAAGGCACCTTTTCCACAGCCATTTGTATATCTTCCTTTGTAAAGTGTCATTATTCTTCTGCTCATTTTTAAAACTAGGTTATCTTTTTATCATTAATTGTAGGAGTTCTTTATATATTTTGGATACAACTTCTTTGTCAGCCAAGTTTTGCAGATATTTTCTCCCAATGTGTCATTTGCCTATTCATTTTCTTAGTAGTGTCTTTTAATGATCAGAAGGTTTAAATTATATTAACTACACCAATTTCCAATCATATTCATTCATCCCTATAGATCTGAGTTACCACTTCGTGGTATGTCTCTTCAGACTGAAGAACTTTTTTTAACATTTCTTGTATTAGTGGTCTGCTGGTAATGAATTCTCTCAATTTTTATCTGTCTGAGAATATCTTTATTTCATCTCAATTGTTGAAGGATAATTTTTCTGGATATAGAATTTTGCATTGACAGCTTTATCTTTCAACACTTTAAAGATGTCATTCTACCCCATGTTCATTGTAGTACTATTTACAATAGCCAAGACGTGGAAACAACCTAAGTGTCCATTGACAGATGAATGGATAAAGAAAATGTGGTGTATATGTGTGTGTATATATATATATGAATATTATTCAGTCATGAAAAAGAAGGAAATCCTGACTTCTGCGACATGGATGGAGCTTAAGGGGATTATGCTATGAAATAAGTCAGACAGAGAAAGACAAATACTGTATGATCTCGCTTATATGTGGAATTTTTTTAAAAACCCAACTTGCAGATACAGGAACAGATCAGTAGTTGCCAGCAGTGGGGGTTGGGAGGGTGGGCAAAATAGGTGAAGGTGATCAAAAGGTACAAACTTCCAGTTGTGAAATAAATAAGTTCTGGAAATGTAACATACAGCATGGTGACTATAGTTAACAATACTACATTGTATATTTGAAAGTTGCTACAAGAGTAAAAGTTCTCGCCAGAAGAAAAAAATTCTAACTATGTGTTGTGATGGATGTTAACTAAACTTATTGTGGTAATCATTTCACAACATTTACATGTATCAAATCATTATGTTGTATGCCTAAAACTAATACAATGCTAAATATCAATTATATATATATTTTAAAAGTCATTCCATTATTTTCTAGGTGCCCTTATTTCTGATAAGAAGGCAGATAAAAATCATTCCTCTGTCACAAGTGGCTTTACTCTGGCTGCTTTCAAGGTTTGGTCTTTGGATTCAGCAATTTATGATGTGTTTAGGTATGATTTTCTTCGTATTTATCCCTTTTGGTTTCTTTGAGCTTTTTGGATCTGTACATTAATACCTTTCATAAACTTTGGTAAGTCTCCAGCCATTATTTCTTCTGCTTTTTTTCTGCCCCTTTCACACTTATTCTAGATCTCCAGACACATTTCGTTTTTTGATTTTCATCCAACTGGACTCTGACACTGTTTATTTTTCTTTGACCTTTTTTCCTCCTCTATTCTTCAGATTGGTGAATTCCTTTAAATTATTTTCACGTTCACTGACTCTTTTTTTCCCCACTGCCTCCAACCTGCTATTACGTCCATACGGTGAATCTTTCATTTTAGTTATTGTTTTTTTCAGTTCCAGAATTTCCATTTAGTTTGTTTTTATATTTTGTATATCTTTGGTTAGATCCCGTATCTGTCCATTTGTTATGCATTTATCTTCTTTTAAGTCCTTATAGAAATTTATAATGACTGTTTTAAAGTCCTTTTCTGATAATGCAACATCTGGATCATCTTGAGGTTGGTTTCTTTGACTGCCTTTTTTTTAAAGATTTTATTTTTCCAGTACATAGTTGTATATATATTTTTTTAGTTGTGGCATGTGGGATGCCGCCTCAGCATGGCTTGATGAGAGGTGCCATGTCCGCGCCCAGGATCCAAACCAGCGAAACCCTGGGCTGCCGAAGCAGAGCACATGAACTTAACCACTCGGCCATGGGGCCGGCCCCTTGACTGCCTTTTTCTTGAGTATGAATTATGTTTTCCTGTTTGCTCATAGGTTTAGTGATTTTTTTGTTGACTACTGGACATTATGTTTGATACATTGTCATGTTCCTCTGAAGAGTGATTTTCAAGTCTTTTGCCCACTTTTAAATCAGGTTGTTTTCTTATTTTTTAGTTTTAAGAGTGCTTTGTCTATTGTGGATAACAATCCTTTATCAGATGTGTTTTTTTGCAAGTATTTTCTCCCAGTCTGTTGCTTGTCTTATCACTTTTTTCACCATGTCTTTGCAGAGCAGAAGTTTTTAGTTTTAATGAAGTCTAGTTTATCTGTCTAGTTTATCTATTTTAACAAGTTTATCCATCCATCTATCTATCTATCTATCTATCTAATCTAGTTTATCTAGCCTGGTTTATTATTTCTTTCATGGATTGTGCATTTGGTGTTGTATTAAAAAGTCATTGCCGTATCCCATTATCACCTATTTTCTCCTATGTTATCTTCCAGGAGTTTTATAGTTTTGTCTTTTGCACTTAGGTCTATGATCCATTTTGAATTCTGTGTCTAGATTCATTTTTTTGTGTGTATATATCCAGTTGTTCCAGCACCATTTCTTGATAAGACTATCTTTGCTCCATGGCATTGCCTTTTCCTTTGTCAAAGATCTTTGACTATGTCTGTGTGGGTCTATTTCTGGGCTCTCACTTCTGTTCCATTGACCTATTTGTCTATTCTTTCTCTAATGCCAACTGTCAATTGCTGTAGCTTTATAGTAAGTCTTGAAGTGTCAGTCCTTCGACTTTGTTCTTCATCGGTATCACATTGGCTATTCTGAGCCTTTTGCCTCTTCATAAAAACATTGGAATCAGCTTGTTGTTATCCACACATAACTCAGTGGGGCTTTGATTGAGATTGTGTTGAATCTATAAATCAAATTGGTAAGAACTGACATCTTGACAATATTGAGTCTTCTTATCCATGAACATGAAATATCTCTCCATTTATTTAATTCTTCTTTGTTTTCTTTCATCAGAGTTTTGTGTTTTTCCTTATATAGATCTTGTATGTATTTTGTTAGCTTTATACCTAAGTATTTCATTTTGGGGAGTGATAATATAAATGATATTGTGTTTTTAACTTCATATTCCACTTGTTCATTGCTGGTGTATAGGAAAGTGACTGACTTTTGCATATTAATTTTATATCTTGCAACCTTGCTATAATCACTTATGTAACACTCCTCTTTATTCCTCATAACTTTCCTTTCTCTGAAGTTTCCTCTGTTTGAAATTAATATAGCTACTCTTGTTTTCCTTTGATTAGTGTTAGCATGTATATCTTTCTCCATCCCTTTATCTTTTATTAACATGTGTCTTTATATTTAAAGTGGGCTTCTTTTAGACATTATATAGCTGGGTCTTATTTTTTAATCCCCTGTGAAAACCTCTGTCTTCTAATTGGTATATTTAGACCATGGATGTTTAAATTAATTATTGATATAATTGGATTAATATCTACCATATTTGTTACTATTTTCTATTTGTTGCCCTTGTTCATTGTTCCTATTTTTGTCTTCCACTCTATTTTTGCCTTTTATGGTTTTAACTGAGCATTTTATATGGTTCCATTTTCTCTCTTAGCATATCAGTTATACTTCTTTATTACTTTTTTTAGTGATTAACCTTGAATTTGCAAAAATACATTTACAACGAATCCAACTCCTACACTGCTCACAGGTAGTGCAGGTACCTTATAATAAAAAAAAATGGTGACTTCTCCCTCCTGTTACTTGTATCATTGCTGTCATTCATTTCATTCATACATGTGTATGTATATACATAAATGTATAGTAATGAATTCATAGTTACTATTATTATTTTGAACAAATTGTTATCTGTTAGATCAATTAAGAAGAAGAAGAGTAAAAGTGCTTATTTTGCCTTCACTTATTCCTTCTCCATTACTCTTTCTTTACATAGATCCAAGTTTCTAACCTATATAACTTTCCTTCTCTCTGAACTTTTTAAAATATTTCTTGCAAGGTAGGTCTACTAGCAACAAATTCCCTCAATTTTTCTTTGCTTAGGAAAGCCTTTATTTCTCCTTCACTTTTAAAGTAATTTCACAGGGTACGGAATTCTGGACTGGTGCTTTTTTTCTCCCAACATGTAAACTCCACTCTCTTCTTGCTTGTGTGGTTTCTTTTCTTTCTATTTTTTTTTTTTTTTTTTGAGGAAGATTAGCCCTGAGCTAACTACTGCCAGTCCTCCTCTTTTTTTGCTGAGGAAGCCTGGCCCTGAGCTAACATCCGTGCCCATCTTCCTCTACTTTATATGTGGGACACCTGCCACAGCATGGCGTGCCAAGCAGTGCCATGTCTGCACCCGGGATCCGAACCAGCGAACCCTAGGCCACCGAGAAGCAGAACCTGCGAACCTAACCGCTGCTCCACTGGGCTGGCCCGCTTGTGTGGTTTCTGAGGAGACGTCAGATGTAATGCTTTTCTTTGCTCCTTTATAAGTAAGGTGTTTTGTTTCCTCTGGCTTCTTTCAATTTTTTTTTTTTGAGGAAGATTAACCCTGAGCTAACATCTGCTGCCAATCCTCTTCTTTTTGCTGAGGAAGACTGTCCTTGAGGTAACATCTGTGCACATCTTCCTCTACTTTTTATATGTGGGACGCCTGCCACAGCATGGCTTGCCAAGCAGTGCCATGTCCACACCCAGGATCCAAAGAGGCAAACCTCAAGTGCCCAAGCAGAACATGTGAACTTAACTGCTGCACCCCTGGGCCAGACCCCCAATTTTTTTTATTTATCTTTGATTTTCTGCAGTTTGAATATGATATGTCTAGATGTAATTTTTCTTTTTTGGCATTTATCCTGCTTGGTGTTCTGTGAGCTTCATGGATCTGTGGTTTGGTGTCTGACATTAATTTGGGAAAATTCTCAGTCATTATTGCTTCAAATATTTCTTCTATTCCTTTCTCTTTATGTGTATAGTACATATTTTGTAGATATCCCACAGTTATTGGATATTCCATTCCATTATTTTCACTCTTTTTTCTCTTTGAATTTCCATTTTGGAGGTGTCTATTGACATATTCTCAAGCTCAGAGATTTTTTTCCTCAGTGGTGTCTAGTCTACTAATAAGCCCATCAAAGGCATTCTTCATTTCTGTTAGAGTTTTTCTTTTTATCTCTAGCATTTCCTTTTGATTTTTTTCTTAGGATTTCCGTCTCTCTGCTTACATTGTCCATCTGTTCTTGCATGCATCTACTTTATCCATTAGGGCCCTTAGCATATTAATCATAGTTGTTTTAAATTCCAGGTCTGAGAATTCCAATGTCCCTGCTATATCTGAGTCTGGTTCTGATGCTTGCTCTGTCTCTTCAAACTGTGTTTTTTGCCTTTTAGTATGCCTTGTAATTTTTTCTTGATAGCTGGACATGATGTACTGGGTAAAAGGAACTGTAGTAAATAGGCCTTTAGAAATGTGATGGTAGGGCTGGCCCCATGGTGTAGTGGTTAAGTTTGGCATGTTCCACTTCAGTGGCTTGGGTTTGTGGGTTTGGATCCCGGGCACAGACCTACTCCACTCATCAGCCATGCTCCTGGAGGCAAAATTCACTAAAGTGTGGGGACCTCCCTACAACTGGGTCTCCCCAGAGTTTTTTTTTTAAAGATTGGCACCTGAGCTAACTACTGTTGCCAATCTTCTTTTTTATTTTTTAATTGCTTTTTCCCCCCAAATCCCCCCAGTACATAGTTGTATATTTTAGTTGTGGGTCCTTCTTATTGTGGCATGTGGGATGCCGCCCCAGCATGGCTTGATGAGCAGTGCCATGTCCGCACCCAGGATCCAAACTGGCAAAACCCTGGGCCGCTGAAGCAGAGCACACGAGCTTAACCACTCGGCCACAGGGCTGGCCCCTCCCCAAAGTTTTTAATCTCTGAGACTTGTCCATGCTGAGCCTCCAGCAATTCATCAATTACAGTTCAGATTTTTCTTCTCTGGTATTGGTTCCTGCAGAGGTTTCTGCTCTAGTAAGTTGTGATTCTCTGTATTCACCTTCCTCTCTCTCCAATTTTGGGGGCTACAGTTCGCCTCGTGATCTCACTTCTCTGACAAATCTAAGAATAGTTGTTACTGATTTTTCGGTTTCTTTAGCTTTTTGCTTGTTGTTATAATGGAGTGACAACTTCCAAGTTCCTTGCATGTCAGGCTGGAAACCAGAAGTCCACCCTTTCTCTTTTTACCTTTTTTATTTTTATTACATCAAAAAACATCCCCTGAATCATTATAATGTTCCAAGCACTGTGCCAGATGTTGAGTATACACAGCTGAATAGGATATGTTCTTGCTGGTGAAGGAGTTCACAAACCAGAAGGAAATACAGACAAATTGTAATACTATGCATAAAGGTTATGAAAGAGGTAAGCATAAAGTGTTGTAGGAGCACAAAGTCTGCGATTGAGGGTTGGATTCAGAAAAGGCTTCCTAGAAAAGGTTAGACTAAAATGAATCTTGACTAATGTTAACTCAGACAAAAATGAGGTGGGAAGTGTGAGAGATACCCTGTGCAAGATAGATACCATTTGTACCATGTGCAAAGGGAGGACCAACATGGATTTAAGAAACCATAAAAAGAGTAAAATTGTTTGGAGCACAAGGAGAGAATGAGCCTAGATGTCTCTAGGCTTTCTGCTGCATGACAATAAGGACCATGTTTGGCAGGAAACAGATGGTTTGCTCAAACTTGTTAATCTGCGAGAGTTAAGGGACTATTTACAAGGTCCCCTTTGAACTGAAAATTATTTTGGAAAATCATAAGTGGGAAAAGTCATTACCATTCCTAGGCCTGATCACTTAAGTGAAAGGAGCAGTTAGTAGGAACAGAAAAGAGTGGCTCTATGGAGAGGGCTGCCTGTCAGGAGCTCTATCTTACGTAAAGGGACATGGACAACCCTCAATAATCTGGTGAGGAGAGAATCAGTGAATAAACACACTGATCTCTGGACCTCTGACCTTCTGCCTGTGCCTGCCATTGGTCAAATCTAATCAGAAGCTGGATGGCAAGGGAACACGTTGATGTAGTCCATATCAATCAACCTCCTTGAACAAGGATGGAGAGTGGCTCCAGAGGGACACATGGAAGGTACCCAACACATCACTGCACCCTCAGTACCTAAGACAACACTGGGCACAGAGGAAGTAGTGAATGATTGAATGAGGTTGGATAGCAAGCAGAAACTTCATCTTGCTGAGTTTTACCAATTCATGTTAACGAGTTATGATTTTACCTCATAGCAGTGGGAAGCAATCAGAGTATTTTAAGCAGAAGAGAGATATAATAAGATTTGTATTTCAGAGGCACAAATCTTGGTAACTTTGTGGAGAACAAAATGAAGGAGAGCAAGTCTAGTAGCAGAGAGACCAGGGAAAAAGCTGTTGCAGAAATCCAGGACCGAGATGACTAAGAGATGTTCTAAGGGAGTGGAAACAGAAATATAAGATGGGCGTGAGAACATTAAAGAGGGAGAATTGGCAGGACACGTTGTGATCGACAGGTGGGAGATAGAAAAGGGCACAGGACAAGGGCACAGGGTGGAGAGAAAGAGAATGTCTCCATTTCTTAAAGACCTCTTGGGTGTGGTGTGTCTGTGAGAAACCTGGCTTTGGCAAGCAGTTTGCTGTAGGTGTCTGAAGCCCAGCAGAGACCTGGGTGGGAGAAAGGAATTGGACCAGATCTAGCAAAGGAGTCAGAGACATTTTACTCCTGTTATGTGTTCTGCCTCCTGTGGGTTCTGTCCCTTGGGGTGGGGGATGGGAAGGAAAGGGTGTTAGGGCAGAGCAGGTTGGGTTCTATGGCAGTTGAGAAGAGCAGTGAGCCAGAAGCTAGGATGAAAAGAAGGGATGGACATGCCATGACCTTCGAAGGTGTTTACAATGCCAGCATACTGGACTACCCAACACACAGGGTGCGGAAGCCTTTTGTAGGCTGGGTAGTGGTGGAATCTTTTTGGAAAAGCAGCTTGTGTATGGCAAGGGGGGAATATCAAGGTGGGAGAAGCAAAAGTCACTCCATTTGTTTTTTTAAACTGGGGACAGGTGAAAAAGGAATAATTTTTTAAAGTTAATATTAAAAAATAAAAACCTGTGGGAGGCTCTGGAGCCAGGGGAGAAAAAGACCCTGAAGTGTGGAGGGAGGAGGAACTCCCCCCAGTGTGGGGCCCAGGGCTTGTCTTTACTGTGAGTGGGGATGGAGATACCTGAGATGAGCTTCCTTTCCTGATACTCTCTTTCCTTCCCCACAGCCAGTTCTCCCCTACCGCGTGCACCGCTTCTATTCTATGGCACCCCACCAGCGACAGCTCCTGACCCAAAGCTACGTTCGCCTGTTCTGTGCTGGCCTCGTGGGCTTCACCTTTGTCTTGCTGCTCTGCTTGACTCCTTTCCACTGGGTGCAGTTCACGGTGCTGAAAGTCAAGAAGAAGCTCTTGGCGGGGATCTGGACCTTGTGCCACAGTGATCTCTGCTGGAGCCACAGACCAGAGGCACCCTGTGAGTGCTTTCCAAATCCTAGAGCCCCCTCCTTTGGTACATCTGCTCAGATTCCCCACAGCTTGCCACTCCCCCGGTCTGCTTCCCACAACCCTGCCCCGTCTTTTCTCCCCTCATTCACAAGCATGTCTGGACAGCTCCTCCAAACATGGTAAATTTGCCTAAGTTTGTCTTGACTAGATTCCCCCAATGACTTAAAAACCATAGCCTCTTAACTATCGGAAGCTAATGCCTAGTGACCTTGTGTTTTTCTTACTTTTACACTCACAACTTCCCTCAGAAAAAGAAATATTAGTTATTTACAACTTAAAATGAAAGTTACTTCATAACATACCTGCCAAGGTTATAGTTATAATTTCAACTTTTCTCTCGTTGTGGAATAAACTATTTCTTTCCTTGTTAAAGAAATTCCACATGTTAATGAGGAGATGGGAAGAGGGTCCTTACTGGTGCCTGTGAAGCCACCCACTTGGTAGCTTCTTACTCTGACTCCATTACACGTAAGACAAACCCTAATTCCATCCTTCTCTGCCCTTCACTCCCTTCGCTAGACCCCATCTAGCCTTCTTTACGGGTAGGTCACCTCTACTCCAGCCAAGTTTCTCCTTTTCCCCTTTCCCTGGCAGACTATCTCCAATACTCCAGGACCTTCTTCCTCATCTCTGCCCTCTCCATCCTCATTATTATTACATGGCTCAGCATCTCTCTCACCAAAAGGCCAGGAGACAAAACCTACGTAGATCTGGGCATATCCATCTTCTGTTTCATCTCAGGTACAACATGATGAGGTTGGAAAAGTTTGTCCCTAAAGTCTTGTATTTATTCGCCTTCCTGTGCCATTTCCCCTTCTTTTACCAAGTCGTTCCCAGTCTCACATGAATATTGCTATCATAGGACCCTTGTCTCTTCCCAAAGGGAAGAAAGCTTTTGATAAACTTTTACTCCTTACAGGGCTAGTGCCCCTTAAAGAGGGGACCCTGAAGAGATTATGCTTAACGCAATGGAAACATCCCTAAGAGTTGTTATATGATGGACTAGTGGGGAGATATTATAGGCTGGAGACCCTTCTGGCACCCAGAATATTACTATGTAGCTAGCTAGCTACCTGTCTTGTCCATCTTATTTACAGGCTCCACCTTGACAACCTTATTCTAGTCAAAGCAAAACCCCATTCACTCTCCCATCTTAGTAATTGCCAATTGGGTCTTCTCATGACCATTGCCATGTCATAGGCCTCCATGGCATAGCTGAGATGGCTGAGGGTGACAAGGAAGTGCAAAGAGAGGGAGGAGGATGGAATGGGAAGGATGACGGAAGGAGGGTTATGATGGGTAGTGATAGTTTTCCTTCTGATCCCAGGCACCTGCCTACTTCTCTGCCTCATTTTGTTCCTGATGCAAGTGAAATTGTACAGTGCGAATGTCTTGGAGCCCCGTTTCCTATTAGTCTACCGTCTTAATTGGTGGGGCTGCATCATCTACCTGTTGGTTGGTGAGTTAATGCTCCTGTTAAACAGAGAAGGCACAGAAAAGGCAGTTCTTCATGGTTGACCCTTCTCCCTCTCTCTTTTTTCTTTCTTTTTGTCGTTTGCTTGGTATGTTAGAATCCCACAGTTTGGAGGAGCTCTGTAGAAGGCATTTCCATGTCAGTGTACAATCCTTAAAAGCAAGTGCTTCCAATTTATCTAAAACATTTTTTCCATAATAACCCTTTGCAGACAGGAACAAAATTCTTCTGTCCTTCTAAAAGAAAGTTCCTAAATTCCCCTCTCTTTTTATCATATCAAATAACCTCTCTACTTTTACGGATCTTCAAAATAAAGCGTCAGCGTGTGTTCTTCTGAATATTACCAATATAAATCAGAGTAATAACACAGGAGTTTTGCCTATATAACACTTCTCCTTTAATCCTTCTAAGCCACATACTTATTTTTATTAATTAACTACAACCGTAGTCCCCAGACCATTGCATCACAGAACCTATTAGTAAAATACTTTTTAGCAAGCATGCAAAAAAGATAATGTTTATTTATAAAATATGTACATGTATTACATCACTAATATGTTTATTACATTGTAAAATATTCTCAAAAATAGAATTTAAAGCACAATTTTCTAAAAATGCAAAGAAAACTACTATTTTCTTCCTGCACCCCAATGAATTGGCTTGCATATCCCTGGGAAACACCATACTACAGAAAAGCTGGGGTCAGTGTTTTGAATGCCAGGTACCTAAAGATAATGAACAGATATTCAGAAATATTGTTAAACAAAGTCCACTATAATCAAGCCAATGCCACCCTTTGGGGTGTTTGATGACTTGAGATTTTATTTATTATTAATCCACAATGCTGACCCTAACCTTTTCTTTTTCTCCAGGGCTCCTCTCTGGACTCAATCACATAAGTTCTCGGGTTTCTTCTCCAGATCAAAATCTCCTTGTGATCCCCATAACAAGGACAAGGATAAGAAATATAGCCACAGTGGAATTGGGTCTATCTGAGACAAATGTAGGTATTTCTCCATGGATGAATCAGGCACAAGAAAGGCAGTCAAATTCAGTGCCACGATCAAGGACCCAAACAGAGGCAGGGACCCAGACAGAGCTAGAGACTCAGACAGGCCCAGAGACCCGAAAAGTGCTAGGAGCTCGGTCTGAACCTGAGGCCCAGGCTGAGTCAAGGACTCGGAAAGAGCCAGAGATAGGATATGAATCAGTAACAAGGGAAGGGTTAATAACTCAGGCAAGGTTAGCTACTGAGATAGAGCCAGCTGACACAGTAAAGCTACGGCCTGAGACAGAGAAGACAATAGGGAATGAGACTAGCGACATGTCGAGCAGTAGATGTGAGGGTAATGAAAAGAAAATGACCAAAGACAGGGATGATGAGGACAGAAATTTAACTGAGAAAAATGATGATGACAAGACAAAAAATTAATCTTAGATATAAGGACAGAGATCTCAAAACAAACAAACAAACAAACAAACTAGCACAGAGGTTTCCCTTCAGGGTTGAAGGTGTTTTTTGGGTCTGTATGAAAATTAGTAGGAGTATCAGAGATAGTTCTGAGATGACAGTATAATGACCCTGTTGAACCCTCCTTAGATTATGCCTCGTTCGCTGAACAAGTTACATTATGATTGAAAGAAAGTCATTTGTATAGTTTACATCAAAGTCACCAACAACTTAAGAATCACAATGAAAGTGATGAAAAGCTTATTAAAAGAAGTTTCCACGTTACTGTTGTGTGCTGTGACTGGGAAAGGTGGGCAATAGATGGAGTGCCCACACCACCAAGCTTTTCCAGATTTCCACGACCACCCATTGGAACATCTCAGCAGAATGGAAAGAACATTCAGTTTAGAAATTCAAGTGCTCACTTTTGGTCCTCACTCTCCTGATCAGTCAGACTGGCTTTTGAGATACATTCAACTTTGTTGGGCCTAAGATCCTTCACTGACCAGATAGACTCTGAGATTTCCTTTTGTGCTAACTGTTTATGGCCATAAATGATAAACAGTAGAGAAGTTGTTCCTGTTGGCCCATACGACCCCAGGTTATTTTTGTAGGTAAGCTAGTCTAGTCAGAGTAATTAAATTCAGTTCTTTACATCCAAGCCTATTTGTGGCAAGTCATTTCTCATTTTTTATTTAGATATCTAATTTAAAAATGTAGGTTATTCCCACTGTTTTCAACTATTTGCAGGAACTGGATAGGAAGGAAAAAGATAAAGGCAAAAGGACTCAGACTTTCTGAGAGGGAGTGTACTATCTAGACTCTGGGAATTTCGGGGAGGCCTTAAATGGCTTTGCAAAAGGGATTGTGCCCTTTGAAACCAGAAGCTAATTTTCTGGTTGGCAATATTAATAGTTCACTGTGAAAGCCCACTCTTAACTCCTTAAACAGTCACTATTTTACTATTGCTGCCTGACTGTACATCTTACTAGTTAGTCATGTTCTCTGGCCCTTAATTTTATCATCTTTAAAAGTGGCCTCAACAAATGATATGATCCTCATTCCACGTATTTTACTTTCTGGAACATTAGATTAAAAAAACAGGAGAGAGTAGAGGATGGACAGGGCAGGAAGCATTAAAAGACGTTCCTCCCGCTAAATATGAATTAACAGATGTCTGTTTTAAAGCACAAATTCTCAAAGGGGATAGTCAAAATTTTAGCCACACCTTAATTTAGGTCACTTAAATCTATCAGATAACTACATAGCCAAATGCTACAAAGCAGATGCTTTGATAGTTGAAAGAGGAGAAAGAAGAAGAAACTTTGCAAAGGGAAGGTCTGGATGGGGGCAGAATTTTGAGAGCTTTCAGGCAGGACAGAGGGGCTGATTACCTGGAGGACAGGGACACTGAAAGAGTAGAAAGAAGTAGGGGGAGATTGACAAGGACAAACTTTACCTCCCTTACAATTTTGCCTAAAACCGTGGAGGCATCAGATGTTTGACCGGTTTGGGAACTTGTAACCTCCATTTTCTTTTATTCATACGCATCTTCCCATGCATTATGCACCCATCCATCAAAAATTTAACAAAGATTTATTGAACATTAACAAGCAGTTCACTATGTAGGAGGAGATAAAGGCAATAAGAGTAAAGGGTAAAATGTGGGTTTGAAGAGCTCTAATAGCACACAAGAGGCCTAGCACACCCAACTCACTCTAGGGACTTAAGAGAAAGGTGCTCAGAGTTGGTAAAACATGAATGAGCTCATTCTTGACAAAGAAAAAATGACTATGTAGACTTCATCTAGGAGAAAAATCACTCAACAAGTCTTTGGTGTGAAGCTGACTTTCCCAAAGATTTTTGGAATCAGAGAGAACAATACTATAGCAACACAGCTTAAAATTGTATTTAAATAAACTTCTTCTTAAAAAGTAAAAAGCAAATGAAAAAATTTCCTCAGCCATTTTTGTTCCTTGGACTCTAGCCTCTTCTCATAAATGCTTGGCTTTCCTATCTCCCTCCTTTCCTGTGTCTCCTTTTACTATTTGCTGCCCCATTCTCTTTTGGAGCAATATCCATTGTCCTCACATTTTCTTACACACAGAAACATCACCTTTCTCCAATCTTTACACCCAATATCATCCCTGGGTCTCCCTATGGAAATCCAAGGGCTCAGCTAATTATTTTAAAACACTGTGTTTAAAACTCTAGTTTTTAGCAAAGGTCCATCCCCCTAGTATTTGAGGAGTGGTTTACTTAGTTTTCTCAGTTACATTTTCTCTTTGCTGTATTTTGCAAAGCTGTTCTGCAAATTCCCTCTCCAATAGGAGACAAATACAAGACAAAGCACAATATTTAATTCTCATTCTTCTGGGAAACTACTATAGCTTTTCTACCTTTAGAAGGGCTATTTGCTCCACTGTTCTCCTCTTCAAGGTGCGCCTTTGAATTGTCCTCAGGCCTTCCTGGGTGACCAAGCTAGTTCAAAAGGCCTGCATCTGGAGTCAGGTCTAAGGAGGAGAAAGTACTAATGCCTCATTGCAGAGTGTCAGCTGTTCCATCCTCCTGCTCCGCCTCACTGTCCCAACTTACCATCAGAGCCAATAAAACACTTTCATGCTTATATGGAGCAACATAGTCAACACTCAGAAATCAACTTCTAGTTTTAAAGTGAGTGATATAACTAATCAGGAAATGTAACAATAAAATACATTCATAATACTAAAGAACAATAAAATATCCAAGAATAAACAAAAATAAGACCTGAAAAAGAAAAAGTGGGAAGAATCACTCTCCCTAATATTAAGGCTTGCTATAGAGCTATGTAGTACAGCATGGTATTGGTGGCAGGATAGACACGTAGATCACTGGGTCAGAACAGAGAACACAGAAATAGATGCACACAAATATACTCCACTGAAATGCAAAGAAAGTTTAATGGAGGAAGGTTGCCTTTTCATCGAGTGGTGCTGAAGTAATTGGACATCCTCTTGCCAAAAAAATGAACCTCGACCTAAACCACACACCTTACACAAAAATTAACTCAAAATGGATCACAGACTTAAATGCCAACTGTAAAACAATAAAGCTTTTAGGAAAGAAATTAGGAGAAAATCCTTGGGACCTCCAGCTAGATGAAGAGTTCTTAGATTTGGCACCAAAAGCAGCAATAAAGAAAAACACTGTTAAATTGGATCTCATCAAAGTTCAAAACTTTTTCTCTGTGAGAGACCCCATTAAAAAGAGGAAGAAAAATACAAGCTACAAACAACTGTGGGAAAATATTTGCAAACCACATATTTGACAAAGGAGTAGTATCTAGAATATAGAACTCTCAAGATTCAACAATTAAAAAAACACATAAATGGAATAATGCAATTAGAAAATGTGCAAAACGTATGAACAGGCATTTCACCAAAGAAGATATACAGATGGCAAATAAGCACATGAAAAAACATTCGACATCAATAGACATGAGGAAAATGCAAGTTTAAAATCACAGTGAGATATCACTACATACCCATCAGAATGGCTAAAATGAAAAATAATGATACTCCCAAATGCTGTTGGGGATGCAGAGAAACCAGATCACACATACGTAGCTGGTGAAAAGGTACAATGGTACAACTACTCTGGAAAACCATTTGGCATTTCCTATAAAACTAAACATGCAGTTACCATATCACCCAGTAACTGCACTCTAGAGCATTTATCCCAGAGAAAAGAAAACTTATATTCACACAGAAAACATGTACGTGAATGGTTGTAGCAGCTTTATTCATAATAGCCCCAAACCAGAAACAATTTAAATGTCCTTCAGTGGGTGAACGATTAAACTGTGATATGTAAACACCAAGGAATATTACTTAGCAATAAAAAAGAACAAACTATTGATACACTCAATTTGGATGGATCTCAAGGGAATTATGAGAAAAACTAACCCCAAAGTTAATATACTGAATAATTCACTTTATACAACATTCTTGAAATGCCAAAATTTTAGAGATGGAGAAAAAATTAGTGGTTGCCAAGAGTTAAAGATGGGGGGAAGGAGCAGGATGAAAGAGGGTTGTGGTTATTAAGGACAACAGAGGGGATCCTTGTATTGGTAGAACTGTTCTATATCTCGACTGCAGTAGTAGACAGATGAAACTGAACGTGTGATAAAATTGAATAGAACTAAATACAATAAAGCTTCTAGAAGAAAACATAAGAGAGTATCTGTGACATCAAGGTAGGCAAAGATTTCTTAAACCGGACACACAAACACAAAAAATAAGACTAACAAGAGCCAGCCCTGCTAGCCTAGTGGTTCAAGTTTGGCACACTCCACTTCGGCAGCATGGGCTGGTTTCCAGTTGTGGAACCACACCACTCCTCTGTCAGTAGCCATGCTGTGGTGGCAGCTCACATAGAAGAACTAGAAGGACTTACGACTAGGATATACAGCTATGTCCTGGGGCTTTCCAGAGGGTGAAAGAAAAAGAGAGGAAGATTGGCAACAGATGTTAGCTCAGGACGAATCTTTCCCAGCAAAAAATAACACTAATCATAAAAGAAAAATGGATACCTTGGATTTCATTAAACCTAAAATCTTCTGTTCATCAAAAGATACCATTAAGAAGGTGAAAAGGCAAGCCGCACTAGAAGATATCTGACAAAAGACTTGAACTATCATGAAGGACATTGGTTTGCAGGGTTTTTTCTTTCAGTGTGTGCTATTCTCTGACCAAGAAATCCTACTCCTAGGTTTATTCCCAACAGAAATGCATGTGTGTGTTCATCAAAATTCACATACAAGAATGTTCATAGCAGTTTTGTTCATCATAGCCACAAACCAGAAACAACCCAAATGTTCACCAAAAGAAGAATAAATCAATATATTGTAGTATATTCATACAGATGATACACTACAATTAAAAAGGAAAAACCACTAATACATACAACAATATGAATGAGTCTCACAGACATTATGTTGAAGACAGACACAAAAGATTACCTAGGTATGATTGCATTATATGAAGTTAAAGAACAAGCAAAATGAATCAATGGTCATAGAAGTAAGAATAGTGGTTACCTTTGGGGAGGTACAGTAATGATGGGGGTCTTGGAAATGTACTATATTGTTGTCTCATTGGTGATCACACACATTTATTCAAATGTAAAATTCATCAAACTAATAAATGAGTTTAGCAAGGATGCAAGATCAATATACAAAAATTAATTGTATTTTTATACATTAGCAACGAACATGAAAATAAAAACAAGAAAATAATTACATTTACAACTGCATAAAAAAGAGTAAAATAGGTAGAAATTTAGCAAAAGAAGTGCAAGATTTGTATACTGAAAACTATAAAACACTGTCCATTTCAACATTGTTGAAAGAAATTAAAGATCTAAGTAAGTGGAAAGACATGGCATGATCATGGATTGAAAGACAATATTGTTTCAATGGCAATCTTTGCCAAATTGATTTATAGTTTCACCACAATCCCTATCAAAACCCCAGGTTGCTCTTTTTTTGCATAAATATACAAGTTGGTTATAAAATTCATATGGAAATATGTAGTACCACGAACAGCCAAAAACACCTTGAAAAAGAAGAACAAAATTGGAGGGCTCACAGTTCCTAATTTCCAATCTTACTACAAAGCTACAGTAATCAAGACAGTGTTGTACTGACAGAAGCGTAGACACATAGATCAATAGAATAGAACTGAGAGTCCAGAAATAAATCCATATATTTGTATCACACAAAAAGACTCAAAATAGATCATAAACCTAAATGTAAGAGGTAAAACTATAAAACTCTTAGAAGGAAACATGAGTAAATCTTTGTGACCTTGAGTTAGGCAATGGTTTCTTAGATACTAACACCAAAAGCACAAGTGACATAAAAATAAATAAACAAATTGGACTACATCAAAATTAACAACTTTTGTGCTGCAAACAGTACCATCAAGAAAGTGAAAAGATAATCCATATAATTACAGATGGCTCACAGAAAATGAAATCCAAGTGGTTCCTGAATATATTTAAAAATGCTCAACCTCATCAATACTGTACTACCATTTTTCATCTATCAAATAGACAAATGTTAAAAACTTTCACTCTTGGAGTGAAGAATGTAAATTGATACTACCTCTGTGGAGGGCAATTTGGCAGTAAGAATTGAAATGTTTAAAATGCACTTACTCTTTTCAACCTACCAATTCAATTTCTAGAAATTGATTTAATCCTACAGGTATACTCACACATATGGGAAGTGATTTACATATGCAGTCATTCACTGCAGGATTATTGGTAAAAGTAAATCTGTAAACAATTTAAATGTCTATCATAGAGACTGAAAAATAAACTATCATTTATTCAGTCAATGCTATTAAGCTGTTAAAGAGAATGAGGAAGATCCTTATGAATCAATAGGGAATACTGTCCAAGATAAAAAAAATGTTTAAGGTGAAAAAGAATTATATGTACTATTATATATGTTAGAATTATATATGTAACATTTATATATACACACATATATAAAGCAAATTCGATACAAATAAATATATAATTTTAAAGGTAAAAATGAATTATACAAATTACACAAATTCTATATATATACTTTTTTAAAGATGAAAAATAAATTGTATGTATAAAACAAATTATATATACATAAACATTTCCAATTAAAAAGAAGAGAGAAGTGATAAAAAATCAAGCCTATCTCCTTACCTCAGACTCTGTTCTCTCCAATTCATACTGCATACCTCTAAGTTAAATTCCTAAAACGCCAGCCTTCATCACTTTAATACAAATGCAAAATAGTGATTCAGTAGATTCTGAGTGATCCGAAGTTCTGCAGTTCTAATAGCTCTTAGGTGATACTTCTATTGCTGCTTCCATGGACCACAGTTTGAAAGGCAAGGAGCTAGAATATAGACTTTGAACTCACATGACATTTACTATATGCAACTTTGTTTCATAACGTGTGAACATCTTGCCTACTTAATTGCATTTTACATTCCAAGAGAGCTTTCAGAAGCACTTGAAGGGCTGATTATTCTTTCCGTCTCAAAACATTTTTTCCTCCTGCTTCCTTGACCTAAGAGTCCCCAAGTTTCATTTATACCTCAACGGCCTCACCTTTCAATCTTTGTATGGTAAGTGCTTAATAAATAAATAAATCTTTTATGCAGATCCATTACCTATTGTTAAGTAGACACTAACGTAAGCTATGCCCTGGCTCCTGAATGGGGTTAGAGAGCCTTTCTCAGACTGTGTCCTCCAATGAGAGTTTACAGATTATGCAGGTGAGCTAACAGCCATGTCAACGAAGACTTAATGAAAAAGCCAGGGACCCAGAGAGTCCAGGGCATACACTTGTTGATTAGATTATCAAATACAATTTTGTTATAGTTTGAGGGTTTAGAGCTGGTCACGTTATATTCGTTTTAAAACAAAGTATTTGATAGCTAAACCTCAGACTATTTTTTACGCATGGATAGTTAAGGATATTTTCAGCTGCATATAATGACGTCTAACTCACTCAGGCTCAAACAATATGGAATTTTTCTATCTCACAAAAGAGAAAGTCCAGTGGTTAGGGTGTCTCTAGGAAGGGTGCAACCAGGCTTTGGCCCCATTTTTATGGTATTCTCAGCTCTGACCTCCTCGGTCTGTTGGGTTCATTCTCAAGTGGCTTTCTTCTTGGTTGCTTGGTGGCTGGCAGCAGCAGTAATGGTAACAGGTATCCTTATCCACTTGTAGATGGAGAAAGAAAGGAAACCTCTCACTTACTGCGGAAGGTAAGTCTTTCTCTTCAGTTTGATTGGATCAGTTTAGTGTCACCCCCAGACCCATAAGAGTCACCATGAGAATACTGTGTGCTGACTGCCTTAGCCTGGTGCTGGAGCAATAACTAACACAGGCATGGGGGTGATATTACCATGTTTGTACTAATCAAAATAAAGCTCCTAGGGCTAGGGACTAGATCAGCTTCAAAGAATCATATAGAAGTCATGGGGGAGAATGAGACAGTTCAACAAAAGCAAGGCACTTAGGAAAGAGAAGGGGGGAATGAATTCTGAAATTAACTAAATTGCATTTCTATGTTAATCATAACAGTCCAATAACTTTTATAATAAATTTGTTGCTTCTTCTCTATACAACTAGCCTTAAAATGATGAAAACGTTGATATATTTGATAGTGAAACCCAAATTATAAGTGCCAAGAAGAATGAGTTCAACTTATCTTGGATACAGAGTTAATTTGTGGAGAAGTATCATTAAGTCCAGCTTACTGGGCTCTACCATTGAATTCAGAAGATCTTCTGCCTCTTTCCATGTTTCCATTAATACAGCCCCAAATTATGTGAACTGATATCAGTGTCCAATTGATTGTTCATATCTGGAGAATTCCTGTTTCTCTGCCTAAACTTGAGTAGGGTTTTCTGAAGTTTAAAACAGAAGATAAACCCCGTCTTCATCCTCCTCTGCTTAGGTATCACGCTATCGAGGACTTCTTTATACAATAGACTTTATATTGGAGGTATTCAAGCAGAAGGTGTATGAATGTTATTGCTGGGATTGGTGCATCTGAACAAAAGCTAGACCAGAGAACACTTACTAGGCATAGCTGATCAAGAGAATTAACTGGGTAGTTTTTAATCATACAGATTCCATATCCTGACCATACTGAGTCAGAATCTCTGGAAGTGGAGCCCAAGATATATATCTCTAAGAAGCACTACTTAAAATTTTTTACAGCCAATCTGGCACCAGGTCCTGGTCAAGTATTTAGGAATTACTGGATCAAATATTTTTTTAAAAGACCAGTTTAAACATACAAATTAGTAGTCCAAGTCAGTGGAAAAACCATTGCACTAGAAGTTAGGGGGTTGTAATTCTGGTGCCAGCTCTGTTCTTGGTCACTTTGGTAACAGGCAAGTCAGTTTATTCTGCTGAGCCTCAGTTCCTCCATCTGTAATAAGAGGGACTTCTAAAGTCCCTTCCAGCTTTAAACCCAGTCTATTCTACTTGTTGCACATGCTGAGGAGCCAAGAGCATATTATAGGTTTTCTAATTTCCAATACTCTCTGCCATTTAAGAAAGATGTATGCATATGGTGCACAGTCATCTCAGAAGAAAGATTCTAGATAGGGTGCATAGAACTCTTGGGAGTGTTGTCACTCTTGTCGTAACTTTGAACAAATCTCTCTGGAAAAAGTGGTGACAAAATGCCATAAACACTTGGACAAAACCTTTTTGTTTACCAGTGGTAAATGGGTATGCCTGTAGCTACCATCAGAAACTGTTTTGGCTCTGACTGTAGTTCCAAATTTCTGGCCTTAACTGTTTGGTAGGGTGTTACAAACCACATCATACTTAAGCTGGCTTTTTAAGAATATAAAGAATTAGTTGTTTACAACTAATGGTTATAGGAAACTTTTTCTTAGAGTGTTTCTTAGTTCTTTGTACTTACTGTACAATGTCCCGGCCTCATTCCATCCGTGCACGTCAGTCTCTCTTTTGCCAAGGTTTCCCAAAAGAAGCCCAATACATCTTCTTAATCCTTGCTATTTCTAGCCATGCCTGGGCTCAGGGAGCACGGTCTTTGAAACCTATTCCTGCTAAGACTCTAAGGCTCACAATTCCACCGTAGCCCAGATCTCAACAGAGGTTTTGGTCCATTATTTATTTAAAATTCTCCTATGATCCAGGTTCCTTCTGCTTACCTTGCTCTAGCTAACTCAGTCCTAGTTTGCTTCCTGACTCACACTTTCCCTCTCCACCTCATGCCCTTATCTGTCTTCCCCGCCTCCATGCAAATGCTCAACTTCTTTCACCCCTTGTTCCACAATTTTTTAGTCACACTCCTATCATGTTATCATTTAAAAACTTTATTTACACTGACTAATAAATACCTAATGTTTATTGAATCCTTACTTGGTGCCAGGCACTGTATTAAGCATTTTACAATAATATCTCAATCTTCATACACTCCTATGAAGTAAGTTCTATTAGTTCCTCCACTTCACAGATGAGACCCAGAAAGATAAGTGACTTGTCCAAGATTACATGGCTAGTGAGGTGGTGACCCAGGATTCGAAACCAAACACTTTGATTCCACGGCTTCTACTATATTGCCTCTCATAAGAGCAAGGATTACAGGATGAAGCAGTAAATTAAGAAGAAAGAGATGAGGGTTTTAATGTAAGTTTTTTTGACAATAACTAGCTAATCATATCACCACAGACAAATCATAATCTTTCTAATTCTCTCATTCATAAAATAAAGAGATCAAAATAGAGATAACTGATATCTCATTTCATAATATTTTATGCTCCTATTGTGTGAAAACTGTATCTCTTGATGTTATTTTTTCCTGACACGGAAAGGCTTTGGCATTTTATTTTATTTTTTGGTGATGAAGATTGGCCCTGAGCTAATAGCATCTGTTGCCAATCTTCCTCTTTTTGCTTGAGGAAGATTGTTGCTGAGCTAACATCTGTGCCATCTTCCTCTATTTTGTACTTGGGATGCTGCCACAGCATGGCTTGAGGAGCAGCGTGTAGGTCAATGCCTGGGATCTGAACCCTCGAACCCTGGGCCACCACAACAGAGTGCACGAACTTAACCACTACACCACCAGGCTAGCCTGCCTTTGGCATTTTACCCTCCTTTCCCATATTTTCATATTCATTCTAGCACTAGCTTACATTGCTGGTATATGTTCTATTTCTATTTCTGTAAAGCAAAATGTGTTTGAGTAGGAAAAAACTCTGAAAATTTTCAAATCTTATCCCTATTTATCTGGCATTTTAAAATCTGATCTCGCAATGATGGCATAAGATGTTTAAAGGTGGAAAATTACTGTGATTTTGCTCAGGTAATCAATGCTTGTTTAGTATCTATCACACAGTTTTCACAACAATAATGATTGGTTATTACAAGTTGATCTTTGAAAGAGCATATTCCATTATCAGTTTTCTTCTGATTCCATGTTATTTATTTCTTGAATTCATTTTCCTTATGTTTATCAAGTCTAATTCCAGTTACTTTTGAAAATTGAGGTTGAATTAGGAATTTTAATAGCTCCACAACTAAAACTCCTTACTGCTTTAAGCTGAAATATGTTGAGAGGATCAGCAAGGTCAGAGAGACAGAGGACAGGTGGGGATAAAAGAGAAAAGCTCTCTTGCAAATAGGCACACTTACACAAACTGAAAGCAGGTCCTTCGATCTCTGCAAATGTCCGATCCCCCTGTAAGCAGTAAATTGTACTTGCTTGCTACCTTTTTCATTCTTTGGAAAGCCTTTTAACTACCATTATAATTATTTTGACATTTCGTATTTGCCTCTTCTTTTTTGGAGAACTCAGTAATAAAGGATGAATTTTTTTTTTTTTTAAATATTGACACCTGGGCTAACAACTGTTGCCAATCTTTTTTTTTCTCTGCTTTATCTCCCCGACCCCCCTCCCCCCGCCCCGTACACAGTTGTATATCTTAGTTGCAGGTACTTCTAGTTGTGGCATGTGGGACACTGCCTCAACGTGGCCTGACTAGCCGTGCCATGTCCACACCCAGGATCCGAACCCGCGAAACACTGGGCCACCACAGCGGAGCGTGTGAACCAGTCGGCCCCAGGACCAGCCCCCAGGATGAATTTAACTTTAAAAATTACCAGTTATATTGTAGAAGTATGAGAAAATATAGGTGAGTAAGAAAATAAAAATCCCTTTAACTGAAATGTGGTGATTGCACAACTATGTACACTTATTGAAAATAGTTGTGAGACTGGCTGGTGGCATAGCGGTTAGTTCGTGTGTTCTGCTTCAGTGGTCCAGGGTTTCCAGGTTCAGATCCCAGGTGCAGACCTAGCACTACTTGTCAAGCCATGTTGTGGCAGCCTCCCACATAAAATAGAGGAAGATGGGCATGGATGTTAGCTCAATGACAATCTTCCTCAAGCAAAAAAAGGAGAATTGGCAACAGATGTTAGCTCAGAGCCAAGCTTCCTCACACAGACACACAAAATAATAATAATAATAATGATAATAGAATTGTGCACTTAAAATGGGTGAATTTTATGATATGTAAATTAAAACAATAAAGTTTTAAAAATCTCTTAACTTGCTTTCTGTCTGCTTATACAAATACACATATACGCCAAAGGACGCTCCTCTAACACTGCTTTTTAACTGCCTTTTTTTCCCCATTTAACACATGTCATGACCATCTTTCCAAATTAATTAATATTTTTCTACAATATCATTTTAAGTGGTAGTATAGTTTTTTATTTTATATTAGAATTTATTTAACCAATTCATCCCCTAAACATTTTTGCAGCTAGATTTTGGTACAAATTTCTTTAGGTTAAGTTACTAGAAAAAATACTGCTGGATCAAAGGGTATGCTCATTTTAAGGTTTTTCTTGCTTACAAATTGCCCTCTGGGAAAGCTGTACCAATGTGTACTCCTACAAGTCGTCATTCTGTCTCTGCTTCTCTTCCAACAAAATCAGTATTGGCAGGGCCGGCCCGGTGGTGCAGCGGTTAAGTTTGCAGGTTCCACTTCTCGACGGCCCGGGATTTGTCAGTTCGGATCCCGAGTGCAGACATGGCACTGCTTGGGAAAAGCCATGCTGTGGCAGGCGTCCCACATATAAAATAGAGGAAGATGGGCATGGATGTTAGCTCAGGGCCAGTGTTCCTCAGCAAAAAGAGGAAGATTGGCAGTAGTTAGCTCAGGGCTAATCTTCCACACACACAAAAAATCAGTATTGGCATTTTATAAAATCTCTACCTTTTTTTTTTTCCCCTGAGGAAGATTTTCCCAGAGCTAACATCTGTGCCAATCTTCCTTTATTTTGTATGTGGGTTGCTGCCACAGCATGGCCGCCAAGAAGTGGTATAGGTCTGTGCCCAGGAACTGAACCCAGGCTGCTGAAGAGGAGCATGCTGAACTTAACCACTAGGCCACAGGGCTGGCCCCTCTACCAATTTGATAGGTGAAAATGGAATTTTGTCATTAATTTCCATTTCAATTGCTAATAAAGTTGACCCTCTTTGGTCATTTATTAAACTTTTGTATTTCAGTTTATGTCTCTGTCCATCCACTGAACACACTAGTATGTGTATATATGTATGTTTCTTATTAATTCATGTGAGATTTTTAAACATTAAAGATAAATAACGCTTTGTCATATATGTTGCAAATATTTCCCCCAGTTTGTCTTTGTCTTTTACTTACAATATTGTTTTTACAGAAGGACACTTCAAATTATGTAGTCAAACTATTAATTTTTTCTTTATAGATATTGCCATTGGTACTATCCTTGATAAAGCTTTTCCCACTCCCAGATGATTAATTATTCACCACTATATCTTCTACTAATTTCTTGTTTTCTTTCCTTATACTAGATATTTAGTTTATCTGGATGTTATTTTGATATATGCATAGGGTAAAGATCTAATTTAGTAGAAAGAATGAATAGGGAAACAAATTAAGTTAAATCTTTACCTTATTTATTGTATGCCTTGTAAGTACTGAAAACTGTGTTATATATGTAGTCTATAGTAATAAACATGACAAGAATAGTCTCCACCTTTATGTAGCTTACCAACTCGGAGAGAAGACAGATATTATACATGCTTGATGAATGCTATGAAGAAGTGCTAAGTTCTAAAGTAGCGTATGGTAGGTAGAATCTAACCAATTATGCTGGCACCTATTGAACAGCTCAGCATTTAAAAGGAGATATTTTGGGTTGAAGGAGAAGTCAATTTAAAGCAACAACAACATTTATTATCTCAGAGTATCTGTGGGTCAGAATCTGGGTGTGGCTTAGCTGAGTCTTCTGTCTCAGGACCTTTCACAAAGATACAAACAAGATTTGGCCAGGGCTGCAATCTCATCTGAATGCTTGACTGCAGGAAGATTCACTTCCAAGCTCGCTCATGTGGTTGTTGGCAGGATTTAGCTCCTCATCAACTTTTGAACCAAGGCTTGCAGTTCCTTGCTAAGGATTCAGTTCCCCACAGGCTGTTGGCTGGATACCTCCCTCAGGTCCTGGGCATATAGGCCAGGAGAATTCAATTTTGTTCTTGGGTGGATATTTCAGCTTTGATAAACTGATTTGTACAGAATGTTTATAAGGAGTAAAAATTAGCACAGCATTTGTATTCTTAGTTCTAGATTGAGGACTAAAATAAATGTGTGTATATTGTGAATTTTCTTGTTGATATATACTTCTGGCCTGCATATAAATTAATACGTGAGTGAATTAAGCATTCACAGAGAATTAATTACATTTTTCAGAGGACAAATGCATAATTCTGTACAGGACAAGAATGTCAGGAAAAGTTTAAGATGATTAGAGTTGGCTGAAGTTGAAATAATTTATGAACTTGAGTTTTTCTTTCAACCACATAATAGTTATAGCTTCAAATTATTTTCCATTCTCTTCTTACTTTCCCACATATGAACTGTGTTGGGAATATACTCCCCTGGAGTTGCACAATGTGGCAGCCTTGAGCTCAGCCACGCAAGTATGAATACAAGCAATTATTTTATTTTTTGATCTAATGTATGGGTTTTACTTTTAACTTAGGAAATTTAATTTTTAGATTATATTTAATCTTTGGTAGAAATTTACCAAAATTCTCGAAGTTGGATTTGACTGTCAATCCTTAGACTTTGAAAGTGATAGCCTTAGCCTAATGCATACATTCTCAACATGGGCAATATTGCCCCCGATGGGGCAAAGATTGGTTCTTGGTTGAGGTGTGTGTGGAAAAAAATGTGCTGTTTTTATGTATAAAGCGCAGATTTAAGTACAGTACATAAATAAATGTACAGTATATCTGTGGTGTTAAAATTTCATGAGGGGAGGCAATTAGGATTAGGTCTAAAGAGGTTCCTTAGGGACTGATAATGAAAAAAAAAAAAAGTTGGGAAGCACTACCCTAGTGCTAAGCTCAAGAGACAGCTCTTAGATGAGTTATCCTGTATTAGATTTTTTCCTATAAGTATCATTTCCTGTATTATATTGAAAGCTTCTTAAGGACAGTAAACGTAACCAGTTTTGTATTTTCAATAATACCTAATACAATGGTTTACGTCCAACTGCATTTAGTGAATGAAATTTGATTGAATTAATATGGAACACATCTTCCCCTCCTTGCACCCAACCCATTGCCCCATATATCCAAATGCAATGTTCAAAATTAGTTTAGTAAAGCAAGCAACTTGACATTGTCTGTCTCACAAAAATCCTAGGAAAGTAATGACAAACTTTATTAAAAGAGAGAAAACCTTCAAAGTAGCATAGCAAGAGGAGCACAGACTCTAGAGATAGAGAGATGAATCAGGGCTTTGATATCTAGCTCTACTATTTGCAAGCTATGGAAACTTTAGCCAAGTTACCAAGGGGGAAGGGAAGAGAGGATAAAAAAAGAATGGGAAAAGGGACGGGAATATGGAGAGGGTATGGAGAAGGGACAAAGGCATTTCTAATAGTCTTATATACACCCTAAATTTTAGGCATGTTAACCTATTGGCAGTTCCCCAAACAGGCCATGGTTCAGATATGCCATATTCTTTCATACTTATATGCACATACATACTCCCTCTTTCCAGAACATTGTTTTTCCTCCACTACTCAGCTCAGGCCACACCTCCCCTAGGAAGCTCTCCATGACACCCTGTCTGCCTCCCACACTGAGATGCCTATCTTCTTGCTCCCCCAACATTCAGATCATACTTCATTATAATACTTATCATATGACAATGTTATTAATGGTTTACATGTCTGTTTCCCTCTCTACTCTGTGAGCATCTTGAGAGCTGAAAAATATTTTTTTAAAGAATTCATTTTTCCTTTTTCTCTCCAAAGCCCCCAGTACATAGTTGTGTATCTTTAGTTGTGGGTCCCTCTAGTTGTGGCATGTGGGACGCCACCCCAGCACAGCCAGATGAGTGGTGCCATGTCTGCGCTCAGGATTTGAACAGGTGAAACCCTGGGCCACCAAAGCAGAGAGTGCAAACTTAACCACTTGGCCATGGGGCCAGCCCCTGAAATGGTTTCATTTATCTTCTTATTCTCAACACCTAGCACAGTGCCTGACATACTGTTGGTGAACAGTCAACTTGCTGAATTAACTAATAAAAATATAGGCACACAAGAAGAGCACAGCAATGTTTCAACAATTTGACAAATGAATAATGGTCTGTACTCCTCAAATGCTTTAAAATTGACTGAATAATCATCTTTTTTTTGTTTGTTTTTGCTGAAGAAGATTCACCCTAACATCTGTTGCCAATCTTCCTCTTTTTGCTTGAGGAAGATTCACCCTGAGCTAACATCCGTGCCAATCTTCCCCTATTTTGTGTGTGGGTTGCTGTCACAGCATGGCTGCTGACAAGTGGTGTAGGTCTGCGCCCTGGAATGAACCCGGGCCACTGAAGTGGAGCACACCAAACTTAACCACTAGGCCATGGGGCTGGCCCCTGAACAATCATCTTTTTATATTCTCAAGTCTGAAAAAAAAACTGTACATTTTCTGTGTCCAATAATGATAATGTAATTAGTCCTTTACATTACGTAATTGTTATAATCCAATGAAGAAAATTCTATTATTATTCCTGTTTTTTCTTAGATAGGAAAACAGGCTCTTAAGAGGTTAACTTGCCAAAGGTCATATACTTAAGAAGTGGGGCTTCTAGCTCTGGAGCCTATGGTGCTAAGTGCCACACTATAGTGCCTCTCAAAGTTAAGTTAGCTGAGTAAGCATATTCACTTTGGCACAACATCCCTCTGTCTGACCCTCTCCACCAGCAACCTTTCACATATAATCCTAAAAGAAAACAAATGCTCATAAGTCATACATGCAGTTTGTTATCACTCACAAAAAAATGTGTCTACCTATACTCAGCCTTGCTTTATGTAAAAAAATATACCAATCAATAACTGTGATATTACCCTTTGGGACTATTTCATTTTAATAACATTTAGATACAATGTAATGATTTTAATTATTTTATTGATCTTTCAAACTCTTTAAAATGGGAACTCTGTTCAGTGCTTCAGCATTCAAGTGTGTCAAGCCATGCACCCAGCATGTTAAATTATCTTTTCAGAAAGCAAAATGTGAGGTAGCTCATAAAGAATTCTAGACAAGAAGTCATGTATCACAAGCCCTGTATTATTAGTTTACTGATGATGTCTGTGAGGGCATAGCTGGAAAGACAAAACTGAAAAACCGGTTCTTGCCACATTGCAAAATAACTGTAAGGAGTGGCATCTGGTTCCTGGAGCTGGAAGAGGTGACTATGCCTTTTAAATCATAGTATTGTCTCAAACAAAACAAAGGGGGAAAAAAAACACCCAAAACCAGTAGAGGAACAGACAAATAACAAATAAACGAATAAAAAGCTTTTCATTTCTGAAAGCTGTGGGGCTCTGTGGACCTGTCAGATGTTGCTGTTTTCTGGGTTCCCTTGGTTACTCCAATCTTCAGGTCCTTAAGGCATTTCTTTTTTGTTCCTTGCTGCAGCCCTTTACATATTAATTAACTAGGCTGCATTGTATCAGTTGTGTCCAGTTGGTTGAATTCCAACATCAATCCTCTCTTGCCATGTGGTAATAAGGGCTGGGGTACCACTGGGGATGTGAGAGTTGAGGTGGGCATTTGCCCTAGAGAAACCCTAGATGAGGGGTGCCATGGAGGACATGTACATCACGCCTCTCCTCCTCTTCCACACAACCTTCAAGTTTTCATGGACACCTAGAAGAATTAACAGGTAAGAACATCAATGTTGATATAGCAGGCAAGATTCAACACACTTTGAGGTAAGAAGACAGTCAATGTCCATTAGCTTTAGGTTTATATTCATTTATTCTAACATCATCAAAAGCTTGGAAATTTGTTAGGAATAGGAGATACATAGGTGTCTCATGTTCCAGGCATCAAGTGCCAGGTTTGGAATGGCCATAGAAAACAGTAGTCTTGAAGCATAGGAATTAGTTGTGGGTAAAGAGCAGGTGGGAAGGATGTCAGGCAGAAGGAAGAGCAGATGCAAAGGCATGGAAGTATGAAAAAGTCCAGCATATAATGCTTTCTTAGAACACCTCAGTCTAGTGACTTCTGTCTCCTTTAAACTCCTTTAGCACTTATCATCTGTGCCATTCTTCTTGGTTTATGACATCTCTTCAACTGCAGTCACTATTTTTATAATTAACCTTTTCTTTTAATTTAAGCCTCTTTCCCTTAAATAAATTATTATTTCTGAGATGGCAGGGTTCTTCTCTTTTATCGCTCCAGAATGCCTAGAAAGGTGCTTTGCACTGAGTAGACACTAATAAATAACTATTGATTAGTTGATCAAAAAAATTGTGACATGTATTTTAATTTTTATTAAAAACACTAAGGTTGAATCTACAAGAATAAAGTGGGACTATGTGAATAGAGGATAACACATCTATTTATTCACTATTCTATTTTTATTACCTATTTCCCAGAAGAACAAACATTGCATACAGTCAATGTTTATGCTGCCAATCTGGACAACAGTAGGCTTGATAGCAATTACCCTATTATAACAAATACAAAGGCACATTCTAGAACAAGAATAAGGTCTTATTATAATTACCGAGAATTGTAAGGAAGAAATGCTGAATTTGAACTCTGAAAACTTGGCTTTGAATCAAAGCTCTGCCACTGTTGTGAACTTTGGCAAATTACCTTTCATCTTTTTTTTTTTTTTAAAGATTGGCCCTGAGCTAACAACCGTTGACAATCTTTTTTTCTTTTTCCTTCTTCTTCTCCCCAAAGCCCCCCCCAGTACACAGTTGTATATTCTAGTCGTAGGTCCTTCTAGTTCTGCTATGTGGGACTCCACCTCAGCATGGCTTGATGAGCAGTGCTAGGTTTGCGCCCAGGATCCGAACCGGTGAAACTCTGGGCTGCTGAAGTGGCGTGTGCAAACTTAACCCCTCCACCATGGGGCCAGCCCCTACCTTTCATCTTTGAGCTTTTTTCTTCATCTATAAAATGAAGTTAAGAATTTCAACTTAATAAGATCATAAGAAGTAAATTTAAAATGTATACACACCTACTCTGGCATATAGCAGACATTCAATAACATATTTGCTCACTTTTTGCCCATTGATTCGTCCATTCCTTCAAATATATTTGTAAGGCAACACAATAAACTACAGATATTGTGAACAACAGAGAAGCATTTCTTTTGCAAACTTTTGTTATGAAAATACTTTTTTCTTCAAGTGGTTAAGTCATTAGGAAAAATACGTATTCACTTTTTGGGAGGTGATCATTTGCTATTTTTTGCTGAAGTATAAGTACATATTTAGGCCAAATAAATGTGTCTTTCAATTATGGGAAACGTAGACACTATGGTTTTGTACATTTGTCTAATTGTATGAGGGCATGTACTCTACTTCTAGTTTCAGCATTATCTTACCACACATTGTAGATAATTACTTGTATACCTCAGGTTCAATAATAAAGTATATAGACCCTGTATTCTTAAGGAAAGATAAGGTAGAGGCTATCTTAGAGAAAGGGCTGCAGTCAGGAATCTCAGGTTCTATTTTTGGTTATTACTATCTCTACCATACTTCTAACGAGGCAATAACCTTCGTTTCTCTAAGCCTTATTACTATTTACCACATAGAACTGGTGTGGTAAGATCTACTTCTCAACAATGGTGTAAAACTTAATTGTTGTTTGTAACAAAATTTGAAGTACACAGATGTTTTTAAGGAAATGCAAAGTACTCAATTAGCTTATTAGTATCTCCCATTGCACTTTTGCTAAAATTTAATATTAAATTCAAATTATATTAAAATTAAAATTTAATTCTCTTACTTCTTGTCTGGTAAAACACAGGAACCACCAAAACATCTTTTTTAAAAAGCAAAATATGCTGCACTAAAACAAACTTTATAAACAAAATGACAAAAAGCAATTCCTTTCTATTTAGTTTTGAAACAGTGTTTTAATTACAGCATACAAGAATTTTTGTTGGGATGCTTGGAAGGTGACCAACCATCCCAGTTTGCCTGAGATTTCCTAGTTTTAGCAGTGAAAATTCCACACCCCAGGAAACCTCTGTTCCGTGCCAACTGGGATGGTTGGTCACCCTAGAGCCTTGCCATTATTAGAGGCTTTTCCATAGCTTACAGCTCTATTATCTGCCCTTAGAAAAATTCCAGTGCTATTTTAATTTCTATTTATCTGGAAAGCACTTGCATATTGTTCCCGTTGGAATTTCGTTCATAACCATTTGGTGAGCATATAAATATTTATGGAGTTTTGCTCCATGAGTAGATATTTAATAAATGTGTACTAATATTTTTTGACCTTATTAGGACATGGGGACAATGGGAATACCTAAATTACTAACAGTGATTCTTTTGGCACCAAGGAAATATTAGCTTGCCTATTCTCTTTTCCAAGGACCTTGTCCTGTTGTTGTTTATAGACTATTGTACTTCTACCCAGTAATCATCATAGCTGAGAAAGCAGTAACACACACAATACCTTTAAGATCAAGTCATTTGAAAAAACATTGTATGTGGGTCATCTCTTGGCCAATTTGGGGCCAGAGAGAAGTTGTTATACTGGTTTCCTTTAATAGCACTATAATCTAACCTGATTCAAAGATAATTTCCAAAATATCAATGGAATGAGTGTTGCTGAAAATCTGGTTATAAAGGTTTATCCATGGAGAAAAGACCTACAAATTCAGAAACACTATGATACGGCATGATATTGATCAAAAAAGAAGTCATGAGACTATGGAAAAGATTTCTGAGAAAAAAGCAGACCAATTTTCCTCCCTAGAAAATGGGGATGACACAGGCCATGTACCTACATTCATAATCAAAATCAAACCAATTAAAAGGTTATAAATCCAATTGACTATACATACTTTTCCCCACAAGATGCAGGGTGACTTATGACACTTGTTTAAAGTTATAATTTTATGCGCACTTAACTATGTGCCAGGCACTGTGTCAAGTGCTTTAAATACGTTATTTCATTTGATACTCACAAATAATCCTATGAGAACAGGAAGTATAATCCTCCAAAGTGAAGCATGGAGAGGTTCAGAAACTTGCTGAAGCTTATAGACAGCAACTGGAGGGGCAGAGGCAAATTCAGCTGTCTCTGCCGGAGCCTAAGCTCTTACCTTTAGCCTACGCTGCTTCTCACTATTGTTGACATAAACTCTCGTGAAATACTATCTCCAGCCCTAACTTCCCCTGACCTGCAATCCTGTATATTAGAATATGCAACTGCCCACTCAACATCTGTACCTCAATGTCTGACAAGCATCTCAAATTTAACATGCTTTAGTAAATGGCACCACTATTCACCTAGTTGCTCAAGCCCCAAATCTAGTAGGTATCCTGATTCCTCTGTCAACCCCAGTCAAGTCATCAGCAAATCTGTTGGCTCCACTTTCAACTTATACCTGAATCTGACCACGTCTCATCATCGCCACTGTCACAACCCTAGTTCATTATCATTATTCACCTGGACTACTGAGATAGCCTCACTACTGGTCTCTGCTTTCGCAATCCATTCTCTACAAAGCAGCCATAACCATTTTGTTAAAAACACAGATCACAATTTTTCATGCTTCTGCTTAAAAAACTTTAATACTCCCCATTGCATTAATGTAGACTTCTTAGGATGGCCTACAAGCCCCTACTGGCCTCCTGCTTTGATCTGCTTTCTCTGACTTTATCCGTCAACACTCTCTTCTTTGCTTAGCATGCTTCAGTCACATTGGTTCCTATGATTTCAAATTTCTCTGTGATGTAAAGTCATCTACTTTGAGGGGATTTGGAAGGTCAGGGTAGGGGGTTTGGGAAACTGGTGAAGGTTTTAAAGAGTTGCCTAGAGTGGGAGAACAATTCAGAAAAATTTAACAGGATTGCTGGGAGGTGTTGAGGGTTCAGTTGTGCTTGGTGATTGGAATTTAATAAAAGAATGCATGTGACTATGCAAATTTCTCCAATAGCGGTCAGCTGCTCCCATATCAAAGGGGAGCATATGGATGGTAGGGTTCATTCAAGGTAGGGGTACTATAAAAAGAAAGATGGGGCAAAAGAATTTAGGGTGCTGAGAAGTGTTACTGAATTTTTTTGTAAGTATACAACAATAGGGATGGGGTAGAGAGAAGGATTGCTTGTTTCCTTAGCTTGCCCCAGTTGTGACAATCTAAATTGCAAAATAGAAACAGAATCAAAGGACCAAGACCTACCAACATTGATGCTAAAAGCTTTAATTTGCAAATCCTAAGATTATTTTAAGGAACCTGATTACTTAAAAATTTACAAAATGAACAAATTAGTAGAGACTTATTTACATTATAAAGGAATTTTTCACTTTCAAAATCAATTTCCCAAGGGAACCTGCAGGTTGAACAGTAAGATTTATTAGTAAGTTAGGGATTCAGATTCTAAAAGATTTCCAGTCTGGCCAATTCTTCAAGTTATCCCAAGAGGGAACCTTCTCATCCCCTTTTTCCTTCAGAACAGTTCTCTCACTCTCCTGTCCTAGTTACAAACATTCAAGTCCAATTTAGAAAGGCATAAAATACTTTTACTATTCTGGCCCCTAACTTGCCTCATATTTTGCCATTTACCCTCCTTGCACTTTAAGCTCCCAAAACCAAACTACGTTATATCTACTGTGCTTTTGCTTCTGTTATTCTGTCAGTCTAGATCATCTTTTTTCTCTGAAAGACCATGCTCTTTCTCTGTTAAACTCCTGGCCATCCATCAACACTCAGCTCACAGAGCACATTTCCAAGTAAGAGACACTATCTCTCTGCTATATTTGGTCCTTGTACATAGTTCTATTATTGTCTGTGTTGTGTTGTATTATAATGCATTTTATATACTACGTGGTATATAATATCTATCATGCCTTATAAAGCATTATTGTGATTGATGTTTCAGGTCACTCAATGGCTAAACCAGGGCGAGTGTTCCGTGGTCCTGGTCAAGTCCGTTTTTGTTGAGCCTCAGGTATAAAATGGGTACTGTGGCTCCGTGAGGATGAGAAATAACATATGTAAAGCCCTTACACAGCGCTCAATTAAGGAAAGCCGTGACTATTTACATTGTTTAGTGCCCTCAAAAAGTCTTGTTGACCTCAGTTCAGGAAACGCGTCTTAAAATGACGTCACGACAGGCGACTTAAAAACCACGGCATGTCTGTACCAGAGTAGAGAATCAGACGAAATACTTCAAGTTCACCTGTCACAGAGTTTAGAGGTTCTGCATAAAACAGATTTCCATGTCGTAGCCCGGCCTGTAACAGGAATTTTAGCTCAACAGCCCAGGTCTTCCCGGAATTACTCTAGGGCAGGCGGGAAGTGACTAGGGCCCGGTGGGAAGGCCGCCGTCCCGACCGGATTGCGTGAGGTGGCTGGATCCCTATGGCCCGCGGCAAAAACAGCCACCCAGGCGGCCCAGGGGCCCCTGTCTCGGTGATCAGAAGGCCGTAGCCTCCTCAAGTACTGGGTCCATAGGTGCCGGCCCACAGAGCTACAGCAGCCGAAACCCACAGGGCGATTCTCCCGCCGCGCTCCCACTGCCATGCCGAGCCGTGGGGTCTCCCCGCGCTTCACGCAGGGGCGGCGGGGCGGGGCGCGGTGACGCCAAGAGGAGTGACGCGACGACGCAGCGCGACGCGGTGACGCACGCCCCTTTGTTGGCTCAGGAGCGGCAGCAGCGGCCGTGGAGGTGGCGCTGGGGACTGTTTTCTCTCGGAGGCCGGAGAGGAGCCGCGTCTGACTGGGGCAGGCGGCAAGCGGCCCCCTCGCTCCCTCCCTCCCTCCCTCCTCCGCGCCCTCCCCGCCGCCGCCAGCCGCCAACCGCCAACCGCCGCGCCCGGGGAGGAGCCGCGGCCCGCGGGGCCGGAGCCAGGCCTGCGCCCGGACATCAGCCGGAGCCGGAGCGAGAGCCGGGGCCTCGGCGTCCCCGCCCTCTCCCCGCCTCAGGGCCAGCGTCCCCCGGGCCCCCGCGCGTCGCGCCATGGACTCGGACGAGGGCTACAACTACGAGTTCGATGAGGACGAAGAGTGCAGCGAGGAGGACAGCGGCGCTGAGGAGGAGGACGAGGACGAGGACGAGCCGGACGATGATAACCTGGATCTGGGCGAGGTGGAGCTGGTGGAGCCCGGGCTGGGCGTCGGCGGGGAGCGGGACGGACTGCTGTGCGGGGAGACGGGCGGTGGCGGCGGCAGCGCTCTGGGGCCCGGCGGTGGCGGTGGCGGCGGTGGCGGCGGCAGCGGGCCGGGGCACGAGCAGGAGGAGGATTACCGCTACGAGGTGCTCACGGCTGAGCAGATTCTGCAACACATGGTGGAATGTATCCGGGAGGTCAACGAGGTCATCCAGGTGAGGGGGGCCGCCGCGCTGGCTTCACCGGGGCGGACTGGGGAGCGGACTCGGGCGGCCCGCGCGGCCCCGAGGGGCAGGCCTGGGCCTGGTGCGTAGCCCAGCCCGGTGCCTCCCGGCCCTGTCTCCTGCGCTGCCTCTCGTGTGTCGAAAGGAGACGTTCGCTGGTTAGCCGGGTGTGGGAAGGTGCGCTGAGGGCGGTGCTTTCCAGGTCGTGCTATGGCGGAGGCCTCCGGCCGCCTAAGACTTCTTTTGCGGGCATTTCTTGCCCGTCCTGGGCCCAGTGTCCTTCCTCTGGCCGGAGGAGCGCCTACAGGGGCGGGGCGGAGAGGTGGTGGTGGAGAAGAGCAGAAAGAACTGGGCCTCTGAGAGGGTTACTCCGGCCTTCAGTCTCACTTGAGCACTGTTGGAAGAGGTTAGAGTAGGCCTAAGAGCAGCTTGGTGTACGGTTGCCCCAAGTGGGCACCAGTTAATAGAGAAATGGATCCGCTTGGCAGTCATAAATGCCTGCTTAAAGGTGGGGGAAGGGAATTATTTCTCGGAAGAGGTGCTGTTGGGCCTTCTTTTCTGATGGTGAGGCTTCTGCTTGCATCTCTTTACCTCTTTGCTGTTTGTGTGGGACTTAACTACTACTTTTTCCAGTCGTAGCATATGACTGACTTGATGCTGTTGGAATAGTTACTGCAGATTGCATGCCCAGCCTGCAGCTAAAACAACAAAACGCAGTGTTGTTGTCTAATATTGGACAAGACACTATTGTGAGTTAGAAAGTAGAGGCTTTCTGCTTCTGGACTCCTGTTTCCGATCATTTCTCCTTCGTGGTCAGTAAATTAGGCTTGTTTTAATTTGACAACCACATCTCATTTAGCCTTCTTGTGGGTCAGATTTTGCATTTTTGAGCTTTAGGAAATCAAAAGTTTCCCTTTTTGGGGGAGGGGGAACAGTTATGGGGCGACAGGGTTTTGATAGAAGGATAAAAATGAAATTTTGATTCAGTGCAACTTTTGGAAAACACTAGTTACATGGAAGGAAAGTATATACATGACCAGCAAGTTACTCTTGCCTTGTATGTCATTCCTTTTTTTTTTTTTAATCCTTAAAATTGGCTGGCTAATATTCACTGGCAAAATAGAATGTCACTGCCTACTTGTTGAGTTTGCATGATTAACAGGTTTTTTACAGTATTTTCTAGTAAGCACCACTGTCTTTTGAAAATTAAACCGTCTATTTAGGCCCATTTGAAGACAGTGTTTTGAATAATACTGGAAACAATATCTGTGACGTCTAGTGCTATTACTAAACAGTGGAAATCTCAAACTTCCATATAGATAACGCAGTCTAAGGGATTTCAATGGTTGTAGATGAAAGGTAAGTTTTACTGCTCTTTTTCTGATCATAAAAATGACAGTTGAGTTCTTAGGCTACTTAATTGAGAAGTTTTCTTTTCTTTTTTGAGGAAACATCATTAAAAGAATTTATAGTAAAACCTTGAATTCTTTTTTCACTTACTTACAACTATGTAAAATCTTATGTTTTCAAACTTACTACCTAGCTTATTGGCATTTTAATTAGCTTTAAAAAAAACCTCTTGGATATTTATTTTTTAACTTAATGGTCTGTTTTCTTATAGTTAAATCTCATCCAGCTTTCTCTGGTCTTAGGTGCGTCTTAATCACTGATGCTAAACCTTACGAGTTCTTTATGTCTCTTTTGGAAGAGAGATATAGCTAATGTACATGACATCATTCTTCCTTTGTTAGTTTCAGGGAGAGAGAATAAACTCCGATGAACTGAACTAATAAAGACCTACAAGACCATAAGACCTAGGGATTTTTTTTAGGTATCTTACTTTTACCACGTTTCCTGATTTTTGAAAACTCTGGTTTCTAGTCTACTTCATGGTAAGGATACTCTTAAATAGAATTCTTGAATATGTATCTATTCCTCGTTAAAAGTTCAGATTTAGAAACTTAGAAATATCAGTAAATCAAAGGATAGGATTTATCCCAGACCATCTTTTCTCCAAATGGTGTATTTACTAGATCTAAACTAGGCTTTGATTATATTATAGGTTATTTATGTTAATAGATTTAAACTTAAAAAATTACACAGATGATACATGCACATTGTAAGAAAAAACTGGTTAGGCAAGAAAAAATAAAAAGACAAAGTAAGCCTACCACTCAGTGAGATACACCAAAATTTGAACTGTAGTTAGCTTTCCAGACCTTTGGGTAAGCTATCCGTATTTTTAATAACAACAGAATCATACTGTATGGTCTGTTTATGTTTTCCCTAGAAAACAGGTTACAAAAACAGAAGGAATCTCAACAGCTTTTACCTGTCAGTAATAACTATTTTTCAAATACTTATCTGATTACAGATCTAAACGAATTTATTTAATTAATTTGTTGTTATTGGCCTTCCTTTATATTTTCTAGTTTCTGGCTTTTGTGAACCTCATTGGAAATATCCTAATAGATAAATCTTTGAACGTTTTATTTTCTTAGGATAAGTTGAATTGCTGAGTCAAAGGATTTGCTTTATTCAAGGCATTTGATATGTATTACCACATTGCTTTCACAAAGGCTATACTAGTTTTACCTCACTAGTCAGTGCTTGATTGGGATAAAATGATGGTAATTTTTAAAATTTGCCCTTTTTTTTTAATTGATGAGATTGGACTTTTGCCATGTTTATTGGGCATTGGTATTTCTTTTGTAAATTGCTCTTTACTTTTGCTCATTTTGCCCCATTTATAAGACCTCTTTATCTTCAGAGGCTTTAAATCAGTCATCTAATTTTTTCAGTTAAAAAATTAACATTGGTTTAATGTGACAAGTTTTAAGTTTATCAAGTTGAAAACCATTGTTTTACTTGGTTCACATTAGAGAGCTTACTATTAATTAAAAAAAATTTAAATCCTCTGCTCCCCAATGCTACTTTTCAATATGAAATCAAGTATTAGTGAATTGAAAATAAATTTGCGGGAGAAAAAGATCGCCAAGTTAATTTATCTTTCCATGGGAATTTGATTATTTTTTCTGGGAGAGTAGTTCTTGGGCAACGACACATTAATACTGTTATTTGTAGATATCTGCAGGTTAGTTCTAGTCTTTAATCAAGTAAGTTATAATCTTCACTTTTTCTTTTAGAAAACTTTTAGCTTTCTGTGATTCTCTTGTTATAATGTGTTTAATTTGGTCTTGTTTTATTTAAATCCTTTGTGGCCACCTAGCTTATCTTTTGAACTTTTAGGAAAAGATCAGGGACTTTCTTTAACCTGTACTGATGGTAGAGAAGTGCTTAAAACCCTTAACTTATGCAACTATATTTACTTAACTAGTATTGGTAATATTAGACAGTGAATTTCTAATGTAATTGCCTAAATAGCTAGATAATTTATTAAACTAACACTGTACAATTCTGCAGTTAAGGAATGTTTAAACTTGCCATCTTATATCTCTGTGGTGAAGTTTAACACATGTTGGTTGTGCCTTGTGTGGGTGCCAGTCACTGTGTTAAGTAAAGGATATGGTTCTTGCCTAAGGAGCATATAGAGGTGGGGAATATAGAGGTCCTTGGGCTCAATTTCCAGAGATTGTTATTCATTAGTTAAGTTTGAGTTGGAGCCTGAGTATCTATATATTTTTAGCCACTGCAGTGATGATAGTTCTGAACCACTGGAATAGTTATAGTCAATCCACTGTCATGATTTTGACTCACTCAGGGAGAATGACTAGAGTCAGAAGGGCAGTAACCCTTAGGAATACCAAGTTTAAAGAGTATGCTGAGGAAGAGGGCCATGGGGCTGTTGGATGTGAGTGGTCAGAGAGGAGATATGAAGAGAAGGGGGTGGATGTCTTTCTATTGTAAGATTTGTTATTCTAAATAACTTGTTTTAAAGACAGAAATATCTAATCCTTATGGGGGAAATTTTCTGTTGGCTGTTGATTTGAAATCTTTCATTTTATTTCACCTATTTCATTAAAAGATTTCATTAAAGAACTTCTGAGGTGAGGTTTCAAGTCTAAATTGAGAGGCAGCGTATTCCAGCGAACTGTATGTTGGCCTGGGAGTCAGTTCTAGCCCTGGCTCTTCCTGTAACTGGCAGTTTACATCTCAGAACCTTCAGTTTTGTTTTGCTTTGTTTTTGTTAATCTGGGAAGTTAAAACAAGAGTCGAACTACTAGATTGGTCTTTTTTACATTAATGCTTTGTTTCTTTATCATCCTTTTAAAGCCTCAAGTTGGAGATGATTCTTGTTTCCAAGAAATTGAACTCAAGTGTGCGTATCAAGATGTACATACATTGGTTAACTTGTTTGGGTAGGGGGAGAAGAGGGAGAGAAAGGAGAGAGAGAGTGAGTGTGTATGTTTTGAAGCTATTAAGGTGTTTGGTATGGTTCATTCCTGTTGAACTTTTATCTTTTCCCTGATGATTTCCTTGAGCTATAAGTTTTCAATTACATCAATTCTTGTTGAATTTGTTATGGCTATAATCCTATGAATCAGAAACTCTGGGGGTTGGGTTCAGCAGTCTTGTTTTAGTAAGAAATCCAGATGGTGCTGATGCAAGCTAAAGTTTGAGAATGACTGATCTAGTTAAAATTTAACAGCAGTGTTTCTCCATGTGTTATGACTAGGGATAAATTACTACAGAGGCGGGTTAATGATGGAAGGCACGTTGTTTAAGAAATTAATAAAAGGAAAATTTCAAGAGCCTGGATAATACTTCCTAGGCTAATCAGAGAGTTGGAGGGGATTTGTTATCGTTACTGCTAGCCTTTAGATAAGGTGGCCTTTACTTAGTTGAACTGTTTCAGACATACAGACTGAACTAGTGACATCTCACATTCTAGGACTTGATTTTCCTTCCACTCTTCCCCACCCCCTGTTTTTTTTTCTTTAAAACAAAAATAGGGTTTTTTTTAGTTTAATACACTGGAAGAGATTTAAAGTCTTGGATAGCTGTAAATGCATCTGCTCAGTACTGTACTAAATGTTGAAGAGAATATGAGAAGGCTTATTCTCAAGGAGTTTGTGATCTCTTTGAATTTAGACACTCAAAGCTATTAGGTCAGTGAGTAGTTTAATCAGGCGTTAAGTGGATACTAATAGGTATTCATGGAAGAGAGATCTGTGGAGGTTATCTGCAAGATGGCTAGGATTTGGGTGGAAAGAAAAGAGGGATAGGAAGACATTCTAAGAAATTGAATAAAGTGAGAATGAGGAAAGTGTCCAAGTAATGGTGAGGTCAGCTAAAGTAGAACAGTTTATAAATTGTGGGTAGTAATGTTGTAGAAGCTGAGAGGTTTGATGCTGTGAAGAAAGGCACAAGTCATCACATTAAATTCTTTTCTTTGGGTTTCACCTGTGGTAGCTATATGTATTAGTTATCTTTAGCCCCATAATACCCCAGAACTTAGTGGCTTAGAAACAGCAAGGGTTTATCATCTCACAGTTTCTGTGGGTCATGATTCTGGGTGCAGCTTAGCTGGGTGCCTCTGGTTCAGGGTCTCTTATAAGGCTGCAACCAAGATACCAGCTGGATTGCAGTTCTCAAGGCTTGACTGGGGGAGGGTCTTCTTCCAAGCTCATGTAGCTGTTGGCCAACCTCTTTGACTGGCTGGCTTTTGGCCAGAGACATCAGTTTCTTACCATGTGGGCTTCTCTAGAAAGTGGTTTGCATCACAAGTAGCTTCTTTCCTTCTGAGCCAGGAGTCAGAGAGAGCCCTCAAGATGAAAGCCATAGTCTTTTTATAACTTCGTCTCAGAAGTGACATCCCATTACTTTGCCATATTCTTTCTAAGTGAGTAACTAAATCCGGCCCACACCCAACAGGAGGGGATTACACAAAAGTAAGGAGGTGGGGATCCTTGGGGCCATCTTAGAGGCTGCCTACCATGATATACATATCTGGCTCAGTCAAGAAGTGAATGACACCTATTGTATAATGCTTATCTATCCAGTCAATTTATATACTAATGGGAGTGCATAGTAGTTTGGTTTTTCATTTTTGATTAACCATAAATTATTTGTATTTGGCTTTGCAAAGCATTATTATTCCTTTAAATGGTAAGCATTCCTAATTACCTTTCAGTGGCTAAGATAAAAGAATACTTTGTAGTCTCTTTGAATTGGCAGGAATTTGAGATTCTCCAGTCCACTGATTTTTTTTTTTTCCTCTCAACTTTAGCTACATAGTGGAATCACCTGGGGATTTTTTAATCACACTTTTTATTCTGATAATTATAGATTCACATGAAGTTGCAAGAAATAATGCAGAGAGATCCCACATACCCTTCACTGATTTTTCTACAATGATAGCATCTTGCAAAACTATAGCATAATATCACAACCGGTATATTGACATTGATGCAATCTACTCATCTTATTCAGATTTTTTTACCTGAGGATTTTTTAAAATGCAGGCACTCAGGCCCCACCCCAGAGTAAGCAAATGGGTCTCCGTGAGATGGACCAGGCATTATTGTTAAACAGAAATCTTCTCTGGATTATGTTAGTGCACAGCCAGGGATGAGCATCCCTGTTCTTGTCCAGTGTCTGTTGGTAAGTAAAGAATCCTCTCTGTAACATTCCAATCTCTGCTTAACTACAAATAAATCACAGTGAACTGTTTTGTGATGTAGCTCATTCCAAGTTTAACTCTTGATTTTTTTTTTTCTGCAGAGGAACATTCGCCCCTGAGCTAACATCTGTTGCCAGTCTTCCTCTTTTTTTCTTTTTTTTTTTTGGCTTGAGGAAGATTAGCCCTGAACGAATTTCTGTGCCAGTCTTCCTCTATTTTGTATGTGGGTCACTGCCACAGCATGGCTGGTGAGTGGTGTAGGTCTGAACCCATGAACCTGGGCCACCAAAGTGGAGTGCGCCGAACTTAACCACTATGCTACGGAGCTGGCCCCCATTTTTTTTTTTTTTTAGACTAAATAAAATCTGCTTTCATTTTAATTTCACCTGTTGCTCCTAGGGTGGTCCTTTGGTGAATTTTTTATTTTATTTCAAAACATAATTGTGGTTTTGGAAGCCTGAAGGAAAAACTTTCCTTCCTGAAGTTAAGCAATCCCCTTTCTCCATTCCTTTTATGACAGTGAGCCTATATCTTTGATTATGCATGTTGTCTACTTCTCTGTTTTTCCATTAGCCACTTTCTTTTAATAGGCATAATATCACAAGCTATAACTTTGCTAACACCTTGACAGTATATATACAGGTCATCATTTGATTTTGACACTATGGTACTATGTATCTTTATAAGTAGCTTAATTATTCTCATTAAATGATGGGATGAATAGAAGAATAAGTATTTGGACTGACATTTGATGATCACTTATTATTACTTGAGAGAGTTATCTGTAGTCAGGGGCTTTTTCTCACCTGGAGTGACTGATCCTTTGGGGCCCATGGAGATAGCAGTGGCAGTCCTTGCCTTATTTCAGTGTTTTTAAAAGCCTAATGTATTTAAAACAAAGCAAAACAAAACTCAAGCTAATTAAAATGTGGGTTAATGTTGGATCTTATTTCCAAAAGAACAGTACATTTTACAGAGTCAGTAGATTTCTACAATCATATATAATTTGTTTCTTCTTAAATTTTACTTTCTTCCTGAATTTTCATTCTCTTGGTGATAGGTGGTCATCTAATCTTAAATGTCTCATTTCTTGATGTATCTTGGTGTAGTTGGTATTTGAATTAAATTGATAGGTGGTTTGGTATCTTAATAGAAGGCAGCATAAAAAGTTCTTACTGACCTAGCAGCTGCTCTGGCAGATTAACTTTTCAGAGCCCTACTTTTTTTCATTTTTAAAAATGAGAATAGTAGTATTAAGGCCGAAAGGTTGTGAGGATTTAAATGAGAAATGCCAAATATTGTACTGGGAGTTTTCCATGTAATTTTTTTTCCTTAATGTAAACATTGTTGCATAGCATTTTTCCTTTTTGCTATGTTCCATTTAAAAGAAGTGTCACAAGTGACCTGGCACTTAATACTTTTTGGCAAAAAGTGTAGCAGATAATGAAGTATTAGGTAGCATTTCCTTATTACTAGGACGTTTGTTTAGACAATGCTAAGAATAGCTATAATTCCAGCTACTTCTCTCCTAGCTTGCTTTGCTGTCTTCTTTGAAACTGTCATACTTCTAATTCAGATCTTAACTGACACCAATTACTTGGTAATATATCCTTTCTCTTAATCACAATCGTACATTTTTTTAGGGATTAAAATATAAGCCAGAGACTGACAAGTCTTTTCTGATTCTTCGGAAGTATTTACAAGTAAAAACCTCTATCTAATAATGTGGATACTTAAATTGAAATTTGTGAAATTTTAGACAGGTAGTTTTCTGAAACCCATTTGAAACCCAGATTTACTGCCTTCTCTCCTCAAGCTCTTCTTCCTTTGATTGGCCTACCATTCTTGGAATTTGAGAATCATCTTTGATTCCTTTTTCCCCTGTATTTTCCACATCCAGTTAGCCCTGATCAAATTGTCTCTGAAATTTGTTTTATGTTATTGCTATCCTTTTTACTAATCCTAACCTGGGGCCTCTTTTTATTTTGCCTTCTTTCTCTGGGCTTCCAGACTGTCATACTACCAAATATAAACATAGTAGTCATTTTCCTGCTAAAAAAGACTTTATTCCTACCCCTTTGCCCCCTATTAGAAGTCTAGTCCAGATTCTTTTAATATAGCATTTGTGGCTTCCCTGTCTTGATGATAGCTAATGTTTTCAATCTCATCTGCTGTAGTTCCTGATTCTCCCACCACGCCTAATTGCACTACTTATAATTTCTTAATATATAATACACATTTGTGTTTTCCTGTTTTTGCTCATGCCGGTGCCTCTTCCTGTCATACTCTTTCTCGTCTTAATTGTCTGATATACTCTTTTTCAGACCCTGCTCAAATACTACCATCTCTCTTACCTGGTTCCTCTTCTCTGTGTTTCTATTCTAGTGCTTAGCTCTATTTGCATAGCACTTCATATGGATGTTTGGTGTAGCCTACATGAGGTTGTAGTATGGCCATCTCAATACCTAAGTCTCTCTAACTAGCTAGATAGGAGGGTTTTGAGAGTGAGAGCTGAGTCGTCTTCATCCGTAGCATTATGGCACACTAACACAGTCTCTGATATAATAGAAACTCAGTAAATACTTGTTGAAGTTTGTCCTTGCATAGTAAATGCTTGCTGCCTCGGTGTCCTCATCTGTAAACGAAAAGGAGCCAGACAAGATTTTCTTCTGGCACTAATAAATTATTTTGTGATTTCTAGATAATGCCACACTGAAAATGTAAGAACATGGCAAAAAAAACTTTAAATTCCAAGAGGATAAGTTTTTAAAGGCCTGATAATAATAGCGACCCTTTTAGATTAAACTTTATTTGCATATAGTTCCCTGGCACTTTATATGAACTGACAGTGATATTAAAAACAATTAAGTCACTCTAATATAGTAGTTCTCAAAGTATAGTCCATGAAAGCAAAACTATTGTATGATAATGTTGACGTTATTTTCCTTTTTTAAGTGTGCTGACGTGTACTGATGGTGTAGAAAGAAAGAGTGGGTAAAAACACGGGAACATTAGCAAAGGTTAAATCAGTGGCACCAGACTATACTGGTCATTGTAATCTTTACCACCACAGACTCAGTAAAAAATATCAGTTTCACTTATTGTCCTGGATGAAGCAGTAAAAATTACTAAGTACATATCTTCTCAATAGCTCATGTGGCAAAATTGGAGGTATGCATAAAGCACTTCTATTTACTAAAGTACAGTGGTTGTCTTGAAGGAAAACTGTGCACTTGTTTGATTTGTGAGCTGAACAAGCTGCTTGTTTGATGGAACACCGTTTTTACTTGAAAAAATGACTGACACACTGGTTATTTAGACAAATGGCAAATAAACATATGGTAAATGTTTCTTCAAGTGAATGAAATACACCTGTCATTTCAAGGAAAACTGCTTACAGTGTTTGTTGCCAGTGATACTATTTTTAAGTTTTTAAGTGAAAATTAGAATTTTGGAAAATTTCTATCTGCCACTGTGAGACTGACAGCTTCCTAGTGCTTAAAAACTTCTGATGAGATATTGTATAGGAAGATATATCCACACTTGGAAGCGCTGCATAACATAATGAAACCAGTATTTTCCAAATTACCAATTTTCCAATGACCAGTTGTGATATTGCACAGTCGTATATTGGTAAATGATCCATTCAAAGTACAAGATAGACCGGTGGATTTTAATATAACCAGACTATGAAAGGTTCTTTGATATGCTTTCAGATTCTACGTTGTAACTAGTCTTTAAGAAACTACCATGTTTTGAGTTTTGGTGTAATATCAAGAAGAATATCCATAATTATCTAAAAAGACTATTAAAATGCTCCTTCTTTTTCCAACTACATGTCTTTGTGAGGCCACATTTTCTTTATTCTTCAAACGAAACAACATACCCAAGAGATTGAATGCAGAAGCAGATATGAGAATCCACCTGTTTCCTATTTAGCCAGATATTAAAGAGACTTTCAAACATATAAAATAGTGCAGTTTTCTCACTTTTGTTTTAGAACATATAATTTATTTTCGTAAAAGTTTTTGTTTTAACTTGTAATGGAGTTAATTACTCTTATTTTTAATGAATTAATAAATATTTTAAAAATTTTGTTTTAATATCTACGTAAACATTGATAATTAAAACTCACATAAACAAAACTCTTTGGCATCCTCAATAATTTTTAAGATGAAAAGGGGTTCTTAGACCAAACAGGTTGAGAATCACTGCTCTGATGTTCTGAAGTGTTTCTGAATCATTAAAGAAATGTAATGTAGGCTTGCAGACAGAAGATATGACAACCACACTACACGTTTTTACTGTAAATTAGCAATGGATTATAAATTACAAATTAAGAAGTATTGATTAATCAAACATTTATGTATAAGCTATGTTAGATGCTGTGGGGGTATTAACAAATATTAGATTGGATACTTAAAAAATAAAATCTAGGAAATGTGAATCATAAGATGTGGCTTGTTGGGGAATGATGATTGGAAATGGGATGAGATGCTTAATATTTTCAAGGAGGAGCTAGCAGAGATACCACCTGACATATTCCATTTATTTATTTGTTTATATTCTGACTTCTTACATTGAAATGAAGGCTCTATGAGAGCAGGGACTTTGTTTTAATCATTACTGTAGTTCCAGTGCCCAGAACAGTGTCTGGTACATTGTAGGCACTTAGTCAGCATTTCTTTGTGTAAATATTTCTATTTGCCTCCAGTTTTTTTTTTTAAAAGATTTTATTTTTTCCTTTTTCTCCCAAAGCCGCCAGTACATGGTTGCGTATCTTTAGTTGTGGGTCCTTGCAGTTGTGGCATGCGGGACGCCGCCTCATCATGGCTTGGTGAGTGGTGCCACGTCCACGCCCAGGATTTGAACTAGTGAAATCCTGAGCTGCCGAAGTGGAGCGCATGAATTTAACCACTTGGCCACGGGGCCGGCCCCTGCCTCCAGTTTTGAAGAGTATTTTGCTCTGTATATAATTTTAGGTTTGTAGTTGTTTTCTTTCAGCACTTTAAAGATTTTGATGTCTTCTGGCTTCCATTGTTTGTGGTACCAGGAAGCTAACAAATCTTTAATCTGAGTGCTTGTAAGATTTTTTACTTTGTATCTAGTCATGGTTTTCTCTGTGTTTATCTTGCTTTGGGTTTTCAGATCCTTTTGAATCTGTGGGGATGATGTCTTACAAGTTTTGGAAATTCTCAGTTCTGCCGTTTTTATCGCCTTTCTTTCTAGTACTCCAGTAACACATATATTAATGCTTTTTGTTATGTTCCATATGTGACCAGTGCTCTTTTGTATATCTTAAAAATCATCTTTTCTCTGCTTCAGTTTGAATAATTTCTATTGATTTTTCTTCTGGGTCTTCAAATCTGTCTTCTTTTATCTTCTATTAAACATCTCTTAATTAGCTCTTAAATTCAGATATTGTAGTTTTCAATTCTAGAGTTTCCATTTGATTCTTTTTAGATGCTGATTTTCTGATGATTTCTTTTTCATCTGTTTTCCATCTATTGCTCTGTTTCCTTCAGCGTACTAATCATTTATTCTTTTTTTAAAATTTTTTATTAAGTTAATGATAGGTTACAATCTTGTGAAATTTCAGTTGTATATTATTGTCTGTCAGTCGTGTTGTAGGTGCAACCCTTCACCCTTTGTGCCCACCCCCCACCCCCCCTTTCCCCTGGTAGCCACTAATCTGTTCTCTTTGTCCACAGGTTTAAAGTCCTCATATGAGTGGATTCATGCAGAGATTGTCCTTTTCTATCTGGCTTATTTTACTTAACATAATTCCCTCAAGGTCCATCCATGTTGTTGCAAATGGGACGATTTTGTTCTTTTTTTTTTTTTTATGGCTGAGTAGTATTCCATTGTATATATATACCACATCTTCTTTATTCAGTCATCTGTTGATGGGCACTTAGGTTGCTTCCACATCTTGGCGATTGTAGATAATCCTGCAATAAACATTGGGGTGCATAGGACTTTTGGAATTGCTGACTTCAAGCTCTCTGGATAGATACCCAGTAGTGGAATGGCTGGATCGTATGGTAGTTCTATTTTTAATTTTTTGAGGAATCTCCATACTGCTTTCCATAGTGGCTGCACCAGTTTGCATTCCCACCAGCAGTGTATGAGGGTTCCTTTTTCTCCACAACCTCTCCAACATTTGTTACTATTTGTTTTAGTTATCTTTGTCATTCTAATGGGTGTGAGGTGATATCTTAATGTAGTTTTGATTTGCATTTCCCTGATGATCAGCGATGATGAACATCTTTTCATGTGCCTATTGGCCATCTGTATATCTTCTTTGGAGAAATGTCTGTTCATGTCTCCTGCCCATTTTTTGATCGGGTTGTTTAATTTTTTGTTGTTGAGTTGTGTGAGTTCTTTATATATTATGGATATTAAGCCTTTGTTGGATGTATTACTTGCAAATATTTTTTTCCAAGTTAGTGGGTTGTTTTTTTGTTTCAATCTTGTTTTCCCTTGCCTTGAAGAAGCTCTTTAATCTGATGAAGTCCCATTTGTTTATTCTTTCTATTGTTTCCCTTTCTGAGAAGACATGGTGTCCAAAAAGATACTTTTAATACTGATGTCAAAGAGTGTACTGCCTGCGTTTTCTTCTAGAAGCCTTGTGGTTTCAGGTCTCAGCTTTAGGTTTTTGATCCATTTTGAGTTTATTTTGGTGAATGGTGAAAAAGAATGGTCAATTTTCATTCTTTTACATGTGGCTTTCCTCTTCTCCCAGCACCATTTGTTGAAAAGACTTTCTTTTCTCCATTGTAGGCCCTCAGCTCCTTTGCTGAAGATTAGCTGTCCATAGATGTGTGGTTTTATTTCTGGGCTTTCAATTCTGTTCCGTTGATCTGTGCACCTGTTTTTGTACCAGTACCATGCTGTTTTGCTAATCATTTATTCTTAAAAGTTTGTCGGCTGACTCTAGTATCCGAATTATCTACAGTCTCTTCAAATTATCTTTTTTTTTCTTCTCGGTTTTTGTCATGTGTTCCCGTCATTTGACATACTTTTGATTGCATGCCATACATTGTGTATAAAGTATTTTAGAGATTCTGGGTGTTGATAGATTCCTCTAGAGAAGATTTTCATTATTCTTCTGCTGGGCACTTAGAGTGGTGAATGGTCACCTTAATCCAGTGAGCCTGAGTTCTGGCCTGTTCAGTTTTGGTTCATCTTCTATCTGCTGCTGGCTCTTTAGGGTCTTCATCTAAGAACTAGCTATATTCTCAGCAGTCTCTCCCTTAGGGGGTCTGAAATTTTAATTATTGTCTCCCTAGACTCCTGGAAGTACTGCTCTGTGTTTCAGAGGCTTTACCCTTGGATTTTTAGGTATTGGCCCTGTGCAATCCCAGGATTCAGCAGATGTCCTGAGGGGAAGACTGACCATTCCTCCGCTCCTTGAGACACCCCTTCAAGTTTCAATATTAGTTTCCTTTTGTTGTTGTAACAAGTTACCATGAATTTAGTGACTTAACACACGTTCCTTATTTTACACTTCTGACAGTCAGAAGTCCAAAGTGAATCTCACTGGGCTAAAATCAAGGAGTTGGCAGGCTGTTTTCCTTCTGCAGGCTCTAGGAGAGAATCTATTCACTTGCCTTTTCACTTCTAGAGGCTTCCTGCATTCCTTGGCTTGTGGCCTCTTACTCAAAGCCAGGAGCATAGCATCTTCAAATCTCTGACTCTGACCTCCATTTCTTCCACTTTAAAGGACCCTTTGATTACATTGGGTTGACCTAGATAATCTAGGATAATGTCTTTCTTTTAAGGTTAGCTGATTAGCAACTTTAATTCTGTCTGCAACATAAATTCCCCCTTGCCATGTAACATAACATTCACAGGCTCCAAGTATTAGGATGTGAACATCTTTAGGGGGGACCACTAGTCTGCCTCCCAGTAGCACCCCTCTGTGGTAGATTTTCACTCTTCTCCTTGTTCCCAGAATTTGCAAGTGCCCCACGTAAAAGCCACTGCTGTTGTAAGATCACCTGTTCCTCTAGTTCCTGTTGCCTCATCTACTCTGTGCTGCCTTCAGAAAGGTGGTTTGTTCCCATTGTCTAGCTTTCCTAGTTCTGGTTAGGAATGCTGGTTTACCTCCTAGCTATTATATCCTACCTGGAAGGGGAACAATAAATATTTAAAAATCAGTGAATACCTTTAGTCTCTGCGCTATGTTTTGGGGATTTTTAGAGCATGTATTCCATGGGAGCAAACAACCACTTTGTGGTGTGTAGAATGCATTTTTGAACTTGGATTCCAGCTAGAAAATATGACATTTTAAAGATTGGAGTAAGGAGTCTGTCTGAGATTTGGGAAACTGACAGGATGGAGGGGAAAAAAGATCTAATTTACTCACTTTTATGGAAGGGGAGACTCACAAACATAGACAAAAGTGGCAATAGCTGATATTTATGGACTATGCTAGGTGTTTTCACTTGTGTTAGTTACAAAATCCCAAGGAAATAGCATTATCTCCATTATACGGATGAGTATATTGAAGCTGGAGAAGCTGAGAAATGGGTTTCTCAGAGAAGCTCAGGGTTTCTCTGTTAGAGACTGGTGGAGGTCATTGAAACTGGGCCCTTTTGACTTTTAAAGTTTGAGCTCTTCTGCTATACCAAATTTTTTCAGACGTAGTTGGACTTTTTGACTGAGCCAAATTCTTGTACTTAAGTTTTCTGTGTTTGTATACTGAAATTTTACAATACTAAAATCTTCGTTGTAGCTAATTGACTCTGATCTTAGATGAGTCACTTGTATTAGTTATCCATTGCTACATAACAAGTTACTCCAACACTTAGTGACTTGAAACAACAAACATTTATTATCTCATAGTTTCAAGTGGCTTAGCTCCGTGGTTCTGGCTCAGAGTCTCTAATGAGATTGTAGTCGTAGTCAGCTGAGGCTGCATTTATCTGAAGGCTTGGTTTGTGCTGAAGAGCTGCTTTCAAGATGGCTCACTCACATGGCTATTGGTAGGTGGTCTCAGTTTCTTATCATGTATGCCTCGTCGTAGAGCTACTTGAGTGTCCTGACTGCATGTAAGCTGGCTTCCCCCAAAGCAAGTAATCAAAGAAAGCAAGACGGATGCCATAATTAAGTCTTTATGACTAGCTTGGAAGCCATAATTTGTAATTTCTGCGATGTTCTTTTGGTTACACAGGTCAGCACTATTCACTGTGGGAGGGGACTACGCAAATACCAGGAGACAAGGATCATTGGGGGTCATCTTGGAGGCTGGCTACCACAGATACCGTGTGGAAAGGAAGAGTAAGATATAGGGATATGGTGGTGAGGCTAGATTTTAGTTCCGGGAACATGACATTTAAAAAAAAATTGATGATATGCTTAACAAGTAATAAAAAGTAATCTTGAAAGCCCTCCAAACTGAGTGTAGGGCAGCCTTCTTTTGCATAGTACAGTAGGTTTACCAAAATCACTATTTAAAAACTTCTTCCACATGTGGGACAAGTATTTATAAGGCTTTTAAGTACATGACAATCACGTTGTCTGTTTAATTCACATTTCATACAATTTCATAAAACTCTTAGACCTTACAGTCTTGGAGTAGAGTCTAGTTCCATCTGATTACTCTGTGACTTTGGACTAAATCAATCTCTGCTCTGAATATACCCTTGCAAAAGAAAAGGTTTGGGCTTCATCATTTCTGAAGTTCTTTTTCAGTTATAAAATTCAGGTAGCGAGAAAAGATAGTGTCAATGCTTTTAAGATAGGAAACTGAAAGACCAAAGCCGCCTTTCCATCTGATCTTATGCCACTGTCTATCTTGAACGCTGTCCTCTTGAGTTTTGCTATTCCTAAAACCACAATACATCTTCCTGTCACCGTGTTCTGCCAAATCTATACTAAACTTTTACATCCAGATGCCTCCCCTTGGTACATGTGCTTGGCAGTAGGTGTACAAAGATGAGTGGAGAACATTCCTTTCCTTTTTCAGGGCTCCTAGTCTAGGAAGGGCAGACAAGTAAATAAGTACTTGATTATAAGTCAGTGACTCAGAACCCATCATGCCCACTTTTATCCCATGTGTAGCTTGATCTCAATTATTGCCTATTTCTGGACCTGCCCTGGCCTAGTTTTCAAAGTTGACAATCTTAGTGTATTGCCATTACCCGGAAATCTCACACTTTACCAGTTTCTCTTTTGAAATGTTATTTTTACACCAGGTCAACCCTGGTGTGTTTTACTTTTGTTGTGTGTTGACCCCTTTTTGCTTAAGGAAAGCCCTCCCTTCCGAAGAGACTCGTTGGTTTTTAGGAAAGAGGGAAAATATCGACCTTTGTGTGAATAAGCAGAGTCTTGTTAGAAGCTATTAGAAGTTATTAGAAGGCTCTCATTGGCAAAATAAGAAAAATTGAAAGAATGTGAAAAGGATGATATTGATGGAAAATGGGGCCTTGTGAGTATAGTATGGTCACCACAGATTTTTCAGGGAGTGCTGAATGTCTCCTTTTCTTACAGGGTGGTCATTCTGTTCAGTTTATGACAGTGTCAAAAATGTTCATACTTGGTCTAAGTTTATGGCCTGAGAAAGTGTATCAAATCTTTACCATTCATGATAAGCAGTGGGGTGGGAATGAGATAGGAAATAGTGAATACGGAGGAAGCTGCTTAGCCTAGGAGTCCCAATACCAGGTTACAAGAGAATGCAGATTAGGATAAAAGATTCCTTAGCATGGTAGATCAGGCTTTTCTTCACACTCATCCTGGCATAACAAAACAATGATAATTCTTTGTGAAATTTTTCTCTGTGCTTTTGTAAAGCTTTTTCTTTTGCTTCAAATTCTTTTCCCTGATGAACTCATTCAGACTTCAAGACCAACCTTAAACATCATTTCTTCTTTGAATCCTTCCCTATGAGTGGGTTTCAGAATTTTGTATATACTTTTATTTTGAAAAGCTCATCTTGGAGCTAGCCTGGTTGCATAGTGGTTAGGTTCTGTGTGCTCTGCTTTGGCAGCCCAGGGTTTGTGGGTTCAGATCTCTGGTGTGGACCTACATCACTAATCAAGCCATGCTGTGGCAGCAACCTCCATATAAAATAGAGGAGGATTGGCGCATGTGTTAGCTCAGGGCCAATCTTCCTCAACAAAAAACCCCGCAAAACCAAAAAACAGAAAGCTCTTCTCTCTATTATTTATTTACCCGCTAAATAGACTGAAATCCTTGAGGGTAGGATCAGTGTATTAATTTTGGTATTCCCGTTGGCCATCACAGTTCCTGGAACACAGCTGATAAATAAACATTGAATAAATAGTCAAATATGAGTGAGATTTAGTATTGATTTTAGGTATTATCTCTTTTTTTTTCATTTGTGAATTGTTCACATTCCTCTTCTGTTGACTTCACTGAATTAACTCTTCTCTCATTCTCTAATAGAGTTTCTGTTTTTTGCTCTTAGAGAAATTAAATAACTTGCTCAGGTTTTCATTGCTGGGGTCGGAGCTCAGTATTTTATATCTTAAAATGTAAGACATTTTTGAATGTAATTGTTTTGTGTGCTTGGTGTTTTCTGTTTGTCGTTCCAGATCCACTTTACCTTTCTCCATCCAGCTCTATGCCCCAGGAAACTGAGTTACACAGACTGAATCAATGGGCTCTGACTTGTGACTTCATTGCCATGGCTTGTGAATTCAAATAAATAGTAAACAAGAGTGTAATAAAGTCAGAAGTCTACTACATGTCCTTTTTAAACTTTACAGTGTGCATATATGCCATCCTAAAGAAAATTTCAAGCCAAAATTGCTATTACAACATTTACTATTTTCTAGTCCAATGTAGGAATTAAAAAAAAAGTTTTAATGTTAAATAATTTCACTACTTGACCTACATTGTGGAACACATATATTATATAAAATTTGTTCATGATCTATGTATGAAATTACAAACTGAGACCTTTGGTCCACAAAGCCTAATGTTCTCCTTCTGACAGAAGCACCAAGAGATTCTGGAAGATTAGCATTATGAAATTGTTACAGATGTGCTAGATAACAAATGCTTGATGTGTTTAAAGGGGAAATAGCTGACTTATTTTGCTCAATAATGAGAAAGTAGTTTTTTGCGAAGTTCTCAGAGGAGCTTATTACTGATGCTCACCATTTAAACTCAAATGTAAGGAAATGTTTTTATCTTTCAACCTACTGTTCATCACTTCAGTTCTTATGAAGAGAAAATGTAGAGTGGGCCTCAGATTGTTATTTAATATGGGAATAATATTCCTTTGAAAAAGTATGTATATAGTTTTACTCACCAGTCTGACTTTTTAAAGGTAATAATTCCATTTCATTGGCTCTAAAGATTTTGTCTGTTTCTGTAATCATCTCAACTCATATTGCATTGATATAGTTATAGTTGGGTCCTCGGAATATATGACAGTGTCTGAAACTTGACTTATAATGTTTCATTCCACCCAACTGTAAAGTCAAAAGGATGAAAATTCACAAAAATCCTCTAGTCACCCTTAGGAATGAAAGTATATAACCAATAGCTAAAAAAATTAAGGATGACAGTAAACTTGCCTAATGTTTGTTGCATACCAGAGTAAACACAATTTTTAAAGAAAATTTTATTGAGGTCCTAATAGTTTATAACATTGTGAAACTTCAACTGTACATTATTATTTGTCAGTCACCGTATAAATGTGCCCCTCTACCCCTTATGCCCACCTCCTAACCCCCTTCCGCTCTGGTAACTGCTCATCTGTTCTTTTTGTCCATGTGTTAGTTTATCTTCCACATGTGGGTGAAATCATATGGTGCTTGTCTTTCTGTGGCTTACTTTGCTTAACATAATACCCTCAAGGTCCATCCATGTTGTTGCAAATGGGACAATTTCGTCTTTTTATGGCTGAGTAGTAGTCCATTGTATATATATACCACATCTTCTTTATCCAACCATCAGTTGATGGGTACTTGGGTGGCTTCCATGTCTTGGCTAGTGTGAATAATGTTGCAGTCAGCATAGGGGTGTTGATTTCAAGTTCTTTGGATAAATACCAAAGAGTTGTGGGATATCTGGGCCGTACAGCTTTTCTCTTTTTAATTGTTTGAGAAATCTCTGTACTGTTTTCCATAGTGGCTGTACCAGTTTGCATTCCCACCAGTAGTGTATAAGGTTCCCTTTTCTCCACATCCCCTCCAACGTTTGTTATTTTTTATCTTAGTGATTATAGCCATTCTAATGGATGTAAGGTGATATCTCATTGTTGTTTTGATTTGCATTTCCCTGATGATTAGTGAAGTTGAGCTTCTTCTCATGTGCCTATTGGCCATCTGTGTATCATCTTTGGAAAAATGTCTGGTCATTTCCTCTGCCCATTTTTTGATCGGGTTGTTTTTTTTTGTTGTTGAGTTATGGGAGTTCTTTATATACTTTGGAGATTAGCCACTTGTTGGATATATGATTTGCAAATATTTTCTCCCAGTTGGTGGGTTGTCTTTTTGTTTTGTTCCTGGTTTCCTTTGCCTTGCAGAAGCTCTTTAGTCTGATGAAGTTACACTTGTTTATTTTTTCTTTTGTTTACCTTGCCTGAGTAGACATGGTAATTGAAAAGATCCTTCTAAGACTGGTGTTACAGAGTGTACTGCCTATGTTTTCTTCAAGGAGTTTTATGGTTTCAGGTCTTACCTTCAAGTCTTTGGTCCATTTGAGTTAATTTTTGTGTATGGTGAAAGATAATGGTCTACCTTCATTCTTTTGTTTGTGACTGTCCCGTTTTCCCAATACCTTTTGTTAAAGAGACTTTTGCCATTGTATGTTCTTAGCTCCTTTGTCAAAGATTAGCTGTCGGTAGATGTGTGGTTTTATTTTTGGGCTTTCAGTTCTGTTCCATTGATCTGTGTGTCTGTTTTTGTACCAGTACCATGCCCTTTTGATCACTATAGCTTTATAGTATATTTTGAAGTCAGAAATTGTGATGCCTCCAGCTTTGTTCTTTTTTCTCAGGATCACTTTAGCTCTTCGGGGTCTTTTGTTGCCCCTATAAATTTTAGTATTCTTTGTTCTATTTCTGTGAAGAATGTCATTGGGATTCTGATTGGAATTACATTGAGTCTGTAGATTGCTTTAAGTAGTATGGACATTTTAATTATATTTATTCTTCCAATCCATGTGCATGGAATATCTTTCCATTTCTTTATGTCATCATTGATTTCTTTCAATTATGTCTTAAAGTTTTCTTTGTATAGGTCTTTCACCTCCTTGGTTAAATTTATTCCTAGATATTTTATTCTTTTTGTTGCCATTATAAATGGGATTGTATCTCTTTCTATTAGTTCATTATTAGAGTATAGAAATGCAACTGATTTTTGTAAGTTGATTTTGTACCCTGCAACTTTGCTGTAATTGTTGATTATTTCTAATAGTTTTCTGATGGATTCTTTAGGGTTTTCTATATATAAAATCATGTCTGCAAACAGAGTTTTACTTCTTCATTGCCTATTTGAATTCCTTTTATTTCTTTTTCTTGTCTATTGCTCTGGCCAAAACCTCCAATACTGTGTTGAATAAGAGTGGTGAGAGTGGGCACCCTGTCCTGTTCCTGTTCTCAGAGGGATGGCTTTCAGTTTTTTCCCACTGAGTATGATGTTGGCTGTGGGTTTGTCATATATGACCTTTATTATGTTGAGGTACTTTCCTTCTATGCCCATTTTATTGAGAGTTTGTTATCATAAGTGGATGTTGGATCTTGTCAAATGCTTTCTCTGTGTCTATTGAGATGATCATGTGGTTTTTATTCCTCATTTTGTTAATGTGGTGTATCACATTGATTGATTTGCAGATGTGGAGCCATCGCTGCGTCTCTGGTATAAATTGCACTTGATAGTGATGTATGATCCTTTAAATGTATTGCTGTATTTGGTTTGCCAATATTTTGTTGAGGATTTTTGCATCTGTGTTCATCAGTGATATTGGCCTGTAATTTTCCTTTTTTGTGTTGTCCTCCTCTGGCTTTGGGATCAGGGTGATACTGGCCTTGTAAAATCTGTTAGGAAGTGTTCTGTCTTCAACTTTCTGGAATAGTTTGAGAAGGATAGGTATTAAATCTTCTTTGAATGTTTGGTGGGATTCTTCTGAGAAGCCCTCTGGTCCTGGATTTTTATTTTTCGGGAGGTTTTTGATTACTGTTTCAGTCTCTGTGCTTGTGATTGGTCTATTCAGATTCTCTGTTTCTTCTTGATTCAGTTTTGGGAGGTGGTATGAGTCTAAGAATTTATCCATTTCTTCTAGATTGTCCAATTTGTTGGCATATGTTTTTTCATAGTATTCTCATATGATCCTTTGTAGTTCTGTAATTTCTCCTCTTTCATTTCTAATTTTATTGATTTGAGCCTTCTCTCTTTTTTGCTAGTGAGTCTGGCTAAGGGTTTGTCAATTTTGTTTGTCTTCTCAAAGAACCAGTTCTCAGTTTCATTGATCCTTTCTGCTGTTTTTTTTGTTTCAATTTCATTTGTTTCTGCTCTAATGTTTATTATTTCCCTCCTTTTGCTGACTTTGGGCTTTGTTCTTCTTTTTCTAATTCTGTTAGGTGTAGTATTTAAGATTGCTTATTTGAGATTTTTCTTGTTTGTTAAGGTGAGCCTGTATTGCTATGAATTTCTCTAAGGTCTTAGGACTGCTTTTGCTGTATCCCATGTGAGTTGATATGGTATATTTTCATTTTCATTTGTTTCCAGATATTTTTTGATTTCTCCCTTGATTTCTCCTTTGATTTCTTCGATGATCCATTGGTTGTTCAGTAGCATGTTGTTTAGTCTACACATATTTGTCACTTTCGCTGCTTTTTTCTTGTACTTGATGTGTAGTTTCATAGCATTATGGTCGGAAAAGATGCTTGATATGATTTCAGTCTTAAATTTATTGTGTCTTGTTGTATTTCCCAACCTGTGGTCTATCCTTGAGTATATTCCATGTGTACTTGAGAAGAATGTGTGTTCTGCTGTTTTTGGATGGAATGTTCTATTAATCTATTAAGTCCATCTGGCTTGGTTTTTTGTTTAATTCCACTATGTCCTTGTTGACTTTCTGGATGATCTGGCCATCGATGTAAGTGAGATGTTACGGTCCTCTACTGTTATTGCATTGTTGTTAATGTCTCCTTTTAGATTGGTTAATAGTTGCTTTATGTACTTTGGTGCTCCTGTGTTGGGTGTGTATATATTTATGAGTGTAATGTCTTAGAAGTTGTGTGTCTGTTTTATCATTGTATACTGCCCCTCTTTTCTCTCATTGCCTGTTTTATCTTGAAGTCTACTTTGTCTGATATAAGTATGGCAACACCTGCCTTCTTTTGTTTGCCCTTAGCTTGGAGTATCATCTTCCATCCCTTCACTCAGAGCTTCTGTTTGTCTTTAGAGCTGAGGTGTGTTTCCTGGAGGCAGGATATTGTTGGGTCTTGTTTTTTAATCCATCCCGCCAACTTTGTCTTTAGATTGGAGAATTTGATCCCTTTACATTTAGAGCGATTGTTGATGTATGAGGGCTTAATGCTGCCATTTTGGGTCTCGTTTCCCATTTGTTCTTTGTTTCCCTTGTTTCTTGTCCTGCGTACTTGGACTGCCATTTCAGTTTGTAGTTCTCCGTGATGGTTTTTTCAGTTTTCTCTTTATTTATCATTTGTGTCTCTGTTCTGATTATTTGTTTAGTGGTTACCATGAGGTTTGTATAAAAAATCTCATAGATAGTCCATTTTCTGATAGCCTCTTATTTCCTTAGTCTAAGCCAATTCCATCCCTTTCCTCTATCCCTTCTAAGTTGTTGTTGTCACAGCTTATTTCATCTTGTGTTGTGCGTTTGTGGTTAAAATGACGAGATTAGAATTATTTTTGATGTTTTCTTTCCCGTTATCTTTAATGTTATATTGTTTGCTAACCTGTTCTGATAGAGAGCTGCAGTTTTCTGATTTTGTCTGCCTGTTTATCTCCTTTCTCAAGGCTTTGTAAACCCTTTCTTTTTCTTTTTCCTTTTTTTTTTTCTTCCAGGTGTGAGGGCCTTCTTGATCAGTTCTTGTGGGACATGGGGTCTTGTGGCGATGAACTCCCTCAGGTTGTGCTTATCTGGGAGAGTTTTTATTTCTCTATCATATCTGAAGGATATTTTTGCTGGATAGAGTATTCTTGGCTGAAAGTTTCTGTCTTTCAGAATTTTGAATATATCGTTCCACCCTCTCCTAGCCTGTAGGGGCTCCTTTGTAAGTTATTTTCTTCTGCCTTGCTGCCCTTAATATTTTTTCTTTGTCCTTGACTGTTGCCAGTTTTACTACTGTATGCCTTGGAGAAGGTCTTTTTACATTGATATAATTAGGATATATAGCTTCTTTTTTATTTCCAGCTCCTTCCTCAGGTTCGGGAAGTTCTCAGGTTATTATTTCTCTGAACAAGTTTTATGCTCCATTCTCCCACTCTTCTCCCTCTGGAATTCTATAATCCTTATGTTGCATTTGCTGATGGAGTTGGATATTTCTCAGAGAGTTTCTTTATTTGTTTCTAGTCTTAGTTCTCTCTCCTCCTCCATGTGAAACATTTCTGTATTTTCTCCTCCAGACTGTTAATTCTGTCCTCAATAATGTCAGCTCTGTCATTCAGGGAGTCCAGATTTTTCTTTATCTCATCCATTGTGTTTTTCATCTCCAGTATTTCTGATTGATCTTTCTTAATAGTTCCAATTTCTTTTGTGAAGAATTCTCTCTGTTCATTAATTTTAGCCTGACTTCATTGAACTATCTGTATTTTCTTGTAACTCATGGAGTTTTTTTATGATAGTTATTTTGAATTCTCCGTCATTTAGATTGTAAATTTCTGTGCCTTCAGGGTTGATTTCTGGGCACTTGTCATTTTCCTTCTGGTCTGGAATATATATTAATGTATTTCTTCATGTGTTTGATGGCATAGATATATGCTTTCGCGTAGTGATAGTACCTCGTTACAGATTCCACCTGCTGCCACTGTGGGGCGGGGCAGTCAGGAGCTGTGTACTCTGAGCCCTGGCTTCTGTGCCTGTCTTTTGGAATCTGTGGTGATAGGGCCCCTCCACGATTGCCAGTTTGCTTTCTTACAGCTGCTGCTTTTTTAATGTATGTGGGGGCTCTCTGGGTGACTGGCTGAGCTGGATCACCTGGCATGGGGGAGGGCCGTTTTCTTTCATGTGCGATCCCAGAGATGTTCTTTCTCTGCCCTGACTATCTGCTCTCCTGGGGTGCTGGCTTGATGAAGATACTCCTGCAACAGCTTAGCTTCCTTTTGGGGGGAGTGTCCCATGGGCTTGTAGGGAACTTGGAGAGAGAAGGCATTCTTGTGGAGAGTCGCCCCTCCCTCCTCTTCTCAGAGCCATGCATGGTCCCGTGCCCTGGATTCCTCCTGGAGAGGGAGAGGAGATCCTCTTACCTCCTTCTGTTCCCCCCCCCCCCCCCCCCCCCCCCCCCCCAGGGTGTCCACTACCTCCTCCTTCCGACATATGGCTGTCTGGGTCTCTCAGATGTCTTTTGTGTTGTGTGAATGTTCTCTGTTGGTTTGTGAATGTTCTTTTCCTTGTATCTTAGGGGGAGAGTCTAAGGGAGGAGCTCAGTCTGCTATCATACTGACGTACCTCCGGAAGGAGGTCGATGATTTCTAAATCTTGAAAACTTAAAACCTTTTTTCCTCATTCATATCTGTTCTCTAAATCTCTTCCACATTTTTCTTAAAAAGTAGAAGCCTGTGGAAAGCATGGTCCTTGCTTTTCAAGTAACACGCAACTGTGGATCTGAAGGAGAGGAATGTGGGTGCCACCTCAACACAGTTTTTTATTCCCATAAAGTCAGATTAACAAGGCTGAAAGGGATCTTAAAAATTATCCTAACTGACCATTTACCAAGTACTGCCTCCCTGTTAAGTGGTCTCTGAGCCTATTCTTAAACCTCTATAGTGACATACACCCCCACAGCTGCTTGTAGAAGTGAACACATTTCATATTTGAACAGCTCTGATTTCAAGTTCTTCCATATATTAATATCTGTTTCTGTAACTTTTTACTTGAACCTGCCTTATTCTAATCTCCTCGTGATAACCTTTCTGCAATTTTAAAGATGATTTTAACATAGTGGAGACTACCAATGCATTAAACTTTATTTAGGCTAATGTTTTTTTGTTTGTGTGGAATCCAGAAAAAGTTCCTGCTTTACTTCTTATGGATTGTTGATTAAGAAGATTATTATGCACTGATATTTTGGATTCAGACCTTTGCATGTCTGCTCAAGCGAAGTTACATGAGGTAGAACACTAGGGCAGCGCATGTGCACCTTGTTCAGTTAAATAAATGTGGGACAAGGCAAAGATGTTTGTTAACACCCTCATTGCCAACAATGGCAGGTTTTGCAGTAACAAGTGAATAGGTAACATCTTGATGTTACTCTGTTATTAATAGTTTTGGGGTTTTGAGCTCTGTGTATTTCCTCTCACTGCATTTAGAAAAATAAAAGCAGTTGCTACACAATGTTAACTAGTTAGGTCTGAGTAAAATGTTTTCGAGTATATTTTTTAAGCTTCTGGGTCTGTTTAAGTGAAGAATATCCTGAAGTTGCAATACAAGCTTCTTATTTTTGTGAATCAGGATTTTCTTTGTTCTGTGTAACCAAAACAAAGTACGTAAGTAAGTTGTGTGCTGAGGCCAGTATGACTGAATTCTCCTCCATAACCTGTGATTTAAAAAAAAACAAACAAAAAAACAGCTTTAGTATTCTAAGCATTTATTTCCTTAGTATTTCAAGTATTCTAGGCATGTGTATTCTTCGGTTAAAATTCAAAAAGTACAAAAGATAAAGTAAAAAATCTCATATTTAAGTATGTTAACTACTACCTGGTTCCATCCCTCAGAGGCAATCGCTATTATTAATATCTCCATTCTTAATATTTCTCTCTTAAAAGTAGAACCTCCACCCTTCCCCTAACCCAATTTTTTCCCTTCTTTTAGGACCCTAACTATGATGTTATGGTTATTTTATGCATTTCCAAGGTTAATGGGTTGCTAAAAATAATGCTTCAGTTTAATTGGGAACAGTATATAGGTAGAATACTCGATAGCTTTTTACTAACAGATATTTTCTTCACTGCTACACTATACTGGGGGAATACAGATACTGGACAACTCTTGAGGGAGGCATGTATAAATAAATTATAATACAGTGATACGTACAACAGTAGAGTTACAAGGCTAGAGAAGGAATATTGAATGCTATTTTCTTAGAAGGACTGACAAATCCTGCTAGTGGAAGTGGATCTGAAGCTAGTTTTGAAAAATGAATAGAAGCTCACTAGGCAGATGGGGTTGTAGATGGTATTCCAGACAGAGGAAAGGAGGAATAGAATATACAGAGGCAGAAGCTATTAATGGATTGGTATGTTGAATGAACAATAAGGAATTGAATATTGCTAAAATTATTAGGAAGTAGTGTTCTAGGAACAGGCCAAACAGGTAGGCAGTTTATGAAAGGCTTTAGCTTAATGCTAAATGAAATGGCTTTATGCCCTACGGCCAAAAACTTTAAACTTTTAGATTAATATGGAACTAGTGTTTAGAAAGACCAGTTTGCTGGCGGTATGGGAAATAAATGAGAATAGGAAGCAGGGATAGTAGTGAGAAGTCTATTACAGTAATCTGAGCAAGAAATATATGATGAGGTTAGTAAGGCTGGAATGGAGAGGAGGGAGAGATATTCAAGATAGTAGAAGGTAGAATCAGTGAGAATTGGTGAATTATTTTATTAGGAAGGAAAATACCTTAGTGGTTGGTTAAATCTTTGGCACCACGTAGACTAAGTTCAGTTCTAGCTTTGTCTTTTATTAGCTGTATAACTTTGTATCAATTGTTTAATTTTAATAAATTCTCTTTCCTCATCTTTAACATGTATTATAATAGTGTAGTTGAAGCTTTAAGCAACCTTCATTTAACTAACTTCCTGGATTAATAGTTCCTCTCCATTCCCCCAGTTAAACAGCCCTATTTGATGTCCATGACAAGTTCTCAGCGTGTTGGCCTTCCTGGATAAGTAAAACTGAATGACAGAATTAACCAGTTACAGTAGACCTCATACTTTTTTATGCCATTTATATGAAATGTCCAGAATAGGCAAATCCATAGAGACAAAAAGTAGATCAGTGGTTGTCAGAGGCTGATTGGGGGAAGGGGAAAATGGGGAGTGACTGCTCATGGGTATGGGGTTTCTTTTTGGGATGATGAAATGTTCTAAAATTAATGGTTGACACAACTATGTGTCATAACTCTGAATATAATCAAAACCACTGAGGGGCCAGCCCCATGGCCGAGTGGTTAAGTTTGTGTGCTCCGCTTTGGCGGCCCAGGGTTTTGCTGGTTCGGATCCTGGGCACGGACATGGTACCACTCATCAGGCCACGCTGAGGCGGCATCCCATATGCCACAACTAGAAGGACCCACACCTAAAATATAGAACTATGTACTAGGGGGACTTGGAGAGAAAAAGGGAAAAAAGAAAAGGAAGATTGGCAACAGTTGTTAGCTCAGGTGCCAATATTTAAAAACAAAAAACCCCCACTGAATTATGACTTTGTAACTGAATTTTATGGCTTAGGAATTATATCTGAACAAAGTTGTAGAAAAAATCTAGTATGCACACCACATTCATAATTCCCCAGTTGTCTTTTATAGCTTTTCTTCTAGTCCAGGATTCAGTCAAGGATCATGCATTATATGTGATTATCGTGTCTCCCTACCTCCTTATGTTTTTGAGGGATTATGATAAGAAATGTGTAAATGATTAGATCCCCTTGAAATAAAAGGGGAAACATTTCCCCTCAATTTTTCTTAAACATGTAGCATGAATCTACATTATTTTAGATGCTTACAAAATAAAATATTTGATTAAATTAAAATGGCTTTTACATGAATGTAAGATCAAGCTTAAGCGAAGCCAGCATTTTGAGATATTAAGGTGTTTTTTAAAAAATAACTTTCAGAAGCTTCTTGAAGTGTAAATACTTGTTTGAATGGATTTGAGGTAACAGAAAGATTACATAGCTTTTAAAGATGTTGTTGGTTTTGTATATAAATGTTTTACTGTATCTTGGTACTTGGCTTAAATGGCACTATTATATGTTCTTTTAAGCCCCCAAAATTATCTTATCTAGGTGTGCTCGCAACCATTTTTACATAGGTAGGAAAATGTAGAATGGTAAAATGCTGAAATAGGACTTTTATTTAATGATTCCAAGTATACTCTTATCACACAGACCTTAGCATTATGGTAGAAATTTTCAGTGTGTATCAAATTGCCATTTTAATTTTGGCATAGAAAGTCATCTTTGGATATCATAAATAGTTTCTTATGTATTAAAGAGCAACTTCTACTTGAAGAAATTGTGTGGCATGGTCACAGAAGTGCCTGCTGTATTTGTAACTGTCGATGGTATTAAAAATACTGATTATTTTGCTTGTTGCACTGGTACTATTTCTACTTGAAAAAAGGGAATAATATGGAAACCAAGAATAGTTTGTTTGGGTATGTGTATGGGAGGGTTGCAGACCTGAAGTTCAGGTATTTTATACTATAGAATATAGGTAGATATGTTTTCTTCTGGTTTTCCCCTCCCCTTTATATACCTTGATTTTAATTTTTATCAAATCTATCTGGCCTTTGCCGCTGTGGCCCATTGATCTGTCCATCTGTCTGTTACAGTGCATATTGGGTACTTCCAGAAGTATGAATTCAGTGATGCAAAGGACAGGCGGGCTGCAGCAGCAAAGGTAGGACAGAATCATTACAAAGACAAGTCATTAAACACACATGTGTGCGCACATATTCGCACCAAGTACTTCATTATTTAAGGGCACACCATTTATCTTGTAAATTTTTATGGAAAGCCTGTTCTGACGTGACAGATTTGACATATCTATTTATAAAGGGCACAGTTTTACTATTTTTTAAACCAGAAGCTTACTTGGCACTTAGGCAACAAAATAAATTGGCATTTGCCACTGTCTTTTATTAAAATGCTGAATAATCAAAGAAGTGATTAAATGGAGGATATTAATGATATTTGCTTGATTCATGGACCTGGTTGATTTTCAGAAACTATGATGACAAAGGATCCCATTTGTAAAACTGTGGGAGGAAAAGCAGCAGGAAGGATAGATTGATCTGGCCATATGTGTATATTTATATGTTAATATTTATATATCCACTTCTGGAATATTTGATGGAAATAATGTAAGTCTTCCAGGTTTCTTATTAACTTCTGTAAGGAAACTTAAGGATTTCTGTTTAAATATTTGTACTATTTACTTAGATATTTGTATCCATTTACTTGCTAAATAATAGCAGTTATAGTAGCAATTCCTGGCTTCTTTCTTTCTTTTTTCAAATGCTAGGTTAGAATGGGAGAGCAATAGGATTTTTAAACTGTATCCTAAGACCTAAATCACAGGCAAGTTTTAAGAACTTTGGCAATACAGTGTAAACATGGAAGGCTTATGTATGATATGATAAAGTGTTAGATTGCTTATTTATATTGTAGTATTGGCTGTATAATATGGGGGGATAGCTGAGTGATACAGATATTGGCATCATTTTCTATGCTGTTATGCTTCCAAAAGAAAGGGATTGTGTTTTTCTAAATAGGTTAATTCGGTGCTTCTCAAGACTTCCAAAATGAAAAGACAGATGAAAATTCCTGTTTGGTTTTCAGTGAAGGTTGCTGGTTTTTCAAAATGACTGTGAAACCTAAGATCTTAATTATGTGCAGCCTAAATTCTGGCCCAAAAGGCTGATGTTAGTAGTTAATACTTTAATAAACGCTATATACTATATTTGAGGAGATCTAGTTTACTCTAAGTTTCTTGATAGTGGAAATCTATTTTGAAGTGAAGCATCAGTGGTATACCGTAGTAGAGGTATTTTGAATTAATACTGTTAAAACAAGATGTTTTGTTGTGTTTAAGATGGCTTTTGTTTTGGTCTTGGAAACCTTTTTGGTTAACTTTTTTTACTTTCGTATTTCATATTTAGCACCTTCTTTCAAATGTATTTTAGGTATTTCATGGTCTGAATAGATCATAAATCACTTTTTCCATTTTATAGTGTGGCAATATTAAAGTGAATATTAGTCATGCATCTATAATTACTTCAATATTGTCAGATCTGGCAGTCCAACTCAATATAAAGCAAAATAGTTCTAAAATTTTAGAGACCCAGGTTCTTTCTAATTCTGACTCTGCCACTATTGACATTTCAGAAGTAACTGCTACTTTCGGTTTTCTCCTTTCTAAAATGCATATTCGTGGTACCTTTATAAAATTTGGTTAATCTGTGTCTTTATGAAAAGAGATTCTTAGTAAGGAGGTTAAGATGGGAACTGTTCAACTGGATCTAAATCATTGCTAAGTTTTGGGGTTTTTTTAAAGTAGTATTTTCTTATGTCAATAAACTTTAATCTACAATTGAAATGTTTTATTTTAGGAAAAAATAATGAATTATAGTTGTGCTCTTTCCCACTTCCTGCTCCAATTCCACTTTATTCTGCAAGTTACCATTTTTTCCTTCAACAGCGTACTATGTGTTTAACAATTGTACAGTATTTTCTAATATGACCATATCAGTTTATGATTTTCCCTATTGTGGGACATTTTGTTCATTCTGTATTGTGTGTCTCCTTCCTTTCCATCCCTTCCTTTTCCTTTCTTGTTCTATCCTAACTTTGGAAGTGGGCTTGCTGGACTTTGGGTATAGAGATTTACAGTTTGTATAAATAAAACTTTTCAAAAAAGGTTATTGAGTTTATCTTTGCACCAACAGTGTATGAACTATCATTTTTTCTATGCTTGTGCTGATACTTTTAAGAATCTTAACATTTTTATTAGTCTGATAAAGAAAATATTACTTGATTGTTTTAACATTTCTCTGAATTGCCTTTTTGTATCCTTTGCACCTTTTCTTAATGAGTTCTTAATGTATGATAGTTATTGTAGCTCTTTTCTCCAATCTATTATTTGTTTTTAAAAAAACAGTAATACATGGTATGTGGTAACAGATGAAAAAGTAGAGCTGTTATGTCTCCAGATGTTTGCATTTCTAACTTTAACTAATATACCTCTTTCCTTTCCATCACCTTTTGCCATAATCTCTTTCCTCTTCCTTGCTTTCCTTACCTTTGAGACTCCCATCTTATACCATCTGTACTTTTATGTTATCATAACCCTTTCATCTTGTGATCATAACCAAGTCTTAATTTGCTCATAGCTTGATTTTTTTTAAAGTGACACCATTGAACAATGTTTTTATGGTTATATCATTCATTGACAGTCCAAGCAGTGTATTAGGATTATTATTACTATTTTTTTTTTGTACTAGGCCTAATGTCAAATGCTCTGGACCTTCCTGAGGACAATGCTTCTGGTATCAAGGTCATTTGGATTGTATTTATACTCATTCTGGAGCCCTCCATTCTGCTTTACTAATCAGGATGCCCTTCCCACTAACACTAAGCCTCTTGTATAGCTATTAGCCATGAACTTTGCATCACTGTATTCCTGGGTTGGAGCCTCTGTTTCTTAGATCCGTGTCTTTTTCTTGATCTAATCTCATTTTGCTGGACTGTATCCTTAATTTAACTCCTACATAACTTTTCTTAGAATATTACTCATGGTGGCCCTGATAATGTCTTTAATTTGCCTTCGAATTTGGTTGCTAGATTCGCTAGCTGGAAAACTTGATAGTGGAATGTTTATGAAAGAGTTTGCTTTCTACACTCAACTGTCTAATACCACTCTGGTTCTTGCTTCTTTTTTTGTTCTTAAGTTTGTTTTTTTTTTAAGACTTTTTTCCCCCTTAAGTTTCAGCTTTTTCTCTTTATTGTTGATGTTCTTAGGAGTTGAGAAAGTGTGAGTCTTTTGATTAATTGTGTTGGGCCCTTAGTGAACTCTTTCAACTGGAAGACTTGCGTCCTTTTAAAGCTTTGGGAAATTAACTTATAATACTGCTTTGGTAATTGCCTTCCCTCTGCTCTCTTTCTGGAATTCCTGTTAGTTAATTGTTAGAATCAATGGATAGTAGCTTAAATAAAAGCAATAGAAAAATTTTATAAGAAAGATTGGGGGGAGGCTGCATGTAGGAATGCTAAGTCTTCATCTTTCACAAGGAAGGTGATAGTATCTAAAATGGAAAGATAGTAACTATCTGAGCATAAGCATATTATTTAGGATAAATGTAAGTACCAGAAGAAATAGCTAAAAGAATTTAAAATGGTTGCCTCAGAGTGTTGGAAATCAGTAGCGACTTGAGATGTGGCAAAAATTATTGCTAAACCTTGATGTTATTATTAACTTCTAAAACTATGCACATACAGGAAATTTTTAAAAATTTAAAACAGTGATGAAGTGCAATCCCATTGTCAAAGGTCTACATTTAGTGATATTTTCACTCTTTAAAATCCCCTCAGCAAATATATATGGAAATGTTCTTAGTCCATGTGTTCATTATAAGCCTTTAAGAAGGGAAAAAGATTCCAGTTGTTTATGTCACGTTTCATTTTCGTCTCTTAATCGTTGAGCTGTGTATTTTGAGAAAAATTGGCTAGAGATGTACATGGCCTGTTACTGCTTGGTTATAACTTTTTTTAAACGATACAGGAGTATTTTAGTGCCTATTTCAAAGTCATTTGGATTTATGACTACTTTTTGAGCTTTGAAGAAATCTACAATGGCTTTTTCTTTAAATGGGGTTTTTCTTGGAAAATGGTTTGTGAGATACAAATTTACTTAAATAAAACTTCCACACTTTTTAAATGAAATAAGACTATGGTTTTCAAATAATCTCACTTATGTTATACTCTTGTACCAAATTTTGTATACCATATATACATATATAAAGTATGAGTAAGTAACAAGTAGGCAGTGAATTGCTAATCAGAATTGTACCACTTAGTGATGGTATGAGTAAGTAACAAGTAGGCAGTGAATTGCTAATCAGAATTGTACCACTTAGTGATGGGTGTTTTGAATTGCTGTGGTTGGAATGGAAGGATATTAGTTAAAAGATAAGGTTTGAGAAAGTACGAGTTCAAATACTGTTAAAATTCGTTACTATTAAGTAGTAGTTGGGGATGTATATATATTTCTTTTTCTAAGTCCCTCCAGAGGAAGAGATAATCACTTACAAGACTTCTTAACAATGTTCACTTGACAGAACTAATTTAATTCTTGTATGCTTTGTTTTCATAGTTTGAAGATGGCTAGTGGTTGTGTTAAGTGAAGCGGATGGTACCTTGAAGTCACTCAGATGTTTGGTTTACTTCTTACTTTTTTAATCTGTAGGATTTTTCCTCCCTCAAGGAATAGCCAGTTAGGGCACCAAGACTCAAGAAAATCATGTCTGAATGGGGCCTGATGTAATGGTAAAGGTTTAATACTAGGGTTGTGTTTGTTGGAGGTGACTTGGCTGTTGATAAAGTAGATGCTAAAGCATATAGTGCTATTTAAAGTCTTGAGTTTGTTTTTCTGATATGAAATAGAAGTTTTATCTTACATATTTTTTCTACTGTTTATATAAATATGTCCCTTCCATCACCTGCCCCTTATGGTTTGCAGTTGAACTTTTACAGAATAAGTCAAATGATTATACACAGTGATAGTATCTTCCTTCCATTTACAGAAAGATTTTATTTATTTTATTAAATTCTAATTAAACTCTTGACATTCTCTAAAGGTGAAATCTTTGACTCTCCAAATTTGAGATGTCATAGAATGAAGTAATTTCCTTCATAAAATGCATGTATGAGGGCAAATAAAGAACAGCAAAGCCATTTGAGTGTTATTATTAATGGATAGTTGGCTAAGTGCGTTCATTAACAACTTTTGGTACATCAAGATTACATTTGTGGTTCAGATGCTTATCTCAGAAAAATTTCAAGTAAAGTATCATGGATCTACAGAATTATAGTGGATCAAAACTTATCAGTATTAAATTTTGTTTTAAATAATCTACAAGGGTAGAGAGTGAAAAGTGTGAAATTCTTGGTAAAGTAATCTTCCAGAAAATATCTTCAATGGGAAAGCCTCTCAAGAACCTTACCCTCGACATTTTTCCTTTCTCTTTTACCTTCCTTTTCCTGAGAGTAGCTTAGAAGTAATATTCAGAACTGAAAACTTTTGAGGATTAGTGTTGTTTAGTTGTAAATTCTTTTTAAATGCATATATCTTTTAAGCCATATGGGAATTCTGTGATTGTCTTTCTCAGCCCTGCAAGTACCTCTCTGTATTGCTAGGCTAGAAAGCCAAAACTTTTCTTGGGCTATTTTGCATTTAGGGTTTTGGATGTGAAATAGTTGCTGGCAATTAGGTAAATGTGTGTGCAAGAGATTTGAAAGGAGTTCATCTTTCTTCCCTTTTCTGCTCCCCCTTTATTTTGTTGGGTTGCGTTATCAAGAGATATTTGTGGCAAAGGCAGCAGCTAGACTGTTTGTTGTGTACATCACCTAGCTTCATGGGTATCTTAGGCCATTTCCCCATACTGTTGTCATTGGATATTATCAGTTTTTAAGATCTTAGCCATTGTGGTAGGTTAAAAACATGCATTATATTAAGGAGATTGAGTATTTTTTTTGTTTTTTCAGCCAATTATATTCTGTGAATTCATAAATTCTTCATTTTTTTGTTGGATTATTTGTCTTTGATGGATGAGTATGTTTGCTTATTTACCTTTTGTTGGTGTTGGAGGTATTTCTTTCTGTAATAAATTTTTGTACTTTAGGGCTTTTGGGTTTCTAATATTACTTAAGAAGTCATTACAAAACAATAATCTATAAAATTTGGATCATGAGCAGCTCTCTTGAGTTCCTAGATTAAGCAAGATAGATATGATATAGAAACATGAGTCCTTTCTTGTCGGAAAATCATCAAACTGAGTTTTGAGATGAAGTCTATAATCTATTTAATTGTTTCAGATCAAATTCTGAGATAAATAAGCTAGTCTTTGGATTCCTTTCTATGTATGTTAATTGGAATAAAAAACTTTTTTTTCTTGCTGTTGCATCTTAGACTACTCTTTTTGTATTATAAAACCCATTCATGAGGCCGGCTGAGTGGTTAAGTTCACGTGCTTTGCTTCGGTGGCCCTAGAATCCTAGGTGGGGACATGGCACCGCTCATCAAGCCATACTGAGGCAGTGTCCCAACCACTTCTAGCACAACCAGAAGGACCTACAACTAGAATATACAACTATGTAGTGGAGGCTTTGGGGAGAAGAAGGAGGGGGGAAAAAAAGAAGAAGAAGAAGATTGGTAACAGATGTTAGCTCAGGTGCCAATCTTAAAAAAAAAATTAAGAACACCAATAAGAATAGGATGAAGAGACTTTATTTCAACCAAGAGCTTGAACTGACTCTCCATTAAACTAATTATAAATTTTGGTAGCACACATAGGTGGATTTCTCTCCTTTGACCAGACCCCATCCTAAAGCAATGAAATCAGAATCTTTGAGGGGGGTGCTACAGGCATAAACGTTTATAAACTTTCCCTAATATTCAGATCCTGTCAGCATGTTTTATCTTGGATCGAGTCATTTACCTCTCTAACCTCATCTGTAAAATGTAAGTATTGCTTACCTTGTATAAAGTATTGATGTGAGGATTAAATGAAATATAAAATGCCTGGCACCGAATAATTTCACATTTGTGCTCCTTTTGTTCAGCATTGCCTTTTTGACACTCGTACTTTTTTTTTTTTTTAAAGATTTTATTTTTTCCTTTTTCTCCCCAAAGCCCCCGGTACATAGTTGTATATTCTTCGTTGTGGGTTCTTCTAGTTGTGGTATGTGGGACGCTGCCTCAGCGTGGTTTGATGAGCAGTGCCATGTCCGCGCCCAGGATTTGAACCAACGAAACACTGGGCCGCCTGCAGCGGAGGGCGCGAACTTAACCACTCGGCCACGGGGCCAGCCCCTTGACACTCGTACTTTTAATAGTCAGAATGCCATTATAGGTGCTCCAGTGCAGGTTAGATTACTTTTGTAATTTAATATTTCAATTTTATATTGTAATTTATATGCAATAAAATTTATACTTTTGGGTGTACAATTCCATGAGTTTTGACAAATATCTAGAATTGTGTAACCACCACCACAGTTAACTTAGACAACAGTTGCATCTTTACCCTCTAAAAATTCCCTGCTTCTGCCCTATTTGTCCCCCTTGACCCCCCAACCATTTGTACACCATCCCTGTAGTTTTGCCTTTCTACTGTGTCATATAAATGGAATCATACAATATGCAGCCTTTTGAGGCTGGCTTCTTCCACTTAGAATTTGCATTTGAGATTCATTCATATTGTTGTATGTATTAATAGTTCTTTTTACTCCTGAGTACTATTTCATTGTGAGGACGCACCACAATTTCTTTATCCATTCCCCAGTTGTGGAACATTTGGACTATTTCCAGTTTTTGCTAGATATGCATAAAGCTGTTATAAACATTTTCATATAGGTTTTTAGGTGAACATAAGTTTTCATTTCACTTGGGTAAATTCCTAATGGTGAGATTTGGGGTTGTAGTAAATTATGTTTAACTTCATAAGAAACTGCTAAACTTTTTCTTATCGGTTCTACTGTTTGGCATTCCCACAGCAATGTATGAGAATTCCAGTTGCACCACATAATCTGAAGCATTTGGGATTTCAGATTGGTTTCCCCCTCTCCCTCACACACATTCTAATAGGCATGTGGTGGTAACATTGTGGCTTCAGTTTGTGGGTCCAGAATAACTAATGATGTTGAGCATCTTTTCATTTGCTTTTTCATGTCTCTATAGATTTTCTTTGGTGAAGTGCCTGTTCAAATCTTGTGCCTATTTTTAAAATTGGGTTTTTGTTTTCTTGCAAGGTTTCAAGTGATTTTTGAAATATATATTCTAGATACGAATCCTTTGTCAGATACGTGATTTGCATATGTTTTCTCCCAGTCTTTGGCATGTCTCTCCATTTTCTTAACAGTATTTTTTTCGTTTTGGGGAATTCCAACTTATCAGTTTTTCTTAGGGATTGTACTCTTGATATCTTATGTAAGAACTATTTGCCTAACCCAAAGTCCCAAAGATTTTCTTCTAGTAGTTTTAGTCTTATGTTTTACTTTTAGGTGTGATCCATTTTGAATTTTACATAGTCTGAGGTATAGGTTAAAGTTGATTTTTTAAAAATATAGATGCCTTAATTATTCCAGCACTGTTTGTTGAAAAGACTGTTTTTCTGCATTGAATTGTTTTATACTTTTGTAAAAAATCACTTTTCCATATTTGTGTGGATCTATTTCTGGTTTCTGTTCTGTTCCTTTGATCTGTGTATCTATCCTTTTGCCAGTACTGTAGCTTTAATAGTTTATTTTGAAATCAAGTGATATTCTTTTCAGAATTATTTTGGCTGTTCTAGTTTCCTTGCTATTTCATATAAGTTTCGAAATAATTTTGTCAGTATCTACCAAAAAATCTTACTGGGATTTTGATTAGTATTGAGTTTAATCTGTAGATCAATTTGGGAAGAATTAATATTTTAACCACATTGAGTCTCCCAACCCATGAAGATAGTATAAGCCTTCATTTATTTAGGTCTTTTTTGTTTGCTTCATCAGTATTTTGCAGTTTTCAGCATACAGATACTTCACATACTATGTTAAAGTTTTGCCTAAATAGTTCATATTTTGGTGCCCTTTTAAATGGTGCTTTAAAAATTTTTTGTTTCCAGTTATTCATTGCTAGTATATAAAAATATGGGTGATTTATATATGTGTGTGTATATATCTATATATATATATAAACATGTATGTCTTGCTAAACTCATTTATTAGTTCTAGGAACTTTTTTGTAGATCCATGGAATTTTCTACATAGACACTTGTGTCATCTGTGACTAGAGACAGTTTTATTGTTTGCTTTGTACTCTCTATGCCTTTTATTTATTTTTCCTGCTTTACTGGATTTGTAAGACTTCCAGTACACTGTTGAATAGGAGAGTGAAAATGACGTCCTTGCCTTGTTCCGTATCTTAGGGGAAAAGCATATAGTCTTTCATCATTAAGTATGATGTTAGCTGTAATTTTTTTTAATAGATTACCAAGTCAAGGAAGTTCCTTCTATTCCTAATTTTCTGGGAGTTTTTATGAGCACTGGATGTTGAATTTTGCTACTTTTTCTGCATCCTGTTAATATGATCCTGTGGTTTTTCTTCTTTAGGCTGTTAATATGATCAATTAACATTTATTAGTTTTTTGAATGTTTAATCAGCCTCGCAACACTGGGATAAATCCACTTTGTTGTAGTGAATTATCTTTTTTATATATTACTGGATTTGATTTCCTTGCATTTTGTTGAGGAGTTTTACATCTTTGTTCATGTGGTAGTTTCTTGTAATGTCTTTGTCTGATTTTGATACCAAGGAAGTGTTCCCTCCTCTTCTGTTTTCCAGAAGAGAAATTGTGTAGAATTGATATTTTGGGATTCCTTAAGTGATTGGTAGAATTTACCAGTGAAACCATTTGGCTTGGGCCCTCTTCGTGGAAAGGTTTCAACTACTCATTTGGTTTGTTTCATAGATGTAGGAATATTCATGTTACCTGTTTCTTCTTCAGTGAATTTTAGTAGTTTATATCTTTTAAGGAACTTGGTCGGTTTCATCTAAGTTGTGAATTAATGGGCAAAGAGTTATTTGTAGTATTCTTTTACTATCCTTTTAGAGTCTATAAGATCTGTACTGATATTTCACTCCTTGATTTCTAATGTTGGCCATTTGTGTCTATCTTTTTAATGTTTATTAGTCTTTACTAAAGTTCTTTTGATCTTTAGTACCAGCTTTTGATTTCATTTGTTTTCTCTTGTTTTTCTGTTTTCAATTTCATTGAAATTGACTTCTGCTCTTTATTTCTTTCTGCTTGCTTTGGGTTTAGTTTCCTTTTTTATAAAAGCATTTGTGACCATTCTTTGTTTCTTAATAAGCATTTAATGCAACAAATTTCCCCTTAAACAATGTTAGCTACATCCTGCAAATTTTATGTTGTATTTTCATTTTTTTCAGTTCAAGATGTTTTCTAATTTTCTTCAAGACTTCCTCTTTGACCCTTGGGTTATTTTGTAGGTGATTTAATTTACAGATAGTCTGTCTGCTTGTTCAGTGGATTGCTGAGAGAGGAGTGTTGAAATCTCCAAGCATAATTCTGGGTTTGTTTATTTTTCTTTTAGTTCCTTCAGTTTTTGCTTTGTGTATTATGAGGCTTTGTTGTTAGGTAAATAATTTAAACATAATTTAAGGCTATGTTTTCTTGGTGAATTGACCTTTTTACCATTGTGAGATTTTTCTTTTATCACTAGTAGTTTTTCTTGTTCTGAAGTTTACTTTATCTGATAGAAATATAACCACTGCAGCTTTCATTTGATTAGTGCTTTGCATGATATATCTTTTCCCATCCTTTTACTTTTAGTCTCTATATATCTTTACATTGAAAAATGAATTGTTGTGGCCGGCCCCGTGGCTGAGTGGTTAAGTTTGCATGCTCCGCTTCAGCTGCCCAGGGTTTCGCCGGTTTGGATCCTGTGCGCGGACATGGCACTGCTCATCAGGCCATGCTGAGGCGGCGTCCCATATGCCACAACTTGAAGGACCCACAAGTAAAAAAATATATACAACTGTGTACCCAGGGGCTTTGGGGAGAAGAGGTAAAAATAAAAGAAAAAAGAAAAAAAGGATTGTTAATAGACAACATATAGTTTTGCCTTTAAAAAAAAACTAAGCTGTCTCTTTCTTTTTATTTTCATTTAGCAGCATAAAGAATTGACATAACATTATATTAGTTTCAGGTATACAGCATAATGATTCAATATTTGTATAGCTGTCTCTGTCTTTTAAACGGCTTTCTTTTTTTATTATTTGCATTTAATGTCATTATTAAGGTGGTTGGATTTAGGTCTTTTAAATTCATTTCTCTTTGTTCCTCCTTTTCTGCCTTCTTCTGGATAGAAATTTTTAAAATATTCCACTTTATATATGTATTGGCTTTTTTAGCCATTATCTCTTGGTCTTTTTTTTAATGGTTGCCCTAGAGATTATAATATAAATATTTAACTTCACATTCTACTTAGAATTAATATTTTACCACTCCAAGTTAAGCATAGAAGCCTTACAACTATATGGATGACTTTTCCCCCAGTTCCTTTATGTTGCAGTTGTCATAAGTGTTATAGCTATCCCTGGTGGACTAGTGGTTAAGAGTCAGCACTCTCATTGCCACAGCTGGGGTTCATTTCCCAGTCAGGGAGCCACACCACATGTGTGTTGGTTGTCATACTGTGGTGGCTGTGTGTTGTGATGCTGAAAACTATGCCACCGGTTTTTCTAATACCTGCAGGGTCTCTCATGGTGGGCCCGTTTCAGCGGAGCTTCCATACTAGGCAGATAGGAAGAAAGACCTGGCCACCCACTTCTGAAAACATTGACTATGAAAACCTTATAAATAGTAGTGTAGCATGGGCTAATACAGCGCTGGAAGTTAAGAGGATGTCACGGAAAAATGGGCAGGGTTCTGTTCTGCTGTACACGGGGTCACTAGAAGGTCAGAATTGACTCCATGGCACTAACAACAAATGTGTTATATCTGTATACATTTAACCCTTCACAACACTAGCAACGTATGTGTTACATCTATATACATTTAACCCTTTCCCTCGTCATGACATGTTATAATTTTTGGTTTCAGCAATTTTATATGTTTTCAAGAACATAAGAGAAGAAAAAATAGTCTGTAATATTTACCCATTTACCATTTCTGTTCTTCCTTCTTTCCTGAAGTTCCAAGTTCCCCGCTGGTATCATTTCTCTTCCACCTGAAGAACTTCTTTTAGCATTTCCTTTAGAGCAATTTGGCTGACAGTGAGTTCTTTTACTTTTCTTTTTTCTGAGAATATCTTTGTCTCCATTCCTGAACCGTACTTTCACTGAATATAGAATTCTAGGCTGACAGCTTTTGATATTATCCCAGAAGGCCCTGAGAGACTGCTCTTTTTCTAAAAAAATATTTCTTCTGTTGTTATGATTGGAAAATTTTCTATTGATATATCTTTAAATTCACTGAGTCTTCTGTCATCTTCTTTGGTATTGAGCCCATCCAGTGAACTTTGTGTTTTTTAGTTCTAAAATGTCCATTAGGTTCTTTTTTATAATTTATGTTTCTTTCCTAAGAATTTCTTTCATTCATTTTAAGATGTTCATACTTACCTAATGGATCATGTTTTTAATAGCTGCTTTAAAAGTCTTTGTCTGATCATTCTAATATCTGGGTCATTTTTGGGTTGGCATCTATTAATTGTCTTTTTTCTTAACAGTTGGTCAGAATTTTTTTTGTTGTTCTTGCTATGTCTGGTAATTTTGGATTCTATCCCAGACATTTGGAATATTATTTTGTGAGATTCTGTGTCCCGTTAAAATCCTTAAGAGAGTAGTGAGGATTTTGTATTTGTTTTAGTAAGTGAGTCAACCCAGTTAGGCTATAACTCCAAATTCTTTCTCCCTTTATATAGGCAGTGGTTCCATTTTCTATTCAGTTTTCAAAGACTTTGCTATGTTAAGTTTGCCCCTCCCATTCCCACTTAGGTTGATCTAGGCCTTGGGCAGTGATTTATAGCATAGCTCTGTTCTGAAAGCTTCTCCTATACTTCTTTGGCTGTGTTCCGCACGTGCACAGCTTGCAGGTGAGCCCAGGACTTGGTTCATGCACAGAATTAGGAATCTACTTATCCATCTCTCTCATTGAAGTGATTTCCCTTATACTCTCTGGCTCCCAGAGATCCTTTCTTCATTTCTCTAGCCAGAAGCATGGAGTTCTTTCAGTTTTAGTTTCCTGCCTGTCGTGCCTTGAGGTGAAGTGGCAAGAGAAAAAAAGAAAAGAAAATTATAGGGATTCCCTCATAACTCTTCTTTTCACAACAGGGGCCCTCTTTCTGATTCCTTTATTCAGAGTGATGAGTTTTCTCTTGTGGTTTTCTGGGATCACTCTGTAGCAGTTTAGTTTCATGGCTGGGACTGGCCTTGAGACAGGGCCCAGAGAAACAAGAGAAAAAGAAAAAAACTCTTATTTTTCAGGACCCTTTTGCCCTAGTTGTCTAACTAAAAACGTGTACTTCTCTCAGCTTTTGCTGATCCTGCCTACTACAACAGTTTTCCCTAATTGACCCACCCTTGGGTCAAAGCCAGGAAATAAAGGAAAAGATCAAACAGGATACCCACCACTACCTTATTTGTTGTTCTTCACTTTCCTCCCTAATATTCCTGCTGTTAGTTAATTTTTGGAGTACTCTGTTGTATTCTGTCCAGTTTTTAATTGCAATAAGTAGGAGAGAGAAATGCTACAGTGAGGTTATTGCTTCATCTTGGCCAGGACCAGAAGCCGGATTGTTTTGTTTTTAAATAAGTCAACATTATTGATGTATAACTTTTATATGACTCAGTGTGCCCATTTTTAAGTGTATAGTTTTTGATAAATGTTTTCCCTCATATAACTAGCCGTCACATTCAAGAAGTAGAATATTTTCAGCCCTCAGAAATCTCCCTTGTTCCTCTTAGCTGTCTGCCATCCCGTCCTCATCCTGCCCTGAATTACCCTTTGGTGGAGGATGCGAAGGATATTTAGACATGACTAAATGAGATCCTTAATTTTCCTTTAGGTTCTACTACATAGAATGATCGAAGGAATATTAGGTCCAGATTGTTCTAAGCTAGAATTCACAACTATTCCACTTAATTAGCTGCATGATATTGGGTAACTTTTGTAACCTTTTGCAACCCAGTCATAGTATGGAAAGTAAGTATATTTACCTTACAGAGTGCTTTGAGAATTAAATGAGGTATATAAGGTACCTTATACAGGGCCTGGCATACAGTAGATGCACAGTAAATACTATTCCCCCATCAGCTTTCTGCATATGCAGTGCACATAAATGACTTGAGTCAGTTGCACTGAAATAGTAACCTGAATATATTTATTTAGTTAGTATTATGAAATATCCCCTGCCCCATAGATAGCATAGAGCTCTGGCATAGATATTTTGGCATTATCATGCCAGTGTGGTTTAGACAGATTTTTTCAGTAATATCCTATTGGGTAAAACCTTGGAGTATGTACCTCTAGTATTGTATACATATTATTAAACAAACGTATATACGTACACAGAAATTTTTGAAGGATGAGCTAAAAAATAGAAAAGAAGTCGTGTTTTCTTTACCCTGGGGGACTGCTGGTCTGATTTTCTGAATCCCTTTGATGATTAACGCCCCTTTGGGGAGGCCCTGCCCCAAACCTATTAAATAAAAATATGGGAGTGGAACCTGAGAATCTGTGTTTTAACAGACCTTTCCGTAGTAATTTTTGATAAACCAGTAACAAGTTTGGGAACCTTTGGATGGACCCAGTTTTTGATACTGGAACTCAATAAAACACAGAAAAGACACTGGCACCATCAAGTCAGAGAGGACATTTCCCCTCCTCTTCCTTTTTTCTCTTTGCAAGTTGAGACTTTTACCAATTCTTGGAATATTTTTCCCCAAGCACTCTGGGTAGTGGCAGAGAATGTAGTATATTGGGTACCACGAAGTTACAGCCTCACAATTCTAGTAGATACTACTAGAGTTAATTCCCCCAATTGATAGCGGTATTGCCCTTATTTTACATATGACTAAATCTAAGTGACTAACTATTTCAATTGTAGGCAAATGCTATTGTGAAAATCTATTACCAAATTCAGAGTTTTTGTTTGTTTTTTAAATAAATTGTTGAGTCACATTTCTAGGGGATAGCTGGACACAACAGTGTCTAAATATTCTTTACAAATAAACATAACTTAGGATCGGTTAAGAGACTTCTTTTCACATATTAGCTCTTATAGATTGGTGTCTTTTTTCTGGAGTGCTGTGTTAAAGGAAGATTCTTACGGGAGTCTGGGTCCAAGAAGTAAGGAGTACCTAGATGGATTAGCAAAATGTACCTGGAGTGGGTGGATGAGAGTTATCCTGTCTGCGTTTTTTGACTTTTTTGGAGGATATAAATGTATGAATTTTTCTGTGACAAATGGTATTATTGAGAATAATTGATAGAGATTTCATTCATGACATTATTTTTATAGAGAATTACTTTTAAACTAAATCTGTTGTTAACTAATACTGTGGTCTAACTATGGTGAAATAAAAGTTGTTTTATGTATGGAGACTTTTTTTGAAATATTTAATGTAATAAAATTATACATGAAATAAAATAAGCAGTTTTGAGTTCCACTTCTGACATTGTAACTAGCTCTAGTATCGTTGAATGAGTTAGGCTTAGTCCATCTCTTAGACTTGATTGCATTTTAAGTTCACATTCTGTACCCAAATATTAAGCTCACTAGTTTCATGGGAAATGGAAATATTTGTGACAGCATTGAATAACAGGGCAGTAAACTTTGGGTGTATTTCATGGTGTTAACCTTTGTTTTTAGAAATGAAATAGCAACCTAAGATTATATTTTATAAATTATTACACAGTACAGATATTTTTCATTTTCATTAAATATCTCTGAAGGAGCTTCTGACTTAAAACTAGTTTGGACTCGTTTGAACTATTCAGTACATAAGATGGTGGAAATTTTATTGATTAACGGTATTCCGATGTGGCAGTCTGTTTAATCTTTATTGCAAAAAAGTTAATTTTAATTAGTGCTTGATATAATACAGCAATTTTTCATTTAATTTCTTTTTGGCTTATTTTGAATTCTGCTTTAGGATCCCATAGAAACATGAGACATTAGTGTGGCAAGCTTTTTAAATAGTCTTGACCTTATAATTAAAATTTTCTGTTTTCTTAGAGGAATAAAGGAGTATCTTAGGAAAGGAAATTTGGGTGGGGTGTTATAGAAATTTAAATTCAACCTAAAAATGCACTAAATGTCAATAAGTGCTGTTACCTTAAAATGACTTTTTTTCCCCCCCTTCTTTAGAATCCAGCAACTATCACAAGAATACTCCTTAGCCACTTCAATTGGGATAAAGAGAAGCTAATGGAAAGGTAAGGAACTCTGTTGTCAGCTTTGTACTTAGAAGTAACACAGCCTCTGAACTGAATTTACAAAAAGCAAGTAAGGAATTGATTTATATGCCAGTATGTGAAGAAACCAATGTGCAAGTAGTATCTGCGTTAATTTCTTGTATCCCTCATCTATAATTGTGCAGTAAACTTAGTGTTAAGGGAACAGGCTTAATGTTTCTTATTTTACTTTGGTGATGAGGTCGGGGGGCTCTACTTTAGTATCTTCTACAATATAACCTCTGAAGTACCAAGAACTAAAAGTAGGTTAAAAAAAAAGTGCTTGATACTTTCTTGGAAGACGTGAGAAAGTTATTCCTTTAATTGCTTAAAAATTTCTTGCCCATAAACTTTTAAATCTTATGTTAGGCGTATTAATAACATTTATTCACTAAAAACAAAATTAAAAAGTTGCTCAGGCAATCCTGGCCACCAAAACAGCTGCTGAGACTTGTTCTCTGGCTTCAGTGCAGGATTGTATTCTGTTGGGTGTTTTTTATATTTTCTCTTTGAAAATGTTTCTAGTTCTAACAGAGAAGAAATTACTGGGACTGGAGGATGACAGTATTAATGCCATTCTTAATCTTTTTCTCTTCCTTAGATTGGAAGTTTGGAGCACTTGTTAAGGTGGTTAGGGTGACAGCCTGTATTTAGATCTTTCAGCCTAAAATTAGCAATCCTAATTTTAATAAAAAATGACAACTAGTTTTTGTTGGCAACCGAGACCCCAAATATTATGAGAAACAAGTGGAAAATATTTCCCATTTGATTTTAAAATTGAAAGCACTTGTAAAACAGATTGTAATAATACCAAGAATATTACCCAATTTCTCACACCTTGCACCCCAACTACAACTTGATATTAACAATAATAGTTATCAATTATTCAGCCCTTTGTGTCAGGCATTATTTCATTTTATCTTCCTGATAGTTTTATGGGGCTAGAAACTATTATCCTCATTTAAGGCTTGGAGCTTAATGTATTTCTCTCAGTCACAGGGAGTTAGCACTCAAACTCAGGTTTGTTGGACTTTTAAGTTTATGTTCTTAAACGTGTACTATCCAGCTTTCCTGGGTTCATGAAGAATAAAATGCTCCTTGACTAGTGTGATTTGTTTTTCCCCTCATGAACCTGACCATCTTTTTGAAGTCAGTAATAGTTCTTAATTTTGGTAACATTTGTTTTCAGACTTATTTTATGACACCTCTGTTAGACGAAGGAGTTTTCATTGTTTACATCTGTTACTTTTCTAGCGAACTAGACTTATTTCCAATTTGTTTCTTATTAATGTATTTCTTCAAAGGCGTTCTGAATTTTGTCCTGTAACTGTTGACACTGCTGAAAGTGTTTTTCAATTAAATACTTAAGAGTGGTAAGTTTGAATTAAAAAATAAATGGCTTCTGGGAAACTTCTGTGTGCGAATTTTCAGTTTCTCCTTGTAATTTCAGTTTTTTTATATATTCTGAGGATGTGTTAGTGGGTACCTATAAGTCTTTAAATAATATTTTTTAAATCAATATGTAATATCTTTTTGTCTCATTTAATGAGTTTCACATTATATCCTATGTTGTCTGGTATTAGCACTGCTGTACTTTATTTTATAAGTACTAATATATTTAGATTTAACTAATGCTATTGTAAGTTGTGCTTTAAATTTATCATATTTTCTATTTGGTTATTTTGTTGGCTTGATCAAGTCCCGTCCCCCTCACCCCCCGTAATTTCAAAGTTATGTATTTTATTTCAGCTTTTGTAGTGGTCACCCTTACAATTTGTATGTGCATACGTGAAACTGTAATTTTATTACAATATTTATGTCCATGCCCTGCACAAGACGAAACCTGTAGCATACTTTTCTGTCCTTTCCTCTTCTCCTCTCACCTTGGTAAGTTGATAATATTTGAATTTTTCATTTTTTTTCCTGCTTTTTCTCCCCAAATTCCCCCAGTATATAGTTTTATATTTTGTTTAGTTGTGAGTCCTTCTAGTTGTGGCATGTGGGATGCCACCTCAACGTGGTCTGACGAGTGGTGCCATGTCCACGCCCAGGATCTGAACTGGTGAAACCCTGGGCCGCCAAAGTGGAGTGCACGAACTTAACCACTCGGCCATGGGGCCGGCCCCATGAATTTTTCATGTTTTATTAAGCATTTTTGCTATCAGTATATTTTCTTTTTTTGCTGATTTGTTTCTTGCATACCACCAAAAAATCTTGCATTTGTTTTCTCCAAATTTACCTGTTTTCTTCTAGAATATATTCTTTAGTCATTTAAGTCATTTCATATGTGATACATTTTGAGTGCTCTAAGAGAAATCCTTAATATTCTGAAATATTGGGATGGGTTTTGAAAACAGCAGGTTGGGTCTTTTAAGTCTGAGGACTCATGTTTTTGGTTTTGGGGAATTCTTAACTGTTATTTCTTCAATATTACCTTTTTTCCGTTCTCTTGATGCTTTCTGGAATTCCTGTTAGTCATATGTTGAAACTTGTGGATCTCTTTGCTAAGTCTTTTAACTTTTTTTAAAATGCTTCTTTCATGCTTGTCATCTTTGTCTTTCTACTCTGGTCTGTGAAAGGTCCTCAGGTTTACCGTTAATTCACCAAGTTTCTTTTCTTTCTGCATCCATTGTGCTATTTAGCCCTCTTTTTTTTTAAAGATTGGCACCTGAGCTAACATCTGTTGCTAGTCTTTTTTTTCTTCTTCTTCTTCTGCTTCTTCCCAAAGCCCCCCAGTACATAGTTGTACACTCTAGTTCTAGGTCCTTCTGGTTGTGCTATGTGGGACGCCGCCTCAGCAGGGCCTGGTGAGCTCTGCCATGTCCGCGCCCAGGATCCTAATCGGTGAAACCCTGGGCCGCTGAAGCCGAGCGCACAAACTTAACCACTCAGCCCTGAGGCCGGCCCCTTAGGCATCTTGAATTATTTCAACAGTATCCAACTTTGTCATTTTAGTAATTTTATTCTTGTTTTGTGAATGCTGTCTCTTTGTTATCTCTCTTGGCATATAACTATTCTTACACTACCTTTTTTTTCTGGACTGTTTATCAAGAAATAAACAGGATTTAAAATATGTGTTGGTATTTGGTACCCTTCACAGTATATTATTTTCAAATTGGTCACATTCTAGGCTATAATAAATTCCAAGAAAAATTGCTATACATTCTATTTTCATACTTCCAGATAACCCTTAGAATCCAAAAATGAAATTATTTTAATAACCAGAATTAAATAATGAGAATACAAATGTTGGATGTGGCTGAAGAGGTACAGGGATATTTACAGTCTTAGTATCTTTAAGAAAAAGAAGAGGTAGAGAACAAACTAAGCCTTTCAACTAGGAAGTTAGAAAAATAAACCCAAAGAGAAAAGAATAGGTATTTTAAGATAAAAGCAACATAATGAAATAGAGAACAAAAATAAATAAATGAAACAAAAAGAGATTTTGAAATGGCTTTTTTTTTTTTTGCTGGGAAAGATTTGCCCTGAGCTAACATCTTTGCCAATCTTCTTCTCTCTGTTTTTTTTCCTCCACAAACCCCATTGTATATTCTAGTTGTAAGTCCTTCTAGTTCTTCTACATGGGCTGCTTCCACAGCATGGCCACTGACATACAAGTAGTGTGTTTCCATGCCCAGGAACCGAACCTGGGCCGCCAAAGCAGAGCACACAAAACTTTAACCGCTAGGCCATCCAGACTGGCTCTTGAAATGGATGTTTAAAGGGGGCAGTATCAAGAGAATGAGAAGACAAGCCACAGACTGGGAGAAAATATTTGCAAAAGATATCTGATTAAGAACTGTTATCCAAAATATACAAAGAACTCTTAAAACTGGAAACAACCCAATTGAAAAGTGGGCAAAAACCTGAACAGACACTTCACCAAAGAAGATATACAGATGTCAAATAAGCATATGAAGAGATAATCAAATGATTTATCCTTAGGGCATTGCTAATTAAAACAAAATATCACTGTACACCTATTAGAATGGCCAAAATCCAAAACACTAACACCATCACGTACTGATGAGGATGTGGAACAACAGGAACTCTCATTCATTGCTGGTGGGGATGCAAAATGGTACAGCCACTTTGCTTCCAGTTTGGCAGCTTCTTAGGAAACTAAACATACTCTTAGCATATGATCCAGCAGTCATGCTTCTTGGTATTACCCAAATGAGTTGAAAACTTACATTCATACTGAAACCTGCGCATGGATGCTCAGAGCGTCTTTATTCATAATTGTTAAAACTTGGAAGCAATCAAGATGTCCTTCAGTAGGTGAATGGATGAATAAACTGTGGTATATCCAGACAATCGAATATTATTTAGTGCTAAAAAGAAATGAGCTATCAAGGCATGAAAAGACATGGAGGGACCTTAAATGCATATTACTAAGTGAGGAAGCCAATATGAAAAGGCTACATACTATATGATATTCTGGAAAAGGTAAAACTACGGAGACAGTAAAAATATCAGTGGTTGCCAGGGGTTAGGGAGAGGGAAGGATGAATATGTTGAGCAAAAGGATTTTTAGGGTGGTAAAACTATTCTGTATGAAACTGTTGTCGTGGATATATGTCACTATGCATTTGTCTGAACCCATAGAATGTAGAACACCAAAAGTAAACCCTAATGTAGGTTCACTGATTGTGTCAAATGTACCACTCTGATAGGAGATGTTGATAGTGGGGGAGGTTGTGTGTGTGTGGGAGCAAGGCGTATATGGGAGTGCTCTGTACTTCCTGCTCATTTTGCTCTGAGCTTAAAATTGCTCTAAAAAAAGCAAAGTTTATTTTGGAAAAAGGGGAAAATAAATTGGCAAATGTGATGGGGGTAGGGAGAAAAGGCACAAATAAACAACACTGAGAATAATGCGTAATTACAGATAGGAAAAATATTTCAAAATTATAAATGAATACTGTCTACCACTTTTACCAATACATTTGAAAGCTTAGAAATGGAGATTACCTAAATTGTCCCCTAAGAAATTGTTGAAAAATAACCATGGCAAAATGTAGTAAATATACTAAAAGGTCTCTCTCCTTACCCTAAAAGTAGTAGAAGATTTTATGGGCAAGTTCTATCTAATAAGCCTTCAAGGAACTGCCAGTTCCTACTGAAAATAATTTCACAATGTAGAAAAAGTTAGGACATCATTAGTTCATGTTAGCCAAATCAGAATAACCCTGGTTACAAAATTTGACAAATCATAAGAAAACCATCTTTATTAGGAACATAGCTGTTGAATTCATAAATAAAATAAAACTTAGCTGAATTGAAAGACTTAATGATCTAGTAGGATTTCTCCTAGGAATGTGAGAATAGGTCACCATTGTGAAAAAACTCATCTATACCATTTACTACTTTAATAGGTTATGAAGAGGAACCAAAAAGTAATTATAATAAATGCTGGTAATGTATTTAATAATGTTGTACATTTACCCATGATTTAGAAAAAATTTTTTTTAGTTAACTAAGAAGGTAATTTCTCAGCTTAATAAAGGGTATCAACTAATAATATTCTAGAGGAAAATTGTACTTAATTTTAAAACATTACAAGCATGCCCATTAAAATCAGAGTTACTGGCTATCACCACCGTTTAAATGTATTGGAAGTTCTGATAAATAATACATGGAAAATTAAATAAGTGATATAAAGATTGTTTTGGAGATGGGAGGATTATGAATTATTTTAGATTCTTCTTTATACTTTTATGTATTCTTTGAATTTTCCTCAATCACAGAAAAGCTTTATAATAACAAAATGCCTGTTTAATTAAGAAAATAAGCACTTATTTGAAATGAAAACACTTTCATAAAGGGAAAAAAAGGAGAAATTTTATGAGACAATGTAACCATCTACCCAGGAAACCCAAGAGAACCAATGATAAACTATTAAAGTAGTTGTACATTAGAATCACCTGAGAACTTAAAAAATACCAATACCCAGGCCCCTTTTCATCCCCCCACATCCTTGGAATATGAAAAGTAACACAGAATTTAAGGAGGCTTAGCTTCAGTGACAACGCAACTCCCAATTCTTGAGTATAAAAATGAAGATTGCCCCTATGATAATTTTGTAATTATTTGGGATCCCAGGAATCACAAGAAAAGGTAGACAATATGGCCAATAAATTTTGTTGTATGGGCTTTAAAAAACATCTTACTTTCCCATTGGTAACACAGAATTTATTCAAGTATCATTTGTTCATTTTGACATACTTAAAGATAAATCTTACCCTAGTCAAAATTGTGAAATATCTCCAATTTCATCCTCTCTTTGCTTTCTTTTCTCATTTCCAAAGCATGTTGGTGTTTCTTCTCTCTCATTCATTAGTGAGCTGTAGTCCCTGCCCTGGAGGAGGAGCTCATGGTCCAGTGAAGGCAATAGAGGTAGAAATAGATTCTTGCCAATAATTTCTCTTATTTGCTCCTGGACTTCTAGTCCATAGTTTAAACAAATTTGTCCTGACCCTAAAAATGAGCAGTGTATTCTTTTTAAAAATACATTTTGATGAAAGTGGAGACGGGCTAGTGGAGAAGGGACCGTTTTAACTTTTGGTCTCTTATTTCTCATAGCAGCTTTCCAGACCGTTGCTATTTTCTTTCTTATGCAGCCTTCTACTTTTTTACTCTGTATGTTAATTTCTCTTCTGTTTTACAAATTAAATAGAATTTTCTCTATTTGCTAGATTCCTTCTCATCCTCCTCCAGATGAAGCAAAACAGAGCAAATCAGAGAATCAGAAGTGCAGCAACAACTCTATCTGTCCTTCTACTTCTTTTAAGGCCAGTCTTTCCTTTTGGGCTTTGATCCTATCATAATTTTTGTGGGATGTTGCTTCCATTATTTCATCTATCATACCTTGAACCTTCTCCTCCTTTCCTGGTATATCAGTCAGGGTTTTTAGTTATAAAGGAACTTTAAGAGGTTAAGAGAAAAAGACATTAGATTGAGAATCAGCCATGAAGTCTGTGCATCCAGGAAAATGCCAAAATCACGGTGTCAAACTATTTTAGTGGCAGCACTGTTGCTGCTGACATTGGATACAGGCATCACAGCTCATATAATCAGATATTGGGCATGTGATACCACAAGTAACATTTCTACTTTTGGAGTCTCTGAAAGCTGGACATCTCCTTAGCCTTTTGATGGAATGAATTGCTCGTTGAGCCTTCTTCAAGTATTATGCTTTTTATAAACTCTAGATCACCGTGAATCCTCCCAGCAGGAGAGACTGGGAAAGTGAGTTGTTCCTTCTTCCCTTTCTTTTTATGACAAGACAAGACTTTTTAAAAATCCAGCTTCTCTGCTTTTCTGGCATCTTCTCTTTATTTCTGTTCTTATGTTACTCCTTAGTTGTACGAAGCTTTTAAGGTGGTCAACAAATTTCATTTTTGTGTCATCTCAACTTTGCCTGTGTTGTTTTGTCTGACATTGGGCTTCTGTGGATATTGGTGTAGGCTGTTAGCTGCACATTTCTAGGGAATACCTTGGGAATTGTACTGTCATTGGCCTATGCATGGCGTGCTTTCCTTATTGTCCTTTTTCCTAATTGTCCTTCAAAACCCAACTTCAGCTTTACTTCTAAGATGGCTATCTTATTTGTCAAGACAGTTAATCACTCCTTCCTTTCACCTTAATATGTATTTGATTTAATATTTCACTTCTGTTAGAGTTCTTTGTGCAGAAACTGTCTTATTCTTTTTTCATTCCTAGTCCATAACACAACTTATAATTTATAGTCAGTGTTTAGTAAATATTTTAATTAAATTCAGCCATTTCTAGATTGTCTTTTCTGTAGTAGAACTTTCATTGAAATTATGATGTGCATGTAAATCAGATTTCGGTTGGACAGGAGTTAAGAGACAAAATCCCCCAAATCAATCTCCTTTAGAGTTGGTAACAAGTGGAAAGTCAGTATTTTCTCTCCTGCAATTCCGATTTTTTTCCTTACAGGTTTGTTTTAATAAATTTTAAAAACTCATTTTAGTTGATAGTATGTAAGGTGGGTGTTAACAAGTTAACTAGCATGTTTGAGGTAAGGGGAAATATAGGTGGTTGATGACTCGCTACTTTTAATGGACAGGTACAATCAAAGGGTTTTGTAGACTGATTTCAATCTTTCTTAGACTATGTTGCAAATAGCTTTCCACTTTTCATTCTAATGAAGCATTAATACTCATTTGGTGAATAGGTACTAGAGTTAGCACTTGTATGTTATGATAGTATAGATCTTTTAGCCACGTTAGTAATAATATATTGTTTCACAATTAACTTCTGAGATGTGAAAGCAAGTTAGGTTTATTAGAAACCTGGCTTTCATGATGGCATTCATTACTATACTTCTGCAGATTAGTGTTTTTTTTCCTATTTAAATAATTCAGGTATTATTGGGGAACGATGTATGAAAAGCTGCAAATGTATCATCTTATTATACTTTAGTGGTTAAGAATGTGAGATCTCTGCTTCATCACCTATTAGCTGTAAGAACTGGAGCAATGTTCTCTCGTAGTTACCTCATCTGAAGTTATTTTCCTTTTATCCATTCTGTTGTCCCTAGCCTGCCTGCTATCTCACTACGTAAATTTCAAGATTTTTTTTTTTGCCACGGAAGATTTGCACTGAGCTAACATCTGTCACTAATCTTCCTCTTTTTTGTTTGAGGAGGATTCACCCTCAGCTAACATCCATGCCAGTCTTCCTCCATTTTGTATGTGGGTTGCTGTCACAGCATGGCTGCCAATGAGTGATATAGGACTGAACCCAGGCTGCTGAAGCAGAGCATGCCAAACTTAACTGCTAGGCAGTGGGGCTGGCCCCAAGAATGTTTTTGAATATCAGCTGTGTGTACGACATTAAGCAGAGGTTTGGTGATGAAGAAGTACACACAACAGTGTGCACAGTTTTTACCGCCAGTGTACTTAAAGATAAAGTGTTATGTGACTACGTAAAAGATTGTTTCTGATTTAGGTGGGAAAGGATTTGTTGATGAGATGGCATTTGATTGAACTTGAAGGGGCAGGAGGTTGTGGGAATGTGGGCATTTCAGGTTCAGAAAGCAAGTGGAGGGGAAAGTTTACAGTAGTGAGATTTAGAGTGGTTGGACTACGTGAAGAAAAGAGGGGAAATGATTGGACAGGTTTAATAGGAAGTACATTATGCAGGATCTTGAATTCTAAGCAAATGAATTTGGACTTTTTTTTCTATTAAATAGGAATCCCTTGAGGATTGTTTTATGGAAAAATGTGATGTAGGAGCATTATTTCAGGGAAAAAAATCTAGTAACAATATGAGCTGATTGGAAGCAGGAAAACCAGTTGGAAAACTGATTTAATAATCCACGTAAAAGGAAAATGTTGACCTGACTTAGGATGATGACAGCTAATTGAAAGCAGAGTGTAGATGGAAGAGAGGTGAGGTGGAGTTTCAACTAAGAGAAAATATAGCAGACTCTGGGAGACTTCTGGTAATTTAGACTATTCCATCCACTAAGTTCAGTAGAGAAAGCTGGATGAAACATCTTTTAAAAAATCAGTAACAGAAAAGAATTAGTAAAATAAGAATTAGAGGGTTAAGGCCTAAAAGAATCCTAGAGAAATGAGCCAAGCATCCCAGTCTGCCTTTCCCTGGAAGTATATGCTGATCCAGAAGAGGTAGCTGAGAGTCGGAGCTGTGATTTTTGTTGGCCTTTTAGTTAGTAGGGAAAAAAGTTGGAGTCTTAGGCCCACAAAGAGTGAGGATTAGGTAAACCAGCTCTTCTAAAGACTAAAGATAGTATTCATATCATCTGGGTAGCCCAAAAAACCTCAAGCCTTGAACTCGGAGCTCTTCTGAAGACTGAACATAGTATTTGTGTCATTTGGGTAGCACAGAAAACTTCAGTCCTTGAACTTGGATTAAGATGGGGCCAGACTGTTAATGTACCCAGGCACTTGACCGAAGCAAATGTAAATCTTTTCTAGGGAAGGAACATTAGGGCCTCAAACTGCTTCCTCAAATTGTTTTTCTAATTAAAACATACTAACTTGGGGCTTCAGGTCTTAGAATTGTCGGACCTAGACTAAAATGGATATGCTATCAGCAGGGAACTGGAAAGGATGAGTTGTCATACAGATTTGGAAAAAACACAGAATTTCTATAATTAAGCCAAATAAGTAAAATTAATTCAGGGAATTAGTTTAACAGCAGACTGGACAACGCTAAAGAGAAGTTTAGTGTACTACAGGATCAAAACACTATCCAGGATTAAAGACATACACTGAAAGATGGAAAATACATAAGCAAAATTAAGAAATATAGAGGATATAATGAGAAGGTCTCATTGAGTTTTAGAAAGAGGAGAGAATGGGGCAGAGGCAACATTTGAATGACTGATAGTCTAACAAGATTGCAATTTTGACTTATATGAAAATTTTCTCATTTCACTTTTTGGTACGATATAAAATTTCAATACCAAAGCATTTTAGATTTTATGAAATATGGTAAAAAGAAATCCACATTTTAAATCATCGTAGTAAAACTACAAAAACAACAGCAAAGATAAAGAGAAAATCATAAAAACAGTAAGATACAAGAAAGATTGCTTTCAAAAAGTCAAAGTCTGTCTATGTATATATATATAGTGGATATAGAGGAAAAATATAGAGAGAAAGTGTATATTATACTTATATTCTTCTAGAGAACAGCTGACTTCTCAACAGCAACAGTGGAAGTGATAATAGGGTGATACCTCAGTAGGTTGAAAGAAAATAAATGCCAACCTAGAATACTGTGTTTATAGAAAACGTATTCATAAACTCGGCTTTTAATTAATATAAATGGCTTTATATTGTACCTGGCCTCTGTATTTTTTTAAGCCAGCATTTTGTTTTAGGTTCTCTCAGTGTTGATTGAAGTTTCAAATACTCATAATTGTTACTTAAGCTACCTTTTGAATGTTAAGGGGAAAAATTGTGGAATGCAGCACAAGTTGTGCTGAATGAAGACTGGAGTTTATAACCTTAAATGTATATATAAGGAAAGTAATCAACTAAGCATTTATCTTTAAAATTTCAAGTCATGAGCTAGATGTGTCAAGATAGAAAAAGAGCAACAAAATAAATTCAGAGAAAATATGAGGAAAAGTAACAGAGTAGAATTCGATAACATAGAAGAGAAACATGCAATAGAGGGAATCAGGAAGCCAAAAGATGATTTTTTTTTTAAGACTGATAACATTGACACAGTGGTGAGATTAATCAAGAAAAAAAAGAAGGCACAAATAATTAGTATCAGGAATGAAAAAAAAAGTCACTTTGAATCCTGCAGATATTAAAACAACAAACAAAATTTATAAGATACTGTAGGTAAGTATGTCAGAATTTGAAATTTTGCACAACACCGATAAGTTCTTAGAAATTTTCAATTTACAAAAATTGACAGAAAGAAAACTTGTATGGGGGTATAGCTATAAGGTGAAATTTTCTATAAAGAAAAATGTGAGTTCAGATGGATATACTGGAAAGTTCTGCCAACATCTAATGAGACAGTAACTGCAGCCTTTTACTCTCTACCTTATATTCTTTTAGAAAGCAAAAAAAGGATTCCTTTACCTTCATGAAGCTATCACAATGTTGATACCAAAACCTACAGAAAAATTACTTACCAGTTTCTTTCATGTGTGTAGATGCAAACAAAGAAACAAAAAACTCCAAAATATTTGCAGGTTGAATATGGAAAGGATGATACCTCAGCATGGCCAACTCAGATTTAACCCAGGAATGCTAGGTTGGTTTAACCTGAAACAATTCAGTATGATTGGTCACTTGAACAAATTAATGAGCAAATATTTCAGTAGATGCAAAGGAGCAGTTGCTAAAAATCAGTGATCGTTTATGATTTTAAAAAGAAACGATTAGCAAACTAGGCACAAAAGAGAACTTTCTTAATCTAATAAATCTATAAAAACTTCTGTAGGAGACAGGATAGTTCGTGATGAAATGCTGGAAAGGTTTCCCTTTTAGGGGGAGTTCTAGACATGGATATCTGTTATCTTTACTTCTGTTCAATGTTACGCTGAAGATGTTCCTAAGCCAGTAGTATACCAAACAAGAAAAATAAGGTATAATGGTTGTAAGGGAGATGCCAAATAGTATTCACTGATGATAGGAATTGTGTATGTAGAAAATGGAAAGGAGTCTACAGATAAGTTGTTAAAATAAAGAAATATAAAAATAAATTTTATTATCTTTTTCTCTTAGCATTTACATGCGTATCTTTGACCCAGTAATTCCACTCCTAGGATATTTCTTTCTACTGGGTACCTAGGACTGGAATTACTGGGTCAGAGATATGCATGTAAATGCTAAGAGAAAAAGATAATAAAATTTATTTTTATATTTCTTTATTTTAACAACTTATCTGTAGACTCCTTTCAATTTTCTGTGTACACAATTCATATCAGTAGAAAGAAATATGCACATCTGAATTGAAAGTCATATATAAGCATGTTCATAGCAGCAGCATTCATAATAGCTCCAACCCATAAACAACCCAAATGTCAATAGATAGATAGATAATTATGGTATATTATATATAATAACTATTGAGCAATTAAAAATAAACTAGAGGTACAAATGACTACATAGATGAGTATTAAAAACCATCATACTGAGTGAAAGGAAGCGAGATCCAAAAGAATACCTATATCCTATATGATTCTGTTTATATGAAATTGAAAAACAGGCACAACTAAGCTATATTGTTTAAGGATGCATATTTAGGTGGTAAAACTATAAAGAAAAACAAGATAGTGATTATCTCTTGGGGAAAGAGGAACTTGTTACTGAGAAGGGATGTTTGGAGGGTTTCTGAAGTACTAGTTCTAGTTCTTGTCCTGGGTTGTGGTTATATACAGGTGTTTGCTTTATAACAGTTCGTGGGCTGCTCATTTATGTTTATGCACTTTTCTAGAATTGTATTATTTCACAAAGATAATTTTAAAACACAGACATAGGAAAAGGAAGAACCTTAAAAGGGAAGATTCAGCTTGTTTTTTGGACATGTAGGATTAACAGTGCCTTAGGTACCCAAAGGTAAATCTGACATTTTGCAAGATAGTTTTCCCGCTGCCTTCCTGGACTCTAGTAACACATTTGTCCTAAACTTAACTTTGATCATGTCAACTCATTTTATCTACCTTCACTACCCTTGTGGTTTCTGTCACATCAAAGCTATTCTATCTGACTTTTGAAAACTTCCCATATTTTCACTTCATTCTGTATGTCTGTACTTATTCCTCTATGCTCCATTGGGATGCCCTCGACTATTCAGGCCTTAATCTTCTCAAGAGTGATAGCTTTGCACAAATTCAGAGAGTATCAGTAATATTTCCTTCTGGGGTTGTGCTCTCAGACCCCATGTACAATGCTGTACATCATATATGACTTGTGTTATGCCCCCTGGATATCCTTATTTTCTGAATTCTTACCACATTTACTATTAAGTCATTTTGACTTCTTGAAGAGCAACTGCTGTTTTCTGTGCTTCCCTAGCATTCTCCTTCCACCTCTTGCGTACTTAGCCCATCATATTGCAAATAGTTGTCCACCTCTTTCCTTCAAAGCAATTAACATTGCTGCTAACTAGCATAATTCCCACATATAGTTGCTTAATCTGTGAGGGAACTATTTAAAATGGATCTTAATTATATACCGCCTTGTATTTTGGTTGCTTATTCTTGGTTTTAGCATAGCTAGATTTTAAACATACTTTGTTTGGTTTATAGGCTCTCAGTATTTACAACCTGAGGACTTCCATTAAATATGTTGGAACACCATTATCAAAATGATAAAAGGATGTTTCTTTTCATGTTCTAGAAGAAACTATTTTTTCTGTTTAATTGAAATCAGATCTGCTATTGCATGAATCACAAGTAGTTTGTTTCATTTTATTTACTAAGTTGGGCTGCTCATGTATAGCAGGAGGAAAAAACCATTGAGCAAAATATAGTTTTAAAAATAATACTGGTTCTTGTCATTTGGGGGCTGTAGTCTCTTTTGAGAAAGTAATAAAAGCTTTGAGGCTTCTCCTGGGTTGGGGGTGGGGGAGAACATGTGCAAATAAGTTATAATATTTTGGATACTGTACAGTCGTTGAAGTTCCCGGGGCTTCAGGTTAGGAGAACTTGATGAAATAATCAATCCAGAGAACATGGACAACTACCAGTGAAGATGATACGTGTCTAAGTGTGGGTGGAACACCCGATGAAACCAGCATCTGTGTCTTCTGAAGCCTCTAGTATAGGATTCTCTCTTCCCTATTATGAAGGGAATAGTTGTTAACTTCTTAAAATATCTGACATAGTTTCAGATCTACCTTGAAAGTTCACATGAGAATAAAATCTTATTCTCCAAAAAAGCTTTTTTCATTGGCAATATGTTGATAATGGTTAAAGCTGGATGGTGGGTATGTGAGAGTTCAATTTACTTTCTTTTGGCTTTTGTATGTTTAAATTTTTCTGTAATAAATAGAGGTGGGAGCCTTTTTGGAAGATGGCTTAGTCTATTGTGTGTCTTATGATTTTGCTAATTCAAGTCTAGAAAGAGTTATCTTAAATCTATTTCATTGTGGTTAGTTTCTTAATACACTTTCATCATGGCTCAGAACCAAAAAGGGTAAGGTATGGGGGAACAAATGACAGAAAGTTTCTCAAAAATTATGCAATAAGATTTTTGTACTGCAATTTGAAAGTACATTATGTAGTAGTTTCTTTGTCAACTGGAGTTTTGCTTAGCAGTAAGTCAAGCTCAAGAGATTTTACTGTCATGCTGGTTTTTTATTAGGCTGAGTTTTCCCTGGTAGGGGAAAAATCTTAGAATCTCAAAAAATGTTCTACATTTTCTTTGAAAATACATGATCAGTATGTTTATTTAGCTATAAGCCACATAATACATTAATAGTAAAATGGGAGTTAAATTTATTTTTTAGATTAGCATAAAAACCCCAAAACTTTTAAAGCAATTTCTTATAGACTTGTGTAAGTCCTCATTAGATCTTTTTTCTTATGAGGGCCAAAAGTCTTCCTTAGAAAAAGAAATTTTCCATCCCTAAGACTTTAGTTTTAGTTTTCTGGATTTCTGAACTTTAGTAGAGGTTCATATGTGTTCCAGTCATCTGACGTTCTGATTTTAGTCCTTGTTTTGAAAGAATACCTTTAAAAAACACAAAAGATGCAGTGAATCTTTTAATTTGTATGAAAGTTTACATTCTACTTGGGGAACCCTTTTTAAATTTAAACTTTTATTGAAGTAATTATAGGTTTTCAAAAGTATAATAGTTTTACAAGGGTTATAAATGAAAAATAGTGCTCCAAACCCTGAGTTCCAGTCTCATTCCCTAGAAGAGAAAGAACTGTTTACTTCAGTATTTAATAACTTGCTTATACTACCATACTGTACTATCTCTACTGGTTCCTTTCTATAGACAATGAGGATTAAGCTCTGAAACTAATATCTATATTTAAAGACTGGAAAGCTTTCTCTCCTAGTATGTCTACTCTCTTATTCAAAATATTTTGCTATTTTAAGACTGTTGTTTTCATGTCTAATCTATTATTTTTGCTTTTTATAAATATGATGGCAATTCTTAGTCATCCACGTGATTTAAATGAACTTAATCTATTCCTTTGCTCCTTTGACATTTTTGCTTAAGTATATCTTTTCTAAAAGTGGAAAAAATTACACCATTAGAAGCAAGTTAATGGGGCCAAAGGATAGATAAATGGCAATACCTAGGAGAGATGTTGATGTCACAGATCTTTTCTAGTCCTTTGTCAGAACTATGATTAAGGTATAGAATAATTGTGACTGTTTTGTTGCCGTTGAAATTGAAGTCTGGTACCCATAAAATGCCACATGACAATGTTGAAACTAAAGTTATTTGGTTATTAAGAAGTAAAATATGTGTATATGCGTGTTTATACATGGATATATATAAAATGTATAATATATTTTAATAAATTTTCATATATGTGTGTGTTTGTTTTGGCTCCTTCTAAGGCTTATAGCAATAGATAGTTGACTTGTTATGAATATGTGATGGGTTGGGGCTGGCCCCATGACCAAGTGGTTAAGGTCGCATGCTCCACTGTGGCGACCCAGGGTTTTGCCAGTTAGGACCCTGGGCAGGGACATGGCACCCCTCATCCAGCCATGCTGAGGTGGCACCTCACATGCCACAGCTAGAAGGACCCACAACTGAAAATATACAACTATGTACCAGGGGGCTTTGGGGAGAAAAAGGAAAAATAAAATCTTTAAAAATAAAAAATATGTGATGGGAGCATTAATGAACTATAAGGAGACTGAACTCTGATACCTTAAGAACATAGAGTAGAAAAGCCATGTATAACTTTAAATTAGCTTAACATTTTTGCTTTTCTGATTCTGTTGTGAAAATGAGTACTACTTAGACAGTGGTCTTTTTATGAAGTATGAATCTGTAATGACTTTTAAAATAAACTCATAATGGCAAAATTAAATATTGAAATGGCAAACAGGGATGCTGCAGTCATTCGGAATTCAAAAAGAAATACTCACCAGTGATGTACCCTACATACCAGCCGTGTCTCCCCTCCCCACAACCAGACAGTTTTTAGGCTGAAACTATTCCTGCCTTGAAATTTAATTTATATGATTTAGTATATTTCTATCTAGCAGCCAAGTAAAATGAAAAATTAATATCTAGATATTCTGGAAAATTGGCTGATTAAGTGCCAGTTGGCTTAACTATATTTCTATAAACATACTGAATGAACAGAAAGAACCCTAGAGAAGAGGATTTATAATCTCTACTGACAAATCTCTCAAATTGCTTTCTAACAATCTTTTTTTGTTTGAGGAAGATCAGCCCTGAGCTTACATCTGCTGCCAATCCTCCTCTTTTTGCTGAGGAAGACTGGCCCTGAGCTAATATCTGTGCCCTTCTTCCTCTACTTTATATGTGGGACGCCTGCCACAGCATGGCTTGCCACGTGGTGCCATGTCCGCACCAGGGATCCGAGCCGGCAAACTCCGGGGCGCCACAGCGGAACGTGTGCACTTAACTGCTGCACCACCAGGCCGGCCCCTCTTCTGACAATCTTAATCTAGAGAAATCTAGGCCATGTGAGACGTGGGGTCACGATACTCTAATTGTGCTCTTCCCTCACTGAGGAGAGGCTGGACTACAGGAAAACCACACTGCCATTCCATTTTTATTTTCATCGGTATAGTTTTCTCAAAAGAAGGGGCAAGAGTTGTAAGAAAGGAAGGCCACAGTGTCCTAAGATAAGCTTTGCAACTGTTTACCAAAGTCAGTGAAGCAGAGAGAAAGATGTTGTAACTTGTTAAACAAGGTGCCTGAACTGCAGTGCTTCACATTGAATCACTCTCTTCGTTTTGGCCTGTTTGTCACAAGAATGTACATAAAAGCCAGCAAAATGCAGGAACCTTCAAATAATGACCAGGTAAACAAAGTATGGAGAGTTAAGAATCTACCCATATTCTTGAGCGTAGTAGTCTTTTTTTCTTCAGTGATCCATTGGTGGTTCAGTAGCATGTTGTTTAGTCTCCACATATTTGTCACTTTTTTCTTTTGTTTTCCACAATAGATTTTTTTTTTTAAGATTTTATTTTTCCTTCTTCTCCCCAAAGCCCCCCAGTACATAGTTGTGTATTCTAGTGGTAGGTCCTTCTAGTTGTGGCATGTGGGACACTGCCTCAGCATGGCTTGAGTGGTGCTAGTTCCACGCCCAGGATCCAAACCAGGGAAACCCTGGGTCGTTGAAGCAGACTGCACAAACTTAACCACTCACCCATGGGGCTTTCTCCCCCAGCTTTTTTCTTGTAGTCTATTTCTAGTTTCATAGCTTTATGGTCGGAAAGATACTTGATATGATTTCAGTCTTAAATTTGCATTGTTTCCCAACATGTGGTCTATCCTTGAGTATATTCCAGTATACTCTGCACTGGAGAAGAATGTGTGTTTTACTGGTTTCAGATGGAGTGTTCTGTTAATCTGTTAAGTCTGTCTGGTTTGGTTGGTTGTTTAATTCCACTGTTTTCCTTGTTGACTTTCTGTATGATCTATCCATTGATGTAAGTGAGGTGTTAAGGTCCCTACTATTACTGTGTTGTTGTTAATATCTCCTTTTAGTTTCATTAATAGTTGCTTTTTGGACTTTGATGCTCCTGTGTAGGGTGCATATATAAGTGTAATGTCGTCTTAGTCGAGTGTCTCTTTTATCATTATATACTGACCCTCTTTATCTCTCATTGCCTATTTTATCTTTTTTTTTTTTTTTTTTTGAGGAAGCTTAGCACTGAGCTAACTACTGCCCATCTTCCTCTGCTTTATATGTGGGACGCCTACCACAGCATGGCTTTTGCCAAGTGGTGCCGTGTCCGCACTCGGGATCTGAACTGGTGAACCCCGGGCTGCTGAGAAGCGGAACATGCGAACTTAACTGCTGCATGACTGGGCTGGCCCACACCTATTTTATCTTGAAGTCTACTTTGTCTGATATAAGTATGGCAACACCTGCCTTCTTTTGTTTGCCATTAGCTCGGAGTATCATCTTCCATCCCTTCACTCGGAGCTTCTGTTTGTCTTTAGAGCTGAGGTGTGTTTCCTGGAGGCAGGATATTGTTGGATCTTGTTTTTTAATCCATCCCACCACTCTTTGTTTTTGGATTGGAGAATTCGATCCCTTTACATTTAGAGTGATTGTTGATGTTTGAGGGCTTAATGCTGCCATTTTAGGTCTCGTTTCCCATTTGTTCTTTGTTTCCCTTGTTTCTTGTCCTGCGTATTTGGACTGTCAGTTCAGTTTGGTAGTTCTCCGTGATGGTTTTCTCAGTTTTCTCTTTATTATTTGTGTCTCTGTTCTGATTATTTGTTTAGTGGTTACCATGAGGTTTGTATAAAAAAATCTCATAGATGAGACAGTCCATTTTCTGATAGCCTCTTATTTCCTTAGTCTAAGCCAATTCCATCCCTTTCCTCTACCCCTTCTAAGTTGTTCTTGTCACAGCTTATTTCATCTTGTGTTGTGCGTTTGTGGTTAAAATGACGAGATTAGAATTATTTTTGATGTTTTCTTTCCCTTTATTTTTAATGTTATATTGTTTGTTAACCTGTTCTGATAGAGAGCTGCAGTTTTCTGATTTTGTCTGCCTGTTTATCTCCTTTCTCAAGGCTTTGTAAACCCTTTCTTTTTCTTTTTCCTTTTTTTTTTCTTTGAGGTGTGAGGGCCTTCTTGGTCATTTCTTGTGGGACATGGGGTCTTGTGGCGATGAACTCCCTCAGATTGTGCTTATCTGGGAGAGTTTTTATTTCTCTATCATATCTGAAGGATATTTTTGCTGGATAGAGTATTCTTGGCTGAAAGTTTCTGTCTTTCAGAATTTTGAATATATCGTTCCACCCTCTCCTAGCCTGTAGGGGCTCCTTTGTAAGTTATTTTCTTCTGCCTTGCTGCCCTTAATATTTTTTCTTTGTCCTTGACTGTTGCCAGTTTTACTACTGTATGCCTTGGAGAAGGTCTTTTTACATTGATATAATTAGGATATATAGCTTCTTTTTTATTTCCAGCTCCTTCCTCAGGTTCGGGAAGTTCTCAGGTTATTATTTCTCTGAACAAGTTTTATGCTCCATTCTCCCACTCTTCTCCCTCTGGAATTCTATAATCCTTACGTTGCATTTGCTGATGGAGTTGGATATTTCTCAGAGAGTTTCTTTATTTGTTTCTAGTCTTAGTTCTCTCTCCTCCTCCATGTGAAACATTTCTATATCTTCTCCTCCAGACTGTTAATTCTGTCCTCAATAATGTCAGCTCTGTCATTCAGGGAGTCCAGATTTTTCTTTATCTTATCCATTGTTTTTCATCTCCAGTATTTCTGGTTGATCTTTCTTAATAGTTCCAGTTTCTTTTGTGAAGAATTCCCTCTGTTCATTAATTTTAGCCTGACTTCATTGAACTATCTGTATTTTCTTGTAACTCATTGAGTTTTTTTATGATAGTTATTTTGAATTCTCCGTCATTTAGATTGTAAATTTCTGTGCCTTCAGGGTTGATTTCTGGGCACTTGTCATTTTCCTTCTGGTCTGGAGTATATATCAATGTATTTCTTCATACTGTTTGATGGCGTGGATTTATGCCTTCGTGTAGTGACAGTATCTTGTCACAGATTCCACCTGCTGACACTGGGAGGGGGCAGGGTCAGGAGCTGTGTATTCTGATCCCATAGTGAGCCCTGGCTTCTGTGCCTGTCCTTTGAAATCTACTCTGATAGGGCCCGTCTACAGTTGTCAGTTTGGTTGCTCACAGCTGCTGCTTTTCATATGTATATAGGGCTTTCTGGGTGACTGGCTGAGAGCTGGGATGGGGGAGTGCCACTTTCTTTCATGTGTGATCCCAGAGGTGTTCTCTCTCTGTCTGCACTGTCTGCTGTTCTGGAGTGCTGGCTTGATGGAGACACCCTGCAGTAGCTTAGCCACCCCTGTGTGGGGCTTTCCCACTATCTGTGAGGGAATTTGGAGAGCAAAGCTGTTCCCTTGGACAGCCAGTCCTCCCCCTTCTTTTCTGAGAGCCCCCTGGGTCACCACCATTGGGGAACGGTGAGGAGATCCTCATACCTCCTTCCACTTCCTCCTGGGGGTTCAGCATCTACACCTTCAGATGTATGGCTTTCTGGGTCTTTCAGATGTCTTTTGTGTTGTATGAATGTCCTTTCTTGGTTTATGAATGTCTGTTTTCCTGTGTCTCAGGAGGGAGAGTCTAAGGCAAGAGATCACTCCGCCATGATGCTGATGTCACTCTAAGCATACTAGTCTTTAGTAAAACTATCAGAATTAGAAAAAACCTTCTTTGTTCCTTTAAAGAAATTAAACTTAGACTCCATGAAAAGAGTGATCAAAGATGAACTGATAAAACAACAGAACACGATGAAAAGGAAGCTGACAGAACTAAGAAAAAGATGAAGCAACAAGTAGTAATCTTGCAGAACTTAAAAGCACATTGGCAATGGCAAGAAATAGTGTAGATACATACTATGGAAAAATAGAGATGTAAGACAGGAAAAGGACAAAGAAAGAAGTAGCAGATGGTAACATGGTTAACAAATTAACAAAGGCTGTGTACAAATCAAGCAAGGCAGTCTTAATAACTAAAGGATCTGAAGTAATTACCTGAATGGTATTTCAAAAAAGAAAGTTAAATGCTAAGATAAACCTTATAGAACTACTAAACTTAAAGATTGAAGAAAAAAACCTATGTGTATGCCAGCTGAAAAATGATTTAAATTATAAAATGAGAAAAATTATTTTGACTGCAAACTTCAATAACAGTATATACCAGAAGAAAATGGGCACTGTCAATATAGAGAATATTGGGGTTCGGGGGGGGGTGGGTGGTGGTGGTGGAAGCTGGGGCAAATTTGACCAAGTGAGTATTTGAATGCATTTGAACATTTGAGTTATGTCTAAGTAATTAGGCTAATCAAGTTGAGGAAACAAAAAGCGGTTTTTATCATTCTTGAAAGGAAAACTATATAATGTAAAAATAATGTAATTGGTATAAAGATTGTATAAAATAATAGTCAACTGGGAGAAGCTCCAGGAAGTTCCAACCAAAACTAGTAGGTTAAGTATAGGGTCATATAACATAAGGACAATCAAGATACTGTTTTAAGTTGACAAATTAAATAGATGTAAGTACTCATTTTAAGTTATGTTTTGTAAAAATAAATTAGATTTCACTATCTTCCAAATAAGCATTGCTGAGTCATTGGTGGGACAGACCGTGTAATAAGTAAAAATAAAAACAAAACATATCTTAAAATTTTACATTTCTTGTAAAATGGAACTTAATAAAAGAAAAAGATTTCTAGGCCTGCTATGCCCAACAATATGAGTGGATTCTTAAACTCTCCCTTATGTTTACCAGGTGAGTATTTCAAAGGTCTTTGGTGCATTCCAGAATAAATAAAAAAGCTATGAACTCCAGTATTGCTATCTTTAAGAAATATGCCTAAAGCAAAGGAATTCAGATTTATAACTATCAGTTATCTTTAACAAGTTACTCTTTACGTCAGTTACTCTTTAAAAAGAAATTGAATGCTTATAATAAGATTCTTCTAGACCCTGGAGCTACAGCAGTGATAAAGTCCTCGTGGGGTTTACATTCTAGCAGAGAAAAGATAAAATAAATAGTGATTACAGAGTCAGTAATGTGATAAATCTTGTGCAGTAGTACAAAGTACAGTGAGGATGCAATACAAGGGAACCTTTCCTAATTTGGCGAGGAGGAACTGTCAAAGAAGACTTATTTGAGGAAATGAGATTTAAGCTAAGACCTAAAGTAGGAAGAAGTGTTTCAGGCAGTTGAAACACTCTTCATTAAGTGGTTAGCCTTTTGGATCAAAATGAACTGGAAGCCCTGCTTTATTCCTTATTACACAAAAATAATTTCTATGGAAATCAACAGTTTTAGTGGAAACAGTTTAAAGGAAAGGCCTAAATCATGGATGAAGTTTTATACTCTTTGCATATAGAGATCTTTTAAAGCTTGATATGAAATCCAGAAGTCACAACAGGGTTGGATGATAAATTTTCCTACATAAAAATTGAAAGTGGCAGTTAAACAGTATTAAACAAGATTGAAAGGCAAGTTAGAAACTGAGGAAGAAAGCATTCTGTGAGGCAGAGGGTTCCTCTAGCTGTTTTTGTGCTGAACTCATAAAATAATAATATCTTCACAGAAAAATGTGTTCAACTTCACTTATAAAGAAATGCAAGTTAAGTCTAGATATTTGCCCCCCATTAGATGGCCCAAGATTTTAATCTAGGATTGTTTATTACGGAACATCTAAAATGCCCCTCAGTATAAGGTTGGTTAAGTAAATTATAGCACGGACCCACAGTGGAATATTATGCAACAGTAAAAAAAAAAATGTGGACCTATGTTCACTGACAGAGCTTGTCTGTTACATGTTGTTTAGTGAAGAAAGCAAGTTATAATTCTAGAGTATGATATTTATATGAAATTATGGACACATGTCTATTTGCATAGAATGCTGTCTAGAGTGTTCACCAAAGTGTTGAGAGTCACTAATTTTGTGTAGTCAAGTTAAGGATGACAGAAGTTTGTCTTTTCTTGTGAGCATGAATTTTTTTATAAAAACAATGTGTTTAATTTGTTTACCTATTCCTATTTAATGTTAGCTTTGTATGCTTTCTATTTTTCAGATGAAAGTTGGCATCTTAGTTTTTCTGAGAGATAAAATTTGTAGGAAAGCATTTGGTTTTCTGCTCTATGTATTTTGATGAGCTGAATCGTCAGGGACAACTTTAACTTCATATGTGTTCTCCTTTTATAACATGTTGACCTTTTGATAATTTGATCATTTCATTGAAACATATTGTAGTCAAAGTATTTATAAAGAGATATTTATTAGTCTTAGGAGAGTGATTTGTCTTGTTCTCATTTGAGTGATTTTCTAGAAATATAGTAAGTGCTTTGACACAAAACCTGAACAAGACCTTTATTAGAAATGTTAGAAATCTCTTTTGAGTATCGATTATTTTTTAACTTGAGAATCTCCTGTTTATATGTAGAGAACATTGTAGTTATTGAAACCTGGGCTTTACAAACTAAAAAGTAATTGACCAGATTCTGCATTAGTATTTTTGCTGGTTATATTGATTCCCAGATTGGAAGTTTTTATGTCTATTGCTTTTCCCTTTAGAATATTAAGATATTTCAGGAGACCAGGAACCATGTCTCATCTAGATTAATGGAAATATTGTACAATGTGTTTACCACTATCCTCTGCCAAGAAGTTTGTAGTTTAGTTGAAACTGTAGATAATACTTGGTATACCATGCTCTTGATATCTTAGATAGTGAAACTACTTCTGTATATTTAGATACATAGCATAGTTTATAAAAGCTAATATATAGATCATTTGATATCAAAACGTTTTAAAATATACTTTTTCATTTCCTCCTTCCTCCCCTTTCCTAGTAAATTAAAAATTATTTCAAAAGAATATTTAGAAAGCAAGTCTATTTTGTAGAATGAAACATCATAATTTCATTTTTTAAATGATTTATGGGATAAGGTATGATTTGTAGGTGGTTTACTTGCTACTATATTTAAACTGATATAACTAAAATTGTTAATAAAATTAATTCGTTTGTGTAACATAGAACCTAGCCTTTTCAAAACCACTAGAGATAGTACAGATTTCATCTTGAAGTTTTAGTTGTAGTACTGTTAAAATACTAATAGCTTAACTTCCCAGTATAAAAACAGTAAAAATAGCAAAATAGCAACAAAAACTCAATCTGTTTTCATACATATATACCACTATTTGCTACAGTTTGTAGCCATACAACTCATTTCCTCTGAGCAAAAAAGGTTATGATCTTGGTTTATTTTAATTCAGCTCATTGGTTTTCCCTGTAGAAAATGAGGTTTTTGGAGAGCTCTAACAGTGTGCAATTGCTGGGCTCTCATCCTTTCTGTTTAAATAATACAGGTACTTTGATGGAAACCTGGAGAAGCTCTTTGCTGAGTGTCATGTAATTAATCCAAGTAAAAAGTCTCGAACACGCCAGATGAATACAAGGTCATCAGCACAGGATATGCCTTGTCAGATCTGCTACTTGAACTACCCTAACTCGGTGAGTATCTGGTAGTTTAAGGCTAGCTCTGACTCTGTATTTCAGAGGGTAAATCAACTTTCATTATTAAACAAAGGAAGATCTGGGAGTCTGGGATTGTAGTAAAGCAGTAACCTATCAATAAATATATTAAGGGTAAGGAAAGGAAGAGAAAGAATAAGAGCTTGTTTTCCCTGCCTTCTCCCCCATTTGCTTTTTAAAGCAACACCTTGTCCATGTTGTCATTACACACCTAAGTCTTTTCCAAGTTTGTTTTGCCACCAAGGGAGAATGCTGTAATAGGTGGCAGCGAATAGAATTATTTTCCATCCAAATTAAAATAGACTTAAAACTAAGTTTTTTTTAATACATATCCAAAACACTTATAAAATGTCTTTCATACTACTTCGTTAAGGAGCTTTCAGGATTCTTTATAACAAAAGATTTTCACTTACATAGATCCATTTTGACAGTTTCTTTAGCAAGGTGACAGAATTGGAGCAGAAAGGAGGACCAAAAATCAAACATAATCTTCCTATGAAGGCCTTACTTTATTAGTAACCATAGGAAAATTATATTTGTGGCGTAAATGTATTGTTAGTTGGAATTCACCTCTTAAGATGTTTCAAAATATCTAAGAAATAACGTAATTCTACAGTAATTCTAATTATCTTGTTCATATTCTCTGCTTTAATAGTTAAGCAGCTCTTTTCTAATAATTACTATATTCCAGGTCTTTGTCACTACTATTATATATTTTAATGTATTGATGGTTTTTCATTGTTTATCTTAGAATTTTATATGTATATCTCTAAAGAGAGGCCTATTTGAAGGGAACGGATTTGTTCTCGTGTAAGTGTGTAAGTAGAAAAGAGGTTTTGAAAGAAAGTTAAGTACTCTTCGAGAAATAGAAAAATCAGTGAGTTAAAATAATTCAGTAGGTAAAGTGCTGAATTGAATTTCCCAAATTCTCAAGTTTTGATCATAGCTATAACACTAGCTATTTGGATTTGGGTAGTAAATAATTTAATCTCACTGGGTCTCAGTTTTGTTTTTTGTTTGATTTTTTGATCTTTAAATTTCATTTATTTATTTATTTTTTTGAGGAAGATTAACCCTGAGCTAACCTCTGTGCCCATCTTCCTCTACTTTATGTGTGGGACGCCTGCCACAGCATGGCTTAACAAGTGGTGCATAGGTCCATACCTGGGATCCAAACCGGTGAACGCCGGGTCACTGAAGCGGAAAGTGTGGACTTAACCGCTGCACCACCGGGTCAGCCCCTGGGTCTCAGTTTTTTTATCTTTCAAATGAGTTGAACAAGATATTCTTTCAAATCTCTACCAGCCTGAAAATTGTGTCCTTTCCCTCTCCTTAAATCACAATCTTTACTTGAGTATCTTAAAAAAGTTAGCCTACTATTAAAAATACATTAAATTCATGTTTTGACCATTTTATTATCTTTCTTTAGCAGATTCTGTTTGCCAGTTGACATTTGTAGAGTGTTTACAGTTTATAAATGTTTCTGTGAGGTAATACTAAGACCCAAATAGGAAATTTGTCTCAGATTATACAAAGTTTTCTTACTCCTTGGCATTTCTCCTCCTGCTCTATTATAACCAGCTCCTCCTTAGTTTAAATCTTAAATGTAATTTGAGTACTAAAGCTAGCTGCTTATACATACCCCTAGAACTTTCTCAATGCACTTGATATTGTGTAACAGTCTCAGCAAATTAGAATGGAAAATCATGACTGGAGATTTGAGGTGTAAGTTTTGCTTGTACTTGTAACCGATGATGGAGAACCTACTATCCGTTTGTTCATTCCCTCATTCCTTCCTTCCTTCATTCTCTCGACACACCAGGCGCTACTCTGAGTATTAGAAATACAATGGAGCATAAAGTCATAATGCCTGCTTCAGATAATTTTACAGGTTGGCTAGGCAGACAAGTAAAATTATGTATTCAAAAAGGACAGTAAATGCTTTGATAGGGCATAATACTGTGGGAATGTGTTGGAAAGACACCTAACCCAGTTTTGGATCAGGGAGGACTTCCCATAGAAATTGACATTTGAACTAACCTCTCAAGGTGTGTTAGTTAGGGGAACCAGGAAAATTGAGCAATACAGAAGCCGAAGGAAGAGAATGCACTTCCAAGAATGGTAAACAGTGCTAAAAGCTTCAGAGAAAAGAATTGAAAAGTAAATTTGGAATTAACAACAAGAAGTTTACTGATGATCTTGAAAAGTTATTTTAAGTAGTGTGGTAAGAGGCAAAACGACACTGCATGGACTGAAGATTCATTGACTTGAAGGAGGGAAAGAAAGTGGAGGCAATAAATACAAACAAATCACTTTTTTAAAGAAAGTTTTGCTAAGTAAGTGACAGGACAAGAAAGCAAACAGAGATGTGGATTGAAAAGTAAGTTCAAGAGTTATGGAAACTGCCAGGTGTTATGAAAAATATAATCATGATGAAATTAGGACTTCTTATAGTTCTTAGACTAATATAGAAGGATAATTTTAACCTCTTCAGTTTTGCAGTAAATTCACCTGAGATTCTTCATTGAAGCTTTGTTAATTGGATGAGTAATTTCTTTACTTATATTGTTTAACTTCTGCATTTCAGTATCCACTAATCTCTTCAAACAGGAATACTTGCCTTTTATTAACGTGTATCTTGAATACCTTTATCTTTCTAGAAAGCACCTTTAGCTTTATACAGTGCCACATAAAGACAAGTTTTTAAATAAATGCTTCTGGTAGCTTAGATAACACTTTGGGGTTAACTATCCTGGGTGGTCTCTTCTTTAAAAACAACTTCCAGAGACTTTGGAGCACTTTTTAAGTTCATAGATTCCTCCCTGTCCCTGCTGCTCCCGACCCTTGCCCTGCTTGTGTTGTGGCCAATTCAGGGGTTTCTTAATCCTGGCAACAGTTGCTCATTTTATGACAGTTTTGAATAAAAGCGTAAGATCTAGCTGTACTAACACCTCATTCTACTAGGAAATACAGCTTTGGCTACAGTGTCTCATTTTTATGAAGTGAATAATTTATATTTTCTAAGATTAAGATATGTTAAATAGATACATGCAAAGTTCAAGATTGTGAGGGTAGTCCATCCCTGACACACCTCTGAATCTTGGCGCTCCTGGGAACACTGAAAACACTGATCTAAGTCCAACCCTATCTTCCTCTTTAACTCATTCCATTTTACAGAGGAGAGAACTGATGCCCTGAGTGTTTTCTCAGTTTTTATAAGCAAAATGGCTTCAGCTTTAGAGATTATATGGGCAACTTCTGATGGAGGAAAGATAATTCTTAATGTTGTCACTTCTGTTTGACATTAGTTGCTCTGTGTGTAAAATGGTGGCAATAAATGAAACTTTGAAGAGTGTGTTTTATTCTTTCAGTTCTTTTTCTTCAGGACCATTAATTTCTCTTGTAGGTAGTATTTCATATATTTTTAGTGTATTCTTGGTTAGATTTATTTATGACGTAAACAGGGATAAGTTTGATGAATAGATAATCTGATTCCGTTTGTCAGGGAAAGGCCCACGGAGCCAGGTAGGTAATAAGCACAAGGCAGTAAGGGAACAGATATGTCAAAGGAGGAGGAGGGAAAGGGAAATGAAGACAGACTGGAAGATACTCAGATATATCTGTGATAATGACACAACTCTTGAGCACAATGAATGTCTTTATACCATAGATTAGTTTTTGCATGATCTTCAGACATGCATGTGTGATTTGTTTTTCTAATTTATCTTGTTTAGTCTTATCAATCAGAAAAATTATCAAAAAGAAGCCTTTAAAGTATAGAAAGCTTTCTTTTTTTTTGCTTTATCTCATAAGAGTGCTCTGGTCTAGAAGTCCTAAAGATAGAGATGTTACTTATAGTGATCACTTAGTAACCATTGTGACCCTAATCTCTTAGTCTTTAGGATTCTTATTTGAAAAAAAGAATAAAGCACATGAGGATGTGTGTGTGGTTTTAAGTTATGAATAAAACATTGTAGCGTTGTTAGTATTATTACTCTGCTATGTTTTTTCTTTACAGAATGCCACTTCTCATTATAACTGAAAATCAAATACCCTCCATTAGTGATCTGGCAACAAGTTAGTGCCAGATCTCCTCCACTAGTGGGGACTAATGAGAATAGATTTTTTTTTTTTAAAGATTGGCACCTGAGCTAACAACTGTTGCCAATATTCTTTTTCTTCTTCTTTTTTTTTTTTCCTGCTTTTTCTCCCCATATCCTCCCAGTACATAGCTGTATATTCTAGTTGTAGCATGTGGGACACTGCCTCAACGTAGCCTGATGAGTGGTGCCACGTCCCCGCCCAGGATCCGAACCGGTGAAACCCTGGGCCACTGAGCCCGTGAACTTAACCACTCGGCCATGGGGCCGGCCCCCAGAGAATAGATTTTTTTGTTTCCCAGATCTTTTTTTTAATGGACAAGAGTACTGATTTCCCAAATATTTACCTTCACTTGCTTTGTGAATGAGTTAGAATCGTTGTCAATCTGAATAGCACCATATTTTAAACTTCATAAATATTTTCCATGTCATTTGGTCTAAAAACCAGTCTCAGGACTCTGACACATTTTCTTCCATGGCTGCTTCTAGGCATTTTTTTATGTTGATATGCTACAATATAGAATTTTGTATCCTATTTATTTGCATGTAATATCATAAGCAACATCAGAAATTTCATAAGTATATTTCAGATAACTGCTAGTTAGAAAATGTAATAGAATAAAAAAATCCCACTTATAAGAGTCACAAAAAGAATAAAAGAACTAGGAATAAATTTGGCAAGAAATGTGAATCTATATGAAGAAAACTTTAAATACAAAGGGCGATAAAAGGATGACTTGAATATTTGGGAATAGAGTAATAGTAAAATATTGAAAAAGAAGAATAAATTGATGGAGTTGGGGAGGATTAGTCCTACCAAATACAAGAGTAGGCAGTGCAGTGGAACAGGATAGAGTAAAATATGCATGAGGAGAATTGAGTGTGTTATAGAGGAGGCATTTCAATTAAGGTGGATTATTCAGTAACTGGTGTTGGAACAACTTGGTAGCCATCTGGAGTGGAAACTTAGATTTCTACCTAATGCTTTATATCAAAGTTAATTAATTTAGAAGCCATCAGTTTTAAAGCTAATACATTTTGCTACATAGAAATAAAAAGCTTCTGCGTGGCAGCGAAACATGAGCATTCAGAATTGAAACTGGGAGAAAACATTTTCCACACTTAAAAACAGCCAATTTCCTAAATAAGTGAAAATTCCCACTAAATCATTAAGAAAAGATCAAGTGGAAAAATGAGTACAATAGGTGGACAGAGTACACAGAAAAAGAAATATACAGCCTTAAATCTTTTTTCAGAGTTTAAACTTCACTCATAATAAAAGAAATTAAAATGAAAGCTAATGAAGTTTGTTCATTTTCACCTGTTAGACTGGCAAAGATCAAGGATTTGGAAAATAAACTATGTTGGCATGGGTGTGAGGGACCAAATTCTCTTGAACAGTATACATTGCTACAACTTCTTTGAACAAAGCTTGGTAAATAACCTATCAAATTGTAAATGTATACCTGTTATAATTTCACCTTTAAAAATTTGTCCTAAGATACGTTCATATGATCACAAAGATGTATATATGGTCAATGCAGTAGCATAGTAGGAAAAAGGTAGTCTAAATGTCCATTTAATAGTAGACTGTTTAAATAAATTGTGGTACCTTCATACAGACTGTAAAAAGAGGTGGACCCATGTGTACCAATGTAAAACCACATCAGAAATCTGTTAAATAATAATAGTAAAGAAATCCAAGATGCAGAAGAGAGTATCTGGTACTCTTACTGTGTGTGTGCGTGCACCTGTGTACATTAGAACATCTCTGGAAGAATATGTAAGATGTTGGAAAATAATGATTACTTCTGGGTAGAGAAGTATAGGACAAGAATGAGGATGAGGGAGCCTTATTTTTTCAGCATAATCTCATACTGTTAAATAGTTGTTTTTAACCATGAGCCTCTATTACTTATTCACTTAAAATAATAAAGTGGTAAATATTGTAAAATATTCTTAAACTAAAATGTGTCAACCATTATTTGTCTTTTTTTTTTTTTTTTGAGCAAGATGAGCCCTGAGCTAACATCTGCTGCCAATCCTCCTCTTTTTTGCTGAGGAAGACTGGCCCTGAGCTAACCTCCATGCCCATCTTCCTCTACTTTATATGTGGGACGCCTGCCACAGCATGGCTTGACAAGCAGTGTGTAGGTCCACAGCCAGGATCCAGACCGGTGAACCCTGGGCCGCCGAAGCGGAACATGCAAACTTAACCACTGCACCACCGGGCTGGCGCCCATTATTTGTCTTTTTGAAATATAATCCTAGTCTAGACTCTCTAATGTTATTTAAAGTACTTGTTAATATCCCATTATAGAATATAGAATACTTCATTTAACCATTCCTCAAATTAATATTATTTCAAATCATATAAGTAATAGAAGATTAGACCAAAATGTTATATTATTCTTAGCTGAGTAAGTCTTTTGGTTTCAATAGTATTTTATTTATTTTCTAGGTTAGCTGTGTTCCATGCAGCGCTATGAAGTCCTATATTTGTGTGATATATTTTTTTATAATAGCTTTAGTGAGATACAATTCACATACCATACAATTCACCTGTTTAAAGTGGTTTTTAGTATAGTCACAGAGTTGTGCAGTCCTTACCACTGTTACTTTGAGAACATTTTCATAACTGCGAAAAGAAACCCCATATCCTTTTACAGTCACTTCCCATTTCTCCCCAAGCCCTCCAGCCCTAGGGAACCACTAATCTACTTTCTTTCTCTATGAATTTGCCTATTCTGGACCTTTCATATAAATGGAATCAAACAGTCTGTGTTCTTTTGTGACTGGCTTCTTTCACTTAGCATACCATTTCCAAGGTTTATCCATGTTGTAGTACATATCAATATTTTATTCCTCTTTAAGGCTAAATAATATTCCATTATATGAGTATTCCACATTTTGTTTATCCATTCATCAGCTGACAGACATTTGGGTTGTTTCCACTTTTGGGCTAGTATGGATAATGCTGCTATGAACATTTGTGTACAAGTTTTTGTGTGGACATATGTTTTCATTTCTTTGGGGTATATACCTATGAGTGGACTGCCAGAGTGTTTTCCAAATTCTGGCACCATTTTACATTCCCACTAGCAGTGCATAAGGGTTCTAATTTCTCCACATCCTTGCCAACACTTGTGATTATCTGTATTTTTATAGGATTATAGCTATCCTAGTGGGTGTGAAGTAGTGTCTCATTGTGGGTTTGATTTACATTTTCCTGATGGCTAAGGATATTCATCTTTTCATATGCTTATTGGTACATGACATATTCTTATATTTAATACAAGCTTCTTCTTGTCTGCCTTTCCAAAAAATTGTAGGTATCTAGCATGGATGCATTTCTCATTAATTAGATGTTTTGTGTTCATTGTATTTATATTTCTAGATTTAATTACTTAGAACTTCATTTTAGAGGCCCAACTAGTCTTGTCAAGTTGGACATTATAGCCAGTACGAAAAATGTGACGTCATAGAACCTTATTGTGTCACTATGTATAGTGATTTGTTTGATAATATCTTTTAAAAGTCCATGTGTTATTTTTGTTACAGTATTTCACTGGCCTTGAATGTGGACATAAATTTTGTATGCAGTGCTGGAGTGAATATTTAACTACCAAAATAATGGAGGAAGGCATGGGACAGGTAAAGCTGCCTGTTTATTTTTTTTGTTGCTATTTAATTTCCTCTGGTGTTTAGACAGTTGCATAAATATAGGTGAAGCATTCTGCATTATGAATTGCATGGGGAACTGTTTTCTAGATTAAAGCAACTAAAAGATAATTGAGTCTTTTTATTGTATTTACAATGTGGCATTCCAGTTAAAGATCCAGTCTAGGTAATGTTTTCTCAGTGGGCATTAATATTTGTAAAATCAGACTAAACTTGTTGGGCAATTCTGTCATCTCTTGCTTTTGCCTTTCAAGTTTTGGATTGAAAAACCAAATATGCAGGTCAGCAGTTCTAATTAGCTTATGGTGATAAACACATTCGTGCACATACATTTTTTTTTAACAGAAAAGGAATGGTTAAGATCTTGTGAATGTTAAGGTATCCTCAGAACCTAGCAAAGTGCCTGGCAATGGTAAGCATTCAGTAAATATTTGTTGATTGAAGACGTAGTTTAAATTTCAATCTTTTTCAGACTATTTCGTGCCCTGCTCATGGTTGTGATATCTTAGTGGATGACAACACAGTTATGTAAGTATTTTTGATAGATTCCGCATGTTGAATATTGGTTAGTTGGTTAAACCAAATTAATTTTCACTGAGCACCTTAAAGGAGGTGAAATTTTTAGTCTAAAGAGACTTTCTAATCTACATTCCTTTATAGTGCAAAAGCCTGTTTGTAACTTGGTTAAATGCTCGGTCACTATTCTAGTAAACTTGGCAATACCTGATAGCTACATTTCAGTAAACCTTGGAATTGGAGAATAGGATATGTCCGTGTGTCAGTTAAGGTCCTCTGGGAAGCAGATGCCAAGATAGGGTAAAAAAGGAGGGAGATTCATTGCAGGATAGCCTCTGTGTAGGATAAAGAGGAGGAGGAACAGGAGTGGACAGACCTTGATGCAGGTCTGATGCCTGTTAAAGGACAGAAAGAAGGGAGGAAAATTCAGTAGGAAGAGACTCAGACTATGATACAGCTGTGAGAGTCTCTGGCAGCCCTGTGGGGAACTTCATTGTATAGATTGCCCATAGAGGAATGCCTCAATGAACAGAAATGACCGGGCCCTGGTACCCTTACCATGCTCTGTCACTCACTGGGAGCTACCCAAGGGGAATGTGGCTTCAGCTGGAACTCTGCTACAAATCCCAGAGGCGTTGTAGCTGTGGATTGTTGGCTAACTACTCGTTTTGTGAAAAGTTCTCTTTTGAAGTGCGAAAGAAACTTGAAGAAACAAACATAGCTGGTTCCTGAACCTGGGATGAAGTCCCAAGTTGCTTAATTCTTGAGCCAGTGCTGTTTTTATAACCTCAGGCTACCTAATTGACTTCAGTCTAGGAGGATAAACAGATTGAGGGCCTGAACGATCCTCAAACAAATTGTATAATTAGTCCTGGATAATTGCCTATATAGAAAGGTATGTCTGTGTTTAAGCACTGGGATTTGAGGGTAACAAAAGTAAAGCCATGGCGTTAATGAGCAAAATTCTTAACCTAATAAAGCTATAAATTGACTTTAACCAGCACGGTTTATAAAGCTCACTGATTCCACTTTATTAACATCAACCTACTTTAGTTTACTAAACATATTTACTGTTGTCAGCTCTGTGTTAATACTGTTTCCTTCTTTCAGTAAATCTTCAATTATTGTTTTAAGCTAGCAAAAATAAGCCATGTGTCATCTTGAAGTACCACCATCCTTGCAGGTGTCTTTATCCTGTCCCCTGATACTTTCTGATTCTGTGTATTCTTTCATCAATATATCAATTTCATCAATACAGATTCGTCAGTACGTTTCATCAGTATAGGCTGCTGTATCTTTTTATCCATTCCACAAACATTTACTGCGAGTCTTATTATTATTATTAGCACATAAGCACAGGAGAACAAAAAAATTAAGATACATTTCCTTCCCCCAAGATGTTCATAATAATAAATAACTAAAATGCAGAGTTTTTTTTATATGTAAAGGTATGTACAAAATTACAGTTAGAAAGAAGCAAATTATTCCACCTGAAGAGTTTAGGGAGACTTTACTTAGGGAGTAAGATAAAAGGGGTAAAAATCTCGGTTGGGGGAGTGGAGGGAGTCATATTGGTTGAAGAAAGGATGCCAGTATTTTTTTACATAGGTCATGAACTTCTCTATTAAGTATTTTGTGGTGGCTAGAACACAGAGTAGCAGATTAGAGATGAGTCTGAAAAGAGTTTGATAGTTTATAATGAGTTTCATCAAAGAAGGTTGTTAATACCGTGATAATAAGATTTGCATTTTAGAAATACAACTTTGGTGGTATGGTGGAGGATAGTTTAGAGTGGATAATTTGATAGTGGATAGAGAGGATAGTTTGAGCAGTGGGTTGTAGTTAGAAGGCTGTTGTTTTATGAAATTTTATTTGGAGGGGAAATGGAAAAATATTTCTGACACATAAAACAAATATGGCTAATATTAGGGCTCTTACAAATCACTAAAAAGGAGATAATTCTATGGAAAGGACATGAACAGGCAGTTCACAGTGAAAGAAATTTTAAATGGTCATGAACATTAGCTATGTCTAGTTGAATAAATGTAAATCAAAATTAGATACTGCAACTTTTTAAAAAAGTTTTTGCATTTCAGATTGGTAAGGATTAAAGAATTTGGTAATATCTAATGAGTGTGAGAATATAGTACAATACGGAGTATAAACTGTTGCAACCTTTTTGTAATGTAGTTTGGCAATTTCTGCAGATTTTTTTGCTCTTTGGCCTTTCATCTAATAATCTCTTCACTTTAAATATGTCATTCTGCTGCTGTCTTGTCTCCGTTGTTTCTGATAAGGCAGCTATTAATTATCATTGTCCACTACTTGTGGCTTTCATGATTTGCTGTGTCTTTGGCTTAAGGCAGTTTGACTATGGTATATCCAGATGTGGCTCTCTGTGTGTTTATCTTCTTTGGGATTTCTTGAGCTTTTTGGATATGCATCCTGGTACATGCACAGAAAACTGAGAATATTCGTAAGAGAATTTTAATAGTGTTGTCAGTTAGGGGGGTTGAGGAATAGGAAGAGGGATTTCTATTTTTCACCTTGTATGGTTGTGTACTATTGGTATATATCTTCTGTTTTCTTTCTTAAATAAATAATTCCCTTCTTTTGGAATTTAAAAGGTTAGTTAATTAAATGATAGAACATGTTTTTTAAATGTCTAATCCTAAGGTCCAGTAACTGAAATGTACTTAAAATTCTTTTTTCTTAGCATGAAAAGAAACTGAATCCTTCCCAATCATGGTACTATCATTTTTTTAATTTCCAATTTGGTAGATTAAAAAATGATTTCTTGTTGTAATTCTAATGAAACTCATTTGGGTGTTGAATTGAAACAAACCCAATTCTTTCCTGAAGACATATTCCCCTATAACCCTCTCAAGTTGAAGCTAGCTTTTTTCCCCTATATACCTTATGGTCAGGGGGTGAAGTAATTGTCTCCCTCAGTCCCAAATGCTGTAATCAGACTGTTTGTCTACTTCAGTTTAAAATCCATAGATCCTTTGAAGTTTGTTATCCTGCTGTATCACAGTCCTTTGTGTTTTGTCTGTTTGACTTCTTGGTCACTCCCACTTAATTATTTGTAGTGCTGACATCTCCCTCACTTTTTTTTTCTCCCAAGGCTTACTGTCATCCAGGGTGTCATCAGTGCTCCTACATATAGTCTATTCTGTACCCTAGCCCTGAAGTTCTCAAATTTTGGTTCTCCAGCCAGCATCAACTAGTTACTTAAGAATGCATATTCTCAGGCCCAACTCTAGACTTACTGCATCAGAAACTCTGAGAATGGGGCCCAGCAATCTGAACAATATACTCTCCTAGTGTGGTACTCGTGTACACTTAAGTTTGAGAACCACTGCCATACCCTTTCATTTCCAGTAAAATCCCCTTCACCCCAACCCCCTACTCCCAAGGCCACCATTCTGGGCCTGCTCCACATCTACTCTAATTGACTTTGCAAAATCATCTTTTTCTGCCTCTTTCTGAAACACTGCTCCTCGGGGTTCTATCCAACCCACTATTTTTTCTCACTCTATACTCTCACCTTAGGCATACATTGGAAATTTCCAAATTTATATCTCCAGATGAACTTTCTTTTGAGCTTGGGACCGATATATCTCACTACGTGTCAGGCATCTTCATATGTATATTCCTCAGGCTTTATCTTCTCCAAGCCTCCTACCACCTCTACCACCACCAAACCCACTCATTCTTCTTGCTTCTCAGTATCAAAGAATGTTACCACTAGGTCTTAAAGACTTGCCTAAATTAGAAACCTTGATGATATCCCTAATTGATTTTTCTCCTGCATTTCCCAGAGTCATCCTGACCAAATTCTGTCAATTCCACATCCTAATTACCCTTAAATCCATCTATTTTTCTCTGTTCCTACTGCCATTAACCTGATCCAGGCCATCATCTTCTCTTAGCTGGGAATCTGCAATTGGCTTCTAAGTGATTCCCTTATACCCAGAACTTCCAATTGTTCTTCACAAATGACTTTCACTGTCCTGTATTGCTTACCTCTGCAGCTTCATCTTTTGCCTTACCTCTTCTCGCATTCTCTATTGTAGCCACATAGAACTTCGTTTCTTAAAAGTACTATACATTTTATTTGTATTTGATTTGGTTTGATTTTGTTTACTTTTTTCTCTGCCGTCTCCTGACTTTCTGACATGAAATACTCTTCCTGTTTTTCTCTTCAGTTCTCATTCTATTAGTCATTCTTCAGGCCTCAGTTTAGATTTTCATTTTGATTTGGGCAGACACCCTATGTGCTTCTTAGCTCTCCCATATTTCTGTTACCATACGCTTTTGTAATTGCTTCTATTTTTGTCTGTATTCTTCTTAGGCTATAAGCTGTATGACCCCAGGTATCCTATTTATGTTGAGTGAATCCTTTGCTTATTTCCGTTCAGGATGTGTGGCTCTACCCTTGGAAACACTACACTGAAAGTATTTATTCACTGATCTTTTGGTGCTTCCTTAGACTCTTAAATTGTTAAGAGTAGTGATTCAATGGATTCAACTCTTTATTTCTTAGCAACAGATATACAGTAGGCATGTATCCTTGAATAAGTAACTGGAAATACATTTTTCTCCCTTGCTTCCATAAGCATACGTCATCATTGCAAACTTCAGAGATTGATTTATGCTATGAAAACCATCAAGGCTGTTTGGCTAAGTGGGGCTTCCCTACACAGTGGTCTCATATAGTTACACTTGCAAAGTCAGGAAGGTAACAGTATACTTTGAGATTTTTCTTTGTCCCAAGATTTGTCCTTCATGCTTTTATGAGATTAATGAAAATTATTTCTCTAAATTATTTATCACTTGAGACCAAATAAATGTTCATCTGTTTCTGTTCATCCTTGCAGTTGATTAGTTTTTTTCTGTAGTTGTTTAGGGCCTAAATTCTTTTACTATATATAGCCTCTGTAGTAATCTTAGGATGATAAAGGTAAACTTGTATCTATTAAGTCTTTAAAGACCTTCAAGTAGTCTATTTAGTCTCATCTTGACTTATTGATAGTGTTAGCACACACCTGGAATTGTGATGTTCTAATTCAGCATTCTATGAGATGTATCTAAAAATTAGTATGATTTTTCATACTTTTTCATATATAGGGGTTTTTGAAACAGATAAGTAGAGATGATGACAGGAACTCATTGCCACTCACTTCTAGCAAGTTATGCCAAGTGCTTTTTAAAAGCTTTAACTGATACATAAAATTTTTAAAAAATGAATCTTAGGACCTTTCTATAGATAATGCATACTTCTATTGGCTAAGTCCCCATTTGTCTGAAAAAGGCAGAAATGTTCTTTTTAAAAATAGATTGTTTTAAATTAGATAATATAACTTAAATGCTATTTTTAATAGTTATTTCCTGTTCTGTCAACTTTAAGCAGTGTATCTTAAGTCCTTACTGTGTAAGGTGAGGAAACTGGAGACTCTACGCTGTTCTTTACCTTTATCTCTTCTACTTGTAATTTATATTAATTACTTTATATTGTCAACTTTATAGTTATTTTCTGTTCTGGAACAGATTCTTTCATGTTTTTTCAATAGATTTATTCACAAAATTGTAAACCAGTACTTTTATAATATTATAATGATATAAATATTACATAAAACCGGCTAGTTGAATGAATCCAGAGAGAAGTAAACGTAGTCCTCTAAGTCTGTGCTCTTCCAAGAAGAATATTCCAAACATCCAAGTCAGATGATTATTTTTTACATTTTATCAGTATCTCAAAAATCACAAGTGGGGTTGTGAAGCTGCCTAGACCCTTAAGTGAGGTCATGGTTTGTACCATCTGAGGCCGAAGACAAACTAAACTTTAATATGTGTATTAGTTATAGTACAGTAGAGCATCTCATCTTTTACAGTGCAAAAATGTCATTCTTATTTATTTATAACAGGCTCAATTTGCAATGTTTTGATTTTTATTTTACTTTTTTTATTAAGCTAAAATATATTCAGTAAAGTGTGTAAAGTACACTTTAACTTTAAAAAATATGTATCTGTTTCAGTTAACATAATGTCTTTGAGATATGTATATGTTGTTAAATACATTTGTATGTTTTTAGGTTTATTTGGTTGTTGTTTTTTGTTATTGCTGTATAGTATTTCATTCTCCTGATAGTAGACATTTGGAATTTTTTGGCTTGTTTGGTTTTATCTACTGTGAAAAAGCTACAAACAATATTCCTATATGTGTGTTTTTTTGGCGGACATGTGCTGATTTCTTTTGGGTATATACTCAGGAGTGAGATTTTTAGCTTTACTAGATACTGCCAAATGGTTTTCCAAAGTAGTTGTACCTGCACTCCTCCTAGTTATGTGCAACTGCTCTAGTCCTTGCCCACACTTACATCGCTAGACTTTTTAAATTTTATCTTTTCTGGTGGGCATATAAGGATATCTCATGGTTATAATTTGCAGTGTCCTGGTAGGTAATGATGTCAAACACCTTTCTATTAGCCATTTGGATATCCCTTTTTATGAAGTGCCCATTCAAGTCACTCGTCCATTCTTAAAATTTTGTTACCTTGTCTGTTTGTTAATTACTTTGTGAGAATTGTTTAAATGTTCTGATAAGTCTTTTGGTAGATAAATGTATTACAACTATGTTCCCCAATGTGGGGCTTCCCTTTTCTCTGTCAGTGATTTTTCATGAACAGAAGTTTTCATTTTAATGGTCTCTAATTCATCATTTTTTCCTGTTTGTGATTATTGCTACATAAGAATTCTTTGATTACCCCCAGGTTGTATTTATTTTTAAGGCACTCCACAGAGAGTTTATGGAGAATCCTTTGATAACATGTGACTTTAGGGTTGTATGTGTCGAGATGGAATAAATTGAATACCCCCTGTCATTTCTGCCCAATCAAACAGAAAAGCACTCCTTTAGTATTCCAGGTAGGAAATTTAGCACAAAAGCTACAGAACATTATCTGTTTTAAAATACATGCTTAAGGGATTGGAACTCAAGTTTGTACTGAAATAATTTCCTAATCTCATTGAAATGCAAAGTGAAATGATTTGTCAAGTTTTAGTTAATAAGGGAAAGTTTGTAGACAAGGAGTAAATTACTGAGAATTATTATTAATTTAAACTTTGGAAAATGTTTTTGAACTATAAATGTAAACTTACAAGATTGAAGGGAGGCAGAGAAGGATGTAGGAGGGGTGCATGAAGCTGATTGTGTAGGGCCTTAGAGGCCATTATAAGGTCTTTGGCTTTTATTCTAAGATAGAGCCATGAGAGGATTTTGAGCAGTGGAGTGACATGGTCAGAGAGCGTTGCTTTGACTGCTGGTGTTGAAAAGAGAGACCATCAGTAGGAGCAGAGAGATTCAGAGACTGTAACAATAATCCAGGTGAGAGATGATGGTCCTTCAATCCAGGAGGGTAGCAGAGGAGTTATGAGAAATGGTTGGATTTTGGATGTATTTTCAAGGTAGAGTCAGTTAGATATGTGCTGTAAGAGGAAGAGATGAGCCAGAGATGGCTGCAAGATCATTTGGACCTTTGATTGTGATGGAATGAATTCAGACAGTAATTAAATATTATATTTATTTTTAATGATTAGAAATTTGAGCAAAGATTTATTATAAAGATATTAATCACCTTGTCATAACCCTACAACTTAAATGCCCAACAGTAGGGGAAGATGGAATATGATGCAGCCGTTAAAAAAGTTTTGTGAATTATTTTAATGCATTGGAAAATACCTATAATAATGTTAGTGAAAAAAACTAGATATAAAATTATATGTAGTAAGTTCTCTGTTTAAAATTGTATATCATACATTTACAGAAAAAGAGGAACAGGTCCAGATTCATAAAAATATTCAATGGATATTCCTCTTGAGTGATAAAGTTACAGGTGATTTTTGTTTCCTTCTTTGTACTTGTCTGTAATTAGTATGTCAGGGAAAAAAACCTTTTTAAAGAAAAATATTTTATCAGTCCTAATTTGAAGCATAATATTGTTGTTTTACTCAAGATACTACATAAGCTTAAGGCATGGATTAGTACTTGGCATACTAAAAAAAAATCCTTGTGTTTAAAGTCATCTGGTTTCAAATCACAGCTCTCCGGTTATCTCATTTGTAAAAATGGAGAATTATCCCCAAACTCAAGGATTAAATGTATCTGACACTGTGCTCAGAATTTATAATAGGCTTTCAGTAGAAGTATTTTTGTTTACCGTCATAAAGAGCTGCCTTCCACTGTAAGAGTTGATATAATAACTATTTTCAACACAAGTGATGACAGGAGGTCTTTATCGAGAGAATTAGGTTATTAATAGCCAGGAGGACACTTGCCTTCTTGAGAGTGCTTATTCTCAAGGATGGGAGATCACTTTCTTTTTCTTCCTTATGACCAGACAAACTATAGCCTAATAATTAAGGCCTAATAACTATGGCTGACCTTTGTTCTTGTCAGTTATGCTTAGGTTAGAGTCAGCTATAAGAAATCATTAGGTTGTTACATCAGATGAGCTTTATCAATAATAGAAGTAAGGTGTTTTTGGGAATCAGGGCATCTTAGAGTATACAATTCAGTGACTTTTACTATATTGATAATGATGTGCAACCATCACCATTATCTAATTCCAGAACATTTTCATCACCTCTAACAGAAATCCCATATCCATTAAGCAGTCACTCCCCATTCCCTCCTCCCCCTAGACCCTGACAACTACTTACCTGTTTTCTGTCTATATACATTTGCCTATTCTGTACATTTCATTTAAACGGAGTCATACAATATGTGATTTTTTTGTGTCTGGCTTCTTTCACTTAATGTTTTTAAGGTTCGTTCATGTTGTAGCATGTATCAGTACTTCATTCCTCTTTATAGCTAAATAATATACCATTATATGGATATTCCATATTTTGTTTCTCCATCAGTTCTTGGACATGTGGGTTATTTCCACTTTTTATGGAAACATTTGTGTTATTGTTTGAACATTGGTTTGCAAGTTTTTTATTGAACAACTGTTTTTAATTCTCTTGGGTATATATACCCAGGAGTGGAATTGCTGGATCACATGGTAGTTCTGTGTTTAAATTTTGAGGAATTGCCAGATACACGAATTGTTTTTAAACCTCAGTTTCAGCATCTGTGACATGTGGAGGTTTACTCATTCAAAAAATTTTTATTGAACACTTTCTACAAGGGATCCTTTCATGGAGCTTATTGTTGTGGATAGGGGAGCAGGAAGGCAGATACTAAACAAATGATTATATAGATATCCGTCTAATTAAAATTATGACACATTACATAAAGGAGGGGTGTATAAGGTGCCATGAGAACTGAGAGGGGGTCTACATCTAGATTGGTGTGGGGGAGTAGTCAGAAAAGGCCTCCTTGAGTAACAGTGTATTTTAGCTGAGTGAAGTAAAGTAATAATAATACTAGTAGTAGTAGCATCTAGTATTTATTGAGTTCTTACTATTTGCCAGGCACTGTTTTAGTCTCATAACTCTATTCCTGCTGTCCATTTTACAGATTTAGTAAGATGAAAAATGAAGAGGTCAAAGAACTTACCCTCAGTTCGTAGCTAGTAACTTGTGAATCCAGTATTTAAACCTAGGCTGTCCCACCTCAGGGACCCACCATGATATTCTTCTCTTTCCTTTCCAAGGGAGGTAGCCCTATTCAAAAGTCTCTGAAGAAAGAATACAGGTGTGACAGGAGTACACTGAAAGTGGCACAGGACAGGGTAGGGTCTTGTGGAAGGAGAGCAGTGCGATTAGAAGCTCAAAAATTAGATGAGGCCAGATTGTACAAAACTTTCTTGTTCACTTAAAAGATTTTAATGCGGTTGGACTATGTGCTTGTTTGATATAGTTCTTACTGACTTTGTCAGTGGTTACTCTTTTTATGCTTTAACACTCTTTTCTTATAACACACTCACAGGAGTGTTTACCAATAAACTAATGAAACTTAAGCCTCAGGATTTTTCACTTTCAGGGCCTCCTGTGGTGAGTTCTAGGAATTATTTTGAATTATAGAGTATTCTAGGTGGACAAGGGAAGCCAGATTACAATCAGTAAGCATTTCTGGTAAATTACTAAGAGGTCTCAGAGGAAGAAGCCCTTCAAAATTATATATAGCAAAACCTGGATCCATTTCCTAACATTCCTGTAAATATCTCTTGTTTCACACACTGATTTTTGGGAGGGAGTCTAAGGAAAGGTGGCTGAGAATTGCTATCTTAAGGCAAAATATCAGAGTCATAGACTCTGAAAGGGGCCTACACTTGGCAATAGTTGGTAAGTCATTAGACTATAATACAAACTGGGTAAAAATAGAATATTTAGAGTATAAGAAACATGGAGGAAAACATTTAACAAAATAAAACTAGAGAAACTTTAAAATTGTTTTGATTACTACAGTTGCATTTGTTGATAGTCTATGTGCATTTTAGTATTTTCAATTTAGAGCAGTTTTTATAGCTATAGCATTGAAATTTTAGTGCATAAATGTGGAAAATACACTGGGCTGAAAACTTCCTAATAATTTTTATTATTGCTTTCAGGCGGCTGATCACAGATTCAAAAGTTAAATTAAAGTATCAGCATTTAATAACAAATAGCTTTGTAGAGGTAAGTGATATTTCTCTTAAGTTTTCTTCTTTTAATAGAAGGAATTCTGTTTATCAATAGAAATACTAGTTTTTCTTATGTAAAATACTCTAGACAGTAACAAACACCTTTGCCATAACGTTTGGGTTATGGACTTTATTTATGAAACATACCAAAACACCTTTATTCTCAAAGGAATGTGACAAACCAATAAGTAGATGTCTTTTTATAGATCTTGAACTTTGATAAAATTGTTTTTACAGAATTCTTCCTTTATTCCTCTTTTCCCTAGAGAGAGTTGTAGCTGATTATTAATGATGTCCTGTTTAGTTGTTTGGCGCTCTAACTTTGCTATATCTCTGCTTGTTTTAGCTTCCATTACCAATAAACTTTGTTAATGAAGGATGCTGTAGTTATTTTTTAAAATTTTTTAAAATTTTTAGGCTGATCATTTTTATTTTTATTTATATTTATTTTTTCTGCTTTTTCTCCCCAAATCCTCCCAGTACATAGTTGCGTATTTTTAGTTGTGGGTCTTTCTAGTTGTGGCATGTGGGATGCTGCCTCAGCGTGGCCTGACGAGCGGTGCCATGTCTGCGCCAAGGATTCGAACCGGTGAAACCCTAGCCGCCAAAGCGGAGCGCACGAACTTAATCACTCAGCCACAGGTCCAGCCCCCAGGGTTATTTGTTTTTATCAAATGTCTCTCTTTCATCAGAACAGAGGTCAGCAAACTATGGCGTGCCTGTTTTTGTAAATAAAGATTTATTTGAACATGCCCATTTGTTCTATGAATGCTTTTGTGCAACAGTGGCAGAGTTGAGTAGCTGCTAGAGAGGCTATTATGGCCCACTAAGCCAAAAATCTTTACTCTCTGGCTCTTTGCAGAAGTTTCCCAGACCCTGTGTAAGAGCATCAGGTTAACATGGCATTTTAGTTCTAGAAAGTAATTTTTATTTTTATTAGAGATGAAACTGAAGATCGGATCTTTTGGAAAACAGTATGTTTCAGGAATAGCATATTTTTTGAAATGGTCAATAAACTTGAATTCTGGTGCAGAGTATTACTTGAGCCATGTTTTGTTCCATCATAAAAATACTTCGAAAGTTATTTTGAACTTCTTCAAAGGTTTTGAAGAATCTAAAATGCAATCTTTACTGTGATTTAGGAGCTTGTTTTTGTTCTTAGCAGAGGTTTTTGTGGTCAAAGCTAGAAATTACATGTATATCCTTTAGCTTGTTTCAAACTATTCTGGAGCATGTAAACACTTTCCCTGAGTTAGGAACATATCTTATTTTCTTGTATCTTTGAAAATTGACTTAAAATAAACCATAAATAAATTGATGATTATTAGTGATCACATAATGGGTAATTATTTTGAAGTTTCTCGGTGGGATTTTGAAGCCAGAACAAGAGGTGGTTCATATAGTCTATGAAACCAAGTCTTCAAGGGATCTATAATCTTGAAAAAACGGTACATCCAAAAGCATTTCTATAAGTATTGGTGGCAGGTTTTTATGTGCTTGTGTCACCACCTGCCCTTTGCCCCTTGATCTAGGGAAGCAATGTAAATAACTGCTTGGTATGCTAGGAAATCTTGCATCATGACTTAATTTGCTGTTATTTTTTATTTTTTTTAACTTGTGTTTCAGTGCAATCGACTGTTAAAGTGGTGTCCTGCCCCCGATTGCCACCATGTTGTTAAAGTCCAATATCCTGATGCTAAACCTGTTCGCTGCAAGTGTGGGCGCCAGTTTTGGTAAGCAAGTGATTTCCTAAATTAGAATAATGTTCATAGCTTTTCTTTATTCTTAGTAGTAAAATAGTAGAAAAAATTTTTACCTCAGGTGGGGAGATGGGTGATATTGATTTAAAATAGCATATATTTCTTTTTCAAAGATTTTATTTTTCCTTTTTCTCCCCAAAGCCCCCCCAGTACATAGTTGTGTATTTTTAGTTGTGGTTCCTTCTTCTTGTGGCACGTGGGATGCTGCCTCAGCATGGCTTGATGAGTGGTGTCGTGTCCACGCCCAGGATTTGAACTGGTGAAACCCTGGGCCACTGAAGCAGAGCGCATGAACTTAACCACTCGGCCACAGGGTCGGCCCCCAAAAATAGTGTATATTTCTTTTAAATAAGAATTAGATTAAAATGTTGCTTCTTAAATAATTTTTCCTCTTTCCTTGTTGCTCTAACTTTTGGATATATTTTCTTATGAGAAGAAAAGTGCAGCTATAGTCACTTTTTCTTTTGTGCTCCACTAGAATTTATATGGGAGCAACCTTACAGATAGGAGACAAGAAGAATTTAGTTCTCTCATTTCTGATTAACTGCTTAATTTGTCAAATTATGTTTGGTTCCTTTGTTGGCTCTTGCTCTGTTTTCAAGTTATCTCTTAGGAAATAATAAACACAGTTAACATTTTTTTAAAAATTTCCCAGGGCTGGCCCTGTGGCCAAGTGGTTAAGTTCGCACACTCTGCTTCGGTGGCCCAGGCTTTTGCTGGTTTGGATCCTGGGTGCAGACATGGCACTGCTCATCAGGCCATGCTGAGGTAGCATCCCACATAGCATATAACCAGAGGCACTCTCACAACTAGAATATACAACTATGTGCTGGGGGACTTTGGGGAGAAGGAAAAAAAAAAAAGATTGGCAACAGTTGTTAGCTCAGGTGCCAATCTTAAAAAAAAAAAATTCACTTAAAAAAAATTTCCTTTGCTCTGAAAGTTTTATCTTACTCCTAGAAGGAAAATGTGCAAATAAATTTGGAAAGATAAAACCTGGTTGATTAGGTGTGCTTTTTAACTAAGGGATTTTTTCTGGCTTCTCTGGTCCCAGCTTTCTTGGTAAACCTGGGTTCTGGAGTTCTGTAGCAGACTTTGAATTCTAGATTTGCCTTAACAGGAATTTCCAGGATTATATATTAGAACGTTAAAATGGTCTTCCATTCCTTTGTGGATGTCTTAGGAATAAGAGGCCAGTCAAGTGAAGGGCCCCTTGAGCTAGCAAATAGATATTTTATTGGTATTCCGTACCATTCTTTTTTTCTCCGAACAGGTAGAATTAGACTTACACATCATTAATACTAGATATTTCCCAAAAGAGCAGATAAACTCAGAGATTAAATATGTGTAAAATACATACTATTTTGGTGAAAGTTAAATATGTATTGTTTCAGTTTACCCTGTAGACAGGGGCTGGAGTCTGATTCCATACCAACTTTCAAATATACTTTTTGTATGAACTATTTTGAATACAAACTAAAGTATAGAGAATAACAGCAATGAATATTTACGTAGCTACAACCCAGCTTAATCAAAATCAGGATTTTGTTTGTTCTTATTAAGAAATAAAACATGACAGAGACATTTGAAGCCTCTTGGTTCCCGTCTTCATCCCATTCCCCATCTTCTCTTCTAGAAGTAACCATTATCCTGACTTGATTAGCTAATTAATCAGCCATCCCATGGTTATATTTTCATAAGCATTTGTGTGTTTTCTTAATTTATACTTTTTAAACAAATGTTGTATATACCAGGTGCCTGGGAAACAGAAAGGCGTTAGCAGTTAATATATTCTTAGAGAATATTTAGTCACGCTCTTTAATACCTTGTTTGATACAATCATGCAAAGATGTGTTTGCTTCCTGCATATTGCTTACTGTATTAGTACTAAATTATATAATTACCCTACAAAGTCAGACTTTCACTCTTCATTTGAGGTGTTAAGTAAAAGATTTAATATATGCTGATGAAGCATTGGTTGAAATTTAAGTTCAAATTAGTGAAAATGATTTCAGTTTGGTTTCAATTAGAGAATGATTGCAGCAAGCAACTATACGTATTAAAAACTGTCAGAAAAATACAGATCTGGCTCAATTGATTTTTTTGTCTTAACAGTTTGGTAGCTGTTTAGATAGTTATTTACTATGAAATTGTCATCATAGCATGTCTTCATACTTATAGTCATTCTTCATTTCTCACACACACACCCAATACATGCTGATCCTAATACTAAATTCTAAATAATTTACTGTAGACTAAAGTAGACGTGGTTCCTGCCTTTGTATTTGCCACACTAGAAACCGGTGAATGTACTGAGGAACTATAAAGCATGAAATGGTTTGTTTGTTTACTTACTTACAGTAGGTAGGACTTAATTCTTTTAACTCTTGTCTTGCTTAACAGCTTTAACTGTGGAGAAAATTGGCATGATCCTGTTAAATGTAAGGTGAGTTCGTCTGGCATTTTCATTTTTAAATAATGTATAGTAGAGCACTTCTAAGACTTGATGACTGAAAACCATACCCCACAATTTTGTTATTTATCCATTGGGAGATAGATTTGATTTTGCACAGGATCATTGCAAGTATTCAGAGAGCATTCCTTAGGAATAAGTCAGCTCCTGATTATTAGGACACGGATGGTTATGGTACCTCCTTTGGCAGGCTTTGTAATAGCTAAGGGGAAAGACACACCTTGGACCTGGGCTTCCCATCAAGCTGTAGGTTTCCCACTCAGGTTTAGCCAAAGAAAGCCCTCCTTTGATTGATTTTGTGTTACTGGATATGAGAATTACTGGATTTCCCTGGTTTAAAAGGAAGTAAATCCAATGCTAATCTTGTCCTTTGGCTTTTACATTTAAGCTTTACTCTATTTAAATGTTGAAGTAATTTGCTGTCCTTTTTCTTAAGTTTTTTGTTGTACCCTAACAGTTGTTGTTTTCAAACAGTGGTTGAAGAAGTGGATTAAAAAGTGTGATGATGACAGTGAAACCTCTAATTGGATTGCAGCCAACACAAAGGTTGGTATTTTCCCTCAGTAGACTCTTCGTAATGAAACTGATAAGGATAGATGCATCAGCATTAAGTTTACCTAGTTAAGGCTCGTTTTACCTTTTTCTCAATTAAGGCTTTTTTCCCCCAAAATGATTGCTTATTAATAAATTTCCTTTATTTTCATTTTGAGTTTATTTTGTTGAGTATTACACTGCAGTATGCATAGTACTCTGCTTTAGAAGTTTTCTTCTGTTGGAAAAAAGCATTAATTTCCTATAGAAGAAAAAGCTGTTAGTTTTTCTACCCTGTGGTTTGATAATGCCTTTTCAGATTGTTCTTGGCTGTTTTTTAATATACAGATGTATTGTAGGGTTTACTCTACCTATCTTGGTTTTATTAGGCTAATTTACATTTCTGTCTTTAAAAATCTCCAGGGTTTTAAGGAGTCATTCTTTAGAGCAGTATTTAAGTAACTGAGTAACTATTTTTATGTAACGAACTGGGCTTAACAAGTTTAACATGTTAAACTTCTAAAATATGATTTGTTAAGAGACTTGACTCCTGAGAAATAGAAGTTTTAGGGTAATATGGGTATCTCTTGGTTTTGGGAGGTTTTTTTTTTGATGATACTAGTTTCAAAATTCAGTCTCTTTATGACTGTGAACCACTTCTTTAACTCTAGGTGTCTTACAAATACAGTAATCTTGAGCACCTTTCTTTTCTGTCACTAAGTAATAAGCAAGCATTTGAATCCTGACTGTGTAACTCAGCCAGTCTCTTAATAGAAAATTATATAAATATCCAATCTTTATTTAATTCCGTCTTATATCCTATTCATATAGGAAGTGACTTGGTTGATGAATGATGGGGTAATTCATGGGCTGTTCATTTTTAGTATTGTCTTTTACATGTGAAGATGATGCTCCAAATAATACTGAGTTGTTTGACCAGTGTTAGTTATAGCTTTGCACTGTTCCATTGATGACTCAGTCACAGGATGATGACAAAAATAAGGAGTTCTTAAACAATGAAGGCCAACACACAATTTTATGCCTTAGTACCCTGCTCTACCCAAAAAGATTAAAACATAATGAAACAGTGAGTTCTGTCACATAGAACAAATGCCCACATCTTTGAGGAATGTTATGATTGAAATGAATATTTTTGTGCTCTCTAAAATCATCAAGATAAACATAACTCATGTCACTCAAGAAACCTTACTGTAATGTCAGGAAGTGATTACTTTTGTTATTTAAAAAAATTTCCTGGCCAAGCATTCCTTGTTGAAAATTGAAGATTTCCCCACCAGGTGTGTTCATGTAAGTCCCACAATCCTTAAATATGCTCTGTAAAACTACAGTTTAGGATAGGGCAGTTCTATTTTCACTAAGTAGTTTGATTTAAACTGTAGCCCTCTTTCTGCACCCAGAGAAATCCCCCTGCACTCTAAAACCCCAGGGTGTTTAAAATAGGGAGCATAGACTTGACGTGTTTGAATTTGCTTAGAATTATTAAGGTAGATTATTAAGGAAGAAAGGCAATTTGTGGTAACAAATTTATCTACTTGGTAGTTTTGAGATGAAACTGAAGAATTTTTTTCTTGAGAGGTTTCAGAAGCTTTATGAATGTTATTAGCTCCTTTAACAGTTTTGCAGATTGTCACTGGTATCTTACTATATTGAGAGCTTAATACTGTTTGGTTAATTATAACCAAGAAATGTAGAATGAAACAGATATTTTAGGTCTAGAATTTGCTTCTTTGGGGAAAAAAAGTAAAATTTCTTATGTGAGTGATTTAAAAAATTTGATATAAGATTTATAATTAAAATTGCCTTATTGAGCTGTTTAAAATTACCATAGTTTATGGGCAGTGTAGTCTGTTTCGCAATGATCAAATTGTACAAATAAGATAATGGGTGATTCGTGGGAGTTACATCAAACACAAATACAGCAAAAATACAAGCTTTACACCTTATTTATAGTTTCCTTAAAAATAATGAGTTTGGGGGGCTGGCACCGTGGCCGAGTGGTTAAGTTTGCGCCCTCCGCTGCAGGCGGCCCAGTGTTTCGTTGGTTCGAATCCTGGGCGCGGACATGGCACTGCTCATCAAGCCACACTGAGGCAGCGTCCCACATGCCACAACTAGAAGGACCCACAACGAAGAATATACAACTATGTACCAGGGGGCTTTGGGGAGAAAAAGGAAAGAATAAAATCTTTAAAAAAAATAATAATGAGTTTGGTTTTCTAGATTTTTTGAAAGACAAAAACGGTAGTCCTGCAAGGTAATAACTTTGGTTTGCTAGCAACCAAGAAAATGCTAGACTTGGGAAAAAAATATGATCCATGTAGCGCAGTTGTAAATGGACTGCAATGAGAAGAATTTAAAATGAGAAAATTTAGCGGAAGAAAGTTGAGAAATCCAGTAATCACAAAAAGAATTTACCAGTCCTGCTTGTTTGACTCTTAAGGCCAAATCGCTTGGATTTGAATCCTTACTGTACCATTTGCTACCTGTGTGACCTTGGACTAGTTTCTTTGTTATTTTTCTCTCCCTTAGTTTATTCATCTGACAAGTGGAAATAGGAATAGCACCAGTATAAGGATTATGAGTTAATGCATATAAAACACTGAAAACAGTGTGTGGGATACAGGAAGTACTCAATAATTATTTCTTAGAGAGTATATTATATTTACATGAATAAAATGTCTTACCTCCCATGAAACTATTATTAGTACATGTACTTAAGTATTTTTATCCCCCAACCCCACTAAAACAAATTCTTGAATTGTTGTACATCTTAAAAGCCAATTATAATGATAACAGCTGTTTTTTTAAAAAATTTTTAATTTATTTTTTTATTGAGGTTATGATATTTTACAACCTTGTGAAATTTCAGTTGTACATTATTATTTGTCAGTCATATTATAGGTGCACCACTTCACCCTTTGTGCCCATCCCCCACTCCCTTTCCCCTGGTAACCACTAATCTATTCTCTTTGTCCATGTGAATTACAGCTCATTTTTAATAGTAGTTATTAAGTGTTTGACACTGTTCCAAGTGCTCTGCATGTATTAATCACAGTAAATGTGGTATTCAAAAATAAACCAAATCTAGAACTTGCTTTTCCTCAGTGGTAGTCATACAACCTAGTGTAGCATTGACACCAACTTTATAGTTTCTCTTCATAGGAATGTCCCAAATGCCATGTCACAATTGAAAAGGATGGCGGTTGTAATCACATGGTCTGTCGTAACCAGAACTGTAAAGCAGAGTTTTGCTGGGTGTGCCTTGGCCCTTGGGAACCACATGGATCTGCCTGGTAGGTTGGGGAAGTGAAGGGAAGATTATGTTCACATGAGTAAGTATGTGATATATGCTGTGTATTGAGAATAAGGTTTCTATCTCATGGAAATCACCATCTAACTTGGGAGCTAGATAAATGGATAACAGTGTGTGATCAGTGTTAGAATTATATGCAAGATATCCAGAGATAGGGATTAATTAGGCATATTTCACAGTGGAGGTAACAGTTGAGATGAACTTTGAGGACTAAAAGTGGTAGGAAAAACATTCAGGGCAAAAGGAGTAGCGTGAACACAAAGGTAGAGTGATATGAGAGTACATGACTTATTCAGAGAAGAGTTGGATTGTCTAATGTCTCTCTAGGCAATAGTTGAAAACTAGAGACTGTTGGCAAAACCCAACATGCAGTTGTGTTTTACTTACCCTGCACACAATTAGACAAAAAAATTGTCTCAAACTTTAAGAATCAGAAAATTGCCCAACGCAATCCAGATTTTTAGCTTCTTTTCGAAGAATAGAAACTTCATTTTCTGCACTTCTGCTTGGCAGGAATCACCTGGAATTGATTAGTAGCCCTTTAAATGGGGCCTTTACTTTCCAGTTTGATATGTTTCCCTAAGACTGGAAGCTTAATGGCATTTGCATGTATCCTAATGATACCAGTCACATTTAGCAGAGTTTTATACCTTTGTTACATGCATATTTCTTACCAATTTGGGAAAATGCAAATTAGGAGGAAGATGCCTTGAGTTTTGGGAAAAACAGGAGCTAGCACATCTCCTGGTGAAGTGAAAATATTTCTGAGTGTTATAATAAACAAATGGTGCCTTTCACTAATTTGTGTTACCTGCTTGTCAGCTATTGGCATTTGAGTTTGTGGCCCTTCATAAGTTGTGGGGAATAGGAAAAGAGAAAGTAGACTGCGACTTAAAGTAGTTTTGACATTATCAGCAGGATTTTAAATGGAGAGTGACATGATTAGATCTATAATTTAGGTGAGAAGGCTCTGTATTATGTGCTTTACATACATCATCTCATAATTGTGGTTGCTTTGTAGATAGTGGAAGGGAGGGGAAGAAATTGTAGGTTCAAGACAAGATGAGGAGGATGTGAACTTAAGACACTGTCAAGTCTTCCTTTTTAGTTTCATTGGAACTTCCATTAGTTTCATTAGTTAGAAGAATAGTAAGAGTGATTACTTGTCTGAACCAGGTAAAAATTAATTGGTTAAGTGGAAGTAGAGAAAGTGATTTTGGCAGTGTCACAGCCAAGGAAGGGTGTTTGGGGTTTAGCCACACAGGTACTCTAGATTTTGAGAAGGCAAACTGGAGGATTAGTGTGTTACCAGAAACTAAATTCACTCTAATGTGTTTAAATAAGCCTAGTGAAGGTAAGAGGGGATGGGGAAGAAGAGCTATTAAAGACATTTTTTTTTGTGTAAGGAAATCTCTGATCACAACTCAGTGTTGCTTGTGTCTTGCATTTACCCATGGCTAACACTGCAAATGAATCATGGTATGCTTCTTGTTTAAATCTGAAAATGCCTCAGAACCTTCAAAATAGGATACCAGGTAGCACCATCAGTCATCTGAGTTAGAGATATAGATGAATCCTGTTGCTTTCCTGGGCCTTAAAATCCTTCATAATGTTGGTAGAGTAAAGCCCGGAATGAGTTGAGGCTTAAATATCTAAAAAATATCAAAAAGAAAAGTTTTAAGGATATATCAGATAGGAAGAAGTAGTGTTAGTAGTTGACAGGAAGAGAGCAAGGAGAGGTGATCTTTGGGCTAAGTGGAGTAGAGTAATTATTGGTAAGAGAGGATTATAGCCCAACCTAGGGGGAAGTTAATAAGTCTCCTGACCTAGGTCAATTGTGGTCTGGGTTACTTTAAAAACTTTAAGATGAGATCAGTGAGCCATTGTTGGTTATTTCTGAGTAATTATGTAGAATAGCTACCAAAGACTGGAAGCAGACAAAATGTAATCTCAGATTTCCAAAATTTGTGGTGGATTTCACAAACTACTTATGAACCTCATAACTTAATTTTTCTCTTACGTGAAATCCCATAATCAAATGGTATTATTAGCATGATGGATTAGGGAGCATTTTGTAGATCTCAGCAAGGTATTTCAATATGGACTGAGAAGTTTGTGGTCTAGGCTGTGAATACAGACAGGGATATTTGGGATTAATTGAATGACCATTTCTTGGAGTACAGATAATAGGTTTATGTCTTCCTAATGGAATCCTGTAAAGGTTTGCTAAAAGGTTTTGTCCTCATCTTTTTTTATTTACGGAAACTGTATACTGCTTTTCTGGTCAGTTTTATTGATGACTTTCTTGAACTAATGTGAGAATCTTGCATTCATTTTGGAGTAACATCAAAGAGGGATATTGAATACATAGCCATTAAAATCCTGAAGAACTTAAGCTGGAACAGTGGATCCAGTTTAACAAGATGTAAATTAAATTCAAAATTCTTCCTTTAGTTCTAAAAATATTACTGTTTAAAGATTCTGAAGACATGGCAACAGCATGTGAACAATATACTCACTAGTTAAGAGCATGAGCCTCATATGACAGACAGTTATAAGTTTAATTCCCAGCTCTGAAACTTTAGTTATGTGACCTTAAGTATGTTGCTTGTCTTCTCAAAACATAGTTCTTCATCTGCTCAATGAGGATAATAATAATACATATTTCATAAGGTGATTGAGGGGATTAAATGTGAAAGTACCTTTAAAGTCCTTAGTAAATGCGTGGTGTGTAGTAAGCACTCAGTAAATACCAGCTGCTCCCATAATGTAGGCTCCCATAAAAGATGTAGAGTAATCGGGATAAGGGAAGTGCCAGTCCTAATCATCTCCATTCTGAGCTGACTTCTGGGGGGCAGGTTTCCCTCTCTCCTCATTTAGTATATCTTTCAGTTTTCAGTGACTCTTATAAACTGTAGTAGCATGTAAAGCACATAGCACAGCATCTATTACATAGTAGCCCATCAACATTGGTTCTCTTTGGTTTATAAAAGAGAAATAAGAAAGTGATTTACTCTGGAAAAATTGGGAATATTTGGCCTAAATTACAGACAGCCTAAGATATGAGATGATCTCATTCTTCAAAAATTGAGTTAGAACTTCAAACTACAGTCAGAAATGGAAGTTCTAGAATGACAGTGTTTTCTAATGATTATAGGTGAGCTGATTTGGAATGGACTACTTCAGGAGACCAGGAATTCCCTCTTAGTAGATAGAGAACTGATACACTCTCTTAGAGAGGATTCAAGCACTAGGTGTGGATTAGACTCCGCAACACTTTGAGTTCCTTTCAGTCTGGTAATTCTGTCGTTGTAATGGTAGAACCCTGGGTGTTTTAACACCTCAGTGTATCTTTGTAAAGGAGAATATTGATTTTAGAAAATCTCTGAATCCAGGCTGATATTCTGTGATTTGATCCCGTTTCATTGATTTATGCGCTTTATGGAATCCTCTTAATTTACTTTAAGGTACAACTGTAACCGCTATAATGAGGATGATGCAAAGGCAGCAAGAGACGCACAGGAGGTAAGTATATTTATTTTCGGGTAACAGTTGAACAGGAATAAGCTAGCAGAAGTTTTCAATTCTGAAAAATTTGTGGAAAGACACTTCAGTAAATACTGGGTACCCGTGTACATTTAGAAGGAGAACCTTATCCGAAATGCATATCAGGAGCATTCCTGTTTATGGATTTGTTTGCTTTTTTTTGATTAATCTAGTCGTGTAGAAATTTCAGGTTTCAGTAGTCTTGGTGTCCAGATTTTCCCTCCCAGCAAGGAGACTAGAGAACAGTATTTGTTAAATAGCTCTGCTGCTATTTGTGTGCAGTCTCACTTATTTTTAATTCTTTATTATTATTTTTTAAACTTCATTGTTCATCAAGAAGCTCTAATGGTTATAGGTGAGCTGATTTGGAATGGACTCCCTCAGGAGACGGGGAATTCCTGGTTACTGGATAGGAAACTACCCCACTATTATAATAGAAGGGATTCAAACACTAGGTGTAGATAAGATTCAACACCTTGAGTTTCTTTCAGCCTCCTGATTCTATCATAATTGTAGAATCCTGGAATTTCATTATTCCTTAAATTCATCCATTCCATATCAAAATTCCCTATTTGTTCCCAAAATACTCCTTTCAAATGAGTTTCCTTACTAGGATGCAATTCAAAACATCTGTGTTTTATTGTTTCACTTTTTTAAACATTCCTTTAAATTTTATTACTAATTAAAAATACCATAAATACAAAAGAATATCTATAATCTAGTCTGTCATACTGTTAGAAGTGAAAGTTCTGTCTCACTTTTTTTAAAAGACTGGGAAACTGTATTTTGTATTATATAATTGATGAGTGGTGGTGTTTCACAGACTTTCTTTTAAAAGGAAAAAAATCCCTACAAATTCCAATATAGATTTATATTACATTCATTGTAATATTACTTAAATATGTTTAAACTTAAAACCAGCTGTAACTCTTATGCTCTTATACAATTATACAACCAAACAAAGAGTACTACAAAACCACTGAAACTGGGGCTGACCCTGTGGCCAAGTGGTTAAGTTTGCACACTCCACTTTGCTGGCCCGGGGTTTGCCGGTTCAGATCCTGGGTGCAGACCTACACACCACTCATCAGGTCATGCTGTGGCAGGTGACCCACATAGAAGAACAAGAATGACTTACAACTAGGATATACAGCTATGTACTGGGGCTTCGGGGAGAAAAAATAAAAAACAGTGAAACTCAAGTAAAATTATTTGACAGTTAAGTTTGCTGAAGTTACTGTTGATAGACTGCTGTGTGGCTGGGTTTTTAAAAATTAGTGTTACTATACTACTTAGTGCCATGTGATAATTTGTTCTCCCATCAGTTTTCTTTATCTCATCTATTGCAAACCTTCATTCCTACAGTGCATCATGATTTGATTTGATCAGAGCTTAGTATTGATGTATTCTATCACTTTTTTTCTCATCAGCCTGATACAGTTAAAGTAATACTGCTTGATGCCAATTTTAGCCATTTCACAAATGTAAGACCTGAAATAAAACTTTAGTTCTCGGTTATAAGTTCGTTCGGATGATCTTGAGTATTTGTGTTTTCTTTAGGTTATCATGAGATCTTTAAATATTTCAAAATTCCATGGTCTTTTTAGACCAGATTATTTAGCACCCCTATCCTACTCCATTTAGTATCCTCAGACTCCAATTTGAGATACAGTGCCCCATGTAATTTTGATATAAGTTGTACAATGACAGTCATGCTTTTCCAGCCTACCATTTGGACTTGATTCTACTGTTGCATTTTTTATTTAGCTCAGTTTATCATTGCATCTTCTTCTGTTGTCTTTTTGAAATCTTAGTCTTTCTTTTCCTTAAGGCTTTCTGCTTCTAAGTAATCACGTTTATCTTAAATCCTATTGAAGAGAACATAAATTTTCCTAAAATTTTCTTCTAATTTTGAAAATAGTTTTTTTGAGTTCATAGAGAAATGTTCTTTTTCTCTTATGCAACATTATATTTTTCCTAATTATCATGGTACGCTTTTAGTTTTTACTTACGCTGAATGAAGAGTAATCTAGCTGAATCTAGCCAGATACAGTATTTGCCAAGAGAGAAAGTATGTGGGTTATCTTGGCCTCATCTAGTCTTCCTTTGGGTGCTGGTGGATCCTTTTCTGAGATCTACAGGGAGGGTGGATTATTGCGCACAGCTTCTAAGCCAGTTTCTAATGTCTACATTCTAGACGCTAGAATGCTTTGTTTTTCTGGTTCACATCTGTTGGACTAAACTAGAATCCTTTGATCCCCTGGGTGTACAAGGAAAGGTTTCATATGAATGTCTTTATTTGTTTATTTAGTGGGAGCCATGCCTCCCAGAATGGAGCACACCATTGCATGCCTCTCTGGCCTCTTCTTTCCTCCCTTCCGTGTCTTCCATACTCTGGCCTAGTGTTTATTGGGAGTTGTAGCCTTAAAAAGTACTGGAAGATTGGCGCACAGTCCAGACAGAACATAAATGATACTTTGAGTGCCTTCTACTTGTGTTGTAGAAAATTATTGACTTAATATAGTATGCCACAGTGCTGACACTGGTGGGCATTTGAATTCTCTTATCTTCTAGACGAAGACTCAGGACATGTTTTCTGTCAAGGGCCAGATAGTAAATCTTTTCAGCATTGTAGACTATATGGTCTGCTCTTGTGCTGTTCACCTAGCCATAGACTTAAGTGAGTGGGCATGACAGTGTTCCAAATTATTAACTTTATTTATAAAAACAGGCAGCAGCTGGATTTGGCTCACAGGCTGGAGTTTGCCTACCCCTCCCTGTTCTAAGCAGTTAGGTTTGTTGTTCTGGTTTTTTCCCCCCCAAAGTGTATTCAGGCGACTGATTGCATTTCTCAGTCCAGATTCTAGCATTTGATGAAAAAGTTGGTCTTATTTGCAGTGGTGGTATGGGTTTGCTATCATGTTGAATTTTAGAGGATTTTAGTGAGAAGCTGTTTCAGAATTGTTGGTCACATTAACTCATGTCCTCTAACATCATATTTTAATATGGTAATTTAGGTTTTCCATTTCATCTTGGGAATTTGACAGGCTTGAAAATATTAGTGCTTTTTGGGGCAATGAAATGCCAAGCAGATTATTTTCCACATACATGTTTAGATAGAATTGGCATAACTTTTAGATTATTAATATATATCATCTATTGATGATTAGATATAATTGTCATTGTATTTATAATTGGCATAGTTTTCCAGCATGTAAGCACTGATTTGATACCTAACTAACTCTTGAAATAATATGGCTTGTGTAGGTTTTTTGAGATGTTTTAATGTTGTATGATACTGGATCATTTGATTGGCTAATTGTGTGGTTTAGAGTTAGTATTTCTAAGCAAGAGACCAACCGTAGGGCCTAGAAGTCTCCGTGCTGTTTATAGGCTTTAAGGCATGAGGTGGAGAAGAAGGGGGTGATAGTAAAAGAAAAGAAATATGTATGTGTGGTAAAGAACTCTTTCATAGTGGTTGCATTTAATAAGCATTTATTAATCATTTTCTGTATATTTAGTACTAGAGATAACAAGATTACTTTTTTAAAAGTATATCTCCTCTAGAGATTTACAGTGTAATTGGCGAGACCTATGTGCATTATTTTTGCATGTAATAAATCATAGAAAAAACTCTAGGCTAGATAGCATATTGTTTCTTTGGTAATTCTTCATATGTCTTTATAATACTCTTTTATATAACTGCAATACCATTATTATGTTTGTGTATATATATTTATTATATATTATAGCATATTATATATATTATTTTATAATTATACTATATACATTTATATTTTTAAAGCAATACTTTGTTAATATCATCAATTATCCAGTGTTCAAATGTCCCCATTTATCTCATAAATTTTCTTTTATAGTTGGTTCAAATCAGGATCCACACAGGTCCACAAATTGGATTTGATTGATATCTCTTGAGTCTCCTCTAATTTATAGGTCCGTCCTTCCTTTTTTTCCCCCCCTTGCCATTTATTTGTTGAGGAAACTAAGCCATTTTGTCCTGTAGTTTTCCATATTGTGGGTTTTGCTGATTGCAACTCCCTGGTGTCATTTACTCAATTAATAGGTTCTTGTTTCTCTGTGTGTCCTGAAACTGGTGGTTAATTCTAGATACTTGAATTCAGCCTCAATTTTGGGGGAGATGGGGTGGAAAGGATACAGAACTGGTGGTACTGTATAGTTTTTATTGCATTAAATTAGGAGTTATATGATGTCTGGTTGCCTCTCTGTTGTCTGCTTTAAAATATTGATGCTTCTTGCTTGTTGTACATCTTATTGCATACTACAGAACAGTGCTATCCAGTAGAACTTTCTGTAATGATGGAAATATTCTTTATCACCACCGTCCAATTTTGTAGCCACTGACCACCCACATATGGCTATTGAGCACTGAGGGACTGAATTTTTAATTTTAATTTAAATAGCCACATGTCGCTAATGGTTGCTGTATTAGAAAGTATAGCTATTGGACATTCAAAGCAGTGTTAAATAACAAAGTAGCAATAGATACCTGTTTGTTCCTGATTTTAGTCTAAATTCCTATAGTGTTTCATGAGTAAATATATCAGCTTTTGTGTATGTATAATACATTTGCTATAATTACATGACCTTAATTTTTCGTTAATGGGACAGCGATCTAGGGCAGCCCTGCAGAGGTACCTGTTCTACTGTAATCGCTATATGAACCACATGCAGAGTCTACGATTTGAGCACAAACTATATGCTCAGGTGAAACAGAAAATGGAGGAGATGCAACAGCACAACATGTCCTGGATTGAGGTGCAGTTCCTGAAGAAAGCAGTTGATGTCCTCTGCCAGTGTCGTGCCACACTCATGTACACTTATGTCTTCGCTTTCTACCTCAAAAAGAATAACCAGTCCATTATCTTTGAGGTAGGCATAGTTACTGAATGTGGAGAAGAAAACCTACTTTGTGTCATTCATAGATAAGATATATAGAGTTTTAAAGGTTCCTATCTGCTCAGAATATGTGGATTAAAAGTGTAGTATTTATTACGAAGATAAAAGAAATTTAGGTTTCTTGTCCTAAACTACATTCAAGTTGATGTGGTTTAGCCAGCTAGTGATTAAGTATGCAGACTCTGGAATCAGCCCTGAATTTGAATCTTGACTTTATCACTTTTTAGCTCTGATGACTTGGAGCAAATTACTTAACCTTGTCTATATCTCTGTTTTAAAATGGGGATAATAATTTCTAGGATGTTAGGAGATTTAAGGGAGACTATCCATGTATATTGTTTATATAGCACCTGGTACTTCATAAGTTCTGAATAAAAGCCTTTATTCAGGCCAAACTAATATATGGTTATTAGAAGTTAATATGGTGGTTAGCTTTGGTGGAGAAGTAAAGTAATGACTAAAGGCTAAAGGAGGCTTTTAGCAGTAAAGGTTTTTCAAATAGAGATGCTCATTTAAAATTGATGCATGGAACATTGATGTCCATAGATGACTAGACCATAATACTGACTAGCAGATGGGAATTTAGATAGGTAAATGCACAGAAGTAGCCACAGTAGTAAAGGATAACAAAATTTTAATCTTCCATACAGTGTTCTCTTAGAAGAAGTATGTGCAGCCAGATGTAAGCAAGAATGAGTTTCTGTTTTTTCCTCAAGTTTTCCTTTGAGTTTTAGCAAATAGCAGTTCTCGGAAGTAGAAGATTCCAAAAGACTTTTTCTTAAGTCCTTTCAAATTGTCCTTGATATTCTTCCAGAGGTAATGGGTAAATCTTGAGTTCTTTTAACATTTAAAAAATTGTCTTGGAAAAAGAGAGTGTGACTTGTGCAGGTGAAAGCAATAAAGAGCTTTACAGGTGCGGTTAACCCACCTGTAAAAATTATGGAATCAGGGGCCAGCCCTGTGCCTGAGTGGTTAGGTTCGCACGCTCCACTTCAGCAGCTCAGGGTTTCATGGTTTCGGATCCTGGGTGTGGACATGGCGCCTCTCGTTAGGCCATGCTGACGCGGTGTCCCACATGGCTTACCTGGAGGCACTCATAACTACAGTATACAACTACGAATGGGGGGATTTGGGGAGAAAAAGCAGGAAAAAAGGAAGAGCGGCAACAGTGGTTAGCTCAGGTGCCAATCTTTAAAAAAAAAAAAGAAATTATGGACTCAGTGTTGAAATCAGTCAGTAGGCAAGGAAGCAACTAAAATAGTTTATCTTTTAGCTTTCTTCTGAATCCAAAATTTACTGTGTATTCTTCCTCCTCTTGCAGAATAACCAAGCAGATCTAGAGAATGCCACAGAGGTGCTTTCGGGCTACCTCGAACGAGATATTTCCCAAGATTCTCTGCAGGATATAAAACAGAAAGTACAAGATAAGTACAGGTGAGAATTTTTTTTAGTAGTTGTTGAGCAAAAGTTTCTGCCAATGGTGGTCTGGTATACCTTAGTGGTGAAGTTAGGTGATAGTGAAACTTGGGTTTAGCATATGCAGAAACTGAGCAGCTTCCATATTTCTCACAGATTGCTTCTGTCCTTAAGGCAACAAATTGCAGATAGTAGTTCTAGTCAAGCATAGCGGACAGATCAGCATTTATCCCGAAGGCTGATTCTGCTTCTTCCTTTCAGCTTTATCTTCTTAGTTGCTACCCTGCAAGGAAGAGCGAGCCTAAAAAGGGCAAGTGGCCATTAGGATGAGAGGTGAGATTAGGGTGCTGGTCCTAGCGTGGGGATCCTATGAATTAGGGCTATTGACAAGTGAGCTACCCAAACCTAAAGAGTTTTTATTAGATTTGTTTTTTCTAAGGAGAGATGTACTTTGTCCTAGGAGTAGATGATATGCTACTTCAAGATATGCTACCTCTTAAGCTAAAGATGCAAAATGTTTGTTTTTTCAACATGGAGCCCTTTCTCCCAAAGTTATTTCCTGGCAAATACTGATATCTTTTTAATAGTAGTAGAAACCTTTGAGAATTTGGAAGACTTGGAAATTTAGTCCTAAGTAATATTTTCACTTCTCTTAGCCAACTGTAACTACTACATTGTGTTTATGGTACTTTCACAGTCAACAAAGATTTTACAATGTGAAGAAATAACGCTTGAAGTTACTTCTTCCTGAAACTATTTATTTATCTGTAGAATGACAGGATTGAATCAGATGATTTCTAAGGCCCTTAGGTATTTCTAACATTTTATTGCTCTAAAATTAATTCCTCAAACTGGGAATCATAGCTTTTGAAAAATACCTTTTTAAAATTAGAAACAATTTGTTGTGTCTTTCATCTAGACCTGAAAATGTGCCTATTAAAAGCAGGTGCTTGGTTCCAAGTCTAGATAAACTGTAGAAATACCTTAAAAAATGAGTAAATGCCTCTTTTTTTATTATTGGAGGCTGACAACAAGTGTTTTTTTTCTCTTTGATTACAGATACTGTGAGAGTCGACGAAGGGTTTTATTACAGCATGTGCATGAAGGCTATGAAAAAGATCTGTGGGAGTACATTGAGGACTGAGAATGGCCCTGCATAAAATGAACTCTGAAAACTTTACCATCTAGAGTGCTCATGCAATTAAAACAAACAAAACAAAACAAACACAAACAAGGAGGCACTAAGCCTGTTCTGACACCACTGGTCTGTAGTACCAGAATTCTGTTTTGTTAACGGAAAGTTTAAGTAAATTATATTGTAATAAAAAAAGGTAGATAAACCATTGTACAACAGTATTCTAGGCCACCAACAAAAGTGTGACAGACACACTAAAAGCCCTCCAACTTTAACTTGTAACGTAGCTTCATTCTCAAAGCTGACTCCTTTTTTTCTTTTTCTTTTTCCTGAGTGTAGTACAGTTAAAATTTAAAACAACTCCTTGACACTGCTTTTCATGTCCAAATCAGCTGTTTTGTTGTTTTGGTAAAGGACCTCTTCCCCTTCCTCCCCTACACAGACACATACACCCACACACACAGACTGACTCTCTGTTTCTCATACCCCAAGGTCGTGAGTAAATGATGATCAGTTCCTTGTAAAGAAAATTCTTGGGGCGGGGAAGGGGGTAGGCAGCCAGAGGAATTAAACAAAAAAAAAAAAAACAAAAAAACTTTGTATATGACTTTTAAAACAGGACAACACAGTATTTTTCAAAATTGTATATAGTGCATATGCATGGACAAAGCAAGCGTGGCACGTGTTTGCATAATGTTTAATTACAAAAAAATATTTATTCTTTAAAAATCTTCAAGATTATGTCTATTTGCTGTGCATTTTCTTTTAGTTTGCTTTATCTTTCCAGGGTTGAGGGTTGGGATAAAAGGCATATTGGTTAAGCACCTCTGGAAGACCTAACTAGAGCTCTTTGATTTCCCTTTCCTGAAATTACTTTGCCCTTTCTGGTTTTGATATGTCTGTTGCTGCCCACGGGCCTCATGCCTTGAATTCCCAGCTCTTGATCAGGGACAGGGAGGTCAGGTTCTAACTAAATGCCATGGCGTGATAAGGGCTGCAACAGGGAGCTTTGTTGCTGCATTTCAAGGATGACCAGTCCCCAACCTCATCCCCTTCCGTGGCCTCACACATCTACCTAAGCCTTTGTGTGCTCATGTCATGCACATGGCTGAAGGCTTCCTAGGCTCCATATCACATCCAGAGGAAACATTTCACTTTTTATTCCTTATTTGCTGCTTTGAGCCTTTTAAAAATTTTTAGTTATGGCTCTTTTCTCACGCCTTTTTTACGTTAGGGTGTCAAATAGAATGTTTTTGCTTTAAATATAAATAGCCATTCACTTAGTTTCAGATTGTGAATTTAAAATGGCAGATACTGAAATTGCTTGTGTGTGTTGCTGTGGGTTCAGTTTGAAGGTAAATACCCCTAGAACATGATGTTCCCATCTAGTGCATTTAAATAGAAATCACTGAGTTTGCTTCTTTTCTATTGTCAGCAGATAGGAGAATTAATAATGCATTTTAGCTGTGATGTCCATTTTTATGAAATTTCTACTAAGCTATGTTAAAAGTAAAGGATGGTGGTGGTTTTATTAACTATATACCTGTTTAGGCCGTTCTGGCTGTGGTATTTTTCAACAGGTCAGCATCCCTAAATCTGTCAGTTTTATACAGGAGTGGAGAGTGAACTAGGCAACTAGATTAAGAGGTCTTTATGTTAAATACCAGTTTTGGCTGAGGACCTCTGTCTTCCTTTAAATGTCTTGCGCCTAGGGAGTGTTTACCATTTGTGAGGCAGCTTTGTCTGCTCTTGCACTGTACATCTTATTACTCCATTGGGAAGTAGGTTCACTTTCCTCTGGCCTTTTGCCTAAGTTAGGCTTTGCTGAATCAACCCTACTTTTCCTTTTAGAAAAGGTTGTTACATGAGATGTACTTGCAACTGTTCTTTTCCCATCAAAAATCAGTGAATGTTTGCTGAGTATATTATGCTGCTTCCTTAAACCACTTGTCGCTTTAGGATCAATTTTACCTGTACCTTTTATTATCCCCTCTCTTGCCACCTCAGGTGCAAATCTGAACTCAGTGTCTGCTTCTTCCATATGCTCTTCTCCCCATCATCCATTTGACTTTATTTTAAATGACTGCATCAATCTTAAAAGACATTTATCAAAACTAAGGAGATTTTTTTTTAAGGAAGCTTGAATAAGTTCCTTTCCCTGGTAACTTTGAAAAGCAGCCAGAGTTGCTACCTAGATATGTGTGGCTCCCTTAAAATGTTTTGTGTACGTGTGGTGTTTTAAAAAAATCTTAACCAGCTAACTGCAGTATCTAGGTTTGAGTGTCATAAATCCTCTTTACACCATCCCCTTGTAAGAGGTATCCAAAAATTGTGTGCACTTCATAATATCAGCTCCACCCATGGAAGAAAATAATGCTTTTTAGAGATGCTTTTTAGCTTCAGTGTTAGCATATTACCTGAGGGTATTGCAGTTGTGGGTGCGTTCCCAAACTTGTATGGATCAAGGTGAACTGGCCTTTTCTACTTCCAAGCTTTTGACGGCCATCTCCATATTTGAGAGAATTCCCTGAGTTAATTGCTTTCATTGTTAGTAGCTTCAGTGACCCCCAACTGGGATAGGTAAGCTATATTGTGTGACAGCTTTCCTATTTCATCTACCTGAGTCTGTCTGTCAGAGGGCTCTATTCATCATAAGCACGAGGGTCTCCCTGTCTTCTTGAGGGCAGTTACATTGTCTTTTGAAAAGTGCATGCTTTATTTGAACAATTCATTGAGCAGTTGATGGACTTTAAATGATTTACAATACAATTTTGATCCAAAGCTCAGGATGGAAACCACAGTGGTAATACTGAGTAGCATATAATATCAGACTCTAAATTCTGTGTAATTTGCTGCAACCCAGATTGTGTTTTATGTGTGTTTAAATAAATATATTAAATACACACGTGTATACATACACACATATATAACAGATCCAAGACTGACTGACTTGATTTGAAGTGGTTGAATCTGCAGTGTAAAATGTGGTTCAGCCATGATTAGGAACTGAAATTTAGTACAAGAGAGAAAAGGAATTGATGTAACAAATTCTTTTAGCTACAAATCCCGGTATAGAGCACTTGGGGGATGGGAGGGGGCGGGTTGGTGAGACAATCAGATCGATAAATTGATTAAATGCTCCTAACCCTGTAATTTTGTGCATAGAGCACCCTGTGCTGTGGAAATAACTGTTCTTAGATTTTCATTGTAACTGGACTGTTCAGGTTGCCCAGAGGGAAAGAACATTCCTAATTCTAATAAAATAAACTTTTATTTTGTTATTCCATTAGTAACTTATGTTTATTTTTATAGTTTAAAAAAAAAAGACATTGGTGGCCTAACAGTCACCTGTATTATGTGCCTTATTCACTGTTCCTATTTAATATAAAATGTCAAGATTTGTTTCAGTTTCTTTGCAAGGAACTGTGAATGAGACCGTCCCCAACAATTAACTTGGTTAATGAAGCCTTCAGAGCATTTTCTGAAAGCTTTCCAATTTCTGTGTCTTGAACATTGAATTCATATTGCTGTTTGTGTAGTAACAGTGATACATATTAGATGCTTAGTAGGTCTTTGTCAGTTTTTTAAAGACAAAGTACTTTGAAAGTCATTCTCAATTAACCTCAAAACTACTTCACCTTACATTTAGCTCACTCTTAGAAGCTGATAACTCCCATGGGGATGGAGGGAGAGTTGTCTTAAAGAAGGTCCCAAAGTTGGAGATCTTTGTTACTGATAATCTAGCCAACTCCAGATTTTAGGACAAAGATTTAATTTGGTCATATTTGGATCTATAATTATGTGAGTTATTTGTCACTTTTATCTTCAAAGCACTTTAACTTATTTTTGTTGTTAGTTCCATTGAGTTAATATTAACTCCTAGTGACTTGTGTACAGCAGAGTGGAACCCTGCCTCGTCTTATTTTTTTTTTCTTTTTGCATCATCCTCTCACCTTTTGGCGCTGTATCAGACAATGCTCCACTGCTATTCATAGGGTTTTCATGGCCAATTTTTTCAGAAGCGGGTGACCAGGTCCTTCTTCCAAGTCTGTCTTAGTCTGAAAGCTCTGCTGAAACCTGTCCACCATGGGTGACCCTACTGGTATTTGAAATACTGGTGGCATAGCTTTCAGGATCACAGCAACATGCAGCTGCCACAGTACGACAACCAACAGATGAGTGGTATGGGTCCCTGACTGGGAAATAAACCTGAGCCATGGCAGTGAGAGCGCCAAATTCTTAACCACCAGACCACCAGGGCTGGCCACTTTAACATATTACTGTCTAAAGCAAGCAGAGTAGAAATTGCTCTGTTTTACAAAAGAAGAAGAAAAAGCTCAACCAGGTTAGGTAACTTGCCCAATATTTCACAATTTCTTCTATCTGGGACTCAAACTCTCTCCTATATGAGACCCAGTCAACATCGTACTACCTCTTCGTGTCATGTTTTCTTTTTCTGGTCTTAGAATGACCTCGCATTGAGTACCAAGAAAGGTGGTTCTTAACTATAGTGTACTTTTATACCATATCAAAGACTGTAAATATCTGTTGCTGCTACTGTTGGAGGAATGCTGTCTGCTATCTCTGGTCTTTAATTTGTTGCAGAGTTTGCAACTAATGTGGCTCTGTGTTTTGCCCAATCAAAAGAAACCAGCCATGGATATAAGAATAGCCCTTCTGATGTTGGTGATTGGGACAGTCCTCATGAGAAGACTATCACATGTAATAGTTAAGAGTATATGGTTCATCATCATTTGACTTGATAAATAGTGGCCAAGCAAATTGCAGTTGTTGTTTTAATTATTTGTTCAAACGAATTTCAATGTAAAGGATTTTGGCTAGTCTCCTGGAACTTGTTACAGAATTTCTTTCATAACTGATAACCGAAAAGGCACAGAACAGCCAATATCCATTTGTTCTCAGTGTGTTTCCTTAGAACTGGATGACCTATCGGGCTTTAAGAAGATAGTGAGCATTATGGGGAAATCTTGGCTCCTTCAGAAAGAAGAAGTGCAGGCCCCTCAGATTGGGGGAGATAAAGTTTGTGTATTTCTGGTTTATTTTAAGGAATTTGCTTCTCCACTTTATTACCCAAGATGAAATAGCTAACTTGGAAATGCTCAACTGGAAATAATCAAATACTGTCTATTCTAGAAGTAAACAGAGTAAGACAATTGCTGAGTTTTAATCTTTTGCTTTTTGTGGAATTAAATCCATTTTTTAAGGAAACTATTGCTGATATTTCTCTAGGCAGTAAGCATTTAGTGTGGAAAAAATGCCTAAGATGAAATTCTTTTGAAAAACAGTTTTCAGACATGATTAAAATGTAGATGGGGTTGTCTAGGGTCATTTTCAGAGTAGGAGCCAAATAGTATATAAATCAATCACACATTGATTGGTAGCAGTTCTGACAATGCCAAAAGCACAAGTTTATTACCACAGTAATCCAGGGGTCTTGAGTAACACAGGAGTCTTAAACTCAGATGTTTACCAGAGACAGGTAAATATTTTAATGACTACCCTGGGCTAAGAGGGCTCTGAGAGGAGCCTGTGAAATACGTATTATGTGAATTCTCTCAAATTTGAAGTGTTGGCCATTAATTTACAATATTCTTAAATGTGGGTCAAAGAAAAACTGCACTGGGGCCATATTTTCCAACTTGCATTCGTCTTGGGTTGCAACTTAATGCCACTGTCCATCTGACACAGAGTGGAATCACTGAGAAACTTCAAAAGAAAAAAGAACTAATACCTGAGTCCCACTTCATAAAGATTATAATTTAATTGCTTTGGGTTTTGTCCTGGGCATCAGTAACTTTTAAAGCCCCATCCTCATCCCCATCCCTGATGATTGTGCAGTGCAGTTTGAGACTTGCAGATAAGGTTGAGACCATTGATCTAGACACTGCTATAGTTGCAGAGGGGTATAGGTGAGCGTGCTAGGTCATAAGAGACAATAGGACTCGTGGGAAATTCACAACCTCAGGAAAGGGCCATACTGTAGGCCCTGGTTGAGTGGGTTTTGTGTAATGGTCCCTTCTAAAGGGTCTGGTGTGAAGTGCCCAGTTTGGTTTTTGTCAGTTTTCCAGTAAGTGGAGGAAATAATTCACAAAACCAAAAGAACAGTAGAACTGACAAATAGTAGAGTGTTCACATCAACTGGCAATATATTCTCTTCCCAAAGGAGAGAAATCTATCTGGGAAAGTAAATTAGAGACTGAGCAAAGATGTTTGAATGGTTCTAAGCAAAGCTGTCATTAAGCTATTTGTGTCAAGTCAATGCACAATTCTACTTAATCATTTATAGTTAAATTCAGAGCACTTAAGAGTCACAGATTTCTCGCTGTTACTTTAATTCTTTGGATGATGTTTGTTAGGACTGAATTTTCCTGTTTTTATTCCAGTGTGGTGGTGTGGAAAGAATATCAGTATTTCTCAGCCATAGTTTTTCCTTTTGTAAAATGAGGATACTAATAAGAGCTGTAGTTTGTTGAGTGATTCTTGCTAGATGCTTACTTATGTTATCTGTATCTTCTCAGCAGCCCTAAAACAAAGTAAGCATTGCTATCCTATTTTACAAGTGAGAAAACAAGATCGTAGACTATTAACTCAAAAATTACATAGAGTTTATAGCAGGATCATCCTTATGTGATTTCATGTGTTCATTCCATCATGCTGTATTGTCTTTTATAGGAACATTGTGAGGATAAAAGAAAATTAATGGGAAAACAAAGCCTAGTTACTAATAATAAGCATACTAGTACTAACTTAGGTAAAAAATAAGGATAGAGAGCTGTCTCACACATTCCCAAAGGCAGGATGAGATTGGATCCAGGAACTAGAAAGCAATTTGGACTCCTAAACTGGTATTGTCCGTCTTCTATACATCCACAGCATTCTAACAACTTCTGCTTTTCCTGTCAGCTACCCCATAGCTCCAGGTGTTCTATTTTAACTGCTGCAGACACATGTAGACAGAACCAACCAACCAATGGGCAGGATCGTCGGGACAAATGTGGCTCTTGGGGTTTACCCCTCTGGATTAGGAGCCAGATTTTGGAGATCATGGTTCACTGGCTGCACATCACAGCAGGTGTGTTCAGCAAAACCAAAATGCCCTGCAAGTTTTATTTTTTAAGTAAATGTAAGGAATTAGTATAGAATAGATAATTATGGCTAACTTATTTAATGTTTACTACATGCTTCATGTCCATCTTTTTAAAACTCACAATCCTATGAGATAGTTACCATCTCCATTTTATAAATAACAAAATAGAAGCTCAAAGAAGGTAGGTAGTTTCCCTAAGTCATCCTTTTGTAAGTGGCAGAATGAAGATTCAAACTTAGATTCCTTCAGTCAACACCCGTGGCGTCAGGCACTGTTGGCACTGGAGGTATAGCAGTGAATAAAGGGTCTGTTGGTTTATCTGAAGCTCTTAACCCTGATTCTACATGGAGACTCAATGGATTGCCCAAGGTCACCCAGCCAGTTAATGGCAGAGCTGGAGGCACAATTTGACCACCACTATTCCTTTCATTTCACTAGCTGCTTCTCAAACAGCCTTGCCAAAAGTACCTGCTAAAATTATATAGACTGGTTAGGGGACTTTCAGCCTTAGATTGACCTAGAGACTCAATGACTGATTCTTATTTTTGGCTCTTCTCTGTTCAAAACATGTCTCTTGTTGTTAACCTCAGATACTCCGCTAAGAGGGACCCAAAGTATACCTTTTTCACCCTCACATTTGAGAGCCACCCTAGCATTTTAATGAGAGTTAAGATGCAATCCCCATATTTCCAAACCCTCTCCTGAAGGCCAACCTTACCTACTTTAAGCTGGTGACTTGTCTTCCTATGCACAAAGTAACATTTCCTGACTTGGTATCTTATTTGGCACCTGTATATCCCTCATTACTGACTGTACCTGTATAAAAGTTTGGTATTTGCTTTTCAAGCTGCCTGCTTTTTGCCATGGAGTATTCAAGTTTCTTTCAGGGTGGGAATTTGAAAGGGATTATAGAAATATAAAGCTAATTCTCTATAGTAGACAATTCTCCAGAAAGCTCTCTAGGCTGAAAACTTGCTGCTATAGATTTTAGATTTCCTTCTGATGGCTAAAATTTGTTTCTATATGCATAATAACAAAGCAGTGCCCTAGAAGCCATTTCAGTCCTCATTAAATTGCTATTTCTTAGAAATGTGAATCTCGAGTTTGTGCAGTGAGGATCTGGATCTTTGGAATCAACTGGCCAAGCTGGGATTCCTGAGGACTGACCGCATACACACAGAGCAGGATTTTGTCCTAAGTTTTCTGAGGGAACCTGTCCAAAAACACCACTACTTACTGAATTTCCCAGCTTCCTGTTGAAGGGAGACTCCCTATGTATACTTCCACCTTTGCAGGTCACATCATTTTCTCAGAGGGAGTGCAACATAAAATGATAACCAGCATTTATGGAGCACCTCCTGTGGGCCTACTTGGGCAGCAGACATTCTAATGGAATGTTCTAAAATTGTAAATCCTTGCACCTGCTCTCAAGTCATTTATAACTAATTGCTAGTCGTCTTGGTATGAACAAAGTTCTTTGCTTCTTAATAAATTCCCACCATATGACCCTGACTTGTGGTTCATTTCTATTTAACTTAAGGAAATACTAAAGAGTTTTCTCTAACAAAGGGGGAAGCATGACCTGAGTTTCCACCTGCTTTGGAAAAGATGCCTGCTTTGGATAGGAAATGAGTTTGTATCTAAAAATCCTGCAACTGGTTTGCAGCATTGTAAAGGTCATGGCAACAAATACCAGAGAATGGGTTTAATGAACAGTGATAGTATTCTACATGCATTTGAAGAATTAATTTTTACTCCATTATTTTGACTAGTTTGCAATAGAGTAGGTTAAGAATTGTACCATCTATTCATGTTAAATTCACATGAGTACAAGTCAGTGCCTTACAATGGTCTAATGCTTGCTCACTAACCAATGGAAATAAACTGTTGGTTCCACAAAATTGTTTTACAGATTCTAAAAGCTATTTCTTTGGGACACTGGATTGTGTGCCCTTTAAGATAAATTCTACAATCAAGGGCCTAGCCCTGAAGAGATTAGAGCCCAAAGATCACTCTGAGGAGAACAAATCCATATATTGTAAAATGCACACATCTTAAGTGTTCAGTTTGATGTTTTGACAATTGTATACACATGTGTGATAACATCCAAAAGAAGATATAGAACATTACCTTTAACCCAGAAAGTTCTCTTGTGCATCTTTCAAATCATCTCTGCTCCCCCTCCCTACTCCATTGATCATTTGCTGATTTTTATCACTAAAGATTTATTTTGCCTGCTTTTGGACTTTATATAAATGGAATCATATAATATGTACTCATATCTGGTGTCTTATAATGCTTTAAAGACTCATCCATATTGTTGTATGCATCGGTAAATTATTCTTTATTGCTGAGTAGTATTTCATTCTATAAGTATACCCAATTTGTTTATCCAATCTCCTATTGATGGACTTTTAGGTTGTTTCCAGTTTGGGACAATTATGAATAAGGCTGCTGTGTATATTTCTACACAAGATTTTTTTTGTTTATTTTGTGGATATACATGTTTTTGTTTCTCTTGGATAAATGCTTAAGAGTAGAAAATTGCTGAGTCACCTGGTAAGGTATGTTTAACTTTTTAAGAAACTGTCTTCCTGTTCTCCAAAGTGGCTTACCATTTTGTACTACCATCAATGATGTATGAGAGTTCCAGTTGCTCCATATCTTTGTCAACATTTATTGTTTTAGCCATTTTAGCAGGTATGAAATAATGCTGTGATTTTAATTTACATTACATTCTCCTGATAATAATGTTGAGCACTTTTCATATGCTTATCTCACATTTGTATATCTTTCATGAAGTGTCTTTCATGTCTTTTCCCATTTTAAAATTGGATTGTCTTTTTATTGTGGGTTATTCTGTGAAATCTGGATACAAGTCCTTTGACAGATATATGTGCTATGATTTTTTTTTTTTTGGGGGGTAGACTATGGCTTATTCACTTTCTTATTGGGAGTTTTTGATGAGCACAAATTTTTATTTTGATAAAGTTCACTTTATCAATTTTTTTCTTTTATGGTTTTGTGACCTCAAGGTCACAAAGGACATATTCTCTTCTAGAAGTTTTATGGTTTGGGGTTTTATGTCTGTGGTGGATCATAGATGGTCTATGAGCCATTTCAATGGTTTTAGGCTTTACAGCTATAGTTTGGAGTTTTACATTTAGGTATATGATCCATCGCAAAGTAATTTTTGTGTACAGAATGAGGTTTATTTCAACATGGATATCCAGTTGTTCCAGCAACATTTGTTTAAAAAGATTTTTCTTCAGACATTAGGTTGATTTAGCATCTCGGTTGAAAATCAACTGACCATATGTGTGTGTAGTTATTTCTAGACTCTCTATTCTCTTCCCCACAATATTTAATCATTATTGCTCTTCATATTTTCCAGAAAATCTGGGGTTCTGTCTGATATAAACTCTCTTTTATCTGAAGGAGTTCTTTTAGCATTTCTTCTATCGCGGTTTTTCTAGAGATGAATTCTCTCAGCTTTTGTCTATCAGAGAATATCTTTATTTTACTTTTATTTTTGAGGGGTATTTTAGTTAGATATAGAATTCTGTGTTGACCTTTTATTTCTTCTTTCAGTATTTTGAAGAAGTTGTTTACTTGTCTTCAGGTCTCATTTGTTTCTGGTGAGAAGTCATCCAACATTTTTATTGGTTTACCTGTCCATAATGTGGGTTTTTTAACCTCCAATGGTTACATCTACTCTTTATCTTTGGTTTTCAGCAGATTACTATGATATATCTAGGTATATTATTCCTTGTATGGAGTTTACTGAACCTCTTGATCTTTGTTGCTGTCTTTCATTAATATTGGATATTTCTTGGCCATTATCTCTTCATTTATTTCTTCATACTCTCTCATCTCTCCTCTCCTCCTGGGACTCCGATTACACATATATTAGATGATTTGATATTAACCTACAAATCTCAGATGATTTTCCCTCCATCTTTTCTCTTTTTGTTTTCAGTTTGGATACCTTCCATTTAGCTGTCTTCAAGTTCTCTGATGCTTTCCTGTTAAACCCATCTAATGAATTCTGTATTTCTGATATAGTATTTTTATTTCTAGGATTTAATTATGTTTGTATGGTTACCATGTTTCTGCTGAAATTTCCCATTTCTTCACACATGTCATCCATATTTTCCATTAGATGTTTTAACATTTTAATAAGAGTTAAAGATCCCAACTGATAATTCAATATCTGGGTCATCTCTCATTTTGCTTCTATTGAACCCTTCCTCTGTTACTGTGGATCTTATTTTCTTGCTTTTGCACATGTCTTGTATATGTGGTTGTATGCAGGACGTTTTGTATGAAAAACAGGAGAAACTGAAGTAAATATTACTTACCTTCAAAATGGGGCATGCCATTTTTCTTTCAGCCACTTGAGTAGTGGCTCAGTCAATCTGATGTGTATTTGACCTAAAGCTTTATTGAAACTTTAGTTTGATTCAGTTCACCACTAGCTTCAGATATTCTGAAGGCAGAATCAGAACTTTTCTTTCAGTAGGGCCTAGGTTTTGGGCATTGGCAAGATTCCAGAGATCTGACTTTACTTTGTAGCCAAGGTATCAGCTTTTGGAAATGTGTGAGATCTCTCCTTTCTAGTGAAAAATGTGGACAAACCAGCCTAACTGCCAAGTTTTTTTGGATAGGGGGATGGGAGATATTCCTCTCAGCTCTTCTGTATGCCCTACCCTTAGTCTTTTAAGGAGGAATGCTCACAGTGCTGGGGGATGGTCTCTCAGCTCTCCTGCTCCACGCTTAGCCTTCAAGACTGTTTCTGATGAATTTCACAGCATTCCTGCCTTGCCCCCTCATTTAGAAAGGGTATCTTGCACTTGGGAGAGGCTCCACTTACCTCAACGGCAAGGGTGATCTGTCTCAGCTCTTTTAGTATCCATCTGCCTCCCACTTTTAGTCTACTACTTCCCTGTACTTGGTTAAGATCCAAGAAGTAAGATTGGTAGGTGGATGCAGGCTTTCTCTATGGATTTGAGTCCTAGATTCTAATGTCATGCCAGCCTCCATGGGCTATTAAAATTTTGTTAAATTTCAACTGGTTTCTCTTCACTCCCCTGTGGTGGATTCCTCTGCCTGCCATATAGTTCAGCATGGAATATAAGCAGCCATGGGTCTCTTCTGTCCTATAAATGACTTAGCTCTTTCAGGAGGTTGGTTCATTTAGGTTTCTTTTTGTCCTCAGCTTTCTGAGGTGTTTAAAATATTTTAGATTTTCTAGCTAAATCTGGCCTTTTCTTTGTTTTCTAGAGTGGGAGCTATGTTCTCTTGTGATTTTCTACATCCAAATCAGAAGTGAATTCCAGGAATGGGAGTTTAAAAAATGGTTTCATTTTCATATTTTATTAACTAGTTTTTAAAATTAAAAATACATGGGTAATAAAAAGTTAAATTTTATAGAATGGTAAACAATGAAAAGTAAGTCACCTTCCTATTCTGGTTCCCCTAATCCTCTTATTCCCTCTACAGACAAATAGCATTACCAGTTTCTTGTGATTTCCTCCCAAAATTGTAATTACAAAACATGTGAATATTTGCCCCCTTATTTTTTTTAACACAAATAGAAGCATACTATATTTTATACACTTTGTTTTTTCATGCAATTCTTTCACCACCTTGACGTCTTTTACAGGCTGTATAATATGTCTTAATATGGATGCACTTTGGTTTATTTAAATAATCCCTAATGATGGACATTTGGGGTGTTTCCAGTATTTTTTCTCACAAACAATGCAGTATGTATGCCTTTGCCCACATTCGCTGTTGAGTATATTTGTAGTATCAGGAATGGGCATGTTTAAAATGCTTCATGAAGCTCCATGGAGCTTCATATTATTTTAAAGTGTTGGCTGGACTCTCAGGAGTTGGTGATATGGGTTTTGGGAGGACTGGTTATCATAGAAGAGGCATGAGGTGCTAGAGTTGCTTGGGGAACAGATGTCAGAACAAAGCACACTGTAGACCCTATGAGAGTAGGAATGACATATTAAAATCTTTAAAATGTAGACATTCAACTGTAACTCCTTCTTTATACATATATTGGGGATGTTAAAAAGTTACTGATGTCTGATTCCTCTCCTGCCTCCTTATCTCCTACCATGGGGGAAAAAGGATAAATGATACTTTGTTTGGAATGCCTTACCCAGCTATATGACTCGAATGATCCTGATAAGCAAGGTTACATCCCAGGAGGTTTTCTAAGGGAATGAAGAGTCATGTGTTACACAAGAAATACTGTCTATGTGATTCTGAGATCTTCCCGTGAAGATGTTGTTTTTTGAAGTTTTTTTTTTGTGTGTGTGTGTGTGTGTGTGAGGAAGATTGGCCCTGAGCTTACATTTGTTGCCAGTCTTCCTCTTTTTGCTTGAGGAAGATTGTCTCTGAGCTAACATCCGTGCCAATCTTCCTCTACTTTGTATATGGGATGCTGCCACAGCATGGCATGATGAGCAGTGGGTAGGTCCACACCCAGGATCCAAACACATGAACCCCAGACCACTGAAGCAGAGCGCGTGAACTTAACCACTACGCCACTGGGCTGGCCCCTGAGGAGATTTTTCTAATTACCTATCTAATTAAAGCACATTAAGTTTGGTTATTGCAATTCAAGAAAGCAACGCACTTTCTTATGAAAAAGACCACTGCACAGAAAGTGCTCTTTGTCCTAAGATCGGGTCAAAGGAGAGATTTTAAAACATATAATAATAATGGCTTATATTTATTTAATAACATAGGCATAAATAATGTCATTTATTCCCCAGAGGACCCCTTTCAGGGAGATTTTATATATTGGGAAGCACACTCATGAGCTTTCCACCATCTTCTTCCCTACGGCTCCCCATCTCAGTAACTGACTGTACTGTTCATCCAGTTGCTTTTAAAGTTAGTAACCTAGTAATCTTCCTGTGACATCTGTCTCTCTTTCCCTCATTCCCCCATCTCCAATTCTACACCATAGGAAATTTGGTTTATCTCCTAAAATTCTTGAGAATCCATTCACTTTTTCTCCATTTCATTTTCCACCATTCTAGTCCCAGTGAACAGTTTCATCATCTCTTATTTGCAGTATCTTTTAGTCTCCCCTAGATTGTCAATTCTTGTCCCCCTCTCAATTCATTCTCCCACTCATTAGCTAACATGAACTCTTTTAATGTTGACTCTGACCATGTCACTCCTTGCTTAAAACTCTCTAGTGCCTTCCCAATGCCCTTAGAAGAAAATTACTCACATGGCCTCTGTGGATCTGTACCACTAGTCTCTCCTACCTCTCCACCTATTGCAACCAACTCTCTTCCCCTTTCCTATTTCCTGCCACACTGGTCTTTCTGTGCTGCAAACTGGCCAAGCTTCTTCCATGCTCGGCACATTTGCACAAGCTCTTCCTTTGCTTTAGAAATCCTCCCTGGCCTGCCAACTTCCCCAAGCTAATGCCTTATCCTTTAGTGTCATTTTAAACATCTCTTACCCAGGAAAACTTCCCCATCCAAACAAGTGTAGATTGGATCTGCCTGTTATTTGCTCTTACTACTCTATATTTCTCCTTCTTAGCATTTACTACAATTCTAATTATATAGTTATGTTCTTTTAATTTTATTTTTTCTGTCATTGGAATAGGTAATATATCCATTTGGTACAAAATTCAAATTGTACACAAAGTATAGAGTAAAAAGTCTCTTCCCTTTCCTTTCTCTCTGCTACCCAGTTCTCCTTACAAGTAATCACTATTAGCATTTTGAATATCTCTCCAGAGATATTTTCTGAGTATACAATTATGTACATAATATTCCTCTTTATTTTTGCCTTTTATTAACACAGATGCTATATACATTTTTCTGCACTTTGTTTTTATCTGTTAATAATATATCTTTGCAGTTCTTCCATTTCAATATGTAAACAGTTGCTTCTTTTCAGATAGCATAGAGTATGGGTTTACCATAATTTCTTTACCCTCCATTATTGGACATTTAGGTTGTTTCCAGGCTTTGGTTATTACAAACAATGCTGCACTGAATAACTTTGTATATATAAAGTCATTTCCCACATTTATAGCTATAGAATAAACTTCCTAGAATTGAAAGTTAAAAAGTTATGTGCATTTTTAATTTTGGTAGTTATTGCCGAACTGCTCTCAATGTAGGTTGTACCAATTCACATTCCCACTAGCCACAGATGAAGAATGCATGTTTAGTCACAATTATGTCAGTGAAAATTTTTGTTCTTTGCCAGTGTAAGAGGTGGAAAGTGCCTCTTGAAAACTTTAATTTGCATGTTTTTCTTCCTTTCAAAGTTATTTTCATATGTTTGAGCCATTTGTATTTCTTTAGTGAACTGTTTCTTCATAAACTTTGCTTATGTTATTATTTACTGTCTGACTTCCTCACTACACTTTAAGATCCGTGCTCCGCGTGCAGGGATCCTGTGTTTTGTTCATCGCATAGTTCCTGGTAGTGAAATGAATGAAGCTCAGAGAAATGACTGGGTCATGTCATGCAGTAGTGAAGTCCAGAACTCATGTTTGATTCCAAAGCCCACACGTATTTCCACGATCACCCAGTGGAAAAACTAAGCATTTAATTCACCACACCGCAGTCCAGATAGGTAACGTAAAGCGTCTGAAGCGCGCCGGGAAGTCAGGACTGGGGCAAAAAGGCGAACAACTGCCTACCTACAGTAGCAGCCGTTTTCAAATCTATTTTACTGGAAGGCAGGAATGCAGGCCCATTGTCGGATCTTTATTTACCCCGAGGCCAGATTTCTGGCTTTATTGTGAAATCTCCTGATTTTTGAATATTTCCAATCAAAACAAGACTGCGCTCAAATGTAGCCCACCGGCAGCGAGTTTGCAAACTCGAGTAAGCTGGAGTAGGAGGCTGCTTAGGCCAGTACCTTATTTGGATAGTGACAGCCACGAAACGAGGAGGTTTCTACCTAGGACGATAATGAGGTTCCCTGCCCTGGGGTTTGGGCTTGGGGGCTGGGGCTCCCGGAAGGACGACTGAAATAAACACAAAGAGGGGTCAGGGCAGCGCCAGGTCCTCCTGGTATGGCTGGCCACTCCAGCAGCGGGGTCCCCGATTTCTCCAGCGTCCACCCAATGGCGTTGGGCGGCAGAGGTTGCCCGGGATGAAGGGAATGACTGACTGCGCATTCCCTCACCGGTTCCTTTAGAGCCAAGCCGTAAGTCAGCGCCCAATCCCTTCCCGGCTTCTTGAAGACACTGACCTCCCAGGCAAAGCCTCCGCTCGGCGATCTACTTCTCTCCCTCCTCAGGCGCTGCCCGCAACCCCATCCTATGACTTCCGTTTGCTTGGTCGTCTGGGAAACCTCCGACTTCCGGCCGCGCATCGGTGGGCGGAGCCAAGATGGCTGAGGAGGCGCTGGCGTCGGTGAGCGCCGCGGTTCTGCTTAGTGTCCCGGCCACCGCGGGGGGCAGGCCAGGGCTGGGCTGGGCAGAGCAGAGGCGAGTGGCGACGCAGGCTGATGGGCGGCCTGTGTCCCACGCAGCTGCCCCTGAAGAAAAGCGGAGCGGGGTCCGGAGCGATTCGGGGCGGGGGGCGACACGGTCTGGCTCCGGGCATCTGGTCCGCCTGGGAAGGCTGAATTCTTTGCGACGCTGGGCCTGTCTAGGACTGTGGTCCCTCTTGGGGTACGGAAAAGGGAGGTTTTCATCAGAAATGGCTCTTTTTCTAGCCCCATCTTTTCTTTCTGGCAGGGTTTGGAAAGGAAGCACTACCGTTTGTACAGTTTCTGTTAATCCCTTGGCGTAGGAATTGAGTATGACAAAATCTGGAAGATTTCGGCGTCACTGGCTTCTGTCAGTGGGAGGGGACCATGTTTTCTCTGTTGTGGTTAAGTTTGGGAAAGTACTGTTTTGGGATTCAGCTGGTCTGAGTTAGGCGTTGATTAAACTTCCTCAGAACTGCTAATACAAAGTAGCCCAGATGAATTCAGGATGACCCAGTGCTAGTTATTTTTGAGGTGTTTATTCATAATTGGATCTAATTTCTTTAAAGTTCCGAGTGTGTAAACCTTGTCTACTTGTTTTAGCATTGAGTTTCAAAGCATGTTCTGTGCGTTTGTTAGAATGACTTGAGTTATTGATTCGGAATATATTGCCCTGGAAAACTTTGGAGCAAAATAGCAGTCTTTGGCTGTTTAACAACTTAGTGTTGGCTGTTAAGGAGCAAAGCCAGTGTTATCTGTCAGTGGACCTGTTTTCTTGTTTTCTGTTCTCTTTTCATTTGCAGAGAAATCAAAGTATTTTAGTGTAATCGGAAAACTTGAATATAGAGAAGGAGGTCCAAACCAAAGATTTCTGTTAAGCTATGAATTTAAAAAAATTTTTGGTGTGATTAGTGTTCTAGGTTTTAGAAATGGAAACATACCAAAGAAAATACTTCACCTACATATTCTCGAATGTAAGGTATAATGGTAACATGACGTTGCTGCAAATATAGCTCATTCTCTAGTGCTCATTGCAGGTATAGATAGGTGTTCGTGAACAGAATATGAACTTGATTTCTGTGATGGCAGAATTATCCTCTACTTTTGAATCTCTGATAGTGTTTTAAAGAGAATGGCTTTTTTGTTTTCATAAGACTTTAATACTTGAGCCTGAAGTTAACTAATTGTTTTCATTCTTGTCACGTTTATTGCTAACAGTGTTAGATTTATAGTAATTTCGTCCTTTTAAGTTACCACTGTATGGAAATTTGAATTTCTGTCCTTTTTGGAAGTAATGTGGCATCTTGTAATAAAATTAAAAGGACACAACAATCCTACTCCTAGACCTGTATCCCATCGAAGTGAAAGCAACACAGAAGCATGTAGTCCAAGTGTATTCACTGCAGTACTGTTTATAGTGGCAAAAACTGGAAACAAAGTGAATGCCCATTATTAGAGTGATGGGTGATTTCTAATATTTCCATAGTTGGGAATATTATGTGGCCATTAAAAAGAATGTTAGAACTACATGTGTTAAGTTGGAGGGATTTCTGTGGTATACATTTTAAATAAAAGCTAGATGTGGAGTCCGGTATATTGTTTGATCCTAATTTTGTGACAGAAAAAGACACATAGATCTGTAGATATGAATATGTAGATGTGGAGGAAGGAAGACTAAAAGACTTAAAACTCACAGAGAACTTTGAACAAATGCATGAGTAAGAATGCTGCAGTAAAGCCCTTGAGGTCAGGAGACATCCCAGCAAAACACAGTGAAACTAGCACAGTGCGGAACACAGGAATTCTAATATGCTACTAAAACTACTTAGAATTGTTTTAGTTCCTTAGGGAGGAAAACTGGGGATGGATATTTATATTTTGTTTAAGAATATATTATAAATGGTTTAGAGTTTTTTGTTTTTTTAAAAAAAAGCAAATAGCTCTGGTTTCCATTGTTTATACTTATAAAATTTTTTGTAATTCCCTAATGCCCATTGTTTGATGTATTTGTATAAACACCTTTCTTCCTGTAAATTAAAAGATTAACCCTTTCAGAACAGAAAGTAAAAATTACTACTGCGCTAGTTGATTTGGCTCAGATGTGGTGCCTAGGACATATCAATTGTTACATGAATATTTGTTAGATGAATTAATCACAGAACTACATAAAAAGAATAAAAAAAAAATCCGTAATAAATTTATTATACATACATCCTAGCTATAAATGCAATCAAGTAGGCTAATAGAATCCTTTCCATTTCAGTGTTCTGAAAGATCTTTTGAGAATGAGACTCATCAAAGCGCTTACAATTTATTTTAATTCTCTTTTGTGCAGAAAGTGGGGTTGCTGACCCGTGAAGATGCTTTTTGAGCCTTTAAGATTCTTTACCTACTATGTTCCCCAAAGTTAAAAAAAAAAATCCCAGATCAAAAACAATAGAGTTCTTTAGCATTTTAAAAACATATTTGTTGAGGTAAAATACACCATATTGTTTACCCATTTTAAGCGTACAGTTTGATTAATTTTAGTAAATTTATATAGTTGCACAACTGCCACCGCAATCTACTTATGTCCATCATTCCCAACAGTTCCCTTGTGTCCATTTGCAGCCAATCCCTACTCCTAACCCCAGCATACCACTGATCTGCTTTCTGTCTCCATCGTTTTGCCTTTTCTAGCAATTTCATATAGTAGAAGCACACAATATGTAGGCTTATGTGTCTTACTTTTACTTAGCATGTTTTTTGAGGTTCATTCATGTTGCATGTAGCAGTAGTTTGTTCCTTTTTATTTCTAAGCAGTATTGCATTGTATGAATATGTACATTTTGTTTACCCACCAACTGATGAACATTTGGATTGTTTCCTGGTTTTGACTATTGAGAATAATTTTATGCATATTGGCATACAGATCTTTGCGTGGATGTGTTTTCCTTTCTCTAGGAGTGGAATTGCTGGGTTGTTTGGTAAGTGTATGTTTGAAAAAAAACCTGCCAAACTGTTTTCTAGAGTGGCTGTATACCATTTTATGTTCCGATGAGCAATGCTTAAGGTTTTCAGTTTTTCCACATCCTTGATGACGCTTGGTATTGTCAGTCTTTTTTGTTTTAGCTATTCTAGTGAATGTGTAGTGGTGGTTATTGTGGTTTTAATTTGTGTTTGCCCAATGAATAATGATATTGAGTGTAATCACTACTTATTCCTCCATAATTCTTTGGTGAAGTGTCTCTACGAATCTTTTGCCCATTTTTAAGTGGGTGATTTTATTATTGAGTTTTCTGTATTTGTTAAATCAAGATAATAAAATAGCTGAAAGAACAAATTATGTATTCTCTTTTATTTTGAGGATTAATTTTTTGTTGTGATGGAATACATCTTCTAAAAGAAGGAATAAAAGGTTATATGTAAGTTTTAAAGAACAATACTGGAAACTTGTATTCCTGCATCACAGGTTAAGAAATGGGTCATTAACAATAACTTTGAAACCTCCTAAATGTCTCTTCTTTACTGCATTTTCCTCCTTTCTCAGCAGAAGTACTCTCTTTCCTCAATTTTATGTTAATTATTATTTTGCCTTTATTTATAATTTTACCGTATTTAATACCCCTAAATAATATACGGATCATCATTAATGTTTATTAGTTTTTCAGTGCTATATAGTATCCTATTTTAGGAAATTACCACAATTAATTTAGCCCTTCTACTACATAGAGATGTGGGTTATTTCTGATTTTTTTTCAGCTTTATTGAGTTGTAATTGACAAAGTGGGAAGATACTTAAAGTGTACAACATGATAATTTGATATACGTATACGTTGTGAAGGGATTCCCACCATCAAGTTAATTAACACATCCATCACCCTACATACGTACTTTTTTTTTGGTGAAAACATTTAAGTTCTACTCTCTTAGCAAATTTCAACTATACAATACAGTGTTATCAACTATAATCACCATGTTATACATTAGATTCTTAGACCTTATTCATCCTATAACTGAAAGTTTGTACCCTTTTACCAGCCTCTCCCTATTTCCCCCACCTCCCAACCCCTGACAACCACTTTTCTACTCTCTCTAAGTTCAACTTTTTTTCCTTCTGATTTTTTGTTAGTAAAAAGAGTGCTGCTACAAACAGGGCCAGGACAAGGGTAAGGCAAGTGAAGTGCTTAAGGTGCAAAATTTAAGGAGTAAGAGTATCTCAGCCCTGGCTATGAACATTCTTACACATTGTCTCCAGATCTAAGATTTCTCTAGAATATTCCTAGAAACGAATTGCTGGATCATAGGGTGTGTACATCTTCAACTTTTATTACTAATGGGAAACACTAAGGTGGTTGTAACAATTTATGCTTCTACCTCCACCAGTTCCTGTTGCTTACATCCTTGATATTGTTATAGTTTTAAGTTTTGTCAGTATGGTGGACATGAAATGAAGTCTTAATGTGATATTAATTTACGTTTCCCTGATTATTAATGAAGTAGAACCTCATTGGTTGTCTCCTTTCCTTTTCTGTGCAATGCCTGGTTCATATGGTTTTTTTTGCTTTTTGGGGTTTTTTTTAAAGATTGACGCCTGAGCTAACATCTGTTGCCAATATTCTGGGTTTTTTTT